>NC_137982.1:23925693-24525693 GCF_963924665.1 Micromys minutus | reverse complement strand
CTGTATCCTTACCAACAGCACGAACCTTCTTACATCAGTGACCTCTGAGTGAGCTCACCCACCGACTGGCTCTTTGGTGTGTATCATGAATGTTGGGAGTTGTCACACTGGCCACCTCACTCAGCACTTCCTACAGTGCCTGGGACATAAAAGTGGCTGGGAAAGTGAGACAGGTCAAAACATTGCTGGGGGAGCCACATATAACAAACCCAAGAGTGCTTTGAGGCAGCAGGGGGCCTGTTTTGTAAGCTTCAAATGCACTGGATGGGTATTTTTCATTCTGCAGAAAGCAACGCATTTGTGCAGCGTGAAATGAATTTAGGAGGAGTCGGGGAGTGGATACAGTGAGAATAGGTACTGTTTCATAAAAGGTTTGCCATGAACTCTTAAGTACATGCACACCTCCCCCACCTCTGTCTGTCTGTCTGTCTGTCTCTCTCTCTCTCTCTCTCTCTCTCTCTCTCTCTCTCTCTCTCTGTGTGTGTGTGTGTGTGTGTGTGTGTGTGTGTATCCAAACAGGCATTGAATTTCCATGGATTTCTTCCAAGCACTCCATGGAGGACCCGGACCACTGATGGTCCTGAAGGGCGTTCATGCAGACATTGGGAAGTTGGATGGGACAGTGTCCTCCCCATTCTGTAAAGCCATCACTACCACTGAGACACAGAAGAGGAGAAAAAAACGATCCCATGAGGTGGATATATACAGCCCGGAGCTTCATCCATTCATATTGGAATACTGCCCCCAGGAAAGGGGAAGCTATCTAAGATATTCAGACCAGGCCTAGATGAAGGCCAGAATCCCCCAAGGAGTAGGCAAGACTCACCTACGACTAGATCACGAAGAAGATCACTCATGTGAGACAGCAGGCACTGACACTCGCATGCTCATTTACTGCTTCCTGCCTGGGAACCGAGGCCCACTGAGAGCTGTGAGTTTTCTGAGTACACAGAGAAGAGCAACACTCCCCAGATTTCACAGGAAGATCATAAAAGGGACAGGCTTAAAACATAAATTTGGGGCTCTCGGTTTCTGTTCAGGAAGCACAGAACCGAAAGGAGCATCTTTCTCTTTCTTATGCCAAAAATGGTCACGCAAACTTCAAGTTCATGGCCTTTTCAAATCCACTGAACAACCAGCAGAGCACAGACTACCCAGTCCAAGGAGAAATGTTACCTGCAGGGCAGCGAGACATAGACACTTGTGTACCTATGCGCTTCAAGAAACAGACAGCAAAGGAAAACCAAGGGAAGATCTGGGAGAACAGGCTGCAACCCACCCTGAGGCACAACACAAAAAGGAGACCGGAGGTCAACAGTGGAAGCCACGGAGACAAGCCTAATCCTAAACGTAAGGGTGATGTTTGAAGGAATCTGAAGTCTGGCACACGGAAGTGCATCAGACCCGGTTCGACTGAGGGCTACACGGCTGAAGTCCTCACACCAAACACAAAGCGGCAAGAGGAAGGCATGTTCATGTCCAGGCAGGACACTTCATCTCCTCCTTCAGTGTCCTATCAAAGTGTCCAGTCCTCAACGACAATATTGCGGGGTATACGAACAGCAAGGAAAACCTGCGTTGAAAACCACAAGGCGGTAAATAAAACTGGAACAGCTGTCATTTAAGCATTAAGCCTCAGGAAAAGAATCAAAAACAATCATTTATTTATAAACAGCAACAAGAGAACTAGTGGAATGCATAGACAACATGATCATCTATCCATTTGGGAGGAAACAGGTTATTTTAACAGAGGAAAGAAAAACAAAACAAACAAAAGACTCCAATGTAAATACTCTAAGAAGCACTCCAAGAGCTAAATGCCAGAAAAAAAGTGAATGAGGGTTTCAGAGATCACACATCCAAGTTAAGAAAAAAAACTTAGCAGACTTGAAAACAGGTGAATAAAAATTACCCAGACTAAACAAAAACAGTAAGCAATAAACACAGAAAACACACTGCTGTGCTCAAGGTAGAATGCTATACCAAAAACTGTAATGTCAGGAGGGAGGGGGAGGGGGGGAGAGGGAGAAAGGGAGGGAGAAAAAGAGAGAGAGAAGGGGGGGGGAATAAAGCAAATTTAAAATAAAAGCTGCTGTGAATTATCCAAAATGAATGAAAGCTACAAACCACAAATCCAAGAAGTTAAGAAAGCCTAACTAAGAATGGGGGTGGATACCTAGGGGGATACCCTCCCCAGAAAAGGGGAAGGAGGATGGGAGAAAGACTGTGGGAAGAGGGGACAGAGAGGGGAGAGTGAGTAGAATATAAAGTGAATAAGGAAAATAAAAAAGTTTAATGGAAAAAAAGGAAGAAAAAAGAGAGCCCAGCTTGGTAACCAGCAGGGATGTGCCTGTGTAGCAGGACTGAGTGCAAAGTCAAAACCCTGAAAGCCAAACACAAAGAGAAAACCTTAGACACGAGAAAAGAAAAATACATAAATAAGGCCATATAAGACATCTGGAAAAAAAACTATTTCTATTTACAAAGCATGTGGTTCTCCTTGTAAAAATTCTGAATCGATCTTCCAACAAGTTTGCTACAACACAGAAGAAATAATTTTAGCAAGTTCACTGAATATAAATTCAGCATACCAAAATAAACCACATTTCTATATAGTGACGGAAACCCCTAAAACTAAATACTTGAGGTATAAGCATAGTAAAACCTTATCTACAAAACCATTTTTCCTAAAATCTATAAAACACTCCAATGATAGACACCAGAGGCAAATTACTGGTTATTTGTGGGTTGCAAGACTCAAATATTATAAAGTGTCAATCAATTTACAGACCACCTGTAACCCCAGGGGAAGTTTCACAGATATTGACAAGCTGATTCTACTGTGCACATAGAAAGGCAAAGGCACTAAAGAAGCCATGACAACCATGGGAAAGAACAACACTGGCAAAATACACTACCCACTTTAAACTGGTGCTAACAAAAGGTAATCTAGTTGGTACATTTACATGTAGTAGGCAGATTAGAAACAATGGTTCCAGAATCAGTTAATCTTTATATTTGTGACATTTTATTTAATGTATGTAATACTTAAAATTATATATAAATAAAGTATACTTTAATCATTACAGTTATCTTTGTTTACTTGTTTGTTTATTTGAAGGTCTAAGAACAACCTGCTGATGTCATGAGGCACCAGAGGGTACCAGGACTCAAACTCAGACCATCTGTCTTGGCAGCCTTACATGGTGAGCCATCTTTCTGGTCTCTGGCTGATTTTCTTTTGAAATAACCAAGAAAATTCAGTTGGGAAATGTTGGTTTTTTAACAACTTGTGCTAAAATAATGGGTCTTATACATGCCCCAAAACTGTTTGGTTCATTTTCATACCGGACTCAAAACTTAACTCAAGCTTAATCATAGACCTAAGTGCAAAACATAAGTGTATGAGACTTATAAAAGAAAACATGGACATTATTAAGACATTGAACGCATCAGATACATTTTATGTAAGTTCTTAGTAAAGGGACTGCTTTTCCTACCATAAGAACGGTTCTTTAAAACACAGAAAAAGGATACCGCTGCCTATAGCACCAACATTTATTTCCTCACAGTTTCATTAATGAACCCTGAGCATGAACGAGCCATCTGTAATGTAGCCGCAGCTCCTCCGTCTCTGCCACCCAAACCAAACTAACCTGGAGCAAATCGATGACAGGAATGGCCCTGACTTCCCTTTGCCCATGGTTCTCCACTCATTTCTTGCCACCCAGTATGATGTTCTGCAAGTCCCTCAAGAAACAAGCTAAGATATAACAAAGAAAGAAATTCTATTTAAAAAATATATACATAAAATAAAAGGTTAGGGGTTTCGGTGATCACTCTGTCAGGAAAGAGTTTGCCACTCAATCATGAGGGCCCGAGTTCAAGTCCCAGAACCCACATAACACAGCCAGTTGCAAGGCTGTGTACTTGCAATCCCACGCCTGGGGAGGGAGAGACGGGCAAATCCCTCGTCTTCCTGCCTAGCCAAACTAGCAAGCCCCAGGCCAGCAAGAAACCCTGTCTCAAACACACAAAATGGAACTGTATTTCACAAACGTTGTGCTTCCTCTTGAGGCTGTTCTCTGGCACACACACACACACACACACACACACACACATATTAAAAGAAAATAAAATGTCCTAAGTAATTTAATATTTAACCCACTTCGAGGCAAATGTTTGTTCTTTTTTAACATACCAACCCATACCTACTCACTCAGACACCAATTCTCTGCAGTAAATAAAAGAAAACGTCCAGGACTGTGGCCAAGTGCTCCAGTAACACTCTCAGCCCTCCCCAATACCTCCGTGCTCAGCCTCCGTCTAAAACATAGCTATGTCTCCTCCTGGGGGCTGTTAAGATCCATGAGAACAACGACTTTCTCATTCTTAAGGATTTTGGATTGCCCAGACTTTAAACAGTACGTGGCGCACAGTAGGTGCTTAGTGCTCCTCTACAGAATGGATACTGGCTCCAGGCTTGAATAACTTCCCTCTCCTTCTGCTCAGTGATCCTGACAATAATAGCTAAATGGTCTGGCCCTTCCCACCTCCTTTCTCCAGGACTAGGGATCACTCATCCAACTTCTATTCAACTTCTAGACTAACGAGGTACCGAGGAGGATTGTGGGAAGCTGCATGTCAGATTCCACAACAGAACACCGAATGTCCACTGATGTCCACCATGTTCAGTGGAAACAAGGAGCACCATTCACCTAGCACTCCAATAAAAATGGGCTAAATGAGTACTTCAAAGCAACACTTAACACAGTCCTAAAAGGTCACCCACTGAGTTCAGTATCCGGAAGCCGGTTCTCCAAGCCCCAGCCTGTTAGTTGAAGGCAGGTAACAATGCTGAAACCTAGCCATGGCTTTGAGCAAGGGAGTGCTCTCAGAAGGACTGAGAAGGCCCTGGGCTAGGGTGGATCGCTAGGGGAAGACCATAGACATCTGTGAGATTTCAACTACTCACGGCCCCTCCTGGAACTCCTCCAAGCCATCACTGCTCTGTAAATGACAAGGATATGAAGAAAGCTGTCATTCATCCTTAGGGGCATGTGGATAGATAGCCTTAGAAAGCCTTTTCCGGGGTTCATGTGTAAGTTATGCAGCAAATGACACCACACTGGGGTCCCAACGCAGAGTGCCCTGTCTTTCCTGCTATTGCCACACCCAGTTATTCCCCCCAGCCACGCCCTATACTTTTCCTACTGAACTGAACCCTGGATTTGCAGGAGGCATGACTGAGTGCCCACCCTTGCCTTGGCCCTTGCTTGCAGACTTCCGACTGTGTTAGATGAAGAGCTCAGGGAAGACGAGCCCCAGCCGCAGCTCAGAAGAATTTCTGGCAAAAGTGATCACAGCCCCAGATCTGCTGCTAATCAGATGGCCAGTGGCCAGAACCGTAAGGAAGATTAAATGTTCTTATCTAACGGAAGACTGAGAGGTTGAGCCCTGTCCTTTTCTCTGGTATAGATGTTAATATGTCCAAGAAGGCAAAGGGATCCACAGTCGGATTCCCCCATGGAGATCAGGGAAACTTAGAGAAATTTCTGGAAGGCAACCTATAGCTGTAAACTGCTCCTAACCCTTCCCCTCCCCCAGACACCCTGGGGAAAAGGTAATATGACCTAACTAAAGCCTCATGCATTAAAGTGTGACCTTTCAGACGCCCAGATAGTACCCCACTGGTACTGTTCCTCTCCATTTAGAGCTAAGCCCCACTTTCCTGTGGACACTTCACACTGTCCCTATGACCCAGTGAGACAACCTTCAACACTGCTGTCTGCATAGCCATCTTTCGTCAGAGCATCCACCCTGACTCTTGGCAGAGTCTGGCACACGCTAGGCACTGACCAAATGTGAAATAACCGAATGAATTAAGCACCGAGTAAAAGCTGGCCGGCTGGGCACCCAGGTTACCCACACTGAGCATGGCCTCCTTGAGGAAGAGCGGACTCAAGGAAGAGCAGACTCAGCACAACACGCAGTCCTATATTTTGTCTGCTCAGAATCGAAACTGCTTCTTGAGTGCTGGCTTTCAAATCTCCTATGCTTGCGTGAGACAGGGCTGTATATCCCAGTAGTAGCTGAGCTAATTCTCCATGGCTCGCTCTCTTGCTGTCTCTCTGTCTCTGTCTGTCTCTGTCTCTCTGTCTTCCCCTCCCCCCACCACCACCGTGTGCCCTTCACCTTTACTCCTTCCTTCTATTTCCTTCGATGATAAGCTGGAACATAAAGTGTCAGCTCTGTTGACCGTGGCATACAAAAGAACATGCCAACCCAGTGGAGAAAGAACTAAGACGCCCCTAAGGAGAGAACTTGTCCTGGGAGCTCATAGGAGTGATAAGATCTAGCTACACTGGAAACTGCAACCCTCAGACTTTTCCTTTGGAGGTCCCAGCCAATTCCTACAACTTTCAAGTCCCCAACCCTAACCCTAAGAAAAGAATTCTGACAGTTCATAATTGCAGGAGCAGGTTAATTACACCCTTCTACAAGGGGGACATGTGCACTGGCCGTCTTGAACTTAGCAGCTAGGAACAGCCCACCCCCACACTCCCAGTCAGTGTGTTAGATGCCCACAACCCTCCCACACTACCTCCCCTCCTCCTGGATGTCTTCTATTCTGAAAGATGCAGGGACCTCTGGAGACAAGAAGTGTAGAATACATTAACACCTGGGGACTACACCGGGAGGCTACACCGGTAGGAAAAACCCTCAAGCATCATGCTAGATACGTCATAGGCATCAAATAATTTAAGGCGATCTGATGACTATAACACCTATATTATCTTTTAGGAAACAAGCTCAGAGAAGTTAAGGAGCTTGCTCAAGGTCACAGAGCTAGTAAGTGAACTGAAATTTATACACCATTCTAGACCATTCTTCCCACTTTATCACTCCGATCGCCAGGCATCAGGAGGGAGGTGGGCAGTACCCCTTTACCCACAACCCCCTCGGGCACACAGACCCACGCTGACTTACTACGAACGCCACCCCCCTCTCGCGGAGTAAGGGCAGCCCGGCCGACCCCGCTTTACTGAAACCTACGTAACTAAACTAACCGATGTGCTGGTTAGTGATTTAACAACAAAGTCAAGCGCCAGGTAGGGGGGGACGGCGGCCCCCGCGGGCCGGGCTGAAGCACCGCAGAGGGTAGGGCGGGAGCTGGCTCGCACTTGGCGGTGCGGTCGAGCCCCAACCTCAGCCGTGCCTTCCAGTCCCGGAGTCACCCTGGAGACCCGCGCAGCTCCCTGCGGCGCCGCTCGGCTCCTCTCGATCCAGATGTGGGCAGCTGCGCTCCGCCCGCGGCTCGGAGAGTCCCCGGACTCCGCGGGGCGTTTCGCAGTGCTCGCCGCAGCCGCGCGCCCCTCCCAGCCCCTGCTCTGCGGGCTCCGCACGCGGCCGCCCCGCAGAGCTCGCCCTGCTCACCTCCTCGGTCGCGGCCGGCCGGCTCCAGGCGCCTCGCTCGGCTCCCGGCCTGGGCTCCAGGCACCCGCTCCGGGCTGGCGTTGGCTGTGGCCGCGCGGGGCGGGGCGCGGCTCCTCCCCGCCCCAGCCACCTGGGGCGTCCCGGAGAGGCGGGCCGACAGGTGAGCGCCACACGCGGGGGAGCGGCCGGGGTGCCCTCTTGGGGACGCCGCCTGGATCCTGTGCCCGGTGGCACGGAGCCCAGTGAAGGCGAGTAGGTCGCTTAATGTACCCGTGCAGGAGGAGCTGTTCCCACCAAGCCTGGCCGGCTGGGAAAAGAACGCAGACCCCGCGCGGAGCAGCTAGAGGGACACTGCAGCCCTCGCGGAGTGGGATGCAAGAGTCACTCGGGATGAAAACCGTGAGGCAAAGAGTGCAACTGACTTAAGAAAAAAAACTCGGACCTTTTAGACCGTTCTGTCCTACCCTTTCGACGATTCACCTGCCCCTAAAGCGACGGTTTCCCCTCTTTTAGTAAGATAATTTCTGATTGCTATGCTCTCCACAACTCTAGGTTGTAAATCCAACCAACCTTGCTTCTCTGCAGATAAATCCTCCAATGCCTTGTACAAAGTAAGGGTAGCCCAGGGCTCTGTGAATATCAAAAGAATGCCAAAGTATGGTCTGTAGGCCAGACAGGCTCTGGTGTCACTCTGTGTTGTCATTTGAAGGCAAGCTCCCTGGCTGTCAGGCCACTTGAATTTTATCACTTTCCTTCCTCACACTTCCAACAAGACAACTGGTTTGTAGACCTACACTCTAGGGATGCCTGTGTAAAGTGGTCAGGCCCATCTCTAACTTAGAAAAGGGTCACACAGAGAGAAACTCACAGAATAGTGTGGCCCGTCTGTCTGGCTTGTACCAGTGGGAATCAACCCAGAGTTAGGACAACTGACCCAGGATGTGGCAGAGTTGAATCTGAGGTCCAGGCCTGTCCATCTCCGAAGAGAGCTTGGTGGCCTAGAGGCCTGAGGTACTTGCCAGGATGCAGATCTCTTGTAGAAACTAGGCGTGGGGGTGACCATTGTAGAGACTTCTACCCATGGGCTCTACAGGTTAAGGGACACCTGAGCCACTGGCATTAACAGGTCCCTCACAGATTCTAAAAGAGGAACCGTTTTAAAGTTTTCCAGGTAACAGACAGATGACCTTAGCACACATGTAAGAATATGTGGTGTAGCTGGTTCCCCACTGGTTTCATTTATGGACTCACAGAGAAAGCTTACCCAGATCTTCTGCAGAAAGCAATGTTCGTCTTTCAAAATGTACAGAGCCTTCCAATAATTACGTCAGGGCCCTGCCATGACTGCATACCAAACCTGCAAGGCAAACGTTGAAGGCACTCTGCCAAGGTGATGTCAGGGACAAGTGAACTACTCCATCCCACCCCCTGACCACAGGCACAACACTGTCAAGGCCTGGGCCCCTCTTTTGTCAGTTGAAGATCTGGTGCTCCCTGGCAAGCCTGGTCAAACTAGACAGTCTGTCCTGGAAAAGGGTTCCAGAGGATGCCCCACCTGGGTGTGCCTAGCCACAGCTGCGACTCCCCCAAGGCAGGGATGGAGGCTGTTGTCCCATGTTGGAGCTGTGGCAGGGCCTGCCTTATGGGTCACCAGTGCAGGTGGGGCTGAACAAAGGAACCGCTCCAGGTCCCACCCAGGAGAAGTAGGCCCAGCCTCTTGATGTTTTGGTTTCAGTCAGTGGGGCGTGTGATCCTCCGTCGTGCATGTGATCATGGATGGGTCAGCCTGGTAAGTGATGCCGCTTGGAGAGGCTGAAAACCTTCCCTTCCCCTTCCTTTCCCTACCTGCAGCATGTCTTTTTGTTTGTTTATTTGGGTTGGGACTCTCTCTCTCTCTCTCTCTCTCTCTCTCTCTCTCTCTCTCACACACACACACACACACACACACACACACACACACACACACATTTTTATTATTGAGACTTTTGTACATGTATACAATGAATCATGATCATATTCCTCCAGTTCCCCCAAGTTCTCCCCTAGTGCTACCCAATGATTTCACGTTTTCTTTTCCTTTTTATAACCCACTAAGTCCAGTTAGTGCTACCCTTATGTGTATGGGTGTGGGGCTACACACTGGAGCACGGGAAATCTACCTGTGGCTGTACAACTTAAAACAAAAGGATGCTTCTCCCTCCCCAGAGTCTATGAGCTCGCAGTAAGGAACGGGACGGGAGAGCACCTCCCGTACCTGCTTTGGCTGGATTAACCTTGTGTAGAGTTTGCACAGGTAACCACAGTTGGTGTGAGTTCATAAGCACAATATTATGTCAAGACTGGAAGTTTCATCGAACACTCATGCTCCACCCCAGCCCCTGGCTCTTTTTTCTCTACTTCCCAAAACCAGGGAGAAGGTTGTAGAGGAAGATGTCCAGCTTAGGCTCAGCCTCTTGATCTCAGCATTCTGATCAGTTAAGCATATTTCTATTATTGTTGGTATATTTACTTATTATTTTATGTTACTTTGTATATGCATGTATTTTATATATGAGTGCTATGCCTGCATGCCAAGAGAGGACATTAGATCCCATTATAGTTTGGGAGCTGCCATGTGGGTACTGGGAATTGAACTCAGATCTGGCAAAGCAGCCAGCCACTGTGCTTAACCACTGAGCCATGTATCCTGACCACATGTTACTTGACAAAATATTTCTCCTGCTTGGAAATTATGAAGTCCCCAAACCAGACAAGATTTCTGCTGGAAACCCTCTGCCAGAAAGTAGTTTGCAGACTCTGGAGGTCTGATGCTGCTGTGAGGGTGGGTGAAATGAAGCCAGGGAACGTGTGTGCAGCCCATTTACAGAAGGTTCAGTAAACAGCTTAGTTAGGGCTTCATTGTGGTGAGCAGATACCATGACCAAAGCAACTCTTATAAAGGCAAACATTTAACTGGGGCTGGCTTACAGTTTTAGAGGTTCAGTCTACTATTATCATGGTGGGACTCATGGCAGTGTTGGTAATGGACATGAGAAGATATGGTACTGGAAGAGCTGAGAGTTCTACATCTTGTTCTGAGGTCAGCCAGGAAGAGACAATGTCTTCAGCAGGCATAGAAAGAGGCTCTCTTCTGCACTGGGAGGAGTTTGAGCATAGGAACCTCAAAGCCCACCCCCACAGTGACACACATCCTCCAAGGCCACACCTACTGCAGCATTGCCACACCTCCTATGAGATATTAAAGATCTGGAGAAAAAGACAAAACCACTGAAGGACTTGCAAAGATTCTAGGATGAGGCAGGTTAAAAACTGCTTTATCTGCTATTATTCTTTCTGGTGCCTAGGAAAACTATGTTGAGCTCCATTTCTTCCTTCAATGTCTAGTTCTCTGATGGAATAATAAAAGAGAAACTGGGGCTGTGGGATGGCTCAATCTGTAAAGTGTTGGCTGCAGCAGCTTGAGGACTTGAACCCAGATCCCCAGCACCTAAGTAAAAACCAGGCAAAGTAGCATTGGGTCTGTCACCCCAAGGCTGAGGCAGGAGGATAGAGAAACAGAAGGAGGATTCTGGCCTAATCAATGAGCTCCAGGTTCAGTGGGAGACTCCATCACTAAAACAAAACAAAACAAAACAAGGTGGATAGTAACTCATGGAAATGCCCAACAGAGACTGCTGGCCTGGCCACTTCACAGCACGCATGTACAGACTGCTGGCCTGCCACTCCACAGCATGCATGTACATGAGCCTTCCCTTAGCATGAACATGTGCACACATATGCTACACACAATGAGGTATGAATAAAAAGAGAAAGTAACAAAATAGGAACAGAATCTTTTAAAACCGAGCCCCAGAATACATTTACCTTTTAGATGCATGTATGCACTACTACTTTGTCATGTCTTAATGCACTTTTTGTTTGGTTGGTTTGGTTTTGGTTGAGACAAAGTCCCTCTGAATAGCTTTAGCTACCCTGGAGCTCTCTGTGTAGACCAGGCTGGCCTAAAACTCCCAGAGACCAGCCTGCCTCGGCCTCCCGGGTGCTGGGATGAACTTTGTGTGCATCAGTGATACTCTGCTCTTGGTACTTTTTTTTTTAAATGAGATATGGGTGTAGAATTCTGGGCACTGAGAAACCACTGAGTTATAGTTAACATCGGAGTAGTATAGAGAAATAGCCAGAAAGATGCAGATCAGAAAGAGGCAGGAGTCTAGATTTGGCTTCC
This sequence comes from Micromys minutus, assembly GCF_963924665.1. NCBI lineage: Eukaryota > Metazoa > Chordata > Mammalia > Rodentia > Muridae > Micromys > Micromys minutus. Next base: position 24,514,031 of record NC_137982.1, on the reverse strand, counting down.
ATGGTTTGGAATCAGAACACTTAAGTGTAGATGAGAAGTTGGGAGACGTAAGACAGAATGAAAACTAACCTAAGGGAGTGGCTATTTTGTGCCAGGCACTGTTCTAAATGCTCAGCCTTAACCCGGAACCCTAGACCCTGCAAATGGATTCAGTGTTTGGACTCCCCCGACCCCCACCCCTGCTATTTTAATCCTTCCCTTAATTACAGTTAGCACCACTATTGGAAAAGTCAAAACTCTCCATGTGACAAGTCTATGAAAGGTCACACACACACACACACACACACACACACACACACACACACACTACATTCTGAGGTTATCAACACTGACTCTGGGGGAGGGGAGGAGACCAGTTACTACCACAGGGTTGTATGATCTTCACCACCTGCAGAACCACTCTCTTTCCATGCTGGGTATGACTGAGAACTGAGCAGGCAGCCACAGTAGGAGTGATTATCTTAGCAACCTTTCCAGGGCTCTTGGGAATGTCAGCTCCAGAGGGATCAGAAGGAGAAGAAAAAAAAAATTATCCAGATTCCTCTTACTGATTGTGAAACTTGACTCGTGTATCAAGGACAGCCAAGGATTGTGCAGTTCTTAAGATTTTTGATGTTCGTCAGAGTCCTGATGTAGCAAAAATAAAAAAGTTGAAGTCACCTTCCCAGAGCGTCTTGGGGATACTTCTCACGTACTAGGGCAGCAGAATTTTCATGCTCTGTACCCTTGAGGAGACTTTAAAAAGATGAGGGTGGCCCCTCCTAAGACTGAGCTGCAAACCAGCCTTTCCATATCTTCCGTCTGTCTTACTCTTCACAGTCCCACTGGGACCAGAGTGAATTTGCTTGGCTGGCTAAAACTCCAGAGTTAGCATCAGATCCTTATCTTTACCGGAATCCAGAGCATCACCTAAGCCTGAGCTGCCAACCCAGGGTCTGCTCACAGAACTCCTGGCGAGAATATTCAAATGTCTTTCAGGGGTTTGTTTGTCTTCTTTTGAGGTACTGGCAGTCAAACCCCAAGGCTCAGAGGCACCCTCTCTCTCAGGACTACATCACTAACTCCCAGTATTGTGTTCCTGGCCTAGGCATCTGTTCTTGACTGCTCTAATTTATGTTACTTTGGAAGGCAACCCAAACACACTTATCACCCTCTTAATTGAGTGGGTAGAGGAGAGTCTGTTTTCTAAACTAGAGTGAGGGAAACTTTTTGTGTTAAAAAAAAAAAAAACCAACAAAACAGTTCTATAAGTTACTTCTAATATTTCAGCTAGACTGTTCTTCAGGGGCCGTCAGAGCTTCTTTGGTTACAGAAGTCTTCCCTGTACCATATTTTCTTCACAGCACTGGAATGTTCTAGATTTTTGACAGAGTGGTTCTCCCTGGTGTGCAATTTACCCTGAGGAAAAAAAATGAATGTTTTGTCGTATCCCCTACCATTCCTCAATTCTGCTGAATACAAGGTAGGCACTTGTCCTCATGGGCTTTCTGTTGCTGTGATAAACACCATGACCAAAAGCAACTTGGGGAGGTTACTAATGGGTTTATTTCAGTTTACAGTTCATTGCTGAGGAAAGTCAAGGCAGGGACAAAACTGAAGACTATGAAGAAACGCGGCACACTCGCTTCCTCTCGTGGTTTGTCCAGTTTGCTTTCTGATACTATCCAGCATAGCTGCCCAGGGATGGCATATCCCTTTACCACCAGTGATCTGAGCCCTGAAAATGCCCCCCAGATGCATCTGCAGGCCAATCTGATGAAGACAATTCCTCAACCAAGGCTCCCTCTGCTGGGATATGTTTAGGTTGGTGTCAAGTTGACAGAAACCAACCAGCACTGTGTTCTGATGTTTGTGGAAAGAATGAATCAATGCTTGCCCTTATGCAACTTTCTCAAGTTCACCACTTGTAGAACCTACTGCTCTTGTGTGACGCAGCTTGAATCTGAGGCTAAGTTCTGATCTGAGAGTAAAGCAGGGTTTGACCACAGTTTCCTCTCATCCTAAGCATCCTGGTGGCTCCATGAAATTCTAGTCAAGAATGTGGACTCCAGCAACCTCTCCACCACTTCCTGCCTCTACCCCTGGGCAGCTCACTCCGTGCTTCCCTTGTTCCCTGGAAAGGATTCCAAAATACAGCGTAACTACTTAGCCAGGCTTGGTATGGGAAGGGAGTCCTCAGGTACCTGGTCTTTCTAGATTTTGGCAGAAGCTGAATGTGCTTTATGTGCAACTTGGCTTAATGACTCCTGAGTATCTCTGATTCCCCATGGGGAATTTGCTAAGCTCCTTCAAAAGCCACTGGGATTTCATCTCCTGGCATTAACTGTGATTAGCAGGCTTCTTCCTCCATCCATAGGAAACTACATGGTCTTGCCCTCCTATCCAAGGTCAGGACTCTCTGGGCTCCTGACAAGCTCTCTGGTGTGAAAGGCCTCAAGGCACGGTGTGGAAGCTAGCCTGAAACCTTACCACAGTTACTTACAGGTCATGGCATGCTCTCTACCCATGTAATATCTGAGCTGCTTTTTCTCTCAGGAAAAGAGGGTGGAGAGGTCCCCACCCCAACCCCAACTCATATGCCAAAACTTAATTCCAGTGTGATGGTGTATAGAGCTGGGGCCTATGGGAAGGTGTCTTAGTCACTGTTCTATTGCTGGGAAGAGAAACCAGGATCAAGGCAACTCATTGCTTTGTTTTTTGGGTTGTTTGTTTTGTTTTGTTTTTTAGGCATTTGATTGTGAGCTTGCTTACAGTTTCAGAGGTTAGTCCATTATCATTGTTGTGAGAAACATTGTGGCATGCAAGTAGAAATGATGCTGGAGAAGTAGCTGAGAGTTTGACATCCTGATCCCTAGGCAGAGAGACAATTGGGGGGGAGGGGTTTAAGGGAGTGGGGGGCAGGGAAGGGAGAAAGACACACACACACACACACACACACACACACACACACACACACTAAGTTTGTTATGAACTTTTAGAAACCTCTAAGTCCTCCCTCAATGACATACTCTCTCCAACAAGGCCACATCTTCTAATCCTTTCAAATAGTGTCACTCCCTGGTGACCAAGTATTTAATATGAGCTGATGGGGGCATTCTCACTTACACCACCACACAGAAGGTGACCAGGTCCCCAGAATGGAGCCCTCATGGGTGAGGTTAGCTCTCTTATGACAAGGTCTCCTGAGAGCCCCCATTCTATGAGTGCCAATACACTAGAAAAGTCAGAAACCTGCAATGTGGAGGACGCTTCACCAGACAGCAACCTCACTGGCATCCTGATCTTGGACTCCCAGGATCCAGAGTAGTGAGAAATAGATGTGTTGGGTGTGTGCCCTGGTCTCTTGTCACTTCATTATAGCACCCCCAGCTGATTAGGAAAGAATAAAGGTGTCTCTAAAGAGAGGGCAACAAAGAGATTTCATTTCACTGGGTAGAAGCCACTGATTCCCAATAGAAGTCAGGTCTTCTGTGTGTTGTGGGAGATACATAGAGTGACACTGCCTTCTCCTAGGATGCCTGTCATAACGGCACTCACTTCTATTGAAGGAGCACCATCACAGAACACGTCCCTACACACTCTCCTTTGACTCCCACAATACAGATAAATATACAGTGGACAGTGAGCTAAATCTTCGGGATCTGAGTATGGACATGAGCTCTCAGAGTCTGCAATGTTAAATGCTCGATTATTGTCCCATAGCTGGTCAAACAGAAACTGAGAGTTGGCTCCAGGTTCGAGTTCCATCTTCCTCTGTGTTGTGGGGTAGCTCTGCTGAATCACTGCCCAATGCCCTAGACTCCTAGAGTATCTTGTGTCTACAAAGGACTTTGGAGCTAAGAGCTGGCGCTGTCTGTTGAAGTTAGCATCCCATCAGCCAGACACTATATTGGCAGCTCATCAGAAAAGTCGCCATAGGCTGGGCATAGGTAATGGGAATCTATGGCTTAAGTGGGAAGCTTGTGAGGGAGCCCCACATTGTTTCCACCCCTCCCGGTAGTCAGACTTGTGTGTACATGTGTGGTATGATTGGCATGTTTGCTTTTTCTAAAACTTAAGCTCCAAAATGAAATCCTATTAATCATTGTGACAGGTCAGGGGGTGGAGAAGCAGCTTTCATAGGGGTTGTGTGGGCTGCCTCTAGAAGGCTTCCCATACCTGTGGGGATAATGGAACCACTGTCCAGGACCACTGGACTTCCTTCAGGAACCTGTTGAGGTAGGGCAAGCATGTGTTAGTCCTTCTGACTTACATATATGTTATACACTTTAAATGCAAAAATCATTGTCTTGAAGAGAGAAATTATGCATAATGTCAAATTTTTACCAACACACAGCAAGTCATGACAAGGGTTGACACACGATTGTCATACATTGAGGTGCTGCTGAAGTATAGCCTTCCTTCCTAGAGCCCAGTATCTGCAGGCACCCTTGCATTCCGCCAAGTATTACACCAAATCTTTTCCTTACTGGTTGAAATGATTCAAACCATGAGGTCATCTTCAATTCCTGCGAAAAGTTACCGAAGTATAAATTTTTGTATATATTCTTAAGATTTATTTATTATATATAAGTACACTGTAGCTGTCAGACACACCAGAAGAGGGCATTAGATCCCATTACAGATGGTTGTGAGCCACCACGTGGTTGCTGGGATTTGAACTCAGGACCTCCGGAAGAGTAGTCAGTACTCCTAACCACTGAGCCATCTCTCCAGCCCAGTATATATTCTTAATAAAAGGTTTCTGAGGCCGGTCTCTGGTTATTGATCTGCGCGACACACACATATACAATCATCATTTTGAGAGGCAACATCACTAGCTGTTGGGCACACAAGCCTTGGAACCAGGTTTTAAATCTTGCCTCCTTCTGTTGCAGGCTGTGAGAACTTGGGACAAGCTATTTAACCTCTCTTTGCCCTTACCTCACCTGTGAGAAGAAGATAACAGTACCTACCTCATGGGGTTATTAGGGGGATTAGATGGATTAATACATGTAAAGCACTTAAAATAGTGTCTGGCACACAGCCAGAATGCTCTCACAAATTCATTGACTGCTTACTGTGGCTTCTCTGGGTATTTTAAGTTCCTGATGCTGTCACACACCGTCTATTTGTGTGACAGGGATTTTCCTAATTTACACATTCTTTAAGAATAACATTTAGCTATGTAAATCTTCTTAATAACTGTATTATGAAAATCTTTTACCATGGATATGGTGAAGGATTGAAAAGTGCTAGGCTGAGACTTGAAGAAGACACAAAAGCACACCTTTCACAAGGGAAGCAGAACCCGGCTTCTGCCATTCAAGGCATAGGAAGAAAAGGCCTCCAACAGTGGTTCTGAGCCCAACTAACCACACAGAAACTTGTTTTCTTTGCAGCTTGACGAACCACCAAATGCCAAGGAGAAAGTAGGAATCCCACAGCTCAAGGCCCCTTGTCAGGGACCTCACATTGTCATCTGAGGTGTCAGAGCAATGCCTCCTCCTACTTCTCTTCAGTGTGTTATGTCCCTAAGACACATTACAAGACATGGCTGTCACAAATGTCAGAATTACACCTGACAATGTCACCAATGCTGTACCATTCATGTCACCAGTGACTGCTTTGGCAAATCTCTTCAGTTCTGAAAATGCTGTGGCTCAGAGCTTCTGGGAGAAGCTTAGAAATACCTTGGAGCCAGGGATAGGAGACCTGGAGAAAGCCCTCCTCCCAGGGACTGCCATGGTAGCCCCACTGCGGAGCAGTGCCGTGTTCCTAATCTGTGGGGTCATCTTGCTAACGCTGAAATGTGCTTGGTGTTTTGTTTCTTTCCGAAGATTGCTCCCCATCCTAAACAACAGTGATGTTGACCACATCCATCACTTTCAACAACGTCCTATCTGGAGAATCCCTCTCCTGAGTTGCGTGGAGAATAATTTCTAGACATGGGGATAGGCATCATAAAAGCACACTTTGTGGTGCCCATAATAACCCTTATTAGGCATTCATTTATCATGCCTCTTTCCCATTTATAAATTCCTTCAGCCATTTTATTATCTTGTATGGGTGTTTTTCCTGCACATATGTGTGCCAGCCATGTGCTCCCAGTACCCTGAGAGGCAAGATCCTCTGGGACTAGAGTTAAGAAGGGTTGTGAGCCACCATATGTTTACTCCTAACTGAACCCAGTCATCTGGACGAGTGCTCTTATTAAACACTGAGCTTTCACTCCAGCCCCATCTTTTCCATCTTTAATTGATTAAAGCAGAGAGGCTCACTGTCTGGTTCCCATGCACCAGTAACTACAGCAACAAAGCCCCAGAACAGAGATGTTTTACACGTGCAATCCCAGTTGTAGTCACATGACCTCAGTCACAGGAGGCAGGGGATTTTTTTTTTAATGCAGTTAAACTATTAATCCAGGGCCCTGTCATTGTTTATTCTTCAAAGGCCTCCGAATCCAGTGTCCTCTTATGAGACTAGATTTGTGCCTTAAAACTAAGAACCAACACACAGCAGGGACACACATGGCCCCCATCATTCTCAAAGGATTCCAGGAGGCCTTCAGCGTGGACAGGACTCTTGTTTTCTCAGAAGGACAACAGTGCTTCGTGCCCGCCATGGTTACCCTAACCCTTTCTCAGGCAGGAATACGTTCAAACACTTACCTCCTCACTGTTCTACTGAAGCTTCGGCTTGATTTTGCCTTTACATAGTTGATGTCACCATTTAAATCGCTTTTGTTTTGCTTTTCAAGATGGGATTTCTCATTGTAGCCCTGGAACTCACTCTGTAGACCAGGCTGGTCTTGAACTCTCAGAGATCCACCTGCCTCTGCCTTCTGAATACTAGGATCAAAGGCACGTGCCACCACACAGCGCCACTGAAATCTTAAACATTCCCTACAGGCTGATGTTTTAAGCATTCAGTCTCCAGGACCTGGTGTGGTTTAGAAGGAAGGTGGTGGAGCTCAGGTAACTGAAGCAGGGAGCGTAAGAATAATGCTGGCCTGTGTTCTAGCCTCCTTTTTCTGTTTCCTGGTAACCACGATGTCGGCAGTACTCCCACTGCCACGGTGAAGCCTCTTAGCGATGTTTCCCCCTATATAGTGGAGACCCTATGAAACCATGAGCCAAAATAGAAATCCTTCCTCCATTAATTCTGTCACTCTGATGAGAGAAGGTACCTACAAATCAAGACCTATGCTTTTAGAGATACAAATAGAATTATTATTATTTTAGTTTTAACATGAAGGCAACTTTTTGTTTGTTTCCGTGTTTGGTTTAGTTCTTTTTTTTTTTTCCAAGATAGGGTTTGTCTGTGTAGCCTTGGCTGTCCTGGAACTCACTCTGGAGTTCAGGCTAGCCTCAAACTCAGAGATCAACCTACCTCTGACTCCCAAGTGCTGTGCTGGAATGAAAGGTGTGCACCACCACTGCCATTCGTGAAAACAAAGTTAAGCAGATACCAAGAGCGGGGAAGAACCCCAACAGCAAAAAGCCAACAACAAAAAAGAACAAAGCTTTGACTTAGGCAGTACATGCTGGGAGTGGCTTCTTTCGAAAGATGGTTCATTCCAACACACACTTCCTGACTTCATGTCCAACACCTCACTGAGGCTCAAATGACACCAGACCAGTCAAAGTTTAGCTCAGTTTTATTGTCCAGTTTTGAGTATTTTCAAATTATACAACATGCAGTCTGCCAGTGTATCCGTACATCTTCATTTTAGAAAGTTTTCCAAGGGCCAGGGGGGTTTCTTCCAGATCTTTGGGGACATTTCTATCTCACAGGATAGCTATTTAAATACATACCGCCATTCTCCCCATCAAACCTCAGGAACAAGCTTGTCCACAATTTCTGTTAATGAAACCTACTGTACAGAACATAAAGCCCAGAGAACATACATCTGCAGTACACATGACACTTTACAAACTAGACAGACAGAATTCTACAGAAAGCCCTATTCCCCTTTTATCTGCACACACGGGAAGTGTTTAAAATCGATACACAATTCTCAGTAAGTAAGCAGACTTCACAGACCAGTGTTTCCTTTGGCAGTTATCTGGTCCTTAACTTAATAGTCGTTTAAAAATCCAAAATTGTGTTTGGAAGCAGTTTTAAACCATGATGGTTCTTTAGCTTTGCTCAAGATAGAATGGGACAATGAAGTGAAACCTGCCCAATGACAAACTTCCCCAAGGTCTTCTACCTGGAGTCCCAATAGAGCCTGCCCCACAAAGGAAGGGAGTAATTGAGGCTTTATGTTCCTTTACCTATTCTTCTAGGAAAATGAAGATGACAGGAACCTCATCCCCTCAAGCTCTTGTGAAGCCTTGGGAGCTACTGAGACTGAAGAATCATGTCTTTATATGGACTTGAAAGCTTCAAGATGTCACTGGATCTACATTCTAGACAAACGTCTCTAGCCCTTCATTTATTCCAACATTTCTACGAATTCTTCACCACAGGAGTCTACATCTTTTAAAAGGCTTAATACCTCTTACTGTTCTACTTGCTGTTCACCAAAGCCAACTACTCATCATCTAGAGATGAGGCATACGTACAGGATCCTCTAAGGATTCTCTAAGGACCGTGCTATAAGCCCCAACCTGCTACCTTCAATAACATTCATACTCCGCACCCCACTGGCCAGCATGTAGAGGTGTTTGTCTAAACCATTTGGCTGTCCTCACGCAGTACCTCGAAGTAAAGTTTCAAGAAGTAGGCATGAGATAATAAGTTATTCTGAGGTGAGTATGCATTGGCAAACATTCCAGCAATGCACAGCGCTTGACTGAAATGGAACCATCCACTTGGCTGTTCAGAAGGGGGATTTTTACAGTTAGAGTATAGGATGTAATAGTCTGTCAACAATGAAAACTTTATAAACATGGCCTTTTCAAAAAAAGTAGCCTGTTCAGATAAAGGAATTAATAGTCAAAGTGAGAATAAGGGATTGCTTGAATAAACCACATAATCTGTTCAAATGATGTGCCTAGCTTTTAGTCACAGTGTGAGAAAATTAGATTAGAGGTCTTCTAGAGAGTGGCACTAGATGAACTGACTGGCTGATCAGCAACTAGCAGAATTATCTCTAAAAGACATCAAAGCCAACTTTCTCAGTGAATAAAAGTGCAGTGAATTTTGTAAGGCTCTGGTAGAGATCAAGCAATGTGAACGACAAATGAATGCTGCCTCTTAAAACTTGAAAGTGTCCCACAATTCTTCAGAAGTGGAAAACGGGAACCTAGGGGGAAACTGCTTTAGAAAGAATCTAAAATAATCCATTTTATAATGGCTGATAATGATAGCCAAAAATAGGATATTACTGACCTGTACCCAATTTCCAAACACAAAGTACATAGCTGTCTAAAAGATAATAGCAAGTCTTATGGACAAGAAGCATTTCATTGGTGGTCTTCTTAAAGGCCAACATTTCAGCTTCCAAGTTGGAGGCAAGTGTAGACAGTAAGCTGCTAATTTGGCATCAGTTGGCACTGATAAGATTTGCAAATTTGCCCTGCAAAGGACCTTTGCATTTGCGTCCAAATAGCAGCCAACCAGTTTTGTTGAGCAGACAGTGGCACAACATTAAACAAAGTGAACACAAGATAAACAAACATAAAATCATCTTTGTAAAATAAATACTTCAATAAAGTTGTCTTCTTTTCATGTCTAGTCAAAAACAAAATCCTGTTATAAAGGGCAACATCTAACAAATAAATTAAGTTAAATTAGTGTTAGGAAAAGTCTATACAAAAAAATATGGAAGGTAATATACACAACAATCGACGTTTTATACACACATGTGCATAAGTACACACATTAAGTACATTAACTTTTCCTACCCCCACCCTCACAACCATGAGAAAGCCTAGAGTCTCCCCTTCCTCCAGGGGCACCGGCTTCAGAAGACAGTGAGAGCTCACACTTCTTGGGCACATTCAATGACAATGTGGGTAATTTCTCTGTCATGGGTGGGGATGTCACCAACTAAACCACAAGTTAATGAAAAAAACAGCAGCACGTGGCATCAGCTTCTTTACGCCTGTTAGTTTCTCTTGAAACTCTACTACTTGGCAATTGATCCTGTTGGTACGCCCAGCTGGGCGTAGTAGTCACCATTAGACTCACAGACCTGAATAAAGTAATAATTAAATATACAAAAAAATCCAAACAACAAAACAAAACAAAAAAACAAACAATCCACTTATACTGATTTTTCTGCCCCCTAACTGTGCCTCGAGAAAAAGCCTATTTGGAGCAAAAGAAAGAAGTCAAATCAGCAGTTTGCAATTATAGGCTTCAATAAAAAAGAGACAGGCATAAATCTCATCAATGACTCTCCCCTGAGGGAATTCTTTTCCAATTACTGTATTGACGCTGGATCTCTTTAGGAATATCTCCTCAAGCATGTGGTGTTCGCTAGAGAAAGAGGCTACCCCAAGACAGGTTCCAGGGGATCCGGAGGATGCTGTGTGCACAGGAGGCAGCTCCATCTCCACTTACCGAATTCTGCAGCGTTTTCAACACTTGTATAGGACTGGTGTTCAAACAACTGGGCTGGCCGCGGCTAGTCACTGCAGGTTCACCGGCAAGAAGCGTGGAGGTGAATTCTAGGTCTTCACATTTTCATAGATGTGTGTGAATGAGCAAATCCTACACTGCTATTGTCAAACTGTTTTTCTGCCTTGAAGAAATCTGCTTTGCATTTTAACGGGTGCCATACTAAAAGGTCTATTTATACAGCTCCAAAGATATGATCAGGATCTTTAAAATGCTCTCTGGGGTTGGTTTTTGGAAAAAGTGTTCAGAATGAAAATTTTGAACCCTATAGCAGCACTTTTTTCCCCCTAAAAATATAAAGTAATGTGTTTATTTTACAGGAAACCAGACAGTGGAGGCAGAGCGCGGTCACCGGTTCCACAGCACTTGGTTGTCCCTCTAGGATGGCACAGGGGGGCGTTCCATTCCAATGGGCCAGTGCACCGCAGGGGCCTCCAGAGACCACGCAATCCCCGGAGGCTGAGAGGTGGCAATGTCTGAGCAGGAAGTGGGTACTGCATAACCACCTCCTTCCAACTTCTTGGGAGAAGGATCCAAGCACGGATCTGTGCACACAAATTCTACACAGCGCAAACACCTGCATCTGGTGTACTACAGACGGCTGGGCAAGCAAGTGTAAAAAGAAACGGGAACTGTATAGGAGGGGAAATAAAGGGACTGGTGACTAATATAGTCCTTTTCATGCTACGTGGAGTCAGATCTGTTGAAAAAGAATGAGAGAGAGAGAACACAAGAGTTAGCGATCAGCAGATTCATCCCTCGGACTATGTTTCACTCTAGACGTTTTGGGCAGAGCCATCCAATACGTGTACAGTTCTAGCCACTTACTTTACCTCTTCCAGTATCTGCATTAAAAAGTAAAACCGAAAGGACGGACTAATCTCAATGATACATTAATGTAATCCAGTATTAAAATTTGACTTCAATGTGCACATCTGCAGCTATTTTTCACTACAGTGTGGCCACTGAGGAGTGTGCACACACACTCCACCCTATGCGGAGTGTGCTCAGCCTGGTGTCCATTGCTGGCCATTGGTGCTTCTCAATTGAGACTTGGCTAACACAGTGGACAATAGAGCTTCCTACATCCTAAGTGTTTTGTGCTGACACAGTCACAGTATTCTCTCCCCAAAGTCAGTACGTTCTGAATCTGTTCAATCAGTGTAGCACAAAGGACTTCCTGTCCCAAGGGACAATCAGATATCGCTCATTAACCAGCACACACATCACCAGGCAGGTCAGGCATGGTCCTGACTAGGCACTGTTCAAAGAGAGAAGTGATTTGAAAGTGTGTATAAGATTTCAATACAATATGCCCTTCCAGTTTATTCCTCCTCTCAGTAGAGGTCTGTCCATCTGCCTTGGGCAGGTCCCCAGGATGGAAGTCTTAGACCTCTCTGGACTAGAAACCAGCCCTGAGTCCTCTTCTGTTAACTCTTGGAAGCTTGACACTTAGAACATATCTAGAGAGTCAGCTCCTGCCGAGCATCGAGGGGCCCTGACCCATCTGTGAGCTGTTCTGTGGATTTCCGGCAGAGGTCCTGGTAACCTCAGGCTGAAGAGGTGGGAAAGGAGCCTGATGGCCAGGTACAGCCTCGTCCTCGGAAACCAAAAGAAGTGGTACAACAGAAAATATAATGGGGCCAAAGAAAAACTCATCTGCTCCCAAGTTTGAACAAGACTCCATAACCTGACACACCGTACTTCCTGTGTACCTCCAGCCTTCTGTTCACCTGCGGGCTCGCACAGCCTTGCCACAATACTTTCTTCATGTTGTTTCTCTACAACCTCCTCTTTCACAATAGTGTGAGCAGCACCACATATTTTGTGTAAATAAACACAACAGAAATTATACACGAATACAGCAAAGGAAAGAGGAACATGGAACAGAAGAGAAGGGGCAGATGAGGGGACAGTTCATGCTTTCTAGGACTAGCCTCCTGGACCCACACAGTGAATATGCAGGAATCCCATTCTATCATTTCCCATGCTCACAACCTTCCCTGATTCAAGGGAACATAAATGACCTTTGATGATAATCTTGTAATCTCTAGAAGTTACAGAGATATAAAAGGAAGAACGAGTTTCACATTTGGCCTTTCTCGAGAGTCCGCGCTTCCTGCTGACTGCGGAATGATGTAGTCACTTACAATCCACTTTGAGCTGAAAACCAACAGGAAGGCTTTTCAACAGCAGCACTGGTATCCTACCTCACCTCAGGGTTCGTTGGTCCACACACATCATCCCACTGGGCAGAAGTGAGCCTCCTGTGTGCCTGGAGGCAGGGAGGTGTTGGCTGCATACCTTACATTGAGATTATGGCTTGCAGCAATGACTACAACAACTACGGGCAACCCATGTTGACACAGGAAGCATTCAGCACACAAATGCGGTGGCCCAGCCTCAGTAATTCCAGCAGACCATGAAGTGTGGAGATTTCCACGAGAAAGATGGTATTCAAGTTCCCCAATGCCCTCAAGAACAAGTCCCAGCATGTCTGAAAGCTTAAAAGAAATGGGGTTCTCAAAGGAGGTTGACTTTAGTCACTTCAGGGGCAGTGAGAAAGAGGTGCATTGTGACAGGCTGCTGAATGAAAAGTCAGACACCGAGATAGGGTTCATTCTTCACTATAATGAAGTCGCCCCCCCCACCTACTCCAATTTTCATATTGTTTTAGGTGAGCTAGAATATCTCCACCCAGCCTCCTGCTACCCGGATGTCCATCTCCTTTGATGAATGCACCACAGAAAAATGGAAGGAATGTTGAAGGTAAATTATTTCTCTCAACAAAAACAAACAAACAAAATAATCAAGCAAACAAAAACAAAAAAACAAAAACAAAAAAAAAAAACCCTCCACCCATACCTCCCTGTTTCTATCCCAGGAGGCCAGGGAATCCTGGGAACTTAACATCTACTTCTGTGGACCTTCTCTCCAGGACTGTAGAAAAGATGCTCACTCACCCAAGAGCCCAGGCGGTGTACTGACTGGAGGCTTTGCCAGCACAAGGCCAGCAATTCAGAGTGGGAACGTGTGGCCAGATTTAGAAGGAAATAAAATCACCTTGCTTTAGAAAGGGTGGAGAAGACTGAAGAAAGAAGCTAATTATATACATAAGGGTTTTGCAAGAAGTATTTGGACTCCAAGCCTCAACTCTGGCTTTTGAAATTGCTTGCAGTAGATTTAAGCTTAATCCAAACAGTACATAGTTTTATCTTTCCCTTTGCATGTCTACAGTTCAATCCCCATTTATAAGAATTGCCAGTTGTCTTCTTTGCGTATCTCGGTGATGTGATCTGCTGTGAAGGAACTGGTCCACATTTTTGACTAGGAGAAACACATGACCAGACTACTGAAGCAAGGTCTTCCTGGTGCCACCGAGTCTCCTTCTGAGTGGCAGTTTCCAGGCCTCCAGCACTGCCCACCTCAGGACCTCTGTCGTGGTCCCTGCAGACTCAGTACTTTCCTTATACCCTAGCCTCATAAATACTGCAAGATTAGTACTGTCAAATTTTCGCTAAGTTCTCTGCATTTCCATTAGTGCCTTCCATGTTGTCTCCGCAGACCCTACATAAGGACCCTTGCATTCTGGTGTGACAGCCAAGAATCTTCTCTCAAGTGACAAAGATGGCTGCTCTCTTCATGTACGCCAGCCAAGGCCATGCAGAGAAACAGATGCAGAAGCAGCTCAGAGAAGCACCAGCCATCCATTAAAGCAGACAAAGAGGTCTACGCAGATGTAAAGTAATGCCAATTAGCTAAGCTTTTTAAAAAACTAAGCTTTCCTTTACTCAGTTATTAAAAACATGGCTTCATGAAATTCGCAGGCAAATGGATGGATCTGAAAATTATCATCCTGAGTGAGGTAACCCAGTCACAAAGAACACGCATAGTATGTACTCACTGATATGTGGACATAACGCAAAGAGCTTAGAATACCCATGATACAACTCACGACCACATGAAGCTCAAGAGGAAGGAAGATCAAAGAGTGGATGCTTCAGTGCTACTCAGAAGGAGGAACAAAATAATCAAGGGAAGTAGAGGGTGGGAGGGACTTGGGAGGAATGGGGGGGGGGCAGAACCAGGTGTGGGAGGAGATGGGGATGTACAGAGGACCAGGAAATGGAACAGAGGTTGTACAATGGGGGATGGGAACTGGGGATAGCAACCAGAAAGTCCTAGAAGCCAGGAAAGCAAGAGGCTCCCAGGACCCCACAGGGATGACATCATCTGAAATACTCCACTAATGGAAGGGAAAGCCTGTTGAGATCATATTCAGAGGTTCAGCATGCCTCCATACCTCACCCCCACCCTGTTGAAGGATGGGGCTACCCACCCATCTCCAAAATTTTAACCCAGAATTGCTCCTGTCTAAAAGAAATACAGGAACAAAGAGTTGAGCAGAGACTGAAGGAAAGGCCACCCAGAGACTGCCCCACCTGGGGATCCAGCCCACACTCAGACACCAAACCCAGACACTATCGCAGAAAGAAGTGATTGCTTACAGGAGCCTGATACAGCTCTCTCCTGAGAGGCTCTGCCAGATACTGACCAATACACCAACCATCAGATCCACCATGGGGTCCCCAGTGGAGGAGTTAGGGGAGGGACTGAAGGAGATGAAGGGGCCTTATCTGGCATCAATGGGAGGCCCTTGGTCCTGTGAAGGCTTGATGCCCCAGTGTGGAGGAGTGCTAGGGAGGTGAGGTAGGAGTGGGTGAGTGAGTGGATAGGATAAAGGGGGGATGCGATGGGGGTTTGCAGAGGAGAAACTAGGAAAGGGGATAACATTTTAAATATAAATATATAAAATATCCAATTTTTAAAAAATGCAATTAATGCCTAAACTCATGCATATACCTACATAAAGACATACAAACACACAATTACATAAAAATAAATTGTTTATAAAGTAAAGGGCTAGCGATAGTGTTCAGTGGTTGAGACCACATATTGTTCTTTCTAACACCCACATAAGACATCTCACACCTTTCTGTAATTCCAGCTCTAAGAGATTTAAATCCTCTTCTGGCCTCTGTGGGGATCTGCACTCATGTGTACACCCCACACATAGACATACACAAAAGGAAAAATAAAACCTTTTTTAAAAAAAAACATCACTTATGGTAACTTATTTAAATGAATCACTCATTTACTGTTCTAGCTTTTAATTTTACGTGATGCACATGACAGATACCAAAGCCCTCTGATGCCACTGGTCCACTTTAAGGATACACCGGGCACCTACAGTGAAAACAAAGAACAGGCACACAGGATCTCCAGGTTCCCGGTCTCAGGCCTTCTCTTTGGAACACAGAATAAGAACTGTTAGATGGTATGCGCAGAAACAGCACAGAGGCTTCTGCCAACAACCACTGACCTTCCTGTGGCCATGAGGTGAGCGGAAAGCCAGATGAAAACATAGCACCTGAGTCTTTTGTGCCTTCCTGCTTTCTTTGGGTCCTCCACATACCTCTTTAATTTGGCACATTAGCCACTCACAGAACTCAGTCCAACATAACTCATCCCCATTCAAGGCTAAAGGCACCGTGATGCCATTGTCTTAATGGAGTTTCAGGAAGAGGAAAACAATTCACACTAATTCTCTTACCCCTAACTTCGTACCCTTCAGTACTGTATCCCTGGACCCCCTATTCCTACACGAAGGCATTACCCATGAGGGTCATGGTTGCTATAATCAGAAATAGAAGTAGCCATCTCCTGAGAAACACTGGTCCTCCAGGGGCAAGAGCTTCTGCCGACCTCCCTCTAGACCCAGAATGAGACAAATGACAGCCAGACGACACCTTGACCAGGACGGCCCAACTGTGCATATACCTCTACCTCCTGCCCCAGTTCTCACTGTATGTAAATGCACAACTTATGCTACGCACCCGAGACAGACTTGAAGTCAAAAGGACCTTAATTGTTCCCTCTCCTAATGGGGTAACACTGAATAACTTTTTCTCTGACTTTTTACCATTAATTGTTTCTTTGCCTGATATACCAGACAGGTGGTCTAGCCTAGGTTCCCAGGGCTGCCTTTTTCTCTGGTCATGAGACTCGCAAACGCCTGATCTAGGCCCACAGCTCATATACCTTAGGTTCACACTGACACATTTGATCCTCAACGGACCTGGAAGTAGGTGTGGACCACACAGGCACAAAGATAAAGTGACTTGGCCAGAGGGTAAGAACCAGGCTCAGACCACAGTGATCCAACACCACCTTGGTCAGAATGTTGTCATGGTTTCTGCCTGCCGTGGGCTCCTTGAATGAATGAACTTTGTGATTGTCCAGTCACTCACGGCTAGGATTTCAGATCAGCAATATGAATGGTTTGGAGGTTTAGAAGTGGGCTGCACCTCTCTGGAGGATTCCTGAATGCCATCAATACGACTCAGTGTCAGATGACAACCCCATCCGGTCCACCCTCCTGGGCAGCGTGACCCCATTTCTGCTGAGAACAACTAGCTGTGTGAGCATCTTGGAGGTACACAAGATGATTTACTTGTGACTGGGTGTCACAACCAAGAAAGGGAGACAGTGAAGGGTCACCCTAATAATGGCGCAAGACAAATGGGACTTGGATGATTAAGACAAAAAGTCAC
The DNA here is from genome assembly GCF_963924665.1 of Micromys minutus. Classification (NCBI taxonomy): domain Eukaryota; kingdom Metazoa; phylum Chordata; class Mammalia; order Rodentia; family Muridae; genus Micromys; species Micromys minutus. Next base: position 24,496,866 of record NC_137982.1, on the reverse strand, counting down.
AAATGAAAAGACAGGAGAGAGTCCGAGACAGACGGGGCAGCGTGAGTGAACAGCCTCTTAGGAAGCTCAGCGCACAGCCAAAGACCTAAAAGAAAGGCCTTTGATGTTGGAGTAGCCAAGTGCTTAGAGAGGAAATTTCATCCTATCCAGATGAAGGAAGGGAAGCGGTGGAGAAGCTGGGGGTTCTGAGGAGTTTGGAACTTCTTCTGGTCAAAGGAAGACATGCCCATACCATGACTGGGCCGGAAGTATATGGCTCCAGCTTCAAGTACGTGAAGATGACAGAGAGTGTGGGTGCTGGGAACTGAAGAAATGCAGGAGAGGCCTGCGTTAGACTCTCCTCTCTCTGCTGCACATCTAGGAACCAGTGTGTTCATCCCATGTCTATGGCTCCATTGGGATGGAGCCAACGTCTGCACTGAAACAGAGGTGCACTGGCCAGGCATCCCAGTGGTCAGGGTTTCTGGCTGAGTCACGGCTGACTTCTGAGGCAGCAGACAGCAGTGAACATAGGCAGAGGTTCATTATACATCTGTCTGCATCCCATTACCCGGGAATTTAATAACTCACAATTATCTATTCTATTCACATTAAAGATGCTGAGGAAGGTGGACCTAAACAGGACAGAGATCCTTCAGTGATAGTCCAGAGGCAGGGTCATCGCATGGTACCTAGGCTCCCCCAGGGGCCAGGCTAATCAGGGCATCCTGTAAGGCTGGAAGGGGCTGACCGGGTGCTCTCCTTGTGTCTCAAAACACAAAAGCAGAGGAAAAAGAACTCGCTTACTTGCTTCATTAGACGTATGTCCCAAGCACTCAATGAATCCCCCTGGATTACCACTATGGTTTCCAAAACGGCTCCTGACATTGTACTAGTGGTTACATCCCCACGTACCTACAGCTTCATGCTCAGCTTTTCTCTAATCTTAACCGTCCCCAGGCTAGCCCATTCAGAAGGAAAGCGATGCATTCCAGACACAAGAAAAGGCATGGCGCCATCCTAATAAATATTGTGTGACACCTTGGTCTGGTGAGGGCACATGCAAGCGAGGGCATATCAGACATGCAGCAGCAGCATACAGTCACACTGCTCTTTTCTGTTTACCTCCGATGAAAACTCAGCTCATCTTTTACTAAATTATGATACGATTAAGTGGTTTGGATTTCTGCCTTGTGGTTTTGTTTTAATATAATTTTAAAATTTGTTCTGACTTTATGGCTATGCTCAATATGTAAGAACAGGGAATGTATATTATTTTAAATTTATAAATATTTAAATATTATAATGAAATAAGTTCAAACACTGTTGGGGACCTCTGAGAATTGTATTTCTTAGAAATATTCTTTTACCTTTCATGTTTGAGAAAAATGTAAGTTAACTATAAGAAGAATTAGGTAAATAGATATTCCCCCTCCCCTATATATATCCCCTACATACACACGGGGTGGGGGCAGGGCACACATCACAGACAAATGTGGGGTTGATGTCTAATAAATGAGGATTCAACAATGCCCTCACAGCGCCACCTGGTGGATACATTCAAACAAGTCCTCATTTGGGTTGCCCACGGATTGTCAAGAAAAGGAGTTATCTCTAGGGCCCTCAGAACCAGAGAGGTGGATAAATATTTAACTGGGTGTCTACTCTCAGTGTGGAGCCTCAAACAAGCACTCCACACTGCCTGAGAGAAACATTTCATACCCTGTCTATTTTCAGAGACCTACAGCCCTTCTCCCCTCCTTCCCTGCTGATAATCTATGCTTTTTACTTGCAAAAATAGGGGGGGGCAGGGCTCTGCCTACCCCAGCTGCTGCACTGCACCTCCACCGCTGCCACCTTAGCTGATGGGTACCACACATTGATAATTGGCAACAATATCATCTATTTTTAAGAGAAAGGCAACTGTCTCAAACTACATCCTTCACAACTGCCTTCCATCAAATGTAGCTTACAGCGGCTCGCTCTTTCCTCACCACCGTTATTACCAGCACTAGCATCAGCACCAGTACCATTTACCACCCAGTTCCACACAAGCTGCCTAAAGCTCCCCAAGCTCACCATCATCTGGCTTTTACCAACTACCCAGTCTCAGTCTCCCCTGTGACCTTACATACACTTACCCTCATGTCATCCACCTCCTTTTCATGACCTACTTGTCAATTTTCAGGCCAGGCTACCTGTCCCTACTTTCCACTCTCCTCTCTACCCTGTGAACTCTAAGACATCAGATCCCAAGCACAAACTGTGGGTCTTCACTCTTTAGGCCTCTAACCCTGGCCTCTGCTGAGCTCCATATTCCTGCCCACCTGTTGTGGAGCAATTTCATCCAAATTTTAAAGCTCTATTCTTAAGACTATGGAAGTCAGCAACCCACAAATCTCAAAAAAATCCCTGAAACTGACAAGATAAATAAGCATTGCTTCTACTCCAACAATGTTAGATTAGTAAGGACTACAGAGGAGATTTGCTTTCAGTGGGGCAGCTCTCTTTGAGCTACCTACAAGTCATACAGAGAGTACCAGGGTCCCAGCTGGGGTGGACTTTTAGTGAGGCAGCTGTCTTTTAGTCATCCTTTTTCTTGTAAACAACCCTAATGAATCTCACTGTTTCACCAAGTTGGACTTTTGTGTAATCATTTCTTTTGTCTGTCACCAGTTCCTTATCTGGGATGAAAACGCATCAGGAATGGTATCACACAACATAAATGGTACCTAATCAGGGATGGATAGAAAACAAAGAAGGGATGGGGAGGAGGGTTGCACAGCCCCTGCAATGGTGTTAAGACATGTAACTATGGGTGATCCGGTTGATCCATGTGAGGGTGAAACACATGTGAGAGAAATTCTAATATGGCTACCTTTCCCTATGTGGTATGAGACAGCGTGCCCTCTTGCTGTAAGTGGTGGCTGTAGCTTTCATGAGATTTGTGACAGGGTATAAAACCAAGGCCAAGCTGTCATATAGTAGATTCCCCATCTTGGAGAATCCCGGAGTAGCCATCTTCCTCTGTGGGTATGGGCAGCATGAATCCTTGATGAATGGGGTCTACCTCTGACTATGGGATGCCTCCAAAGGGCTGATGGATTAAACAACGTGTTATAGTCTCTGAGGGTGGCACCGGGGAGATGAGGTCATGGGATCAGTTGCCGGGCCCCTGGTATGAGTCAACAGGCATTCGGCTGTTTTCCTAGATAGAACTTGCTAGCTTAAGGGGGAGACTTAAGATGGAAGAGAACATGTAGTAATCTCTGCCTCTATATGTGCCTATTTTAAACAAGATAGAGGTATTTGTCACCTCTTAGGAATGGATACAAAAATGCAACACATTCTGTGGAAGAGCACTTTGTGGGATCTAAAAAGATGGAGCCCGTGGAAGAAGTCAGCTAATGAGGGAGAAGAAAGAGAACAAGGTAAAAGTGATTTTAAAAGACCACCCTCAGATCGAAACATTAACGTAGAGAAAGAGAAAATCCAAGGCTCAATGTGCACATAGGGTCCTTTAAATGCCCCATGCGGTCAGATGGTGGTGATACATGCCTGTAATCCCAGCACCCAGGAAGCAGAAGCAGGTGAATCTCTGGGTTTGAGGTCAGCCTGGGCTACAAAGTGAGTTCCAGGACAGTCACAGGTACACAAAGAAACCCATGCAAGACCGTAATAACCAGGAAGTATCTGTCTCTCAGCTTCTTGAACTGGGAAAGATTTCTACACAGACCATAAGAAGGACCTGTCCCGGCCTGGCCATGAGTGCAGATGGGAACAATCTGCTGCTGTGACAATGAGGAAGCTAAGCAGTATTTCTTGAGACAAAAGCTGGGAACCAGAATTGTCAGCATGAGGGAAACCCATGTCTGATGGACTGGCTCATAGGAACCACTAGAACTCAAGGTTTTCACCAGGTGAGGTCCTCATGAATAAGAGGGACAGACAATGGGGAAAGGCCAGGTGTCAGTCACTGAGAGATTCAGCTTGGGAGAGATAGTATTGATTGGCTCACTGGGCCTGGCGGGCCTGTTTACCCAAAGTTAAAAAAGAGACTGACTCAATGGGGACCCGGGAAGGGGGGGTGGCTTTGCTGAGCACCAACGTGACCTTTATGATCTTAGAGGGACTCTGAGATCTGAACACAGCCAACATGTAAACTGTGTTCATAAAAAACAGCAAAATCAACAGATACCGAAAAAGGAGGCAGAATGGAAAGGGGGTCTGCACAGACCAGCAAATGGTAGCAAGGTTTGTGTTAACCAAATGCTGTGCTACTGGGCTTCTAAGAGCCTTTAAAGCTTGATCTGCAGTTCACAAAGGCCATACATGGTTAAATACTGTGCACGACAACGACTGACCTGGGGTGAGCAGAGTGTGCACCTTAATGTGCTACGGTGCAGAATATTTACCCATCAGGCACAGCACGGGTCACAGTGCCATGCTGCAGCCTATCTGAGCCCAGGGGCTGGTTCCAGCAGCAGGCAGAGGGCAACCCTTTGGACTGAGCTCTAAGTTGGCTGAACCAACAACAGCACAGGTAGAGAGATCAACAGCAGCCTGTGAATGTCTATAGGGTAAAGTCTACAGATTACCGAGTGTGAAAGAAATAGCATCTCCCATCCACACTGCTAGACCCAACACTGCAGTGTTTGTTTGTTATTTAAGACAGTTTCTCTGTGAAACTGCCCTGGCTGTCCTAGAACTCACTTTGCAGACCAATCTGGCATCAAACTCACAGAGATCTGCCTGCCTCTGCCTCCTGAATGCTGGGATTGAAAATATGCACCAACATGCCCAGCTTCTAACCTTGCACGTTTGAAGAAATAACTTATTAATGTGATGAGATCTTTTCCTGCTCTATTAGATCTTGTTAAGGTTCCTTTTCTAGTATGCCCTTAGCCGCTCAAGAACACTGGCACTATTTGAAATGGATGCCAATGGTCCTTTCAGAGGCTCTGCCCACACTCTGCAAAAGGGTTTCATTATAGAACAGCAACTCTTGAGTGTCCTACAGATTTATATAAGCAGTCGAAGAACAGTTAAGGCAGCGGTTGAGCTTACATGAAGGCACCCTGCTTGAGCAGAAGACAACACTCCTAGAAGCCAAATGATTGTTACATAATCACAGTGAAAACTCCCAGTGACAGCAGTAGGCTAACTCTCTAGCAGTTGTCAGCTACAGAGAAGTCCACTTCCCCACCCCCCAAAACATCGAAAGGCCAATGTCACTGCTGTTGGCTCAATGCCATAACTAAACGGGAAGACCCAAACAGCAAACAGGGTGCATGCATTGATTACAAAACAGAGAAATCAGGTTGAGACTGAACTGGAGGCTTCTTCCCTTGGCTTTCACAAGGCTGCAAGGTGATGCGTCGGCTGCTGGAGAGAATCGTCACCAACAGACCTACTAGACCCTGCACGCTACACTATCAAAGTACCAAGCAGGTTGTGACTACAGGTACTTCAGCAGCACAGGTGGTTTGGGCTACGACTGACTGCTTTCCAACTAGGTTTAAACCCCACTCTACAGGGGAGAAGTCACTCCTGGTGCTGTAAGACACAAGGAAAATCTGAGGCTGCGGATGTTACAAGCCCCGGTGGAAAACAGCTGCCATGGTTTTATGAAATAAGTATGATACAGCTGTCAAACTGCCTTCTACATATCTTTGCATATGCCTGTGGATCGCTGTTGTTCTCAGAAGTTGGTCACGGAGGAAAACTTCCTTTTGTAAATGATGGCAACTTAAGAAACTCAAAACCTCTGGTGAGGCTCTTAAGGACACATACCATTGCTGTGGTATAGTAGCTTAACGCTTAGCCTTAGACATCTAGGTCACTCCCTTTAAGGTTCAGGATCATCACAGAAAAGAGCATAGAAAGAATGTTAAGGGTCAGAGGAAGCCATGGAGTGCTGTGTAGCAATTTTCGCTGAATTAAAACATTCCATCCTGGAGGGAAGCTCATTAACATTTGGATGTGAACAATTCACAAATCTCAAGAAGTCCCTGAAACTTACCAGGTATACAGAAAGCACCCAGCTATAGGAACTGGATAAAGTCTGCTTAAGGGGTTTCAACTTCAGTTCAGGTCATCATAAACCACTTACAACTCACTGAGTAAAGAAATGAGTTTTTATAGTTGTTTCTCTCAAGGCTTTGAAACTTTCTTCAGTGCTAATTTTTGTTCTCCTTTAGAAAGGCATTCTGTATGTCAGGCTAGTCTGGAACTCAATATATAGTTAAGAATGTGAGGATGCCCGTGAATTTCTGATATTCCTGTTTCTATATCCAAAATGCTAGAATTAAAGGTTTGGAGCACCATACTGTGTGTGTCAGAGAAGTGACTTTTCAGTCTTCAGTATAAGAGGCCATACCAGCGACAAATGATCAACCTTTGGTTGTACACACCTTTCACAAAATGTAAGTTTTAAATCTACTGGGGTAGCTCACATCTATGACTCCAACATGCAGGAGGCTCAGGTAGGAAGACTGTTGTGTGTTCAAGGCAAGTCTTGGCTATATAGAGAGTTCCATGTCAACCTGGACTTGAGTGGGTTTGGCAGAGCTTTACTGAATTCCATGAGGAGGGTGACTACTTAATACATAGTCCAGAATCCCTGGCCCAGTGTATTTACTAAGAACTTGTTGGAAGGTCAGAACTCACAGTGTGCTTTCACCAAATGACAACCTACACACTGCATGTTGCCCAGACTGCTAAGTATCACCCCACAATCCCTCTCTAGTCTCCTAAAAACACGACGCCTGTTGCAGTCTAAATCCCTCTCCCCCAGTTTATGTTTGATAAACACTTGTTCCTCTGTTGCTAATACTATTTGGAAAGACTGTGAACTGTTAGAAGGTGTGGCCCTTGAAGCCTCTCCCTAGCCCTTCTTCCTGCTGCCTTCACTGGTTCCTGGTCCAACATGATGTACAGAGGGCTGCTGTCTCCAGGAACTAAGCTTTTTCTACCACCTCCCCCTCTTTGACACTGAATCTTCTAAAAGCTCCAGGAGTCAGAATTAATCTTTCCCCCACTAGGTTATCTCAGCAGGCATTATACTCACAATGATGTAAGATCTAATTCCCCCTGGGGGGGCACCAATGTACCCAGATAAAGCTGCCTTTTCTAGTCTCCTATGTGGCCATGTGCCTCTGATCCAGCATGGGGATGTAGACTTCAGTTTTTTATGTGTATTCTGAGGGAGACTGCTGTGGCCAGGAGAGCTGCCTTGGCCTCACCCTGGCTTCCTTTTGGGCTACAACTTCTGGGAAAAAAGGCATGAGGAAAGTCATTCTGGAGACTATAAGGTGACCCCAGGAAAAGGAGGCACCTGCAGAGGACAGAGTCTAACAGTCTGAGTTTCTGTGCTCTCTGTGGACCTTACTAACTATACCCAGTCCTTACGTTTCTTTTCCACGAGAAGCAAACTGTAATTGTGTATGAGCCCTGATTACTACAGGGAAGCAGGTATTACATTTTTGCTGGATATCAAAACCACTGGCCATTTTTGGTAAACACAGAGGCCCAGGTAGGCCCTGCCCTACTAGTAGCCTGTCCTGTTGTCCAAGGTGCTAACTTTACCCCCTAAGCTGGTACCCTGTATTACTGCTGTGTGGTACTGAACCCAGGTCCCATACATGCCAAGTGTATATCCCACACCTGCTGTCTGCCTCCAGCCCCCATAAAAATTTCAGGCCTTTCTTTGCTAAACTGTTCCAAATGACCACCTTTCAGATTCCGTCCTTGGTCTTGACAACATGCAATCAAAAACAGTTCAGTAATACCCAATTTGATTTGATTTCGGGCGGAAAGCACAGTTTGGACATGAGCGGGTAGCTTATTGGCAAACTCGCGTGAGATATGGGTGATACCCTCCAGTGTGTTGCCCCCGTGCAGACTGACTGGGCCTGCACTCTGGTTCCTGCTCACCTGACCAGACCTTGGCTAATTCCTTACTGTTTATGTAAAGCTACAGAAGCATCTGTCCTGAAGCCTTCAGCTGGGCCTTAGCAATGCTGTCACTGTGCCCTGTAAGGTGCTGGGCCATTCACTGCATATGCCGAGTCAAAAAGCACTGGATACGCCGGGGTAATCCTCAGTTGCTCTTGATCACCAAGGCATCCCTTGAGAGATGCTACCCTGCTCTGCAAGCTAGCCTCCCTAGTGAGGGCTCAGAGCCCAGCAGTTACTTTGTGACCAATCCTGTCATCTACACATTCCAAGTCTGTGGTATTCTGAGCCAAGTTTTTGGGTCCCCTACTGTCCAATGCCAGCCCACTAGGAATCTCCCTCTAGTCAGTTACTAAGGACAGGCCTAATTCTTTTGTTTGCTCTTCCAAGAGCATATCACTTTCCCCTTTGACTGTCAGAGCAATGTTGAGTATCTGAGTTGAAGGAAATGGAGCTCATAAACCACAGACCACTGTCTCAAAGAAAAAGTGGTCTAGCAGCACTTGAAAACAAACCACACATTCTTCAAAACCCTATTTATCGAGGCTCACAATAAGGATACAAACGTGACTCTTAACTTGTTCTTTGTATTCCATTCCTGAGACTTAAAGCCACCCCCTACTTCTGTCTGGCTTTGTCGGTACAGCTGCAGAGAGAAGTCCCCCAGAGCACACCCCAAATGAAGCACTCATCAACCCAAGAGGTGATTAGGCCCGGCCTGGCTCAGGGTTGCACCAACCCTAGGGACCCTTGGCTGTGTGTGTTGGCAAAGCTAGGCCCAAATTACTCTTACCTTGTCCCAGGACTCTTCCTGGAACAGAGCTGAACTTATCTCTATTAGAGACTATGGCTGAAGGCCAGGGTGGGTTTCAGACTGGCAAAAGAGCTATGCCTCCAAATTAGCCCTGGGGCTGCTGTGAAGGGGAAGTACCCAGACTGCAGGACTCACTCTGCATTTATTTCTGGTAGTGAGTGGAGTTTGAAGAGCCACCTCCTCCTCCTCGGACGGCATGGACAGCTGTTGGAGAGGATGCCGGATAATGTCCTGGGCGGATGGGCTTGGCTATATCCAGAGAAAGGAGAGAGAAGAACATCACTGGTGACCACCAGTCACGTGTTTATCAACACTACACTGCTTACCTACGCCCAGACCTTCCTGGGAATAGCAGGTCTGGCCTCTGAGAAATAAACTAAGGGCACCCACATAATTCAGGGAGCAGAGAGAACTTAATCATTAATCATCTTATTTTTTCTTTTTTTTTAAAAAAAAGATTCTTTTTTCTTTAGTGATTTATGTATCTGTATTATGTGCGCATTGGTGATTTGCCTACATGAACATCTGGCCGAGGGTGTCAGAGCCCCTGGAACAGGAGTAGCAGACAGTCTTGCAGGCTGCCATGTGCGTGTTGAGAATCTGGGTCCGCTGGAAGGACAGCCAGTGCTCTTGGCTGTTGAGCCATCTCTCCAGCCTCTAGTCATGTTATTCTTAAGGGTGAAAGTTTTAAACATATAAATAAATATGAGAAGCAAAGGACTTCGGTTTTTATCTGCAGTAGATCCACAGTTCCCTACAGATTTCATAAGAATTCTACCTGTGATGAGCTTTCTAGGAAAAGAGGCAACAATTTTCAGTAGACTCTCAAAGGGTATGAAGCCGAACAAATTCAATATATCACTAATCTAAGGGATTTTTGAGGTGGAAACACAAAGGTCCTGCCTCAAAATATAGCTGCAAAACAATATCTGATGGGAAATAATGTTGCAGGTTATTAAGGATGTTTCAATTAGAAATAACTCTAGACAGCACCTGTAAGTCCCTTTATCCCTCTGGCTTTAGCCTGGCATCTACAATGGAGCACCCACAAACACTATTCCTGTCTGAGCAAAACATCCAACTCCATAGGCCTTGGTGCTTGAACTCAAGGCCACCGTTCAGCAACAACACTCCTCAGCGTTGCCAGCCCGGTTCTTTGCAGTTATTTCCAAACCAGAGCATTTCCCTGAGGCAGACAGATGGTATTCTTCATGGTCCTGCTGAGAAATATTCATATATTGTACTACTTCCAAGAGTGTGCCTCTGTTTAGAGCCAAAAGCCCGAGCACAGCTGGCTTCTGAGGCATAGCACAGAGTTCTGAAGAACACACTACTCAGGAGGGCAGTGGTGTCTGAATCTCCTGCTCTCCCAAGGAGGAACACCAGCTTGCCAAGACTTCCCGGTCCCATTGGCTCTATCCTGTCCTTTCAGATGACTGAAATCCCAAATAAGGTCACCATGGCTCCCATCCCTTGGTACACACATACCGATCTGAGCCGAATGTGCCCTCCTGGCCATGTTCTTGGCTCGCACAGCCTCCTTGATGCGGTCCACTTCCTGCTGGTAGCGCTTTCGGTCCCTCATGGCATTCTCCTTGGCCTCTTTGAGTGCACTCTCCAAGGCCTTGACACGCTCTGCAGTAGCACGGAGCCTCTTCTCCAGCTTGGGGAGCTCACAGCGCAAATCCGCGTTGTCCCGGACAAGCTGCAGCACAGAGGCAAAGAAGACAGTTTAGAGCAAGGCTGTGCTTCTCCCTGGCAGGGCAAGGACATGAAAGAAGAGACAACCCTGACCAGGTTGTCTTTGAGGGTCCATATCACCCCAATTCACAGGAGCAGTAATGAGGAAATACATAAAAGTAGAAGCCATGTCCAGCCACAGGGCAGGCTAATTCTGGGACTGGACAATCTTTCTCTTTTGTTGGAGTGTGTTTGGAAAGGGAAGGGGCTGTGATGGGTTTATTACTGTAGGATGTACACGAGTTGAGAAATTCCAAGTCAGTAAACGGGCACATTCTAGAGTCCTCTGCAGACCTTGCAGACCATGGTCTGTACTGGTATTGGGTTGGAACCCAGCTCTGCAACAAATCCAGAGGCTGGCAGGAAACAGGAAGGAGCTGTTTGTTCTTTTTTACTTAGGATCCTAGGTGATGGGAAGCCCCAATACCAGCGCTACCTTTCTTGCCATCTGACTTGGTGGAAGTCGCTGAGCCACTCCGAGTCTTAGGTGCTGCATACAGGATCATAGTGAGACAGTCACTTAGAAACTGTTCCCACTAAACACGGGTGACTCTTCACTTGAACTTTGTGGTAGTTCATTGCCAATGTCAACATGACCCAATTTAGAATCACAGACAAGGTAAAATATGTCTCTGAGAACATTTCCAGAGAGGTTTACTAGAGGGAAGACCCGTCACGAGCAAGGACAGAGTCATCTCAGAGGCTGGGATCCCAGGCTAAAGGGAGAGGGAAAAGAAGAAAGCTGGATGAACACTAGTGTTCCTCTCTGCTTCCTCAATTGCCCGAATGTGAACAAACTCCTACCAGCACAGTCACAAGCCAATTTCCACCATGCTTAAGAGACGGTACCCCCAAACCTTCCTCCCTTGACCTCCCTTTTGTGCGGTATTTGGCCAAAGAAGTGAAAATTACCAGCATGGACTCAGAGTGGGAAGGCACTGCTGTAAGAAGCCTGTTGGGCCTTTGGACAGTTTATGTGGGGAATGAACAGAGAAGGGCCATGTAGTGACCTGCAGGTTTAAGGGGCCCTTTGGTGCCATAATCAGAGCCTAGTGGATTATTCTCGTGGGTGTTTGGAGAATGCCAACAGGAAGGAGGACAGTGACAGCCAGGCTCATGAAGTGACATGAATAATCAGGACTCTGTTGTGAACCAACCTAGAGATCATTCATGCTATAACATGAATAGCAAACAGAAAAAAAGAAGTCTACGTGTATTCTCTGTGTATCGTATCGACTCAACATGCAGCCTTGCCCCACTGGGCCTCAGCAACAGCAACCTGTATTCTCTGCCCTCAAATCTTGAGCAGAGCTTAATTCAAAAGTTACGAACTAATTAACTTGAGAAGAACATCCCAAGACTGTATAAGCTTTAAGCTGTGGCATGGTTACTGTTGTTTGTCCTTGGATTTACGGTGACAAGGAATGGAAAGATATAAAAAAAAAAAAAAAAAAAATCAAAGCCTGGCAAGGAAAGGAGCTGACTGAGCTTTGAGCTGGTATGGGCAAGATGGCTGTAATTGTTAAAGGCATTAAAGCCGTTAAGGAGACACTTCAAACACTGGAAATCGGACAGAAGAAAAGTTGCCTTTAGGGAAAGATCCTCGCCCTACTTGCAAACACGGTTGGAAAACTTCCCTTTGAAATAGAGTGCTTGAACTAAGATGGCTTCTAGGGCATACTGCCCCTAGGACATGCTGCTCATGCAGGGCCACGTAGGAAGTGTTTTATCAGGCTCAGCCTGGAAGACACAGAAAGAACCTTTGAACCCGTGGTCTCTTGGGGCAAGGCTACACTTTGAGTGGGTAGCCGGACTTTGTATCATGTACATGATGTGAATTTTGAAGGTATGTAACACCTACAACAGAGGGAACACATAGTGTCATAGAAGCATGCACCAGTATTCCAAAGAGCCACTAAGGCCTGCCTTGTGTATTACAGAAAGCTTGCCTGTGTGGAACTTGTGAGGGAGTTGAGCATAAAGCTGTGAAGGTGAAGCCTAAGCTGCAATGGCTGTGAGGCACTGAGTACAGCCAGGCCAAGAGAGAGCCCATGGGTGTCCATGGCAACAGAACCTCAGTGGTGGGGCTCCACAAGCCCACTGGAGAATAAATGATGTTATCATGAATCCAAGATGCTGGAAATGGAGCCGTAAGGTTTGGTGCTTACCCAGCTGGGTTTCTAACTTGACTTGGCCCAATTTATTCATGCTTTCCCCTCTTTTCTTCTTTTAGGAATGTTGACTTTGTACCACTGCATATTAGAAACACATGTACCATTTCTGTTGGTTTTGTTGTCCCTGTGCAGGTGCTCATAGTTAAAATATTACCTTGAGTCTCAGGACAGACAACAAACTTGGGCTTTCAAACAATGTTGGTGTTGGCAAGACTTAGGGGTTCCTGGAGGTTAACTACACGCATTTTGCATCGTCAGATGGCTATAAATCTGTAAGGACAGAGGTGTAATATTTTGGTTTAGTGGTGATTAGTGGGCTGCAGAGTTGGCTTAGTGTTTAAGGGCACTTGATCTTGTACAAGACCAGGTTCAATTCTCAGTACCCACATAGTAGCTCACACTGTCTGTAACTCCAGTGTCAGAGAATCTGGCACCTTCTTCTGACCTCCTTGGGCACCAGGCATGTACATGGCACACAGACATACATGCAAGCAAAACACCCATACATGTAAAATAAAAATGAATTAAAAAATAAAATAAACTTGACAGCGCAGTTAATGGCACACACCTAATCCTAGCACTCAGGAGGCAGAGGCAGGTAGATCTCTGAGTTGGAGAACAGTCTGGTCTTATAGATCAAGTTCCAGGACAGTGGGGTTATATGGAGAAACCCTGTCTCGAAAAACTGATTGAATGATAGATAGATAGATAGATAGATAGGTAGGTAGGTAGGTAGGTAGGTAGGTAGGTAGGTAGATAGATGGTATATTGGGGCACTCAGTTGACAGATAGTAGACTTACAATGTTTAACTGTCAACTTGACTGTCTAGGTATATCTTTGACAATTTCCAGAGAGGTTCTTAACTAAGGATCCATCCTGAATGGTGGGCATCATAACCCTAGAGAATCCTGGACTGAGGAAAAAGTAACAAAGAGGGTCAGATGAGCATCAGCATTCAACTCTGTCTCTTGATCTGCCTGATGTGAGCAAATTCCTTCCACTGTAGCAATCCTGGCAGGAGTTAAGACAAAGAGAGACACTTGTATCCCTTCCTTTGGTTACTAGACTATTGAGATAATGGTCCCCAAAAAATTAGAATTTCCGAAGAAATCTCAGGCTGGAGAAATAGAAAGGCTGAGTGCACGATGCCAGTCAGAGGAGGATCTTGTTTCCGTACCAGAAGCAGAGACAGAGACAGTAATTGTCAATGATGTGTGGGACCATACCTTGACCAGTAGTTGTTATTTAAACCTAAACGTCATGCACATACTCCGAAGATACACTTGGGGGTCACTGAACCTTCGTGCTTCCTCTTCCGGTTTACTTATCCCTACCTAACTTGCATCATCCCCCTCAAGGCTGAAGGGATAGAGATAAGTCCTTAATCTTTTCTCTTGAATTATCTTGAGTTCTAAGAACAGCAGGACTGATCCATAAATATTTCTGTGACAAGGGTCTCACATTAACCTCAAGTGAAAAGCAGAAGGTCCTACTTCAGGATGAGAACAGCCATGAAGGAGAGGCTGCAGCACTGCCCACAGGTCACCTTGCTTGGGACCTGCCCAGCCTAGCTGATGGTGCTGCCAGAACTCTGAGAACTCTGGTTTCTTTTTAAAATACAAACGACAACAACAACAACAAAAACACTCAGCAATATTATAAGACTATGTTTTTGTTTTAATCCCAGATATGAGGCTGTGGGGCTGCTTCACAGCAGCTGACTGTGATTTGCCTCTTGCTCTAGAAGGGCTGTGATTTTTCCAGAGGCAGACAGTTTCCACAAGGACGTAGTATTTAGAATTCTGGGAACTTTTCAGAGGATATATAAATGCTATGGCTCCAAGAGGCATGTGGGTTGTTGTTTTTCTGTTGAAGGCTGTTGGTTGCAATTTGTTATGCAGTCATGTGCAAATAAAAAACAAGAAGAAATTAGATATCCTGACAATGAAGATCAAAATTGCCAAAAAACTTGATGCCCCTAACCAGCAGGAAGCAGTCTAAGATAACAACACCCCCTTTCCCCTCTATGCTTTCCCCCCATTATGGAGTTGAAAGGGTAAAAGAAAAACGAGCCCACAAAGTAGCCACCAGTCTGGCTACAGCGAGTAGCCAGGATTTTGCACTTTAAACTCCAGTTACAATTGCTGCAATCCAGAAGGATAAGGGAAAGGCTCAGAAATCAGAAAAGGCCTTATCAAGGCGAGCTACGGCTGTTCTGACCTATTTTGCTTATGCCAGCAGCAGCTCCATGCCTGGCAGACTTGGCTTTTAATAAATATTCCTTGAATTCATGAATAAAATAATGAGTTGCAGAGCCAGATTTCAAGATGCCTGGCAGTCTTTGCTTCTGTGAGTCTCATTATCAATCTGCTTGAATGAGTTCACTATATTGATCTGCCATCATTCTCCGGGGAAAATGTCATCACCAGATCTACCATGCCAAGAGAAGTAATATGTAGCCCAGAGAGTTAGATTGTTTGTATTCCATACCAAACCCTACAGAGGTTTGGTCATAGACATTCTGGCATCTATAAAAAAGGAGGTAAATGGCTTGCCTAAATCACTGGTACACTGGACATACTTATTCTTCTTGGTCACTCTGGACAGATGTCAGAGCAATGATCCTCAGGGACACCCAAGATGACCAGGGTGGGATTAGAACAGAGCTCAGAGGGTGCTGGTTCCAGTCTGTGGGTTCCCATGGGTCTTAGTCACTGTTCTATTGCTGTCAAGAGACACCATGGTCACCGCAACTCTTATAAAGGAAGTGTTTGACAGGGGTTTGCTTACAGTTTTAATGTCAGTCCATTATCATCATGATGGAGAACATGACAACATGTAGGCAGACATGGTGCTGGAGCATCTGGGAGGTCTACATCTTGATCCACAGCAGGAGAAGAAAGCTTAGGCCTAGCATGAGATTTCGAAACCCCAAAGTTCATTCCCGGTGACACACTTCCTCCAATAAGGCCATACCTATATCTAAGGAGGCCATGCATACTTCCTAATTCTTCTAATTCTTACAAATAGTGAGCTTCCCAGGCGACCAGGCATTCAAATACATGAGACAATAGAGGCCATTCTCATTTAAACCACAACACCACCTGTGAAACAAAGCAATGTCTCCTTAGATGTAAACTAAGGAACCTAAACACATGCACACTGTGGAGACTTCTGTTCTACAGAAAAGTCTAAAAGATGTCACAAGGCCAGTCACAATCCAAAGGGAGAATGAAAGCAAGAAAGAAACACAAGGATCAACACTTTACTCTCCCTAAGCCTTAAAGAGCTTCCTTTTTATGAATGGATTCCATATTACTGGATTCTATCAAAGAAAATCAGTCTCAGTTTCTCTGTCTCTTTCTCTCTGTGTGTGTATCTCTGTCTCTGTCTCTGTCTCTGTCTCTGTCTCTCTCTCTCTCTCTCTCTCTCTCTCTCACACACACACACACACACACACACTGAGGAAATATATGGAAATATATGAGTACATATATATTCTTGCCTCATGTGTATGTGCAGGACCATGTGTTCTACGGCACATGTGCAGGGGTCAGAGGTCAGTTTTCTTTCTCTACTCTGTGAGTTTCTTGGGATCAAACTCAGATCATCAGTCCTGCAGCTCATGACTGTACAATGAACTATCTTGTTAGGCAAAGGAAGTTACTGAAGCTAGAGGCATGGGCTTCTTTTTCCTGTTTTGTTTATTAGTTCTTTTGGAACTTATACAATGTATTTTGATCACATCTATCCCTCATTCCTCACCCTAACTCCCCCCTAGATCTAACATCTTCTTGTCACTTTGGGACAGGATCTCACTATGGTGCCCAGGCTGATCTCTAGCACATAATCTTGAGTGACACACCCCCTCTCCCATACCCCCAACCTACTTAGTAGCCACAAATACAGGCTCGTACCACTGTTCTTTCCAAGATCCAGGGACTTTTGAGGACTTGGATT
Source organism: Micromys minutus (assembly GCF_963924665.1). Lineage (NCBI taxonomy): Eukaryota > Metazoa > Chordata > Mammalia > Rodentia > Muridae > Micromys > Micromys minutus. Next base: position 24,480,242 of record NC_137982.1, on the reverse strand, counting down.
TTTCCAGCACACATGTTCTTTGACTATTCTTCATGTGTTGCAAGCAACCAGTCAAAGCTGCAGCCCGGAGAGAGCAGAGGCTGGGGCAGGTTGCAGTGAGCTCACTCACCTGCTTGTGCACCTTGGTAAGCTGCTCCAGGTTGTTCTCCAGGAAGGAGATCTTCTGCTTCTGGGCGGCACTACCCCCTCCATCATCGCTGTCCAACTCCACACTCTGTGTCCACACATGACAGTTAGTGGCATGGTCTGCTTCCCCCTCACCTACCCAGTATTCAAGATACATTAACACTCTTGAAAAAGAAAAATCCTCAACCCCACGAAAGGAGAGTCTGAACGTGAAAATGAAGAACAGTTGTAAAAGTTTCCACTCAGGGGACTTCCCACTATATTTCCCCGCTTTCCACCCAAGCGTTGTGAGGAGGACTTATTTTAGAACTCCAGAAGACAAATCTGTTTTAGTACGCTGCACACACATTTCTCTCTAATGAAATGTACCTCTTCCCTGCAGATAAAGAGATTTCTCTTTTCAAAAGAAAGAGCTCACAACTTATGAAGAAAATCCACTGTGAAACTAAGCTTAGCCATCAAGATCAGATGAGAAATTACCAAGCCTGTCAGCCAGAGCCATTGTTGCCACTGGGAGATCCTAAGAGCTTCTGCTTGTCCCTTAAACACCCAAAGCTATGCAGCTCCCCAATGAGCCAGGCTCAGCCCCGTCACAGCATCCAGGTGCTGGGAAAATCCTTCGGATTTATCAGATCTTGAAACTGGCAGCAGTTCCACACGCTTGACAAGCAAGGTGCCACAGATAAATTAGGAAATGCATGTGAAAACACAACCTGACGTTCAAAAATAGCAAAACATGCCTGTCTGGTATGACAGCAGAAGCAGCGATCCTTCTCCAGCAGGGTAATGGTTTCTACCATTAACTCAGCACCAAAGGGAACTCTCAAACGTGATTCTGTATCAGGAGCCTAGGACAGTCAGCAGAGTGCCGAGCCCGCCTCCATCTCTGATTCCTCAGATCTGGGGTGTATCATGTATTTAAACAAATTCCCAGGTGAGGCCAATGCAGCTGTCAGAGGCCCATAAGCCAGAAGTCTAAAAGTAGGTCATCCTTAGGAAGTTTTATAAAATGAAGTCAGGGGACTCTGACTCCACCTCTTAACCTTCCCCTGGATGGCACCCTCTTTTCCCCAGGGTACAGGGCTCTTCTTCATTGTTCTCCTAAGCTCTTATCCGGTGCCCTTCCTGCCCATCACATCTATAGTGACTTCATCCTCCTCCCTGGTGCAGGCCCCAAGGTAATACGTGCTTTGTAGAGTGTGTTCCTCAGACAGAGCACTGACCATTGCTACCCAGGCTTCTAAAATCTCCAGGAGTCTCTGCCTTTGTCTTTTGCATTACCAGAATTTCAGCTTGCTAGAGCCATGATCTCACAGGCGCCTGCCAATTGCAGTTTCCTGTTGGGCACACATTGCACTGGCAAACATCCATTTAACTTATCGATAGTAGATTCTGTGCACGGCTGGCTGAACCTTATCTTCCTGGGCCCTTCTCTTCCCTCCTCTCCTGAGGACAGTAGCCATCAGAGATGGCCTCTTTCCACTGTCCTGGAGTTCCCTGCAAATGCCTCCAGCTTGACTCTCTGAACTCTGGGAATAATCAGTGCTTTCTCTTTCCCAAGTAGGATAGCCATTTGTGCTGTTGGCTCTGTCCCTCTTCTGTCAACCACTCCCTCTTTACTCTGTCTGACCTTTTCTCCTTTGCTCTTCCAAACACACCCATGTGTACACGCACACACACATGTACTCACACTCAGACATGTATATGCCTTGCTTTCTTTTCATCTTCCCATGCCTCTTCTGTGTTCACTCTTCTCAATTAAGTTTCTGAGCTGACCTACTGAGTCAGCAATATAGAGACCCCCCCCAGATCACGTGATTCTGTGAGCGTGCAGACTCGAGCCCAGCCCTTTTCAGTCCTAAAGTCACACCCAAGCCTAGATCCACACCTACAATGCAGGGATTCCAGAACCTTCTGTGGTGGCTTGAGAAACAAGTTCAAACTCAACACTAACGCACCCCACATTCTGCATAGACAAACGTGAGGCTCTGGCCTAATCTCTTCCGAACACTAAGGGACCATGCTGTCTTCTAACAAGGATGCCGGACTTTTCTGACCCAAAGCAGTGACTTTCACAGGGCAGGACCAGACAAATATATGCCATTTTAAATAAAGGCTAGTCGGGGATGGCATTATAACTTTCTTTTGATTAGAAGGAAAATCAGATGGTAAAATATTCCTAAGTAATTTCGGCCCGAAGCACATTCCTTTAATAAGGTTTTCTAGCATGAGGAAATTAATTTTTCAGCATAACCAGCCTTAATTTGAGCAAGTGATATTTCAACCGAAGATGATGCTCCAACTTCTCTCCTGAACTTGTTCAGAAATGACAGTACTCACCTTTTTCACCCGGGTGGTCAAATCCTGGACGAAGAGTTTTCGCAGGTTATGAAGGGTCTGGAGTTCTCTGGACTGGAATAGATTTTTCACACGCAGTCAGTGGGGTGACGGAATGAACTGCTGCCCCATTTGTTCTACATGTCATTAGCCCCCCGGAAGCTGGACCTGCCATTCATACTGCTGATACCATCTGTGCCTTGCCTACTCTTCAACTCACACAGCGTTCAGGAGCGCATGGTGCAGGAGCCTGGGAACTCCAACTGTGTAAGCCAGAACACAGCCAGCTCTACTCTATTCTCAATGGAGCCCACAAAAATCCCTAATAAGTTACCTGCCAGAATGGGGTCTCCTTTTGGTGTGGTTTTGTTACTTCCTATATAAGTATTACATGTCATACCAACACTCTAACCCAAAAGGTAACCATGATTCATCCACACTGGCTGGCATTTCCCAGGATGCTTCACCGGCCACTGCCCCAGTCCACAAGTATGTTTGCCTCACGTCAGCAGCTCCGGGATGAGCAGTTCTCAGACTCTCCACCTGGTGGCACTAGACAAGTAACCATTTTTGAGATAAAAGAGAATTTGACTCTGGTATCAAGACTAAAGAGGATGATCTAGAAATCTCTTAGGATAATTTCTGGCCTCAGCACAATGGCTAATATGAGTTCATATCCCAAGATCTGGCAACTGCAAGTCCCTCCATCTTGGATTATTTTCTATGAACAACTATGAATATGAGTCAGGAGACAAGGGCCTGAACCAAATCTGGTGATCTTTGATAACAAAACCAGAAGACATAAACACTTCCTTCTATTCAAGTCTTTGTCTCCATACATACATACGTATCCATATATATGTATATTTTGGTATATAAATTTTAGTTGGGATATTATTTTCTGTAGCTCTGACTGGTCTGAAATTTATGCCTATGTGCATACATAAATTCAGGTGCCGGAAGGTTTGAGAAGAGGGCACTGGATCATATGAAGCTGAAGTTATAGGTGGTTCTGAGCTGCCCTGTGTGGGTGCTGGGAACTGAACTCGGACCCTCTACAAAAGTAGTAAGTGCTCTTAACTACAGACATCTCTCTAACCTGGTTCTTGATGTGTTTTTTATATGAGATATTGGTTTCAATGTAAATTATTTCCTTATAAGTGAGGAGAATACAGGGAATCTTCAGAGTTTTCATCTATATAAACTGACATGAAGTCAGGGGATGAAATTTACACAGGCTTACATTAAAAAGGTTGAAACAGAACCCGGAGTTAAAGAAACTCTAAGTTCCTTGGAATAAGGGTCTCTGTTAATTTAAGACCTTATTACTAGATTCAATTCCGTGCTGAAATAGGAAGCACCCGAAGTCAATTGCATCCTTGGACGGGGTAAATTGGTTTCTGCAGGAAGCCAAACAGGTCTGGTATTATGACTAATGTGCACGCAGTCCCATCTGTGAGCGAGCCGCCTCTCACGGCATAGAAACAGGGCTGCAGGACAGTGCTTGCCAGCATCCCGACTGCTCTACACCCCAGCTCGAGTCCAGTCCCAGTATCCTTAATGCTCACAAATGCTCTGCATGCTGTCCCTCCACCTCAGATCTCTTATTTCTGCCTACCCTGTGATCACAGTTGGTATTTTCTGATGAAAGGAGACACCACACAAAAAAGGAGGCAAGAAAGCCTGACACCCTGCCCAGGAGCCAGGTCTTTCCTTGGGGCATAAATAAGAGTCCCGGGCTGGCTCCTTTCTCTCAATTTTAACCTGTTGGTAGGGGCAGTCAGAGGCATTTAAGGTGGTTCACAGCAGCTGTCACTTGGGTCCCTGCAGCAATGACCTTTTCTCCCTCACACTCAACTCTTTCCACATCCTTCACCGTCCCTCGGGTCTCTTCCCATCAAGAAGCTACTGGCTTCCATGCAAGACCTCAAGGTGGACAGTGACAATAGCACTAGACAGGTGGCCCGTGTGGCATGAGGTGGTATCAGGAGGAAGTGGTCAGTGTCCTGCCTTCAGCCAAAGAACAGCATAGATGGCCAGTCAGGAGTGCGATTCTCAGAGTCCAATCTATGAGCAGCATGCTACCCCTCCCCACAATACGCAGGAGGCAGGGAGGCTGGCACCGGAGGCCCTGTGAACAGAATGGACAGCCAAGGACAGCAAGAGCCTGTCTCTGAAGAATAGCCACAGCTCAGTGTACGAGGAACCCAAGGCTGAGTGCAAATTCTCAAGTCTAAAACAGCATATACCACAGGAATCTAGCTCCGGATTTAAGGGAGGGGGCGTGAGGGTGGTGAGGGAGAGAGGAAGATCTGTCCTTGTGCGTGGGATAGATGGGCATGTTCCTAAGTAGGGGGCAGCCAGTGAGAGCAAGCGTGTGTAGGCACAGCCAGATTACTAAGTAAACAAGGAAATGAGCTTGTGGGAGGAGGGAGGGAGAATAGCTGAGTAGATGACAGAGGTTACTGAGGAAACCTGCCACTTAATACATATTCAAGAACCTAAGAGCAAAGGGACTGGCTGCTAGTCCTCCATTGATCATGCTCACAGGGACAGGAACAAGGAAGGGTGGGTGTGTAGAGTGTGAGCAAGTCAGGATGTGAGTGGGGAAAGACAGGGGATATAGTGGGGGGGGGTGAGAGAGACAGAGACAGAGAGACAGAGAGAGAGACAGAGAGAGCACACATGTACGGTGTGTGGGGGAGAGAGTGTGTGTGGGAGATTGTGTGTATGGAAGAGAAAGTATGTGTGTGTGATAGTGTGTGTGAGAAAGTGTGTGTGAGAGAGAGAGTGAGATTATGTGTATGAGAGAGAAAGTGTGTGTGATAAAGTGTGTGTGAAGAGATTTGTATGTGGGAGAGAGTGTGTGAAAGAGAAAGTGTGAAGAATGTGTATATATATGAGAAAGAGAACAAACACATCAGATGGAGTGTTTGTGTAAGTATAAGTAAGTGAGAGAGAGGCTGTGTGTGAGTGTGTGTGTCCACGAGAGTCCTGAGCATGAGTGTGAGCTGTGGCTGTGAGTGGCTGTGCATGTTTACTGAGCATCTGTAAGTGTGAGAAATGGCAAGCAAGTGTGAGTTTGAAGTACACAACTTGTGTAAAATGAGCAGAATGTGTTTGAATAGAAAACAATGACGAGTGAGATGCAGCTGTGTGCGTGTATAGGAATGTGCATAATCATATGGACAATCAGGGCATGTGGCCAAGCCCAGAAGACATCGTGAAAGTGAGCGTGTGGTGTGCTGACAAGCTGTCTGTACACATGCATGTGCAAGCTTTGTGTGAGGATAGCAGAGGCACGGAAGGTAAACAAGGGTACGTGGGTGTAGGGGTGCACGTGGGGCACAAGCAGAGAACATCACACATCCAGGATTTCGGGAACCTAGTAAACTTTCAGTATTTTCCTACAGTTCTGCGAGAACATTCAGTTCTCCACTGCGTCGCTCTATTAAACTCTGTAGATAAAGTGACTTCATGGCTCTGTGTCTGTTTTCCCTATAAACTTTGCCCTCGAAAGGTCCAGCGTCCTGTCAACACAGGCATCTGACCCTGTCCCAAAGGCTTGTGTCCTCCTTTTTCTGAGGAGCACTTTGTACTGACCCAGGAGCTAGCATGCAGCCTCAGTTCCAGATGGGAATGGCCATCTGCCTACAGTCTGAGTCTCCAGGTTGTTTCGGATGGGCTGTCCTACATAGACCCCCACGACACATGAGTGGATCAGAAGGTGCCGCTGAATTCAGACATGTACAAGCCGAAACACGTTTTCACTGTGCCACGCTGTTAGGATGGTTTGTGATAACCCACAGCTGTGACACGTGACCAAGCTGCTATCCTGCACAGCCACCAAAACCAAAGCAGCCAGGGGAAGCCAATGGCTGTAGGCACAGCACAGAGAAACCTAACAGCAACTTCAAATAGCAGAACCAAGCAAGACCTCCTTCTCCCCCCACCCCACCCCCAGGCATCTGTCTGGCACTGTCCTCACGTGCCTGCTGATGCACACTGATGTCCCTGATACTGGCAGAAGTTACTGCTCCTACATGTTCTTTCCCTCTGCTCACCGCATCAGTAACTGCATCTGGAGGACAAGACCTCCCTACGCTGTGTACTGATATGCCCAAGTATCCAGACAAGGGCCCACTTCCATAGCAGCTTGCTAAATATCTGTTGAGCGGAGTCACAAAGTGCAGACACTGCTTTACAGTGGAGCTCAATTCTAATTCAAGTATTTCAGGATTACGGCACTAATAACTAAGTATCCAATGGATTAAATCTGTTAAGAAGTAATTCTACAAATCCCAGTCTGCCACAGAATGCTTCGAGTCTAATTGCTATACAGGAAAGGTGCATGCAGATAAAAACTGTAGAACAGGCAGGTCAGTAGATTACAAACAAATCAGCCTCTGAGAGTCAGCTGAGCTGGGAAGTGACTCACCACAGTCTCCTCCAGCCCCTTGAGGTCCTCCCTGGCTTGCTCTCTTTTGTCATTGAGCAATCTGAGAGAGAGAGAGAAAGGAATCATGAGCCACCAAGGGAGCACCAGAACCAGAGCAGATGCAGTTTGCACCTGAGGCTAGGCTAAGCAAAAGCTAAGCAAAGAACAACCCAAGCAGCTGCTGCTTTCAAGAGCGGGACCTAGCCGCAATCTCTGGGGCTCCGGGCTCCGCTAGGGCTGGTCCTCGGGTCTTCCCAGGGATGAGAAGTCGGGGAAGGTTTAAGGCACTCACAGGAGCTTCTCCAGTTTCACTTCTCTCTCCTGGTCCTCTATTTTCAGCTTGTTATAATCAGAGCTGAGCCTCTCCTGCTCCAGTTGCAGTTTCTGATTCAAACTGAAATTGAGAGGAAAAAGCAATATATTCCAGGTCAGCTTGAACTTCTGAGTCATCCGCCTAAAGCTCTGGTTCCCTTCCAGCCCCATTAGTTCTGTGCAATAAAGGCAACAATTCGGGAGGATTTTGAGGGATCAGAGAACAACCTCACAGCTTCTTCTCTGCCCAAGTGAAAACTAATTTCTGGGGAGCAGCTCGGAAGCATGAAATGAAACAAAGGCTTGCGGGTGTATTTATAGTTTGTTTGTGTGCAAGGGCTTCTGTGGGGATATAATGGCACTGGGGAAAAGATGGTGCTTGAACAGAGAGAGAGCCAGAGACAGATAGACACACATTCTGCTGCTGTAAACACCAAGAGAACAACTGTATACTCAGTAACTATTTGGCTATTTCAACACCTCCCCCCATAAGGGTCAGAAGCTGTCTCCCATGGATAGCAGCAGACATGGGGACAGCCCTTGGTCTGTTGATAATTCAGACAGGCTTTATGAAGAACATCACTAAGGTTTCGTGGAGACAGGAAGTCAGCATCTGGCTGTGCTGGTCAAATTTATGTCACCTTGACATGAGTTCAAGCCATTTGGGAAGAGGGGCTTTCAATTGAGGAATTGCCACCATAAGATCTGCCTGAAGGCAAGTCTGTAGTTATTGCTTTTTGTTTTGTTTTGGTTTTTTATTAATGAATGATATGGTAGTGACTGGCTATCAGAGAAGGTGCCACCTGTGGGCTGGTGGTACTGGGTGTTGTAAGAAAGCAGGCTGAGCAAGCCATAGAGAGCAAGCCAGTAAGCAGCACCCCTCCAGGCCTCTGCCTTAAGTTCCTGCCCTTTCTTCCCTAGATGATGAACTCTAAACTGTTTATGTTGAAATAAATTCTCTTTGCTTTTGGTTGTGGTGTTTTCTCACAGCAGTAGAAATTCTAAGACAGGAGTGTCGATTCTGCTCATAAAACCATCCGAGAGGCTGAGACCACAAGACCGTGTGAAGGAAGCCAGCAGCACCAAGAGCCCAAGTCTAGAAAGCTCCCCGTGAGGACCTCATGCACTGACTGATGTTCTCTCTATATCCTTTTCTTTTTTTCCTTCTCTTTCAGAAGAATGTCTCGAGGGAGATTAATCATAACTGTGTCCAGGAGAAGCTCAGGGTTCGTTGGAATGAGACAGACGCAGAAGGGGTGGGAACAGGGCATGCTGAGGCCTGTCCTTAGGCAGGCTGCACAGAGCCAGCACACCAGCTAGAATTGTTTCCCTCCTCCTCTCCTTCAAGATGCAAATGCTCTTGCAAGCAGCTCACATACTCTGAAAAGATTTGGATCAGTAGCCTGGAGAATTAAACGCTTAGATCCAGTCTGATTCCTATTTAGCCGTGTGACCTTAAGTAAATAATTCAACCTTGCTTCCTATATCTAATTCTTCATCTATAGAAAGCAGCAGTAGTGATGGCGGGTGGGGGGCTTGTGGGGATGGAGCGGGTCTTGCCCTAGTCCGGGAGAGGGCCAGTAGGTGAAATTCTATTTCAGTTGACATGTTTTCTTTGTAATAGAATGCCTTTTAGCAGAGCATTTAAAAGGCTGTTCTGCAAAGGGATTCAGAGACTGCCAAGAAGATCTACTATGTAAAGAGTATAAAGAACCCCAGAAAAGATCCCCCAGAAGGGAGCTTTGCAGCTGGGGGACTTGTGCTAAAGACAAGGGTGCTGTGGAGCAGGGGTTCCCCAAGGACTTTAAGAAGGCAGTGTGTGGTCGCAAGGTAGCTTCCGGAAGGTGCCCTGATGTCATCCTGATAGCATCAAGAAGGTATTCTGGCATCTACCATGCACAGACTCATACCAGCACAGGTCTCTGAGATGTGTGCACGGGTGATCAGGTGCATAGTCTGTTGGGCTGAAGAGGCAGCAAAGCCAAACAGCTTCTCTGCAGTGTTTATTAATTCCTGGCAGAGGAATAGTCTTCAGCTTGTTTGGGTTTTTTTTTTTTTTTTTTTTCATACTTTCATTTAGTCTTTCTGGCTCCTGGGCATGTATCTTCCAAACTGAATCACCCCTGAACTGGTTGGAGTGACGTCAAGGGGTAGCTGGGACAGCATACCACCTGCTATACCAGAGCCTCGAAGGGGGGCTGGGCTCCAGATGAGGGAACAGACCTCAGAGGTAGCACCACCTGGGCAGAACACAGAGCCCAAACATAAGCCATGTCCTTCAAGTCTGGCTCCCAAGGCCTGCCCTTCCCCTCCCCCCACCATGTCCCGTGAGCCCCCAGCCAACTCACTCCCGAATCTCATCAATGATTCTCTGCTTCTCCTCAATCTCATCACGAAGTCTGGACAGCTGCTTTTGGTGCGCTTCCCGGTGACTCTCCATCTGCTGCTCCAGAGCCTTCTGCAAAGCCAGGCCAGGAGAAATGTGGCATCAACTAGTCGGCATTCTGCCCACCCGTTGACAAGCCCTGGATCCCTATCTACCTCCCTCAGATGTTAAGTCCCAAAATTAAGGGTGATACTGGCTTGTGTGCCCAAGCTCTTGGCCTTGCTTCATTTGTACAGCAAAGCCCACGGATCTGTCACAAAATCGAGTGGGCCCTAGAGGCAAACCAGCCCAACAACAACACAGAAAATTCGCCTTTGCCTTTTGACCTGTCATCGGAGACACACGGTTTTCCCAGCCAGGCCAGTCAGAACAGTTTTCTTACTACCTGAGTGACAAGTTACTTAACCCCGTCAGGAACAGGGAACATAAAGACATTGTTGCAACACGGGTGTATGTATGCAGAGACATTTCCGGTTTCCTGCACTGTCCAGCATCTTGTGACGACATTAGGCCTCAGGAGAACAGCTCGCAAGGCCCAGCCATGGTTCCTCTCCTGTCTTACTGACATGCACAGGTCTGGGGACAGACTGTTCCAGATGTGCACCCACCTTCACCTCCTCGGCGTCCTGCAGCCTCGTCAGGTGCTCCTTTTCCTTGTCTTGGAAACTGACTTCGTGCATTTTTTCTGTTTCAAACGGTAAAAGGGGAATGGAGTTTGACCTAGCAGCATTCGTACCCCTAAGCAAAAACTCAGACAACAAAACCATGACATAGTGCAAGCTCCTGGCAGTTTGTATCAGAGCAGCACCAGAGCCAGTACGGAGGATAGGAAGCCTGGCAAACACCCGACATCTCTGGCTGACCTCTCCTGTGATCTGTGCTGGCGCTTGGGACACCATGTGGATTGCATCCCTAGTGGAGAGTAGTCAGGAAAACGAAGGGGCTACCTGGAAAGCAGGCAGCCCCAGAACTGCTTCCTCCCACCTGGCCTCTGGGAGCAAAAAGCTCCTGTGAGTGTGAGGCGACATCTGGATTCATGTCACCAGCAGAATTCCACAAGGAGTTAGTTTACCTCCCAGGAGTAGCTGTCTTCCTAAGGCTCTGGAGCAGGAAAACAAGCTAAAGATAAAAACAAGGGAAACAGAAATATATTCTAATACTTTCTGGACTCAGCAGGGGGCCCCGGGCAGGCAGGGATGTTGCCAGAACTCCTATGGGGATCCCTGAGCATGTGTGCAAGGGCAGTAAGCTGCATAACTGGGAGGTAGGGGTAGGGAGCAAATGTCGTCTGGGCAGTGACATCTGGTTCGTCGTATCTCTAGTCTTACTTTATTTCAGGCCTTTTCTGTGTTTATATTTCTATTCAGTGCCCCCACTGCAGCAGACATGTGCATGACGGGAAAATGCTTTCTTTATCCAGTATGAGGTGGGATTCTTTACTCTCAGCATTCATTCCCACAAAAATGAAATGCTACAAAGCTATGGCGGGGCTCTTTCTCCTTCATTTGCCTTTAAACCTGACACACCATGTATTTATCCAGTGAGTAGCTTTATATGAAAATAAAAGACATGAAATAATAACATCATCAATCCTACTACTTATCAGAGTTCTTACTTTAAATATTAATTTATAAGAATACAAGGATCCGTTTATCTTCAGTAACTGCAATAAAGATTTTATCCTATCGCTGCATCATAACTGTGGCCACACATGCACATGTTCTGTCTCCGACATGAAGACCGTATTTTATTAAAGTCTATTGAACTTTTAGATATTTTGGTACTTTCCTTCTCTCCTCTTCTCTTTGTTCTTGTTTAAGTGTTTCTTCGGATCTAAAGCTCTGTGATGAGGGCCTGGGAAAATGGCTCAGTATTTAAGAGCACTTGATGTTCTTCCAGAGGACAGAGTTCTCATCTCAACATCCACACTAGGGGACTCACAAATGCCGATAATACCACCTGCAGGGCACTGAACACCCTCTTCTGACTCTCTCTCTCTCTCTCTCTCTCTCTCTCTCTCTCTCTCTCTCTCTCTCTCTAAAAATATAAAATTCTGCAATAGATGCTTAAAATTGGAAGATCAGACGGCCTGATCTATAAAGAACCGACCTTCACTTCAGCCTTCACCATGGGCAGTTGGTCTCACTCTGCACACTGCGATCTTCTTAAAGCCTGTTCTGGCTTCTGCATGTCTGATGGCCACTCTTAAATTTTGCTTCTGTTTACTCACGTCTACTAAGTGCTTCCTGTGTGTCAGATACCACACAGCTAAGGGACGAACTTGTTCAAAAGCCTAGCAAGCCTAGCACTTAGTGCAAGCTCAGAACCCCAAGGAAGGACAGGACCCATAGGGATTGCCATAAGACAGAATTTGCATTTCAGAATCACCTCTGAGATACAGCAGGGTGACCAATCCAGAGAAGCCTGCAGTGAGGCCCCTCAGCTACACTGATTTAGAAACAATCACTAACTTGGTTGCTCCAAGGCAATCCTAGCAGAAAGGAGCAGCACCAGAGACACATCTGACAAGCCTAAGGAACAGGCTTTGCAGAGCAAGGGGCAACTGGGCTGGAAGGAGAGGATGCTGGCCCAGACAGCTGGGTGGACAGAGGGAAGCTGAGAAGCAGCAGATACACAGGGGGTAACATGGGTTTCTTTCAGTTCTGCTGAAGTTCCCAGAAATGCTGCAGCCGGACAAAACTAAACATCAGAACTCAACCAGCTAGAGACTGGCAAGTGCTTGACACCTGCAAAGAACTCAATATTTACCTTGGGCTCGGAGCTTGGCCAGCTCCTCACTGAGGGAGTCCTGGGACTCTTCCAGCTGCCGCCTCTTCTGTTCCATGTTCTGCATGTAGTCTGTCAGAGATTTGATCTTGGCCTCATGCTTTGAGTAAGAAAAGAGATTGGAAGAAAAGGTAAGTACCTAGCATCTGGCTGTCCAAGCTCGTCTGGAGCTGTCCAATAGGAAAAGGCAACTCAGAGACCTCACCATGGAGGAGACCAAAGCCTGCCTTGGTAAAAGCCAAGTGGTTAATGGAGTAGCTAGGTATTGGAGTACCTGCCTAGTATGAATGATGGCCAGGATTCAAAACGAAGAACCCTAAGGAGGAGGATAGGAAACATCCAGGACTGAAGGCCTTGTTCTTTGGACATGTACCTATAGATGCAAATAACACATCTGCTCTTCTTCTGTCCCTTAGGGACAGTTCAATTCTGCCCATTAGAGCCCTTGAACCTTAGGTTTCCTGTCTCTGAAGAGCTTCCTCTGTGCTGGTACTCTCCACACATACACACGAGGGTCTGGCTGACTCCTAACCAGGTTTCGTCATTTTCTTACAGCCCCCCCCCCTTTTTTTTTGCTTATGAGGGTATAGAGTAGATACTTAATAATCACCAGTGGAATAAATCAATAAATGGGTGGAAGCTTGGGGGCTGAGCAGGCATAATGGTGACTCCCTGGACAGATGGAATATGCAGACTGTCCTCCCCACCCCCACCCCAGATCTAGGGACTCATGTTTGGGCGGGACGGCCCAGCAGAATGAATTCCAATGATATAACTCCTCAGCAACTCAGTTGGAAGAGATATAAAAACAGCTTTGGTGGAAGAAAGGATTTCAGTGAGAAGTATTCTTAGATCCCTTAAACCACACCAGAAAAGGAACAGCCAAGGTTTCTGATGGAAATAAAGGCTGAATCAATGGCTTTTTGAGCTATGGCGGAACAGGGAGCTATGCTGACTGCCAGCCTAGCAAGGTTTCCTTGACTTTCAAAGCATCCTAGCTCTCACAAACCAGTCAGTGTCAGTCCCCTCCTCCCTCCCTCCCTCACACAGGGCACAGCTAACCTGATCCGAGCAGTCATGTCAGTGTTACCGTGTGCAGCGGGGGCCTTGGGCATGGAGCTGCTATGTCCATCTGGACAGAGAAAGGGCTGGGCTGTCAGCCATGGGCGTTCTGCCTGTGGCCGACTCCAACCCCTAACCGTTGGAAGTAGGAGTGCCCCCACCTAAGCTCATCCCACAGTCTCAAAGGTGACCTAGAAACTAGAGTTGGGCTGTACTTTTCTTCTAATTTTTACCTTTTTCTCTCAATTTTTTAAAATTATAAACATGTCTTGCTGCAGTTTTTCTTTAAAGTTCCTGTGGCTAATGACAATATAGCTATAAAGAGAAAACCACACTGTCTTACAAATTAAGATATTATACAAAGGTAAAAAATAGCATAGATTAAATCAACTGTTTTCATTTTAACTTATTTTATATAATTATACTGCCCAAATGCCCAAGTTTTGTGGATTTTTGTTAAATGTTATGTAATATTCTTCCAATTAACCTCATTGCTTGTCTATCAACAGATATTTGGGTAATGTATTTTATAACAGTGTCAAATACTAGTGCATTCAACAGTTTCCACATAAGCTGTTAACATTTTAATCAGGAAATTATAATGCCATATGAAATTTTAAAATGTTATCTCCATTACCAATGAAAAATAGTGTATATAAAATGACTGGACCAAATGACCACTTACGGCTTAGGGAGATGCAGAGTCGCCTTCTGTACAAACACAAGGGCCTACATCTAAGTCCCCAGAAGCCATATGAAAGCTGATAGTGGTGGCATTTGCCTACAGTCCCAGTACTAAGGATGGAAAAAGACAGGTGGGTCCCAGAGGATTACTGGCCAAAGCACAGCACTGGGTTCCTCATCTTGAACATGTGTCCTGTCTCAAACAGCAGACAGTACAGTAGAGGAAGGTCCCCAATGTCACTGAGCATACCTGTACTGTGCTCAAACAGAACATCAGGTAAGTTTTATTTTCCTGGTTTTATATTTTCCCAGTGTTTTTAAAAGGATTCCTACATTATATCTCATCATGTTTATCAACTTTCCACCACATACCAGCACTGAATGGCCCTTTAAGTCTTTTATTCGATGTAAAAACAGCCTGTAAAATACATTGGAGGCAAATAGGTTGGAGCTCTTTCTATTACTGCAGCATGTGTTTACAGCCACATCGGAATCCGACACTCAGCCTCTTGGTCCTGTTGGACATGCCAATCCACACTGGTACCCATTTCCCCAAGTGACTCCGTTATGAGGTGGTGACCAGCACACACTGGTACCATCTCAGAAATCTCAAACCCAAATGTAAACCTACACATCTGTGTCGCTCAGAACTGTCCCATGGTCCTCTGAACTACCTATCTGAGAACACCATCCCAATGGGAAACGAGCTGCCTTGAGAAACCTAGACTTAGCCATCATGTCTTTAATCACAGTCACATCTTTATTTGGAAAAAAATAAAATAAAATCTTCCTATAGAACTTTTTAACATTTACAAAAGAAAAAAAAAAAACACGTGGAATGTTCAGTGCTGTGTGTGTGTAATAAACAATAAGACAGTAGTGGTTTCTATCCACACATCTTACACTGTGCCCATGGTAGGGATCTACAGTGGAGGAATGTTTGCCTAGCTAATAGGAGACTTAGAGATACATTATATATGTTCAACTACTCAGTCATCCACGGGTGGGCAGAGAAACAGAGATCCTTTAGAAAAACCTTGAGGGATTAGTCATATTTACACAGCAAAATCTAGCTTTTAGGATTAAACCCAGAGACCAGGCTTTATAATACATACGAATCACCTATATTCAAGTAGGGGGTGGGGGGTGGGGCTAAGATAGGAGGATAATGAGTTCAAGGCCAATCTGAGCTACAAAGTGAAATTTCTGTCTCAAAAACACAGGAAGGGGTGTGTGGGCTCACTTAGGACGTGCTCACATCAGGCCAAATGGACAGCCTACCTGCGAGATAAGCAGCTGGCAAGCTGCCAGCTCCCGCTCGCTGGCGTTCATCTTCCTGTTGGAGTCTGTCTGGGCGCTCTCCAGCTGCTTGCTGCGGTTCACCAGAGACTTGACCTCCGACTTCATCTTGCTGATGTACAGGCGCGCCATGGTGAACTCCTCTTCGATGACTCCGTTCACATCTGCCAGCTGAGCACAAAAGGCAACGTCAGAAGTGTGTGGAGCTCCTGAAACCTAACCATGGGGCCCCGAAGGCGTTTCTAGCTTCTTTGGCAAAAACCACAATCACAGGAGGAGCTGGGAACGAACGTGATGAAGTCCCTGTCAAGTTCTCAGAGGATAAAGTGACATGATTTCCATGGAAACCCACATTAAACATGCTACTCATTAGCCACACACTTACTTATCATTGAGTTGAGGATAGAAAGGATGCCATAAGGAGAAAATGTGAAGAATTTAAAGGAGAACTCGGCAGAAGCCTCACCCTGCATGTCTACAGCAGTGGCCCAATGTCCCTAGAGGTGCCCTTCCCCCTTTTTCCCTCCACCCCCCCCTTGCCTTTTTGCCTTTTAGGAGCTGCCCTTCCAAGTAGACAGTAACCTACTTAATAGGATATCTAAGAAGAAGCCTAAGTTAAATTGAGAAGAGATGGTTCTGACGGAATTCCTGAATGAGGTATCTGGTTTCTAACTTTCAGAACTCCATTGGAAACCAAAAATGGAAACAAGGTATTGGGTTAGACACCCATCTGCTGAAATGCATGATACACAAGTCGAGCTATGACGAAAGTAGCTTTGTGTGTACTATATTTAACCACCAGAGGGCAGCCTTGCACCATAGGAAGACTGGATGTTCCAGCAGAATCCAGCCCAAGAATGTCAGCAATTTCCGAAGTTCGGGTGTTCTCCCACTAGCCCCCTCTCTGCCCTCTCCCACCCCTTCAAATGTTATCACTGCTGTCATTAAGCCACATATTTTCCATGTAAACATTTGAGCGCTGAGAGAAAATGGTATTGGGTATGAGCTCTGAATATTGGTAGCAAACATGGAATATACTGTTTTGCGTGCCTGTATTGTGATTTTAACCTTATAAGAATTTAACAGTACTTAACAATGACGACAGCGCAATACTAAGTTAACTGCATGAAAAGCTACAATTACCAGCTGATAATTCCCGTTCACGGAGGCCCTTGCTTGCTAAGCTTGTCAGGTTTGTAGCTGCCTGAGACTCGCCTCAGAATACAGCTCATCCCATCCGTCCCATAATGCAACAGCACAGATACTCTTGCAGCCTCTGTCATTGGTCCAGCATGCAAGAAGGCTCTCTGAGAATACTGTGATCTATTAGTGAGAGTCATCAATGAAGTCAACTAGGGCATCTAGTGCCTGGAACCTAAAAATAAATCCCAAACATGCAATTAAGTATTTAAAAATACTCTCATCATACTTGTGATTTCCGGCAGGAAGGACCTTTAATGGGAAAGCACAGACACGCTTTGATTTGATTTCATTAATGTGTTCATCAGCTCTGTGTAAGAATTTAGCATAAAAATACCTTTCCCTATAGTTATCAGCAGGATGTGCCAACATACCATAAGTCAGCTCCGTGTGGTCTTTCGGGGCCTTTAATCAGCCCTGTGCAGAACTGCACTGCTCAACACCAACATGTGGCTCTAGAAATTATCCCTCAAGCACAGACTGGCCAAGCTGGGACTTAACAGATTGACCCTGCAGGGCCTGAACCAGCCACCCTACTGCTGTCACTGTCACTGTGCTCACTCATGGCTCTCATAAACACTCAGCTGTGAACAAGGTGGAAAGTCCCAGACGCTCAGCCCAGACTTGCAGCACCATCCAACAGATTTCTCTTTCCCAGCAGTGACCGCGAGGTTCCCAGTGTTCAACCCCTGCCAAGTCTCTGAAGGCTCATTGGGTAAAGGTAAAATGTTTACACTCAAAAGATGTGGTTGGCAGGTTTGTGAGTGGCAAGTTAAGGGACACCACACTGTTCCTCCATCCAGTGTCTTCAACAAACACAGGAACTATTCAACCCAAGGTGCTTTATTATTAGAGAGCTGTGCTCGTCAAAACTGTGGACCCTAGCGTTGGAGTGAGGGACAGGCTGTGGGGTCATTGCCATCCTCAGAACACAATCCAACAGTACACTGCAAAAACGTGAAGCTGACTTCATCTAATGTTAACGCCATTAAAAGGAATTTTGTAATTCTCTATCCTAATTTTCTGGTTAATGGCAACCAATACTGTAGCCAACCATTGTTGTTCTTCCTTCTCACCTCAGCTTTGAGACAACTCTAGACCATTCTCCATTTCCCTCCCGTTCTCACTTCCTTGTCTTCGGGGGCACCAGTGTGCGTGACTCCAGGGCATGAGCTGTTCATGGTAATCTAATTCTCCTTTGGGATGACCTATATGATCTTCGCCTGACCGGCCAGCATCGGCTACACTTACTGGGAATTTCTGGCATGTAGTCCCCTCTCCTGGATAAAAGTAGTCAGTGATGCAGCACTGGGTGTAAATGAATGAAGACTTGGCAGTTGGTGCTACAGCAGTGATTGTGCTACGTGAGGCAAAAGCTTAAAGATATGAAAATTAAACTGGCTAAGGACAGGCTGAGAGGACATAGAGTGGCCGGGTCCACTGTATGACGAAGCCCCTGAAACGAAACAAAATTGTTTCCTCTAACTTTAATAAGCCACGAGTCATCTTGTTAAAAGATAGATTCTGCCTCAGTATGGCTGAGGTCAGCCTGGGGTCTCAATTGCTAATTAGCCCCAAGTGATGCAGATGGCCCTGAGTAAGGGAGACCCTGGCTCCTCCTAGTGCACATAATTAAGTGTGGTTTACTCTCAGCCACTGCCGGCTGCCTATGACTTTCAGCGGGAAGCTTTCTCAGATCATACTGCCTGGCTGCAGAATTCTCACTGCAGTGGGCTCGTAAGGGGGAGGGGGCAACTGAGACCTGTCTGCACCTTCTCGCCGTTGAGCCCCAATGTGTGCACACTGCAGGTAAGGCTGAAGAAAAAAAAAAAAAAACAACCAACTCACATAAAACCAACCAAGACTGGAAGATGCTCCCCAGATGTGAAAGGCTAATTGTTCCTCTCCTCCTTCCCCTGCCCCCACCCCTGCTCCTGCTTCATGCACCAACTCTTCCTTTCCTGTCAAGTATTTCCCAGCATGCCACATGTGCAAACACAGCCCTGAGCCTTGGTTCTTCAAAGCTTGACTCAGATCACAGCAGTCAGAGAAGGAATAGAGAATAGAAGTTCGGCTCACCGTCTTTACATCATTGGTGCCAATAATCCCCCCTATCTCCCCCAGGTCCTTGAGGAGCAGGTTCAGGATCTCCGTGGCCCTCTTCTTCTGGTGGTTACTAAGCTCTTGTAGCTGACTCAGCTCTCGCTGGGTGGTTGTCAGCGTCGTCTGGGAAACAAATTCAGCCACAAGTTACCAAGGTGTCGCATGAACTCCCACCTGCAACCTCAACAGCGCCTGCCCGACTAGCCCTTTAATCATTCCTCTGATTTCCGTGGGAAAAAGCTCTGAAGGCCAACGGCTGCTCAGCACTTGGTTCTGATACAGCGACGTTAAACTAGATATGTATTATTAGTTGGTAATATCCACATTAGCAAAGTGAGTTCCTGAAAATGAATCCAGGGCCCAGAGCATGGCTCAGCGGGTCAAGGGAAGAACTGACCTCTGACCTCCACCCAAGAACCATGGTGCATGACCATAAAAATAAAATGCAGTAAGGATTCTTAAATGATACTTATTAAAAAATAAAAAGGTCGGAGAGACGGCTCCATCGTCAGGTGCTTGAGGCACAGGCATGAGGACCCAGGTTTGATTCCTGGGAAACTGGGCCTGGGTCTGAAGATGCACACGTGTTATCCCAGGACTGGAAGGATTCCTGGGGCCCATTGGCCAGCTATTTACCACATCTACCACACTCAGGGAATCCAGAACAATGAGACTGTCTCCAAAAAAAAACAGACGGCAGCGAAGGATGCTGAAGGCTGACCTGGTCTCTATGTGCACACATTGGCACAGAAAGAGGCCCTATGTTTGAAGTATTTAACTATATTTTCTGACTCACCAAATGTTGTCTCATCCCCCTTGTTCTAATTCAGGTTCCCCAGCTCCATGCTCAAGCAAAAATCTGTTCCCTGGGTCATGTCCAAATACCCTGAGTAATGGGTCTGGAATCAACAGCCCAGACAAGCATTAATGAGAATAGATAACAACTTAGAACATCTTTTCATCCTCAGGGAAGCCAAGTTAAATACTGTAATTCTTCAAAATTACTCAAGTTCCATAGCAGAGCTTCTTCCCAAGCAGGAAAAGCTCCATCTCCTCACCAAACTTCATCAAACTAACCTCTTTTCTATCCCCCATGTTTGTTACCAGGAGGAGCATGTGCTCCCCGCTCAGGCAATGGGACAACCTCTTCCAGCATCTCGGTGCTAACTCGGCCAATGCTGCAGGCACAAGTCCTCTACTCCCGTGGCCTTGCAAGCTAATCCTAAGGCATTTGCAGCTAGTCGCTACAATTTACTAAAAACAGTCTATTAAAGCAGTCTGATAACCCTTGTTCTGGCACAACATGAGAAGTGTACTCCAGAAAACCTTGCCTTGCTTTAAGATGCACAACGCACAAGGGACAGGCTGTAGGAACCCAGGGAAACACTAAGCAGAAGCGGAGTAGCGGTGCTCTCTGAGTGAGTCTGCAGTGACGCAGATCAGCACCGCCAACTGCTTCACCTTAGCACCACAGGCACAGCAGCCCTGCCTCCTGGAAACCATTAGGAAGGCCTTTCTTCCTTCGTGCAGTAGGATGTGGGAAGCAAGCAGCCCTTCTGGTCCCCTCCACTGCCAGCGCTTTGCTCCCCACCTGCTCTAAGTGTCCAGGACTGATGTTCTCCTAAGGCAGCATGGCACAGTCTGGGACACCAGACTGTTCGGGCAGAGGCACCAAGGACACCAGGCTACAGCCACTCAACTTCTCCAGCAGCTAAGGACATGGCACCCACTACGTCACCAACCGCTCACTGGCCACAGCAGACTGTCTGTCACTAGCTCACTGAGTAAAACCCACAGCACCTGTCTCCCAGGGAGGAATCAGAAATACAGCAATTTTCTGGCTGGAAGCAAGTTAACAGGACCAGCTTACCTCTGTCCTCCGAAGCTAGGACAAGAATCTGGGAGGGTGAGGAGCGAAAGTAGGGTGTACAATGGGCTGCTTAACTCCTGCAGGTCCCCCACCTTTGCTCTTTAATAACGATGCTTTCAGTGTTAACCACTGATCATCACAACTTCACCACACAGAGATCCTTGCTAAGTGCTTCACAAAAGCCCCACTAACACACATGCCACTGCAGAAGCACATTATTGTCATTTTGATAGATAAAGCAATGAATACTCAGGACATTTAAACATCTTGCCTGAGGCCAAAGAGTCATAAAGTCAAATTTCTCACTGAGCCTTTTCTGGATCCAGAATCTGTTAACTATTTCCAGAAAACATTCTTGCTGATGTCATCATCCTCCTGGGTGTAAAACAGCTGTGGCAGGCAGTCTGTGGTAAAGGGCCTGCTGGAGAGGCCTCAGGGAGCAAATGGAGTCTTACACAATAAGCATTCAGCCAACTGCCTTCCTATATGTCTGTCAACAAAGAAGTCCCTCCCCCTTTAGCACTATTGCTCCAACCGTTTTCTGGGCCAGCTCATCGGTCAGTTGCTCGTTGGCCCTGGTCTTGTCCTCCACTTCCTGTGACTTCTGGTCATAATTGACAGCCAGCTCCTCCAGGGCCTGAAGGACTTCTTTCACTTCGTCTTTAGCTGCCTCATTTTCAATCTGGAGGCGGGTCAGCTCCTCCTGGATTTTTTCATAGTCCCTTCTGGTGGAAGCTAGAAGCTGGGGCAACGAGAAGGCCAGGTGAGTGCACTAATTGTATGTCAACGACCTATTGCTACATGCACAAAGCAATTAAAAACCAGATCCAGGAGAACATGATGGAGGCACTCAGGCTGTGGAGAACTCTCACTGCGTGTTACGGATGCCAAACACATTTTCAAATGTTATTTCAAATATCTTTTCTCTTTTTCACTTTTAAGTTTAAGAATTTTGTGCTAAGTCAAAGACAGATACACACACTCTCATATACACACATACTCACATACATGCACATATACGCTCTTACACACACACACTTACATACACACACTCTCACATGAAAAGACACACACTCACACACACTCACATACACTCATATACACACTCTCACCTGCACACACTCATACTCATATACACACACATGCAAAGACACACACTCACACACACTCACATACACTCATATACACACTCTCACCTGCACACACTCATACTCATATACACACACATGCAAAGACACACACTCACACACACTCACATACACTCATATACCCACACTCTCACCTGCACACACTCATACTCACAAACACTCACACACACACACACACACACACACACTCACATACACTCATATACACACACACCCTCACCTGCACAGACACTCATACTCACAAACACTCACACACTCACATACACTCACACACACTCACATACACTCATATACACACACACCCTCACCTGCACAGACACTCATACTCACAAACACTCACACACTCACATACACTCACACACACTCACATACACTCATATACACACACACCCTCACCTGCACAGACACTCATACTCACACACACACTCACACACACTCACATACACACACACACTCACACATACACTCACTCACACACACACACACTCACACACACACACACACACACACACCAGGGCACCACAGCTGGTTGGCTTTTTTATGTTAAACACAAGATGGAAGAACCGTTTTTAGTGACTACACTGGCAGAGCCTTTGGAAACAGTGCCACAATTTCATACTGTATATAAGCTGATTCCAAAGTCATCCAAAGAGCACTTAAAGTGAAGTCACTCTTCCTGAATGTATGAGAACTGTATAGATGAACATAGCCCAAACACTAACACAAGGAAAAATGAGTTCCTGGGCTTGAGGATGCTTGGTTTAGCTGTTACCATTGTTACTTTCTGATTTCCTTAATGGAACGTTTACTGCTTTGAAAGGAAAAAAATGTTAAAGTTTAAACGGTAACAAAAGGAATTGATGCGGGCAGCTGAACCACTCTGGGAGGTGCAAAGAAGACTGTGGAAGCAGACAACAGACTATATAAGCAAGTGGCTTCATCACAGCTAAGATAGGCACCTATTAAATATGCCTCACAGGACTCCAAAGGCACAGACTACCTCCCTGCAGAATCACCGTCACTACATTGGAAAGACGATGGGAAGCTGAGAGGAAGGAAATGGTTACGGTGCTTCCTGGGTGTGGGGGGGGGGGCAGAGACAGGGACATCATCTCTGCCACCTGCTGTCACTGTAGAGCCAAGCAACAACACTTTAGTGATGAAGCATCTTAAAACACAAAAGAGAATAAATACATAGGGGATCTCAGCAAGAGAATTCTGTCTCTGGTAGATTGGCTGGCTGTGCTTTGCTTGGGTCCCTGCTTGTAAAATCCATGGCAAAACTGCAAAAATAAATAAATAAATAAAGATATTTACAGTAGAGCTGAAGGCTGGCAGGGGGAGCCTGGAACCAGGTGGCCTCCTTTCTAGTGTGCCAAATACACAGTAACAGCACTAGGTCCTGGCTGGCTTTCCTCTTTGATGGTCTACTTTTGATTTTGTTTGTGTTTTCCCTGTAGGACAGAGTAGGGGACATGGTCTACTCTAAAATACACAGCAGACTCTAGCAAACGTCAGGTTACAGAACCAGCCTGGGAGCCAGTGGACAGACTTGTAGGTAGAGAAGGTGAGAGGAGACCGACTGGATGAGTGGGTGATGGACAAATCAGTGGGCGGATAAATATATGATGGGTAGGTAGGTGACAGACAGATGATTAATAGATATGTAGGTGCACACAGTGGAGTTTTATTTAGTAATGAGGAAATAGGAGATTATGTCATATGTAGGAAAGGATCTGAAACATCATCAGGAAGACAAATGTCATGTAATTTCTGTTCTCTGTGGACTCTAGAGGGCTGGGGACAGAGAGCAGCAGGAGAGGACGGTGAGAAGGGAAAGGCTAACAGAGTGAAGATGATCAACTATGTGCATAGTGAAAAATCATTCTGTTCCTATGAGGCAGTTCACAGACGTGACGTATACTAAAATGCAGTGTTGAGAGGTGTCTGCCACCCCGAACACTAAGTGCAGCACAGAGTAACTCCTGGGGCCTAGGAGTACTACAGAGTCAAGTATTCGCTCTCTACACACAGCCGCAATCGGCCTTTAGCAGGCACAGACAGGGCTACCAAGAAATCTCCACATGTTTCAAGGTTCTGAAGAAGGTTATCTGAAAATTGTATTTCTCGGACTAATATTATCAATGAAAAGTCATTTTTAAAAAGCCCTCTGTAGAAAGGAATTCATGGTGTCTGTTACCTCATCCTGATCCAGCATCTGTTGCTTCAGCTTTTCAGCCAGCTGACTTTGCTGGTTAATTTCATCATCCTGAAATGAAACAGCATAGTTAATTTTTTGGTTACCTGTGTCAGTTTTGATATACTGCTTTCTCTTCCAGAACCAGACACCAAGAGGTCAGTCCCGAGTTCACTCGTTATGAAAAAGTGCATGAAGAGGCATTCCGGGTGCTTGTTAATTCATGTATTTCTGCATCCAGCATTCTTTCTAGGAAATGTAATGTCTACCTAGAGAACCCAAATCCTGCCCATCCAGAAACCAGAGTACTTGTGGATTGAAAGGGACTACAGAGTCATCCTTCCCCAAAGAATAAACTGTCAAACACATCTGTGACCAGGAATGTTGCCAAGTGACAGGAAGGAAGGACCACTACACCATGCCCGTTTACTTAAGAGTAGAAAAACCAGTGCTTACGTAAGGTTTCTCCAATAGTCAGCCCTCTTGACTGGCAACCAATAGTCTTGTCAATTGAAAGGCAAAACAAGCAAAGCCCTGCAGTCAGCTGGGTGTGCACACAAGAAAACAACAGTTCTCTTCGCCGCCGCTAGGTGTTGCTGTTGAGAAAGCAAGAATGCTGGCCCTGGCTCTCTCCTGGCCAGAACCAGCCACCTCCAGTGAAGGACAGGCTTGAGGCAGAACCAGTATGGAAGAATGTGGTCTTTCCAGTTCTGTTTCCATGATTTCAAATGAAATTTTAAGTACACTCAGTGAAAAGATGATAATGGGGCTGCAGGCTCACATTTCCTTCCATTATAAATGTCCTACTGGAATACCAGTCTTGGGTGGCACCCCCAAGCAGACAGGTAAGTGGCAGAGACTCTCGGCAACATGTATGGTGGAGTCTATGCCAGCACTGGTGTGGGGTCAAGTGGGCTACTCTCCTAAGAGCACCAGCACTCTCACGGCTATAGGGCAGGCTCTGCACACCCTTGTTCTGTGTCTTTGGTCTTTCCTACACACTCAGTCTCACTAGTCTTCTCAGAAAGCCCGTTTGCTCTGAACTTTATGCACCAATGTTTCTTCAATGGCTGTATAAAATACTGATGATTTTCCTCCCTACTCAGACTTCTGGCAGGAAGAATTAGAGAAATTAGGGCTCAGCATGACTGCCGAGGACTGGCACCTCTGCAACTAACTCACTGTTTGGTAGGCCATGGTTTTCTTCAACTTGGAACATTTAGCATGTCAGTTTCAAGGGCCAATTTTATACTTCTGCTTCTCAGCACAGGAAGAGTAAACACCTCAACATAAGAGACCCAAAAAGTCCAACCTCATCTCTTCCCCAAGGCAATGAAACAGAACAACTCAAAACCCACAACTGCCTTGAGGCAACAAGAAATAAGAAGGGACAGGATGAGGTAACTTGTGTCTGCTCACTGCGCTCTTTGCAAAGCCTGAAGATGCAGCCTTCCTCCCTGACAGGTGTCGAGCTAAGATGTGATGCAAAAACCGTTCAGGAAGGTGAGAGCCGGACTCCCTGAGAGCACAGCAGTACTAGAGACAAGCCTTGAAGTAGGTTTGCCCTTTGTCAAGGCAACTTTCTAAGGAATTGGTGTTGTCGATTCTGATCTCATTGCAACTTTCTAAGCCTTTCTGAATACGGTGTGCTATATTTTCTGCATGCCCAGTGCATCTCTTAGGATATGTTTAATTAAGCCTGCTCACTCTGAGATAAAAGATTTCAAAGCACCTTTCAAAAATTAACTTTGTAGTTGGATTTTTCCTATACATGAAATGATATAGTCGTCTTGGTTGTCAAAAAGCCACTAAGTCTGGAGATGTTTTTTGATAAACAGTCATTAGTACGGTATGTAATCAACTTACAATTCTTGAATTTACTGCCTTCAATGAGAAAGACAAAGCCACCATCAATATTTTTATGCTAAAACCCAGCCCCCATTATGTTGACACTCTTTCATGTCACCATATGAGGTATCTTCTCCAATAAGCAAAGAGAACCCACAGAGAAGACAGATGAGAAACCTGGTATTTATAGTATCCTGTATACGTATGTGTATGTGTATGTGTATATGTATATGTATGACTTTTAGTCCCCATAACAATCTTAGAAGTTGTATCTGTGAGCCCCAAGTGACAGATAAGAATAGCGTGCAGGCAAGCATGGGCGTCTTCCCTGTGCCTGTTGTCATTAAGCCGCAGGTCTACTACAAAGTGTGAGCTTTTCCATTACATATTAGGACCTTGGGTTTATCTTTTCTTGGACCCATGAGGAATAGCACAGGGGATTTGGAGAAACTGTGTAATCTTTCCCCCACTGTTTCCTTGCTGAGGCTAACCAGCTCCTTGGTTAAAGGGCTAAGGCCAAAATGAAATGAGTGTAGGGCTCCAGGTCAAGAGCTATGAAAACTCATTCCTGCTCTACCAACTATAGGCTGTAAACACTTAAGAAAGAAATGCAACCACACAGCTAATGCCCCACTTCATCCCAGGGACTTCCATTCAATAACCAAAAAAGACACTGCGTCCCAACCCACGAATTCTTAAAGTAGCTAGGCATGTAAGTCACCAGAAACATGGGGCTATCTCCTAGAGTCTTTGCGTGGACACGGGAGGAACACAACCGACAGATCAGTCAGCAGCTCACACAGGGCTGAGCAGTAGACCACGAGCTCTGACGCCCTGAGGGCGTCCCCTCTGTGCTCTGTTCTCTCCCATATCCCTCAGCATCATAGAGCCCATTCTGATCTGACATCCCAGAAGCTACAGATGTGGGGATCTGTAACGAGAGGATGAGACTGGGTGTGGCCTTTCTGCTGTTTAAAACAATAGCTGTCCTTTGGGGAAATCAAGAAGTTTGCGTAAACTATTAACTTACTGTTGATCTACTTTTGCACTGAGGTGTTGAGTATAAGACCCAGGTTTTGAAAAGCAGGGTGGGAGGACACTCAAGCAATGAAGGGCGAAGTACCCAGTTCTCGTGGGTATGGGTGTCCTGTGAGATGTGTTTGTGCAGTGGTAGGGTCACCCTGCTTTAATGTTTCGGTGACATATAACTCCCAGGACCACAGAAAAGCAGAAGGAGAATCCTCAACCAGTCATTCAGCTTGTAAAGGTGATACCAGAGCAGACTCTGGGCTGTATCCCAAAGACAGAGCCCTGTAAGATTAATGGTGACATTCTCAGAACAAAACTATTGCATTCAGGCCAGAGGTATCCCCAAAGCACCTGAGCCAAACCACCACAAAGAAAGATTAAACCAGACTGAAAATATCAGCAACCTTGATGAAATGAGCTAAAAGAGTTTAGGATACCCCAAGGGCAATATGCCAGGATCACATAACATAGTGATTTAAGTTTCTGGGCCTCTGGGATTCCTAAGTGGACCTTTACCAGGGATGAGGGATACCTGCTGTCTTTTTCTCTGTTCTAACCTTCACAGTTACATGACTGAGTTTGTCCTAGGAGTAAGCATCCCCAATTAACATGGGCAAACTACAGCACTCAACAGTCTGCCTCTGAAAAGAGCTTTACAATGAGAAAGGTATCCGTCTTTAATGTGACTAGTTCTGAAGCTCAGGGCCATGGAGCTATGTGATTAACCTCACACTTGAGTCTGAAGAGTCCTCTCTCTACCTTGTCCCTAGTGGGGCTACTATTGACTTCTCCAAGAAGAAAGGGAAAGACACGAAGGAGGAGGAAAGAGACAAAAGCACCCATGCACACTCACATAGCTGTCCTCTCCTGCAATCATCTACTCAGATTTCTGGAAGGAAGGACTTTTCTATCCAGACCAACCCCCAACCCCCAGCTCTTTTTGATTAGAAATTCCTACAAATAGTCAAGCTAGAGAACAGGAGACCAGGAAGACATGCGTCCATAGTGCTCTGCAGCCTGTCTCACCTCTGGGGCTGACTGTGTCTACCAGCTTCAGTCTCTGGACCAGAGTGAAGACTAACAGTCTCTGGCTAATGTATACAACAGGCATACAGGAGCTTCTTTCTGAGAAGGCACTGACCCCATGAGGCGGGGAAAAGCGGGATAAAAACCTACCATCACTGTCTTCATTTTGTATCTCTCTTTACCTTGTGCCAGTCACCTGACTAACTGCAGAGAAGCGAGTTAGGGAAAGCCTATCTAAAACCCCACGATACCTAACCTATCTCATCCCCTTCCAAGGCTGACAGTACACAGGTAAGAGCAACTAAGGCACTCTGCAATCACCGTCCTGTCCCAGATTCCCTCAGAGGTACCTGAATGTCTGCAGTCACTAACCCAGACCTGTAGTGCCCTCAGATTCCAGTAACAACAGAGCCTTGGAGACATGTTATCACAGGGTGAGATCAGCCTTTAAATGGGAGCTCTCAGCAGTTAGGAACTGACAGGTCCACACAAGCAATATTTCTTGGAAGCATCCAATAGAACCAAAACTGAGACAATCACCACACAATGCCCAGGACAGTGGGCTTCATTATGTGCACCTCTTGCCTGCTATTCCAATGCCTCCCGTTTATGTAATGCTCGGGTCTGTGCCCTGAAGATAGAGGTGGGGTCATGCAGCTCCTTCCACATTCTTCCCCCTGATGTGGCAACGCGTATGGAATCTTCTTATCTCTTCACCATTAGGAGATAACTTATCTCTTTAACTGGCCCACTGGGGCAGAGTGGAGTCTTTGAGGCCCACAAGGACAGTGCTCCTGCCCTGAACCACAGACCTTATCATCCAGCTGCCGGTACAGACTGCTGATCTCCTCGTCATACTTCTCTTTCTCAGCAGAGATGCCGTCCACAACAGGCGTGATGTTATCAATGATGGGCGTGTTGTCGCAGGGCTCCAGGTTCTTCTGGTCCTTGGCACTGATCTGTTCATCCTCGGGCACAGCTTCCCCTGAGAAAATACAGCAAGCGGGGTGCTGAGGACTAAGGAAATCGAGCATGCAACCCTCCAGAAAGAAAACTAAAAATAGTCACACCCAGCGACAAAGACTCCGCAGACACAATAAAGAGTCCTTGTGAAGAGCTGAAGTCCATTCTTTCTGTTTGGGAAGAAAGGTGTAACTAACTGACTGCTGTTAGAGCAAGAATGCCTGGCGGAAATCAAATGGCTGCACTGGCCACAGAGCTGATCCAACCAACTCAACCCCAGCACTGCCTGGGAGCGCCTGCAAACATTTTTCCTTTTGTGGAGAAATACGCTAGTGCTTACTAGAATCATGTTCTCTCTAGTCACCGATTCAAAGGGAAATAGACCTCTGAGGCATCCTAATTACCAATTAATTATGTTACTGTGTCATTAGTTGAAACAGCCCAAGTGAGGAACACAGCGCCACTGTTTAACCAGAACTCGGTGGGACTCCACTCCTCCCAATCTCAGATTCTTGGGAGCCAACGGAAGTCAGGGCAGCCTGGACTCAGGGACTCATCAGTCCTGCGTGGTCGAGCCCCACCACTACACTCTCCCCCAGGAAGCCTGAATTAATTGGCTCTGCTGGAGAGTTCAAATAGAATAATGTCTTGTGATGTCAGGTAGTCCCAGGAAAAGAAAAGCTAATCTAGAATCTACACACCACTTCTCAGCCTGCCAAGCAGGGCCTGCTGGGCCTTCAAAGGAAGCACTCCTCCAGTTGACAATGCTAATAGGGGAAAAGACATGGATCTCAAGCTGGCCAAGGGCTGCCCCAACAGGAAAATCATCATGCAAAGACCGAATTGCAGGAAACAGATTCCATGGAAACCACACATCCTGACTCCATCTTGCAGCTTGGATATCTGACAGCAAACCCACACCAAAGACACTTCTTCACCACAGGGTAACCAGCAACTTCACTCCAGCCCCTGCGCGTCAGGACACCTCAGGCCTCACTCAGCTTCTCGGCTCATATATCCGTCCTGCAAAAATGTCCCAGAAAACCACTCTGAGCCAAAAGTAGGGGGAAAGACAGAAGAATTGAGAGATATACTGTTCTTTCATGAACAGTGTAATTCATGCCTCGAGGAACCCACCTGAAGACAGGCTATATTATCTCAGTATATGCAAAGCACTGAGATGTCCTGACTTTAAGGCTTGTGTGTGGGCTTCCGTGTAAGTAAAGCTAACACCACTAAGCATTTCTCTGGAATTATTGACCCGAAATAAAACCAGATCATGGTGGCCTTTGAGCTGAACCTGAACCAGATCAGTTTATCACCCAGCCCCAATTGCTGATTCAAAACGTTCATCAGCAACGTGAGCATGAGAAATGAATTTCATTCAAAAAAAGAATCTGTATTCTCTACAGCCTGTTAAACCATGGGCTATCAGAGCGGCAAGAGAGATGAAGAAGCTGGGTGAAGGAACACATGAGCGGGTGAGTGGACGGATATGGGCCTAGTTTCTAACCACACGGATAATTCAGAGTATGCCCTCAAACAACTCGGGAAATGTACAGCTTATATTAGAACCTTTATCCTTTCTAATTCTGTTCTTAAGAATCTGGCACTGACACTTTGGCATTTGTGAAAATTCTGCATATGGTGATACTTTGGATTTTTCAGGAATCGTTTGTAACATCTGGGAAATTAACCTACCTGCTTCAACAAGCTGAAGGTGAAATTCTTAACTGTACTGACCTGACCCAGAAATCCTCCAAGCATGACCATATTACCCACAGACACTCACTGCACAGAAAGAGATAAGATCCAGGACATTTGGGAGAGATGTATTCCCTGAGAGCTTTGGTTCCAAATGGCTGGACAGGCAATGATATCTGTAGAATAGATAAACAACGCCTGCCATCCCTGCCTCCCCCAAATTCATCTGGGCAGGCAGAGGCCAGGGATTAACTCCTGTGACCTACAAGTGACCTGCTCAAAACAAGTCACAGATTGGAGTCCCCCTAAAGCTGTCTTCTTCTGACAACAGCATTACCGAGGGGTAGGTGATACCCCAGGTCACAGAGGTCCAGAAAGCTGCCGCTGCTGCTCTGGTCCCCTTGAAAATGATCAATAGAGTCTCATAAACATCTCCAGTGCTGCAATGGCATCCTGAAGCCACACTGCACATTTTCACGGGTCTAATTAATCACAGGCATGTAGCCTGCCTGGCCTTGTCATTCGCTTTATAAAAAAGAGGAAGCAATGCTCCTCTCATCATAGAATTTGTTCTGGAGATGCAGGAAGACTGAAGATGCCGGGAGCTCAGCCCGCATCACAGTCTGAAGTCTACCTCCGCTCCCCAAGGAGTGGGCATACTTGGCAGTTCAATTATTCGTACTGAGTCTCAATTAATTTTTCTAACATATTCAAGATACCTTTGTGCCCAAGTGGTCTTTTAAAAAGGAAAACACCAAACAGTTATGCAAGTCCATCTCAGGGCTGCTTTTATCATTATGAAAAAAAACAGCGTTTGAAACCCACAGCAGCCTTTCCGGTTTCTTCTGAGTGTTTCTCTGAATCAAAGCATCAGTACGTCTCCCACAACGCTACATGTTTAGCAAGCTCTCGCCAGTTCGTGTTCTAAAGGTCAGGCAGGCAGGGTTATTATTATTATTATTATCTTTTGCAACAGCCATTCAGAAGGGGCGGAACAGAGCAGCCACATGCAGAAGCAAAAGCAACACTGCTCCTGCCCAGGGAGGAACCAAAGGGTTTCCAAACACCACTGCTCTTCAAAGAATGACTTCCAGAAGCGACCCTGGTAACCACACAGTCCAGCTCACGACCATGTCTAGGGACCGTAAATTCCAAACACCAGGCAAGAGCTGACACCAGGCAATATGTCTCCATGGCAATCTCACCGTGTTAATGGAGCATATTTTTGCACTGCAGCGTGTACTCCACCAGATGATTATGGAGGACCTGATTGTAGCAGAGAAGAGGGCTGCAAAACCAACCCTGGGGGAAGAATGCCCTCAATCAACCAGGCAGAAAGCTAGACCACTAAGTGAAGATTAGCAGTGATTTTTATTTTCTGTCTTATTAAAAGCAGACTTCTTTCAGTCCAGCCCACGAGGGCTGCTGCCTGTGGAAGAGCTCCTAGCCTTGGAAAACGTCTGGTCTCCTAAGCTGAGAGGCCTCTGTCTTTAAATAAGCACCCGGGCATTTACTGCCTTCAGCTGTAATTACCTTTAAGGACTAAAAAGATCTGTGTTTACACAGGAGCATTCTTTTGGAGCATACCTATAAGGCTTGCAGAACCTTCTAATTATAAAACAAAACCCCCCAGAGAGCATAAATAACATTTCTGAAAAAGGGGGAGGGAGAATCTATTGATTTTAATGGATGGGAATGGCAGACTAACAAAAGAAAGAAAGAAAGAAAGAAAAAAAAAACAGAAAAAGAAAAAACCTCATTAGGTCTATTAGTTAAAAATTCTAAAATGGATTTAATGGATTTATTTAGATTTTTTTTTTTAGCAATACTATTAGACTGCCAGGAAATCATTAAAATTTTACACATGAAATAGCAACAAGCTAGTAATTCTTTCCCTAAGTTGAGTCCCCGAAGCCTCTGGAGAACACAGAGAGGTAATTGCATTTTCTCAGCCACTCCGGGGCAGGGATTTGCAGGTCACTCACAGCTTCCACCAAAAACCACTGTAGATCTGGCAAATGAGGTGTTTTGTTTTAATACCAATTAGACAGGCCTAGTGGCAAACCTAATGGTAAGCGATTTGTGTATCGAAGACACTAAAAGGAGATCTTTAAGTTGCCAGATGGGCAGGAACAGCTGGCGACAAGATGTCATTATATAAATGTGAAGTTTAAAAAAAATCATTCCTTTATGAGGCTGCTTTGCATACAAATAGCATCCTTCCCTCTCGTTCCTAAAAATATTGTAAGCAGCCTCTGCGCCCCCTGATCCTGTCTGAAGCAATTTTCTAATGCACAGGCTAACCAGATCCTGTGGCCTTCTTTACATCCGTGACCTTTTGAATAGCCCACGTGGTTTGGTAGGCAGTCAGTGTTTCTGTTAGGTGCACTCTCAAAGGAAGAAGGAACACATAGCAAATGAGACATCTTGACTGAAATGCTAATTCCTGTGAGCTCATCATCACACCAGCGAAGAGTGGACCAGCACCTCCCACAGACTGAGAGAGTAAATCTCAACAGGCATAGTGCCCCCCTCCTGAAATTACAGCCCTGGGCAAGCTGAGGCAGGAGGATCCAAGGTCAAAGCGGGCCTGGGCAACACAGCAGATTCCTGTCTCAAGAAAACCAAACAAAAGAAAGCATTTACCAGCGTGATTTCCCCAGATAACACCAATGGAAACCCAGTACATTCATTGTATACCTAGTTGTTCAACAGAAGAGACCCTGCAGACACACCAGGCCATCTTCCCCCCCCCCATACCCTGTCACCTTGATTTTTGGTTTTTGTTGTTGTTGATGATGATGATAATAATAATATTTCCTGACACAAACCCCTGTAAAAATTTTGGTGTAGGGGTCAACAATATGGCTTAGCAAGTAAAGATACCTGCTGCCAAGCCTCATCACCTGAGTTCAGTCTCTAGGACAGAAGAAAAAGAGTTAACTCATGAAAAGTTGTCCTCTGACATTCACAAGTAAAGTGTGGCATGTGTATACACACACACACACACACATACACACACACATATGAATAAATACATGTCATGTTTTACAATGTAAGTCTGGCAGTATATTTAGTGCACAAATGAACACAGTCATGAATTTGAAGGAGAGCAGGCAGATGTGCAGGACTTGAAGGGAGGGAGGAAAGGAAGGAATGATGTAATAGAGTAATAATCACAAAACTAAAAAATGTTTTTTAAATTTTAAACCTGGTTTTCATTTTTGGTTTGATTTTCCCTTTTATGCTTTTTCTTAGAAATTACACTATTATTCAAAAAATAATAATAATGGAGTTGGAACTAGAAGAAGAATAGTTTTATTTCTTCTTTCATGACTCTTTGAGACAGGATCTCTGTGGCCCAGGCTAGCGTTAACTTGTAATCTTCCCACTCCTGCCTCCCGAGTGCTGGGTGTATAGGCATCAGCTGCGATGCTGGGAGCTGGTTTATTGAAAATCAACACTTCCACGTTTATTCAGTGTATGTCTGTGCACATACATATGCGTCATGGCCTACATGTGAGGTGAAGTATAATCCACAAAGTCAGGTTCTCTCCTTCGCCCCAGGGACTAAACTCAGGCTCTATCTGTCATACAACGTACCCTGTTTCACAAACTAAGACACACTTTTACCCCGGTCCTACAAATCTCCAAAGTGATGTGAGAAACCAACACTGGAAAGGAGGCTGGCTGTTCCCCACTTCAGCCTAGCGTCCAGACACTCAGGAGGCTGTGGCTCCTTTACAGTCTTCCCAGGCCTTCGTTCCATTTAGGCTGGGCAGGGTCGGTCGCTGCTGCAGCTGCCACTGCTTGCAACCAGAGGACAAAACTGGCTCACTGGAGGATGAAGCCACGGCCATGGGGTGACTCTCCCCATTCCTTCCTTAATAAAAGGGTGTGGTCAAGCAGTGGTGGCCCACATCTTTAATGAACTCTGCAGGCAGAGGAAGGCAGACGCAGATCTGAGTCCCGAGCCAGCCTAGTCTACACAGAGAAACCCTGAGCTAAAGAACAAAAACAAAAAACAAACAAAAGAGGGTGTCTCCTTAGGTCGCTATGCATGTGTACAGGGTTAGCATACCTCAAAAGCAATGCCCAAATGAATTAGGCTTGCAGGATACATGCGCCAGGTCCTGGGTCCTCATTTGAGAATCAAAGCCCACTCAACAGTATGCAGGGGGGGAACCACTCAGCTTGCAGTGCTGAGGGGGGTCTCAGTCACTCGGAGCCACTATGACAAAGTACCATAGGACGGGGTCTTCTAGGCAACAGAAACATTTCTCCTAATTTGGAAGCCAGAAGTCGGGGGTCAGCAGGGCAACACAGACATCCTGCTCATGGATGGGGCGGTGAGCTCTTCTGTCTTAGTGTCTTTGACTACTGGGATTAAAGGTTTGCACGACCATGGCTGGACCTAAAGTTATCCAGATAAGATCTTGCCCCAAGGTCACTATTCCTTTAATTCCATTTAATATTTCTGAACACAAGATTCAGCTCTATTTTACTTCATGTTGCCCCTTTAATACTCAAAACATACACTTTAAATTTTTCCTCTCTCAGCTTGCTGTGCTTGTTCAAAATTCTCTTCATAAGACTTAGTCAGAGAACAAAGTCTCTGCTGGGCTGGCTCTTTTGAGACTTCCTTTGTCAGTATTAACCTGAGTCTCTTCACCTTAGCCTCAGACAGATTCTTCAGACAAGGGAAAAAGTAGCCACATTCTTCACCAAAATACCACAAAATCAGTCTTGATGCCACAGACTGAAATTCTCCACTGGAACCTCTTGAGCTAGGTCTGCACAACTCAAATCACTCTCAGTAGCAAAATCAGGATAGCCAATAAGCCCCATTTAAACATTCCACTGCTTGCCAGATCCAAAGTTTCAAAATCCACATTCCTTCTAACAAAAGCATGGTCAGGCCTATCACAGCAATACCCCAGTTACTGGCACCAACTTCTGTCTTTGTTAGGGTTTTACTGCTGTGAACAGACACCATGACCAAGACAAGCCTTATAAAGGACAACATTTAATTGGGGTGGTTTACAGGTTCAGAGATTCAGTCTATTATCATCAAGACAGGAGCATGTCAGTATTCTCGCAGACACGATACAGAGCTGAGAGTTCTACATCTTCATCTGAAGGCTGCTAGTGAAAGACTGACTTCCTGGCAGCTCTGAATATGGTCATAAGCCAACGCCCACAGTGCCACACTCTAACAAGGCCACACCCACTCCAACAAGGCCACACCCAGTCCAACAAGGCCACACCTCCAAATAGGGCCACTGCATCTGCTCCTGCCTCCAGGTTCCTGCCCTGTTTTGACTTCTTGCCCTGACTTCCTTTAGTGATAAACTACAATGTAAAAGTATAAGCCAAATAAACCCTTTTGGTTATGGTGTTTCATCACAGCAGTAGAAATCCTAACTAGGACAACTCCCAAAGAAACCAACACCTAATACCATCATCTCAGGATCTGTGATTTCAACATGTGTCTTGGAGGGAACATAAACTTAAAATGTATAGTATTAATCTAGCTTCTAAGGCTGGTCCAGGTGGAGGTATGAGGGGTTAGACCTTAGATCAGCCTCTAGATAAATAATAATGTCTTGTATCACCTGTCACCACCAACCGGGTTAGACGTGTGTCCTTATTTATCCATTAGTCCGCCTGTACCTTTGTAAGTAATTTCCCCCTGCCTTGCTGTGCCACTGTATTCTCTGTGATGACAACTACAGCAATACCAAGTACTCACAGGCACATATGTGTGCACACACTTCCTCCTTGCTCTCCTACAGATGGAATGGAGCATCAAAGGTTTTAAATTCTAAGTACCCCATGCAAGGGAAGGAGGGAGTATCTTTCCCATGGAAGGCACCCATTGTCAGGGCTCCTAGAATGAGCTTGGATCCCAGCGTGTACATATCAATACCCAGGGACTACTGAAGTAAATTAAGTAGCTGTCTCCTGGAAGTTTAGATCCAATAATGTATTCCATATTTCAAAAGGAACCTGGCAATATCCTGCTATTCCGATATGAGCTGGGGGAGCTGACACTGTGTCTGTCCTAGCTTTCTTCTCTGCATAGCTACCATGCCTCAGGACTCAGGGACAAGGAGTCAGGAGGGGTCCGGGATAGCATCGCCCCACCTCCTCACTCGCCCTCACTGTTCTCTCTCACCCATAGTCTGTTTGTCAGGTCATGTTCTCTGCACTTACAAACCTGTGCTCCAGAAAAGTCACCCTTAAAATACAAGTACTAGCTGGGAAGGTGCAGTTCTCTGCAGAACACTTCCCATCTCAGCTGCTCCGAGGTTACAAGGTGACAGGCTGGGCGTTGGGGGGAGTCTGTCAATCTCTAGTTCCTCTCTTCCCTCTCTCTATCACCTATAGGAGCCTTGTCTCTACCTATGCCTTCAACCACAAAAGAGATTAATAATATTCCAGTTTCCCTCTTCCGATTACAAAGGCCCTCAGAACTACCTTCTCATAGGACACTCCTTTGGATGTTTCTTGGGCACTCCGGGCTTCCACCTCACCACACTGCTTCCGGTCTGGTTTTGTTCCTGTATTTCCAGTCTAAGGGAACGGTTCTAAGTTCCAGCCAGTGTAGCCAAGACAAAAACCTCAGAACCACCTTGACACCATCCTCCCTACATGGCTTAGTCCTCACCAAACCCTGCAAATTTCTGTTTCAAAACCAATCCGATTCGCTCTCTTCTACGTCCTATCTTTCGATGTAGCTGCCTTCTCTTTCTCTACCACACCTTCTTCTGCCTGTCCCAGAGTCTTTGCTCCAGCACAAACAAGAGGCCTTCAAAACCTAACCCTTCTTATGTGTTCTACCGCTGAGTGGTTTCTCACGGCTTGAAGAACGACTCCTATATCGACCTGCCAGGCTCATCCAAGACCACTGCGTCCCCAGCCCAGACCCCACACTGGTCTTCCTCCCCCACCCTCCATTCCACAGCAAATTCAGTTCCCCTCACAGGAAGCTGGAGTCACCATAAATCTTCTGTTTCACCAGCTAACTGCTCTCTCCGGCCAATTCTCCAGATTTCTTATTCAAGGAAGCCCTCATTGCCTTCTCAAAGAGGTTAAGTACCTGCTATAAAATCTCTGGGTGAACACCTTCTTTTCTTGGTGTACAGCATAGACTATTATTACCACACATGTATTGACAGTGACTGAAAATTCCCTTTATGCTCAAAGCACAGGTCTCACCCAGCTGCCCAGATTCCATGTTAAGCACACAATTATGTAATATATGTATTTATTGTAGGTCTATAATATACCAGAAACTGTGCCTTACTCTTCCCAAATTATGTAGCTTAAGGATTTATGTAGGATTTCACCAAAAGACTCATAAGTCACACTTTTCAAAGCTATGCAATGGGTAGGAAGAGGGACAGCCAGCTAAAGTAGTGGTATATACAGAAGCCAAGAGGATGCAGGACCCCAAAGAGATGCTAGGCATGCAGGAAGTCAGGCAGCCGAGGCAGGCCAGATTCCACAAGGTGGCACTGGATATGGGTTGGAGATGAGAAATGATTAAGACAAGGTTATTTCCCAACACACAATGCTTCTAAGGCAGGTGAGCGAGCCCTTCACCAAACGGCTTTACTAAGTGGACCAGTTATCCCCCAGAGAACTGACCCGAAAGGATTCCAGAGCTGCCACATAGCTTCCCACAGCAGCCGCCCATCCCACATTCCACACACCCCCACTCTGCTGCTCCGCCAAACTGCGAGGATCGTCACTCAGCGCAGGTGCTGAGTTATTCAATGATTCTAGCAGCTTCTGAAACACACGTGTAGCTAGAAGTGCTTCCGAAGAGAAGAAAATCCTGTTATTTAGGCTACTAGGTCAGCTTTTGATCCTCCCTTGAATTCTTGTTTGCCACGTAATTGCTTCTCAAGTAAATGAGTAGCTCGTTGATACCTGATCCTCACTAGCAAGAAGCAGCCGCAAATACCTTCACCAGGAGGCTTCCAGCTCACTGCACAGTTACAAACAGACGTGGCTACCTCCAGACCAGCTCAGCAAGCCCCAGGCTCCCTCCCTCGGGGTAGCACAGGCTGCAGTAGCTGCTGAATATGTGCACCACTGGGGAGCAAAGTATCTGCAGAACAAATGATTTCCAGCTATTGCCATCCTCTGACACAGGACCTGCCTTGCTTCCAGATTAAAACAGACCGTTACTGTCTAAGCCCCACCATAATGCTAAAGTCACCAAAATAATGTGTCTGCCCAGAATCTGCACACCACTCCTCACACCTCCCCCATAACCCACCCACCTGCCGAACAGCAGCCCTAGGAGATATTTTCTCCTATAGAGCAAACCAAAGAGATGGAAGAAGGGGGAGAAAAACTAGTCATGAAGCAACCTGTCCAGGTCCATCATAGCAAAGGGTTTCTTCAAACCACTATGTCTCACTCTGAGGAACCTGATGGCGAGGTTCTGGCCAGAAGTGACATTTACCCACAAGAAAAATGGCAAGACTGAAGCAAACCCTAGTTTTCATTTAGCCAAAGCAATCTGTATTTGTTTAAAAAAAAAAACAAAATCTCAGAAGCTTTCCTGTAAACATGAAGCCAGGATCCCTGAAAGTGAAGGACAGGAACATATAGAAACAGATTCTAGTCAGGCTGGGGAACTGCTCTCTCAGGAAAACACTTGGTGCTCAATACAAGGACCTGAGTTCTATCTCAAGAATACACACGAAAAATGTCAGGCATGGTGGTGTGCGCTTGTAATCCCAGAGCTGGGGGTGGAGGCAGACTGACTATGGGGGTTTACTAGCTAGTTTAGCCTAATAGGTAAGCTCCAGACAAATGAGAAACCCTGTCTTAAAGGAGGCAGACAGTCTTTCTGGGTATAACACGCTTCTACACACACACACACACACACACACACACACACACACACACACTACATTCTTAAGAGATTGATTGAGTTACTGATTCAGGTCACTTGGCCCATGCCACTGTGCACAGGTCACAGGCCGGAATGAGCTGGGGCCCAGTGCCCAGGAATAATAAAACAGTAAAGCACTCATCATCACAGGAACTGAAAACACTTGACTTCCATGGTCACCCCCTTTCCCAAGTCTCCCAAGATGCCAACGGCCACAGGAAGGAGAAAGCATAAGCCCCGCCTCCTCACGCTCTGCTCGAGCTCACCATTCCGCCACCTGTTCAACTCCATCTCCAGATGCTGGATGACACTCTTCAAGGCCTTGTTCTTCTCTTTCTCTTTCTCATATTTCTTCTTCCATTCTTCTGCTGTTAGTTCCAAGTTCACAGACACTGTATTCTTGATGGTTTTCGCTCTGGGATTAAAACACAGGAAATAAATCCCGAGAATAGCCATTAGTCCTTACTGCTTTTATATAACCAAACCTCAAATTCCCTTCATCCAAAACAGCCTGGGAAAGTAAAATCTTCCTGTGGCATCTACCTGGGTCACGGGCCAAACCAAAGTGGCTTTTAAAAGGGACTTATTTTTAGTATGTGTGTGTATTTCTATGTATGGTTGTCTATGTGACTGTATGTACAGATGAGTGTGTGGGGTGTGCATGTACACATGTGTGTGCACATGCCTGCACACTTGGGGACCAGAAGAGGGTACTGGATTCCTGGAGGCCTGGAGCAATAATGTTTGTGAGCTGTCTGAAGTGGATGTTGAAGTCTAAACTCTGGTCCCACGAGAGAACAATCTCTCTTAACTGCTGAGCCATCGCTCCAACCTCACAGTTATCTCTTGAGGTTCCAAAACCATCCTTTTCTCTTCTCCTTCCCACTCCACCAGCCTCTCAGTCCAATGGACTTCTATTCAAATCATGTCCTGGGGTCCCATCATGTCTGACTTCCTCTGTGTCATTTCAGTCTGTTTTCAGGCCTCGGGTTACAGGCTTACCCTAGTGTTCAGCATGTTCCGTTAAGTGTCCCACAGAACTCTTCCAGATTAGTCTTAGAAATAGAATTCCCAGTCAGTTCAATAAACACTTACAAAACACTAGGAACGTACCAAGAAGGATGGACAAAGTCCCCCACCTCTTAGAGCTTGGAGTTTCTTATGTCAGTGACACAGATTGAACAGTTACTTCTTATATGCCTTTGGTGCCTAGAACCAAAGTGTTAGGCACATGCCAACACACGGCTATGAGGTAAGTAGGTGGGCCACATAAGTGAGGGAGGCTGACTAGGGGACAGTATGACTTCCTACTGATCCTCGTCAAAGGCAAACATTATCATACTAGTGTAAAAGGCTGGTTATTCTGAAATCACCCCACTGTTTAAAAATAGCCAGAAGTTGGGACTTTTAATATTTGTATATTCAAATTCACAATGTCTTTAAAAAATGCATGACAAACATGTCTCATGGGCACCATTTTTTTTTATGATACCCTAGGGTGTGTGGTCTATGGGTGTGATATCATGTGCATGACAGATAGACAGTTAATGAAGGAGAAGCTGGAAAGAAAACAAAATCAGCATCTGCATTAGGTGAGATTAAACAAAAGGCTGGGCTCACGGAGACTTGCACAGAAATGGACAGACAGGTTCAGTCATGTCCAGGAAAAAGTAAATTCCTTGCCCATTTGCTACCTACTTGTTAAGCAGGCAAAGCTTGTGTGAAAATGCATGGCGTCCTGTCTCACCTGCTATTGACACTCTCATTTTAATCTCCACACAATTCTAGAACTGTCATGTTTGCTGGTACAGCTGATGTGTGATCCAGGTTAATTACTGTTGTCATCAAATGACATTCGGGACATGGTTTCTTTTTTTGTGCAAGTAATTCAACCGTCCTCCCCAGTACAGATGCCATTGCAAAATTAATTCCTAAAGCAGACAGCTAAATAACCCAACTGCTGAAGAAGGAGTTAAACTACATCAGTGCTGGACTTACTAGAGAATTAGGATAATTCTCATTTGCTGTACCTTGAGGCTGCTCTACCCAGAACTGTCTCAATTCTAATTCTTCAACAGCAGTAATTTTATTACTACTTTAAGAACTGCTGCAGTCTGGCTTTCTCGCCCCGCCTTCTAACATCCTCGGGCGGTCCTACGGCTGCAAGCACAGGCATGGCTGTGTCCCCTGTTATCAACTTAAGTCAGGAAGTAGGGGGAACCTGCATAGCTAAGATGCTTGCTGTCACTGCAGGATGCACTTTAAGACTACTGGTTTTATTTAAGTCATAAATAGTGCCCCGAAGACTACAAATGGTACCAGAGACAAAAAGATGGAGCCCTGTGCTGTCTCTAGGCAGCATTACTCAGAGGTACATTCCACGGGCAGATGTATCAAGTTTGTTGCAGGATAACTTCCTGAGATGCCCAGAAAATTCTTCTATTTCTGTAGTAACCCAGGGCCTGGCAGTGAAACAACCCACCCAACTTAAACAATTTGCCAAGTCTAACAAAGGTGTGGAAAGGTGCTGAGAAAGGGGGACAGTGCAATGCCTGCAGTAGTGCAATGCCTGCAGTAGTGCGATGCCTGCAGTAGTGCAATCAATGCCTGCAGTAGTGCAATCAATGCCTGCAGTAGTGCAATCAATGCCTGCAGTAGTGCAATCAATGCCTGCAGTAGTAAACATGGTGAAGCCTCAAAGAGAAAGATAGAAGACAAAACTTTACTTGGCAGAACCATAAAGGCCTGTGGTCTAGAGCAACGCAGCCCAACATGAGCCTGCAGGGAAACACAAACCTTGCACTCAATCCCTCTGTCCTTTCCCATCGTCTGCCCCCCATTTCCTTACCGGCCTGACCTGACTAGAGGCCAGAGGAAGGGGAGACACTGGAGTGACGCAAACAGGGCCCAGAGCTAGGCATAAACAACAGAGTCAGAGGAGATGGAATATAATACAGCCCACTATGGCCTAGAGTTCAAGCAACAGTAGGAAAACACTCTCACGCTGGATCCTTAGAATTTTCTCAACTCCAAATGGGACTTGAGCAAACGTTTGCATCCCTTGAGTCCAAGAAGTAGAGAAATCAGCTAAGAAAAAAAATGACACTACCAAAATGGCTCCATAGATTTAAAATATCTCCCATATCTTAGAGAGAAAAAGAGAGCTTATGTGTGTGCACACAAGCACACACATGAATATCAGTACTTAGAAAGCCATAGTCCTTAAAATGACTCCATAGTCTGAAATTTAGGCTAGAAACAGAATAGACAAATGATCCAGACAGAAACTTGCACCACTACCATCTGAGCTATAGGAAGTGCTGGCACCACAGAGCAAGAACATAGTCTTTTCAATGTATGGTTAAA
The DNA here is from genome assembly GCF_963924665.1 of Micromys minutus. Classification (NCBI taxonomy): domain Eukaryota; kingdom Metazoa; phylum Chordata; class Mammalia; order Rodentia; family Muridae; genus Micromys; species Micromys minutus. The sequence continues at coordinate 24,437,443 of NC_137982.1, read as the reverse complement.
AAAAACAAACCTCCACATAAGAATTCTATTCCAGATGCATCATAAGGGAAGATAATAAAATATCTACAGCAAAATACAGAAAATATCCTCAAGACCTTGTGTTAGGTGAAGATTTCTTGAATACAATATAAAAAGAAAAAGTGACTACAAAGTTTAAAACTTCCCTCACTAGAAGTAGAATTTAAAAGGCACGTTGTAAAACAGGAGAAGGTACTACAGTGCCTACAGACAGCAGCCAGCTGCAGTGACTTCCATAAGTCAGGAAGGAAAGAGCAGGCAAAGACTTGGATGGGCAGTTCCTGAAAGAAGTGCCAATAAGCACTGCACAAAGAATACTAGATTCCTAAGCTCCCAACAAAGGAAAGTAAGCTAACGAGATGCCTTTCTACACCAGCAGAAGAGCTAGCCAGTGAGAAAGGGTAGTGATGTCACCTCTGACATTCTGCTGTGAGTATGGATCGTTACTGCAATTTTAGAAAGTGGTTTGAAGTGTCTGCTATAATTGTGCCACACACTTTCCACACACCTTACCACACTACTCTTCCCAACAGGTATGTTCACAGGCAATGTTACAGACAATAGCCCCTAAATGAAAGTGGTCCGAACACCCACCAACAGTATAATGAATACATTCAACAGAACACTATATACCAATAAACACTAAACTGCTACATCCAACAGTGCTAAATAAAAGCAGTACTATGTGATCTTATGCATGTAAGGTTCAAAGGCCTTACATTCCAATCCCAGTCCATGCGGACTGAAGTCAGGACGGTGGTTATTCTTGAGCAGAGCACTGGCTAAGCAGGCGCAAGAGGTTTCTAAGGCAATGGGAGATGGTCAGATGTTTCTGTGCATCTGTAAATGTTTATAACTGTATGCATTATGCTATGCTTTTTACTATATGTATGCTATATTAGTAAAAAGATGCATTATATAAATAAACTTATACAGAAAAGCACTATCTCCCCATCTATATTTAATTAAACACACACACACACACACACACACACACAATAAATATCAAACTCTAACAAATCTGGATGTGAGTAAGACAGAATGATCAGTCCCTAACTTTTACTATACTGACTGCTTTTCCTCCTGTGGACATCTAGCCACATAGCATCAGTCTAGGCTACACAGTGGGATCACAGAGTATGTTTACATAACTAAGTGGGTTAGTGGGTTAAGAGTAAGATCTATTTTCAGTCGGGTGTGATAGCATACATCGTTAATCCTAGAGTTCAAAAGTACAGGCAGGCAGATCTCTGTGAGTTTGAGACCAGTCTCATCTACTGAGTTCCAGGACAGTCAGCTACAGAGAAAGCCTACCTCAAGGGTATGAATGTTTACCTATATTGTGTGTGTGTGTGTGTGTGTGTGTGTGTGTGTGTGTGTGTGTGTATGAGCAAGCTTTGGATCCCCTGGAATTGAAGAGATAAGGTAGCTGAGTCACCATATAGCTGCTGGGAACCAGACCTGGGTCCTCTGCAATAACAGCAAGTGCTTATAACTTCAGTCATGTCTCCAGCCAGCCCTGGGTTCTGACTTGGTTTTCACTTTGTTTTTGTTTTTGTTTTTTTTTTTTTTTTTTTTTTTGGTTTTTTTTTTTTTTTGGCTTTTATTTTTTATTTATTGGCTTTAGAATTTTTTATACAACATATTTTGATCATTCTTCCCCTCTCCCAACTCCTCCTAGGCTCTTTCTACCTTCCCACCCACTCAACTTCATGCACTTTGTCACCCAAGGCCAGGAGAGCTCAACTCTACACAAAAAAATTCCAGGCAACTAAGGACTGCTGAGGATGGAAGGAACAGTCTTCTCCAGGAAAGAGCACAGCGTTTGGTTAGTGAATCCCAAGTGGCCAGCCCTGAAACCATATACATGACACTGGTGGAAATATACATATGTGTAACATATGAGTATATGTAACAACAATAATGGGAAGAGAGGACAGAGAACAGGGCAAAGTATACTGGAGGGTTTGAAGGGGGAAGAGAAGGTAAAAATTATATAATTATAATTTCAAAAGAAAAAAATTCTGGATCTTTTGTTTTTCCCTGCATATTTACTGCCTAGATTCATACTAAAGAGCATTACCATGATTAAGTCAACATGGGTCCTGGTGCCCACAACCCAGATATGTGTCTTTATTGTCCAGCCTAACACACATGAACTCAGCAAGACAGTAGGAACTGGGAAAGCCTCTTAAGGCCAATTTTATAATTTTGTCTGAAGGCTAACTCATACACTGTTTAAAAATAGGGCTTATCCAGAAACGCATCAGGAAGCACTGCACCCGCCTCGCGGCAGAGTGTGATAATCCAGCTAAGATGGATTAGACACCTCTAGTATGATACAGTCTCATGTGACGGTTTGTTTTTATGCATGCAGCATGGCAGGGGCAGGGAAGTCCAGTCTTCTGGGTGGAGACACTGTGTCCTACACAGGTGACTTTGGAGCTGCATTCTAGTCATTTACTACTAAAATTGTGCGACTCTGGGATTAACCCTAATGTGTGCTGAAACATTTGCCTATTTACAGCTGGAACTCTAGTCAGCAGTGAACAAAATCCTAGTCCATGGCTCCTTAGAGGAAGAGTCCTTGTTCAGTCTTGTTTTGGCCCTAAGAGAAGAAGCACTGGCAAGAGGTCACCTGCTGCTACGGGGATGCCATTACCATGGTGTGTGTTTTCCAGCTCTCCTTGTGTGGCCTTGCTGTGGAGGGTCACATACCACTTTGGTAGTGTGTCATCTGGGTAATGGCTGGGCAATATTAGATCTCTTCTCCCTCCAGGGAGAGAATGACGCTGCGTTTTACTTTTTGGTTTTGGTTTTGGTTTGTTTTTTTAAAGCCCTTAAAGCTAATACTTTGGGGGATTCAGTTATAGTTGCAGCCAACAGTGAGCAGAGGGCGAGCACACCTTGTCTTTGGAGGCAAGCACTGATGTGGTAACGTTAGAAATAGCTACTGTAAATGAAAGGGCGGCCACCTTTCTGCTCTCAAGTGTCATCACCATCCCAGCACCCCTCAGGCCCTCCATCCCAACTGTCCACTTTGTGCATGAAGAGTTACGAACTTAGGTTCTAAGAGGACTAAGCATGTCTCCCTCAACAGCCGAGGCTGAGCACTCACACCTAACTCTTGGAGACATCCCCATCATGTGCACTTGGAAACAAAGCCCTTGACGCATCGGAGAACTCCTCCAGCCAGCGGCTCAGAGAGTCCCACCCTTGCCTGTCTCCTCAGATCTCTTCTACTTAGATTCTCTGGCTGCAGTTTGACGTGACAAGCACCCTGGCTATCTTAGAGTTTCTTCTAACTACTCTGACCTCCGTAAGGAGCCAGAAGATGCTTGTTCTTGGTACCTCTAACTTTGGCCTCTTCCTTTGCTCTCTAGGTGTTCCAGAAAGAACTCATATTGGAATAAGGAGGCTCTAGACAACCTCACACCTCCAGTGCAAAGGAAACGTCTGTAATGTATACTCTACACAGGAAATGTTGGGAGGCCAGAGGACAGTGGCCTCTGTGGAGGGTGGTCCAGTATCCCAGCTCCATCCATCAGGGTTTACTGAGGAAATCAGTGTGTCTGGGGGTGGGGACAGAGACAAAGACAGAGACAGAGACAGAGAAGGGTATAGATCTGAAGAAACATGCAGTGTATTCTCCTCTTAGTTTTCTAAGGAAACCGGCTCATGCATCTGTGGGGGGCCACAAAGCTAAGTCAAGTCCAAGCAGCCAGCTTGAAACACAGGTGCAAGTGTGTATTCTGGCCTTCAGTTTTCCCCGAGAACTGTCAGGATTTGCTCTTCAAGACCTCTGAACGATCAGAAGGAGCCACGCTCATTACCCAGGGTCACCCGCTTGACTCCATCAACTAAGTGCAAACATTAGCCATCTAAAACCACAGCCAGATCGATAGCTAGATTCATGCTTGATTAAAGAGCTTAGGCATTTGGGTGTGAAATTTACATCACAACTTCTGATCTGCTCCCTCACTGAGTCTCATTGCTGTGTAAACACCTACACCTTCCTCAGATCTCATTTCTGCCCCAAAGCACGCTCCAGGCCTCGAAAGGCTCCCTGCTTCTGAGAAAATGGTTAGTCATAAGGGAGGAATTAAAGCTCTCGTGACCAGGGAAGAACTGGCCTCTAGTTAAACTTTACACCCATCAGTATCTCTTCCTCCAAGGGCTATGGCTACCCTACCAGTATCCCAGCAACAAGTTCTCCAAGAGAGGTGACCAAACCCTTGGTTTTGGGTCGCGTGTATCAGTGTGCATGTCTTAACCAAACTGCTCACTCTGCCTCTGCAGGCAGCTTGTTCTCACACTCCTGTGACATGAAATTAAATGTACACTACTCAGTCTCTGCTGGGTCCAGCTGCCACTACAGCAGGTGACATAAAGCGGCAGCATGGTTTCCTTCTGAGAGCAGTGCACGCCAGGAACACAAATACTAACACTCTCCTGAGTCACCAATCCCCTCTCACGGTCAACATGCAAACAGACTGAATTATTCTTGTTGGACCGAGACACACTGATCTGGTCCATCTCCGCCAAATCTCAGCACATTAAGTAGACGTACAAGATAATGGAGCGGTTTGAGTTCACACATCTGAAAGTCCCAAATATCTTTACTGAAAAATGCTAGAAAAGAAAAAAAAATACTACCGAAGAGTAACTTAAAACTGAAGAATAACATGCTGGAGTCTAGAAGGCACAATGGACACAATGTTTTAATTCGGTTTTGGTTCTCAGGTATCTGATGCACAGGCTGCAATGGCTAACTCGGCAGGCAGAGTGCTGCGCACTCAGAGAGCTGAAGGGACCAGCTTGATCAAATAAGAGTCCATGGGGTGGATTCTCCCTTCAAATCCTAACACAGGCCGGTAGGGCTCTTCCTTCAGGCACTTGACTCTTGAGTTTCTGCACCTTTAAAGCACATGCTGAGATTAATTCAGCACATCAGTGCATTTCAGCCCAACAAAAATACACTTCCATTGTGTCCTTGGGAGAACCACAGAAATTATGCTGCCCACGGTTCTGCAGCAAGAACAAAATGAGCGCTGGTTATCTGGCACTTGGGAAATAATTAGCAGCTTTTGGGTTCAAAGCGCTTAATTTTACTATTCTCTTTTTTTAGCTTTATATATTTGTTATGTACTCTTAGTACTCTGTCTGCACATACATCTGTACACCAGAAGAGGGCATCAGATTCCACTGCAGATGGTTGTGAACCACTTTGTGGTTGCTAGGATTTGAACTCAGGACCTCTGGAGAAACAGCTAGTGCCCTTAACCACTGAGCCATCTCTCCAGCCCCATATTTAATCCTATTCACTCTAAGATACCATGTCTAATCTAATGTTCAGACCCATGTCTGCTGTATAACTGGGTTGACAATAAAGCAGACAGAAGGCCCACAGACAAACCCATTATCCCTAAAGAATCAGTTAACATGTGGAGAAAGAGAAAGGAACCGACTATCATATATTTCAGACTCCTGACTAGAAAGCAAACCAGATTCACACCCAGGTCAACTTCTAGGAGGCAGTGATGACACAGTTCCCCAAGGATCCTCGACCGTGAATTTGAGTCTCGCCTGCTTCACTGCCCAGTGGCCATGCACCTATTGGTCCCTGTCCACTTCCAGTGCTGAAAGCTGAGGCCACAGGCAAATGTACTCTCTGCTCTCTTGCAGTTCAGGGTCTGATAAAAGAAGCAGACCAACTATTTCACCTAGAAACATATTTGATATTACATTTCCCCCCATGGAATCCTAAATTTCCTATAGCATTTCTTTACCTATTAGCTCCAGAAGTGAAAATCTATTTCATTCAAACTGTCTTTTATATTACAACGCTGTTCCTACTTTCTAGTCTAGTCTTATCCACTGCTATCTTCTCATCCCTCAATACTGCCAGAGTATTTAAGGTGAGCTTGAAATCAGTTGTAGTCAGCTCTCTACCAGCCCTTGGGCAAAGTGAAGATGGAAGCAACTCATCCTCCCACAGGTCCTTAGAAGGAGCCACTCCATCTCTAAGGTAGACAGATATGAGGCTCAGAGAGAAATAGGGAGAGAGCCGATCAACCATCAGAAACAAAGGTATCACTCTCCTACAGTGCCACTGCCTCAAGCATAAAACACATCAAGGAAGTCATTTAGGAGGAAGCAAAGGACCCCAATGCAGTTTAAGATATAGATTAGTTCTACAATATTACAACACAGTTATTGTTTAGACCGCCCACAGCTGAAGACTCCTATGTCCTGTTGAGACTCAGAAAAATGCCTATGATATGTGATGCAGTTCAAACAGCTGCAGCAATTTCCCATCCCCATTTGAAATGACTTCTTGGGCACTACCACACAGCATACTCCCAGGACTAAAGCAGGGGAGCACAGGGAACCCACTAACTCCCGATGCAGTGAAGGTGCAGAAACAGATCAGCAGCTGTTTGGCACTGAACGTAATAATGGTAGGAGAATCCACCCCCAGCACATCTGTCTGGGCTCAGCATCATGAGCACCAATGATGCTCAGACCATCCAAATCCACAGCATCCCAAGCTTAGGTAACCAAGACCCAAAAACACGGCTGAGAAGATCGGGTCAAAACAGACTGAAGAGGCCAGCTGGGGCAAGGCAGCAGGGCGAGGCAGGTGAAAAGGTATGTGTTAAGAAAGGCAAAGAAGCCAAGTGTGGTGACACAAGCCTTTACTCCCAGCACTCAGGAGGCCGAGGCAGGCAGATCTCTGTGTTTGAGACCAGCCTGGTATAGAGTCCAGGACAGCCAGGATAATTACACTGAATAAACCCTGTCTCAAAAAACTGAAAAATATGGTGGGCTGGGGTGGGCGGGTAAGGTAGGTAAGAACCCACCCACACATGTGAAGATGGATTTAGCTCTTTCATGCTTTGCACCTGCTAACATTTGGAGGCAGGCCATGGTGACTTGGGCCTTTCAAACAGTGAGAATGTGGTCATCCTCTGCTCTGTCCTCTACACACACCTCATGCCTCCCACCCTCAGGGTTAATGTATTGGATTCCTTTCCTCGGTTATATACGCCTCTACTCTACCTTTATCTAAGTTTCTGATTGTTTTTATGAACAACTTTGCAATGGACTTCAAATTCCAGATACTGGAGTTTAAAGTGGTTAACAGTCTTGAGCTTTATGTATGAGAAATCCTATAGAGCTAAAGGTTAGGCTTCGCATCCACAAAGAATAAAAGAAGCTGCACCAATGAACTGGCTGTTTTGTTTTGTGTTGCTTTGTTCAGTATCATTCTTCTGAAAGGCGCATTCCTGACCACTACTGAAAACACAGTCCCTGTTGCCTCCCTATTTAATGCCTCAAGTTTATACGTCATCTGCTAGATGCAATTTAATAATTATTGGCCCTTCTGACCACTGCTCCAAGCCATTCACACCTATGCTTTATTACCTAGCTCACAAGAGCATGGATTCTGAGACACCCCCGCCCCACTAGTACCTCTGTCCAAACATCAGTGTGGACTTGGTCTCGGCTTCATTGAAGACTGAAGGAGAGCAGCAAATGACAATAGTAGTCCTGCAGTTCCCACCCAGAGAGTCCTGGAGAATCCGAGTCATCTTGCTGTCCCGGTATGGCACATGTGTTTTCTAGTTAAGAAAAGAAGGAGTATTGGGTTTGACAGCCCATTCAAAGAAAAACTACAGAAGCAAGCTGGCCAAAGTTAGAAACACATGGAATAAGAATTTGCAGCCAGGTCTTTGAATCTTGCCAAAGACTGTCCATACTAGGACCCGTGTCATAGGAAGTTAGCATCACCATTCATACTTCCTAGTGGGGTGGAGCTCCTATCAACAGGCACTCCAGCCAGGAATCCCTCTTCCAAAGAGGAAAATAAATGAGTGTCTGGGATGTGTGGCAATACATCCCAATAAGAATACACAAATCCCAAAGGCAGCTTCCCACAATACTATTTAATAGGTGGTGACAGGGTTACTTACTGTCCCTTCTGCCAAGGCGGAGATCACATTTCCAAGAGCAGACAAAGATTTGTTGATATTTTTAGCTTCATCAAGAACAGCTCCCTCGGCCCCAGTTTTGCTGACCTACCAAGAAACAGAAAAGGCAGTGAGGACCATGAGAGCACAGAGGGGCAGTAGGCAGGCCTCGCAGGAGAGCGGGGAACGAAGGTGAGTAAGAACTACCCCCATCCAGCTGTCCCTGGAGTGGGAAGCAGAGCATCCGATCTCTCCCCGCTGTCATTTTCCTCTCAATTGGGTTTTAGTGGAATGGCTGAAATGCCTCAAACGGGAGAACTGTAAATCCTTCCCTGGGGGACATCCATCCAGGATAAGCAGGCAACAGAAGTGCTGTCACCACAATGAGCTGGGTCCTGAGGGACTAAACCACAGCCTCCCAGTTACGTGTGGTCTGGTGGGCACAGTGAGGAAAACATTTATGAGCCCCAAATTCAGGCAAATGACAGAAGAGGTGGGTGTTCTGATTCTGTTCCTTCCTACTTATGTTTCATAGCATGGAGGGAGTGGGGAGCAAAGAAAGAAAAGAGGGGTGTCTAAAACGCAAAAGGCTTGTGGAGACATGGGATGACAAGGACTGTATGTTACACTACAAATCTGGATTCTCTTCTATAGCCTGTCATACACGCTGCCCCCACTGTATTAGTTCAGATCGTTTCAAACACCTATAGCATTTAAACTAAATAGACAGATTTCCAAATACTGCCATTCTTTTAAAGGAAGGACGACAGAGTAAGATTTGTCCTGGCTGTCTGAACAAAAAGCAGGGTGAATAGCTGCTCTTTAAAAAAAGAAAAAAAAAATTTAAAAGGAAAGAGGAGAAAAACTTTAAACAATGATGGATTCAAATATATATGAAGGAGACTCCCTTTACCCCCCAACAACAGAGGGGAATGCTGTCCAGGAGCATTCTGAAATAGTTCTGAAAATAGTACAGACTTCTTCTGTCCCGAAACTGTGGAGGGCGGCCTGCTTGCAGACAGAGACCTCACGGCGTAATGGGCCACAAAAACCAGTAGCCTATTACAGGCATTTTTAGATGATCTCTAAGTTGAGCATCTTAACTCTATGAAATATTCAAATCAGGGGCCATCCATCACCTTTCTTTGGCAGGCAAGGACAATGAGCCCAGAGATACAACTCTGGCAGCCTAAGGGAAGGATGGCCCTTTGGGACAGATGGGATAGAAAGCCCAGTCTAGAGCTAGACAATGCGCTCCCTTCACCCTGATGAGTGGCTGAGAATGTGGCCAGCCCACACACATAACATTTGAAATGCTCAGCCAAGTAAGAGGACAATTCCAAAACCATGACTTACGAGGACCCTGGTACCCATAGTTAGGGCTCAGGAATTTAGCAGTGTGGGACAGTAAGTGGCAATCACCTGTTCACTGGGGGACTGACAGAGATTCAGGCTCTGCCCTGGGGAGGACAACAAGCCAATGTCACCGATGATGGCAGAAATAGGAACTGTGCGTGTGTACTGGCTATATGATGCTGTCCAGAGGGGCTGTGTCCCCAACAGAATATGGCCTCAGGGACATCCCCTGGTGCTGTGGCATAGGGGCTGGTACAGGAAGAGTAGTGCATCTGGATGTGTCTTAGCCAGTGCCTGGGAGCATAGAACAGAACACAGGTGTGGAAAGAGGAGCTCAGCCAAACCAAAGGCTTCTCAACCCGGAGGACCCAACGCCACTCATATGAGACCTGGTGCTTCAAACCCACTGCCATTGGATAGGAACACTGGCAGAGCCCAGGTTCCAGACCTTTCCTCAGCAAGGCAAAGGTGCAGCAGGGCCAACCATGTTCCAGGGGCTGAGCCCTCCCCAGACTACTGGAGTCCATACAACAGTTGGCTCTTCCAGCCTCAGAGCCCCCACCCCACCTTTGTGCAGCTGGCTTGCCAGGCTCTCATACTAACACCTGCTTAAAGTCATAAGCTACACAGTATAAATGAACCTGCAACACACATGCCTCTGACATGAACAGGGGACTCTCAGAGCACAGGACAAAAGGAGACCACAAAGAAGCCTGATAGTATCAGGCCTCGACATTTTAAACCTCTTTAAAACCAGAAAGGAAAGGCACAGAACTTATACGTAACCATACACTTGAGTGAATAACACGGGGAATGGTAGATAATGTAAAGAACCAATTACCTTTTCGCTCCCAGCCAAATCAACCAAATACAGCTTCCCACTGAGTTTTTTTTCAGTTTCCACATTCTCTTGTTTAATGTTAATCAGGAAGATGCTGTGACTCCTGGAGCTGTGTTCGTTCATGTCTGAAAAGGAAAATAGTTTGCTGATCCGCAGAGATTCCAGGAGCAAAGGCAGCGAACCTCTACTCTTTATAACACAGCTTATCATGTCGGTGAAGCCAATTTTGGGAGGTACCTGAGGCCACTGTTTCTTCTTTTAGAAAGAAACAAAACAAAACCAAAAATCTCGCTCATTGTACAGATGACAGATTTACAATGCCTTCAAACAAAGGAACTAACCTAACATTCTTTTTGAGCAATTTAAGTTAACAGACTCTCAGGGTTGACCAGAAGTCCTATATCCCATACCCTACTCTGTCTCAACCACCAAGAAGCTTACAGCTTCCTTGCTGGTCCTGCGGAAACCCTAGGACTTTATTACAGTGTAGCACCTAACAGAGTTTGTCCTACTCATGTGTGTAGCCTGGGCTCCCCAGAACTACTATACGCCTCCTTCAAGGAAAATTAAGACACATTCCTCTATACCCCATGTTAAACACACAGAGGCCTCCCAGACTAAATGGCCAGGATACCAAGGACAATGCTTCCCTTTTCAGCAGACCCCAGCAAGTGTCCCAGTCTACTTTCAAAATTCCTCAGAAAGTATCTCACCAGATTGTTCAAAAACAAACAAACAATCCAACAAAAGCAAAAAAAAAAAAAAAAAAAAAAAAAAAGCCCAAAACTCTGAAGATCCCATTTTAAAAAGTCATAAATAAGTAATTTGTTGCATGATAGGAAAATCAACATGCAAAAAGCATTTGTGTTTCTATTCCTGACCTAGAAAAACTAAGAAAGAAATCTATTCACATTAGCAATGGAAATAATAAAATAGGAATAAACTTAAAGAAAATGACAGGGTTTTAGACAGAAGCTAGAAAATGTCACTTAAAGATATTAAAGCAGATACAGATAAATGGAAACATGACCCTTGATCATTTATTAGAAGATTAAATAGTGTTAAAAGATCCAAATTGTGGCTAAAGAGGCAGTTTTAGTAGATAAAGCTTTGCTGAGCAAGCGTGAGGACTGGAGTTTGGAATCCCAGAACCCATTTAACAGCGAGCCAGGCATGGCAGTTATCTGTGATCCTGATACTGGAGAGGCAGAAACGGGAAGCCCAGAGCTGCCTGGGCCAGCTGGAACTGGTAAGTAGTTCGTCAGTGAGATAGGCTGCCTCAATAAAAATAAAATGTGAAGCTCGAGCCAAAGAGATATACAACAGAAACTTCAGGCTTCCACACACATACACACAGACACGCAAAACACGCACACATGCACGTGGACTAGCCCACATGTGATCCTGTTAACACACACCAGGCTTTCTTACACATAAAAAACCAGATGTAAATTTAGCCAAAATAATCCACTCGAATACAATTGTATCAAAATCTCAATGATATTATCTATGGAAGTAGAATAATCTATCCTAAACTTTTAAAAATCTACAAAATCTCACAGCATCCTGAATAGTCAAAGCTGATCTTGACAATTAAAGCCGGAGCTGGGGAGACGGTACAGCCAGTGAGGCACCTGCTGCAAAGGTTCCTGAGTTTAGGACTCAGCTGGGGAAGATAGAGCATTGTGGAGACACAGGTGAGATGTTACCCACAATGCAAATGGACTTAGCAACAGAGCATTGTTAAATATACTTTCCACACTAAAATAGAAACCAGAGCTGGTGAGATGACCTAGTGAGTAAAGATGCTCTCTGTCAAGCTGACATCCCGGTTCAATTTCCATGACCCACATGTTAAAAGAAAACTTTCAGGAGTGGGTTCCCCCTAGCTTCCATGTGCATGCATGCACATCTACATAGCATGTACACACACACACACACACACACACACACACACACAATGAGGAAAACCGGGGCAGGATGATAAGAGCACTGGTAACATTCCAGATTCTTAGCTCTGGAGCTAGCAGCCAGTTCTGGTGCATTGTGAACAGTTCATGACTGACAGCTTAAGAAACACAGCAAGAAAGGTCTGCGGTGTACATCCAAGTTTCAGGCGGAACAGCCAGAGCAGTGTTTCCTACACTGTGCACGACCGTAGGTCACTTCACATGCTGCGGGGTAAAGAGGAGGCTAAGAATTCCAGTTCTGGGTCAGAAATGGAGTCCATCCACACAGGAGCCTCCGACCATCTTCGAAGGGTCTACGACTACTTCAGTCTCTCCTGTACAGCAGTACCTCACTCCCTTCCTCAGCAGGCTTCACCTGGGACAGCTGCCGAGCTTAGGGAGTCCTGACAGGTTGGTCCAGCCTGCGTGCCTAACTCCAGCAGCGCATCTCAGCTTCCTCAACATCAGCACCCAGAGCATCAAGGAGCTGCACTGCCCACACATCCTCTCCCGATATCCTTTTTTCTCTTCTGAACTTGAAAAATCTTAGTTCCTTCAGCTCTGTGTGAAACTTCTCCTTTGTCCACATCCCTCGGAAAGAGACAGCGCCAGTCTCTTTAAGAAGCCTCTGCGGATCAGACACCCGAGCCGCTCCCTGGGATGTGGGCGGAAGCTGCCTGGCACTCCAGCTCATGTGAGTGTGCCTGCGGTGAGCGTGTGCTGCAGGGACTCCTTGGAAGCTGCCCTCTCTGCTCGCACACTCTCTTTCTATTTTTCTCCCTCTACAGAGGTAGAACTCCAACTGCTTTTCCTTGTGTTTGACACGAATCTATTAGTTTGGGTTTTCTTTCTAAAACTTTTATCAGAACCCAAGGAATGTCAGGCAATGCGTCAAGGCCTCAGAATACTGCACACACGCACACAGCACAGGGGCCCGGGTCTGCGCACTACTCTCGGCTACCTTCCCCCACATCCTCATCACCCGGCCATCCTGCACAAAGGGCAGGTTATTGCGGGGCTACGTGACAAGCATAGACATCACCCCACACTTACTTGTCACAGCTACGTGTCGGTTGGCCTTGCCCTCATCAATCACATCCATGACCTCCTCCGGGCTTGACACAAACCTCTCGGTGCACCCCTGCAAGAGTCAAAGGCAGGTCAGGTCAGCCATTACAGCAGTCGCAAAGAAGCAGCATCTCAAAGCAGCTAAACATCCTTTTCCCCTCTAAAGGTACAGCTAAACAGAAAGGCAGTGATGTTGACCAACAGTGCTTCCTCCTTGCCTGGGGCTTGAATTCTACATTAAAGAGAAGTATCAGCTAGCCCTGGGAAAGCTAGATATAAAGCTGGAGGAAACGGTTCTTAGGCTCATGCTCATACGCTAAAGCAACACTTTCAGGAGGCAGAAGATAGAAGAAGAAAAGCATTGAGAGGAAAGAATATGAGAATATACACCTCACCCTCATCATTTTCCATGTCAGCCATCACACAGTAGACATGATGCTACGCTAGTCGTCCATGAGGGGCAACAGCATACACCATTGCATTCAATCCCAAACCTCTTTTCAATAGAAATGTTTAAATAATAGATTTCAAAAAGAGGGCTGGGTATAATAGCTCATAGCTTATTCACAAAACACTTAGATTAGATTAGTTAGATTCCCAGCTAATAATTAATAATAATGATGATGATAATAATTAATAATAATAATAATAATAATTGGTATATATAGCCATATTGATGTTATAGATAACTATGCCTTTTGGATACTCTTTATAGCATCTCATGTAATATCTGGACAGTGACCGGGGAGAAGTTAGCTGCATTGCCTGAAGTCTTTGCATACCTTTACATAGGGGACTCTGTTTTTGTCTTCATGAACAGCCAAGTTGGTCTTGGACACTGTGGTGGTGAAAATGACGGCATGCAAAGAAGGAAAGGGAAGTTAACAACCCTGTGCTCCGAGAAGAATAGCAATGGTTAAAGAAAAGGCAAGTTTAGGATGCGGCTGATAAGCGCCCACAGCCTGAAGGCACACGTCACTCTAAACTTTCAGCAGCTGTCCAAGCAGAAGCAAGCTGACTCATCTCACCCCCCCCCCCTCGACTCCAGCTACAGAGCAACACAGCACATTCAGGTGGAACTTACCGTCAAGCAAGTCCCTTATTTTGTCCAAGTAGATCTCAAAATAGGAAACCTAGTCAGACACAAATTGAAATTGAAATTGAGATACCATACCACATTTAAAACACCACTATCAAACGCATGAGAGCTTTTGTTGTGGCTGAGAAGAGGGGACACCCAAGGGAAAGGTCAGAGTCCTCAGCACAGAGCGGCAGCCACCCCCCATGTGTTCCTCTTGCTTGGCCATTGTACCTACCCATCTGTCAACCATGGACCACTCTCTAGCTCTACACTTTTGACTCCTCTGGTCCCGGGTGTTCCTTGCGTCAGCCCCTAGATAGCCTCTTACAAGAGAGCCCAAGGTTAGCCTTGGCTGCAAACCAAGCAAATGTCCATGTGTGGTAACAGTCATAAGAGAAAAGCATCCTAAACAAGTGATGGTCAAATACAGTAGACTTCACTCAACGGACTGAAGCCACGGCCTCGTCAGCTCCACAGGAACACTGCGTACATATTAACATGAAGGAAGCAAGGAGAGGCTAAGGATGCTTGGAACTACAAGAGCTCAGAAAGACACCTGACAAAGTACTGAGGAAGCCACCAAGTTTGGAGTCCGTGAAGGACTGGAACAAGTGTGGTTTCATAAAGACTGTTGGCCAGGTGTGTCAGCCATGCCTATGATCCCACACTAGAACGCTGAATAAGGGGAATGTGACTCTAAGGCCAGCCGGGGCTGGAGAAGATATTCTTTCTCAAAAGCCAGAACCCAACAAAACATGATTAGACTGTGGAAGGAAAAGGAAGCCTTCTAAATAATTGTTCTCAAACGTTCGCCAGCCCCACATATATCCCTATCGGCTACAGAGCACGAAGCCCTGAAAACAACTGCTCTCCAACTGAGTCAGAGCCTCAGACACCGAATTCAGAATCAGCTTCTGAATTCCCGGGTGACTCGGCTGATGGCTGAAGCCATGCAATGCTTAAACTAAGAATGAGTTTTGAGGAATCTAATGTACACATGGCCCCCATTTCCTGATTTGGCAAATGGAGCTATTAGTCTTTAAGATGGGAACCATTCTTTCCAGGATTCTACATACTGTCTATGTCAGACTCTCTCCTCCCAGATAAAATCTCCCCATACTCATAAGCCCCTCTGTAACATAAATAATAGAATCACAAAGTAGAAATGCAGGGACAAAAAATGGAGCAGAGACAGGGGAAAAGGCCATCCAGAGATCAGCCCAACTTGGGATCCATCCCATGCGTAGGCACCAAACCCTGACACTATTACTGATGCCATGTTGTACCCAGCATTGCTGTCCTCTGAGAGGCTCTGCCAACAGCTGACCAAGACAGATACAGATACTCACACCCGGTCACTGAACTGAGGTCAGGGACCCCTATGGGAGAGTTAGGGAAGAACTGAAGGAGCTGAAGGGGATAACAAGCCCATAGGAAGAACAATAGTATCAACCAACCTGGACCCCTGGGAGCTTCCAGAGACTCAGCCATCAACCAAAGAGTATGCACGGGCTGGTCCATGGCCCCCACTACATATGTAGCAGAGGACTGCCTTGTGGGAAAGGATGTACTCAATCCTTTAAAACCGTGATGCCCAGGGAAGGGGTATGCTAGCCGGGTGAGGTAAGTGGGGGGGCACCCTCTCAGAAGCCAGAGGGAGGGGAGAGGGAGTGAAGAACTCACGAAGGGGGGACCTGGAAGGGGACAGCATTTGGAATAGATAAAATAATTAATTTTAAAAAAAGAGAAATATAGCTGGGGGCTGCATGATAACATTAAACCACAGACCGAATATACAGTAGCAGTCCCGTAAGATCATGTTGCCTAGTGATATCATAGCGTCCTGGGTTTGCTTATCTATGCTTAGAGAATGATAAACTGCCTTACAACACATTTCTCTGGATAGATCACCCATTAAGCCAGCCATGGTTGCCGCTGTACAGTTGTAAAGCTGGGCTGTCCCTCCCCAGGTGAAACTTCAGGACTGGACCGACCTTACCTCTGGTCTGCAGAACGTATAGCCCCATCTGCCCTAACACTAACCTCTATCACAGCTCAGCCCCGCCCCTTATCTTTTCTGTGCCTCCATCAAAACCACCCACGGCCCAGCGCCAGGCAGCTTTGAGAGTCCTGCTTTGAAATCCACAAGCAGTAGCTGAGTGTCCTGGTACCTGCTCCTGGGTGCCTGTACCTCTACAAGCACCTGTCTGTCACCTGCCCAACTTCCACCTGACATTCAGAAGGTTTGCCACTCTCACCTCCCGGTTCTGTTTTGGTTAGCTTGCTCTGGCTGGCTAGGGCCTCACCCGTGCACTGTACCACTGAGCTACACTGCCAGACCCTAACTGTGCTCTCTGATCTTTCAAGTGGCCACACTCACCTCTGCAGTCCTCAAAGCCCAATTCCAGTCACCTCTAGCTGGGCTCTCCTGAAGCTGGCCTCATTGTGGTGTGAGTTGACTCCAGTTCATGGCTGTCTGGCTGCCCTTAAGATTTCCCACTACCCCTCAGATTTTTTAAAAATGTTTTTCATACATGCACGCGACGCATTCAACCATATTCGAGCCTCAACTCAAGAGATCTGGAACATGTGATTTTTATTTCCACTAATTACAGAGAAAATCAATGTCATCTAAAAAGTAGCCGTGAACCACGGACAGCCAAACCTGGCAATTAAATCCCTGTTCCTGTTGACTACAAGTTAGAACCGGAAGGTTGATGGATTCATTTCAGCTTTTGTGAGGTGAATTGTATTATTTCAAATGCTTTGTGAGACCAGGCCGAAGGGAAACCAATAAGCATTGTTAGGCAGAAAAACAACAGCCTGATTGGAAATAACATTCAAAGCCTCCGAGGGAGGCATTGTGGAGCAGATTTTCAGTATCGGCTGAACTGGGCCTCTTTTGGTTTAGCCCAATAGCACGTAAGTTCAGAATGCAGGGTCCACTAACTTATCCACTTCCCAGTCTTATTAACAGACAAGCAAGTGTAACTAGGAAATGCACCATGGGAGCCTGCATGGCAGGGACCTGATTCCAGAGACTGAGGGAATAGTCCTCCCCTCCCCCGCCATTTCAAGCCGGCGCCATTCTTAGTCATAATGAGATTCTGACACAAGACACTATTTCCAGGGCAGTAATTGGTTTAACATCTTACTGAGGATTATCACTTAAGACCTGTACAGTAGTTTAAAGTGTGCCAGCACAAACAGCCTTAAAGGAGCGCTAAGCTTCTAAATCTTGATCCATCAAAGCAACAAGCCCTGTATCCTCAGACCTAAGGAAGCCTGGCTAGGTTCTGAGAAGCAAGCTTTCAGCAACGAAGGGACCCGTGCGCGGTGTGCTGAATGTAACTCATAATTGCCCAAGCAGCAACCGCTTTTTTAAATGCAAATTTAGGAATAGCTTGTAGAAATAAATAAGGGGAGAGGTTTACATCTTTTGATTGCTGCGTTTATTTATTTTGTGTGGGTATGGGAAGGGCCTGAGCCCTGGTACACATGTGGAGAAAACTTGTGGGAAGCAGTTCTCCTCTCCCACATGTGTTGCTCGGGGATCAAACGTGGGTTTTCAGGTGTGGCAGCAAATGCCTTTGCCCACTGAGCCATCTTGCAGGCCAGAAAGAAGCCTAACACAGTAAAAAGGGTACCAAGTCTGTTTGTAACGTGGACCATCTGTCTGTCTGAACTTCTGCTCCCTCATTACTAACCCACTGAGTCATGTGTACAACGAGCCTTCAAGACAGCCTCTCCACTGAGCTACTCTGCTTTCTCCTCCCTGACCTTCAACGCCTCTAGGCACAAAGAAGGAGAAGCAGACACTGTGTGTCTGGGGACATAGAAGCAGGGTGAGGACTGCTCTAGACTGGCCAGTCATCCTCTCCCCAGAAGGCAGGAACATTCATCAAGGGGCTGTCATGTTGCCCAAGACCACATGCAGCAAAACTGAGAGCAAAGTTTACAATCAAAGAGGCAAATGGAAGCAGGAAAGACTAGGAGAACAGGGTAGTTAGTTTGGGGGGTAGTAAAAATGTTAAAGATTTATATAAGAAAGATGACTATACAGTTTGGGGAATATACTAAGCTCCACAAAAATGTTTTTAGAGGATGAATTTTATGTCGTATGAATTATCTCTCTCTCTCTCTCTTTTTAAATTTAAAAACAAAGAAAAACCCAGGGCTAGAATTTCCTGATCACTACAACCTGTTCTACACTGGCCACACAGTTACCACTTTATGATACGTCTTTCTGATTAAACGAGTAACCTTCTGGAATTTACAAAGAAGTTCAAATTTTATAAGGCAACAGAAATAAAAACAAAGTAGAGGTCTCCCTTTCTATTCAAATTTAAGCAAGATTAGCATTTCTGGGTTGCAATAAAATAACAAAAAGGAAGAGAAAAAAGGCAGGCGAATTCCCTGCCAACACTTCCCAAAGCAGGATGCATGTGTCAGGGAGTGTGGGTGTGCATTCCTTTTGAGAGCCACACTATTCACGACAGCATTTGTGATAAGTTTAGCACTGGTCATAAAGTATTTTCCAAGTTTATATGGCCATATAATGCTTCTCTCTGGGGGTTTCTCTGTTGGTAATGCAAGGGATTGTGATCCAGGGAACTCATATTGGGGACGGGTGTCCTGACCCACACACAGACATATTTCTGGACTGTCCTCAGAAAGGCACAGGGAAAAGGGGAAAATCCAGGCAATGGGTATGATCCCATCCTAAAGGGGGCTTGTATGTTTTTGTATTTCTGTCTCAAGCAAACCATTCCAAATGCTTGGTATTGACCAAAATTACTAACTGTAGGGTCGGATTCCTACAGAATGACACCTGAATTAAAAGAAGCCATCTTGTACACAGATATAAAAGGAGGAAGACTAAGAACTGTGACTTGGGGGTCCAGAAGCCTGTCTTGTTCTTAGTAAAACTCACTTACCTTGATATGAAACTCCAGGTTCTCGTCCATGGAATAGATGTGATCAAAAATGTCATGTGCAATCCTCGGTATGATACCCATAAGCTGAGGGTCATGCAACTTCCCCTATGAGCAAAAGACACAGAACAGTCAAAGGAATCCTGGGAAATACAGGAGAGGAACAGGGGTCTGCCTTTTTCAAATAATGTAATTTAAGCTGTAAAATTGATTGTGTGGGTCATGTTTTGCTTGTTCCTATACAACAAACAGAAGTTTCTAGAACAATTGTTGGGTGGACAAGGTTAGACATGGGCATCAGTCCTGGCTCAACCCAGGGCTTCTTAAACAGAACCTATAAAACAGGAAGCAAACACACACAGAGAGACAGACAGACACACGCACACACGGTCCCCTCTGTTTTCAGCCGAGGGCTGTCCTGGCTGGGCAGGGCGGGGTATTCTGGCTGGGGGAGGGCACCATCTTCCCTCCTGTGTGAATCCACACACACAGAAGCAGTAAAAGAATGGGAAGGAAGAGGGTGGAAGACAGATGATCATGCTTTAGTTTAACTTGTAATAGTTATAGAGATTGGCCAGAAAACAAGTCCACATAAGCTAATCCCAAATAAAATCTGCTCAAGAATGGGTAGATTTAACCACTGTTCAAGATTTTCTAAAATCCTTACTCTCAAAATACCCTCTTAGGGATCATTTTACAGACCAGCCAAAAAAATCCATTCCATTGATCTTTTTTTGAAATCAGTTCTCTGACTGAATTGTTCCTAATATGTCTTTTACTCCTTTTAATATTTAAATTAACTTGAAAGGTCTTATATTTCTTTTTTCCACTTTTATTAATTTTACTGACCAGGTGGAAGAATACTCTTTCTGAACATTACTAAATACATTTTTATGCCTAGAATTTCTTTCTCCACCTATAAGGGCTCTCAAGAGATGACGAGTCTCAAGGAAGCCCTGTGGGAGGGAATGGGAGAGACAATATCTCACAGTTCCCACTAATGGGATCCTCAAGCACTTAAAGACATGGCCTTGATGTGATCTTAAGGTACACAAGTCCACAGAATCTTCTCTTACCATTACAGTGAAATGACTATCCAAGTCCTCTCCCAAGTGTTAAACAACCTATCTGCCAGAACATACCCTGGAGATGTTCAGATATGCTGTACCTGAAGATTTTTTACAAAGTTATAAAACTCTAGAAATAGTAACACAAAAGCTAGTTTTCTCCTCAGTCCTTGGAAATGCCCATCAACAGATTCACACGAACATCTGGTCC
The DNA here is from genome assembly GCF_963924665.1 of Micromys minutus. Lineage (NCBI taxonomy): Eukaryota > Metazoa > Chordata > Mammalia > Rodentia > Muridae > Micromys > Micromys minutus. The sequence continues at coordinate 24,416,945 of NC_137982.1, read as the reverse complement.
ACATCTGCCTGGTCAGCAACCTTTACAGATTTTACACACACCTGGTCCACATCTGCCCAGTCAGCAACCTTTACAAATTCAGACACCTGGTCCAAATCTGCCCAGTGCCCTGAAAGCCAACATTGCTTTTCTCGATTAATCCTCTTTTTTTCCTCCAGGTCTTCATCACACAATGCTCCCCTAAAAGGAACTCCCAAGTCAACATTTGAGTTTGCAAGAGCAAAAACCTATGTAGACAGAAGCATTAAAGATGTGCCACCAAGCACTTGGTATCCCAATTTCTTGACACATCTGACTCCTGACTCCCTACTTATAGGCAATAGGAATGCAGAATTCAGATGTGCCTGGCTACTGTCTTGTCTGGATCTTCTAGCATGCTGCCCTCATCTATCAAGAGCAACAAATCAAATGTTGTATTTGCATTGTGTTTTAGTTTGGTTCTAGACACACTAAAAATAGAGTTTGCCTAACACTCAAGGGGTTACTGCATAAAATTAGTGTGGAGTTTGTGTTCAATAGAATGTATGAAGCACTCCCTGCCACAGGAAGGACTCAGTACTCATTAGTGTAGAACATCCATCTCCCCACAGGTCCTCACTGACCTGGTGTGATGAAGTTATAAGCAGTGCCCTACTCCAGGCTACTTCCTTATAGTATCTTAGGGAAACAGCTCCAATTAACTGAGCCTCAGGGTTTCAAATTGTGATCACATTTGAATCACACAGGTCATCATAAACACAAGCAAAACAGACCATGTCCAAAAGCTCTATGCGGCAGAGACTACTGGCAAAAGAAATCCTAGGATTAAAAGACAGATGTTCTTTCAGTTAAATTTTACTGCCCCATTCGGCCAGTAAAGTCTTTTCTACCCAAACCTCCAGAGCTTTTGAATAATCAATGATAAATCCATGACAGCTCCTTCTTTGTGGTCCACAATCAGAGAAGAATACACGATAATCTGAAAGTCATTTATACCTGACTCAAATTTGTTTTCCTGAAAGAGTCTCTTCCAATAAATCACCTTTTATTAATTTCTTATTTAATGTCAGCTTGCCAAAATAGCCTGGGGCAGGGAGTATGTATGTGATATCTGTTATGGCAAATGTATATGCACATGCGGAACATATATATGTATGATATATGAGAGGGTGTGATGTATGTGAGATATATGTCTGTTTGATATGTGGCAGTGTGAAAAGAGGTGTGTGTTTGTGTACAATGTATTTGTGTGTTCTGCATATGTGTAGAGGATGTTTGAACAGTATATGCTCTGTGTAATATATATATGGAATGTGTGCTGCATATATAAACATATGGAATATTTCTGCATAAGTGGGGTATGTCTGTGTCTATATGATGTATGTGGGAGATGTGTGTGGTACATGCCTGTGTGTGACATATATGGAAAGTGTGTGTATAATATATACAGAATGCCTGTTTGTGTTGTGTGTGTGTGTGTGTGTCTGTGTGTGTAAAGATCATACTGCTTCCAGATGAAACATACATGCACAGATACAACGTGGTCACCAGGCTTTGAAAAGAGGTGAACTCAGTGACCATGAAGGTCCTTCCAGCTGAGGTAACAGAGATGGATTCTTTGGGAGCCCCCAGAGTGTGCAGGATGACGGAGCTCTAGGCTGGGCAGGGGCTGTAGGCAGCAGGGGTGAGCTGGCAGCAGCAAAAACAGGAACTGAGAGTAAGCGTGCCCTATCAGAGACAACCAAAGGGTAGTATGGCTCAGGGATAAGAGAGGCCCAGTAGAGAGAGGTGGGCTGCTGGCTATCCCTCCTCCGAGGGAGTAAGTAGGACAAACACTTTACAGCTGTGCTCTGTACAACTCCCTCCAGAAACTTTTCCAACTGAAGACAGCCTTCCAGGAGCAAGTACAGAAAGAGAACCAGGGCATGATCCGCTGACCACTCAACAAGACTCTGTTCTCTGCCAGTGGCATCCTTGGTTTCCACAGTTTCCTCAAATTCTATCAATGGGGAAACAAGAAGTCAGCATCATTAGAGCACCCCGGCATCATTAGAGCACCCCAGCATCATTTGAGCACCCCGCACTCTTCATTTTGTTCCGAATCATCAGGCAGGTTTGCAAGGTGGCTGGAGAGAGTACAGGATTCCTATGGCCTCCAGATGTCCCTCCAAACTAAAGGGAAATCACCAAGTGTCTTTCTCCATCTCACTCAACTTGCTGAAGAGGGCCTCTGAGTACAGGAACCAAGTATCATCACTTCCAAGCAGCAGACCAACTGGTGAGACAAGTCCCACACTCAGCCTGTCTGCACCCAGCAGCACAACATCCTCTCCACCAACCTGCGTATTCTCCTGAAAAGTCCACCTTGCATGATGGTACCTACTATCCTCAGGACCAATGCTGCCCAGTGAGTCCTATTTTACCTGAAAAATCCCCCTTAAATGCAGTATCGTGAGACGCTAATCTTCCCAGTTTTATGGAGGATTATGTGTTATTCTCTTTTAGCAGGAAGAAGATAAGGGCAACACCACTGGATATCAGACCCAAAACTGAGGAATTAAGAAAAAAAAAAAAGTCCGCTTTAAAATGTGATAGTCTGCTCTCTTGGGAGCTAACATCCCTTCTGAATGCTTTTGAAGACCTATGTATGTAATGATGAATATATAAAACCCTCCTTTTAGAAGACACAATGCCTGCAGAGTATTTTTATTTAATTGCCTTCCAGAGTCCTGAACTTCTGTTTCCTACAGTCTGGGACATTAGCTTGAAGCAATCCCTTTCCCCGGGCTTCCACTTGACAGACCCCTACCCTCCTCCAGCTTCTCAACACCCACTGAGCAGCAGGATCCAGCACTGGGTGGCATGGAAAAGTTCAGCCAACTCCTTCCAGCTGCAGGCAGAGGTCACAAGAAAGAGAAGTAACTCATGATGCTGACAAACGTGCACAGGTGACAGAAACGGGATCTCAGATGAGAACAGTATGGAATTCAGCTCCTCTGAGGTGGATCCAGAGTGTGCTCAAGACACAAAGGCTCAAATGTCCCCACAGCAGCACAGGATGACACAGTCTCCATCAGCTATGCCCACCCATTTTCCTCCAAAGCCTTCCTTTGCAGGACAGTCTCTCTCAATGACGATAATTCTTAAGTTTATGACATTTAGCAAAATACTCTACATTTGTTAATGATAAATCAATCCCCAAAGCTTAGAATTCACTCTCGTAATCATTCTCTAATAGTTTGGGGATTTAAAATAGTAAAGGGTTCTTCTTTTGTGTTACATAACACCTTACTAATTTTCTGAAACCTAAAAACTGATGTGTTCCCTCTTGAGATCCCAAAAGAACACTCTCTTCCTCCCTCTCTTTCCTTTTCCTCTGTCAGTCCCCCCTTCCTCCATCTTCAGCAGAAGTGGGGCTGGGAAAGTATGCAAGTACAACTCCACTAGTACCTGCAAGTTCAGGGCCCCGTTGCCCTGGAGAGAGAGAGATATGGAGGGCCAAAGTAGGGACACAGAAACACAAGGCCAGGTTTTCTAGAATGAACTGCTTGGGGAGCAAGGTGTGTAGACAACTAGCTAACGTAACCCATGTGTCGGGCAGTAGTCCTGATGGAGAAGAAAAGGCAAGTGAACCTCGTGTTTCTTTAATTTGCACAGACCGAAAACCACTTTGTCTTCTGCAAAATGGGCAAAAGACAGTCAAGCCAACAGAAATGAGATTCCCAGCATCCCGGCCCACACTCCAATCAGTGCACAGAACATCAGAGCTCTGAAGAGTTTAGCCCCGCGTCTTTGAAATCTCCTCTTCAATAGGAATGATTCATGAGCTAAATCTATTCTGCAGCAGCAGTCTCAGGACTGTTCCCGAGAGGGACTCATAAATAAAAAAAAACCTTAGTTTGAAGGATTAAGAATTCATCCTACCCTGCTGCTTGCAAGCTCAATTCTCCAAACACACTTTGTGGTTCTGTTTCATATAATAACCTTCCTCTCCTCTCCTCTCCTCTCCTCTCCTCTCCTCTCCTCTCCTCTCTCCTTTCTCTCCCCCTCACCTTACCTCATCTCACCTGTCAGGGTAGGCCTAGCCGTTAGACCAGTGGTTCTCAACCTTCCTAATGCTGTGGCCCTTTAATACATAGTCTCTCATGTTGTGGTGACCTCAACCATAAAATTATTTTCACTGCTACTGTTATGAATCATAGTGTAAGTATCTGATATAAATAATAGAAATGTCATAAATGCAGGATATCTAATATGTGGCCTTCAAAGGGATCCCAACCCACAGGTTGAGAACCATTACTTTAGACAAATTATCCAGCACCAGAGAGGTCTTCGGGAGCTCCTGGTAAAAAGCAGAAAAGAGGGCAAGAAAGAGTTTCTGTTTAGAAGATAGCCTGGAGCCACCAAGCTCCACAGTCAAACCCTGAATGAGGTCATCTCTTCCAGTGTTTACACAGTCCTGGTGAGCACCTCACCAATTTACATTGGAACGGGCACATCGGTTCATACTCATTCGGATTGTGGGCAAAGTGCACTGAGGCCTACTGGAAAACCCAGCCGCATACACACAGGGTGGACAGAGCTACCATACTGGTACTGTTTTAACAAATACTTTATGGGGTTTCTTCTCAGTGACAGCTACTTTAAATACATGTTAACAAAAATATGGACAAAGGCTAAGAACACAGCTCAGTGGCAAAGCGTTTGCTTGGGATACATAAGGCTCTGGGTTCAAGTCCAAGCAATGAAAATAAAGAAAAAAAAAACCCACAAAGATAAAAACAAGAACATAAAAATTCCTGCTCTGGGAAACTGCAGTTTCTCCTAAATTCACCCAGGGCCGTAAAATCTTCAGTGTTCAGTCTTAAAAAATGGAAAAACGATTTTGTAAAATTACTTCATTTTAAAGATAATCAAATTCATATATACAGACATACATAGATACAAACAAACAGACAAACATCATAAAAGTATATCTGTAGTCCAAATATGGTCTATAACCCAACCTCTTTAAAGTCTCTGACCTATAGGAGTTGGCTTTGTTTTGTTTTTAATTTATTCTTAGGAGACTGCCTTCCTCAGAGGCCCTCCACACGGCAAATGACCAAATGATTTTTACAACGAGTTCTGTCTGTTAGAGTGAGCTGCAGTCCAAAGAATCCACATCACTAATTACCTATTCATAATGGTTGTAGCAGCAGTGGTGTGTGTGTGTGTGTGTGTGTGTGTGTGTGTGTGTGTGTGTGTGTGTGTGTGATGCTGGGGATCTAATCTAGGGCCTGCACTAAGCTATACCCCCATATCTGACCATTTCTTAATGAAATTTATTGTTTTAATTGGACAGACAGGTCAGCAAAGGTGTTTTGAAAACTAAATTTTCACTGGTGCTCTAAAACTCCCCAAGGACAGGACCATCGGCTGTCACATGCATCTCAGGCTTTGTGGGAAGCACCAGTTACTTCAGACACTGAAAACGCAAACTTACCTCCATGGTATGGGTTTTTCCTGATGACGTCTGCCCGTATGCAAAAATTGTCCCATTATAACCCTCAAGGACATCTGCAAGCATAAGACAGATGAACATTAATTCATTATGTTGATCCTGGCATTGGTTGTATGAGGTAAAGTTGCAGTTTCCAAATGGTCCCTCTCTGTCTTCTTACAAACATGATATGTGCCAAATGCATGTGCTTTTTAAGTATGCCTGTGAAATAAGAACAGAAACGAGAGTTTGCTGTACCACAAATAAGGAAAAGGGACTCCCATTTCCACAGACTGCCTGGCTGAAGGGTAAGAGTACTTTTTCAGCTACTCGAAGCTTTCGCCTAGGTGTTACTCTCTTGAGATCTTTGGGGAGAAAAAGCCAGCAGGCTTGCGGTTTCTGGAGATTAGGATAGAATGTCGTGCCTGAAGGTTTGGTCTCGGCCAGCTAAATCTGGATCCTTCAGGCCATTTCCCATGAAGACCTCATCAGAGTCCCATCCCAACAGACTAGGGCGAGGGGAGCAAAAGGCACCACACTGCAAACTGAGCTCCACAGCTGATCCAGTCACCCTGGAAACCAGGAGGCCTGACCTAAATTCAATGCCTGTGTTTGTGTGTTTTTCACTACCTGACTAGCAGGATGGCCTCAGCATCAGGAATTTCTCTTTCTTGCACAGTAAGTACACTGTGAAAGCCCACATCTTGGGATGGCTGCCCTTTCACACAGGGAGAAGGGGATGAGCGCAGGTGAGGGCTGCTTTGTGTTGTGGAGCTGAAGGTCACGGATGGGAATTCTTTCAGAGCAGCAGAGATGATTAAAACATATTCCCTCCTGCCCCCCCACCATCACAGGAAGGGAAATAATGCATAATTAATATCTTTGACCTACCACTCTGCACCGAGAGGAATTCCTTACGTGGCTGATGGTGAGGGCAAGTGCCCTGTACAGAGAATGCTACCTGGGGCCAAAGTGTACCAGCCAGCCACCTCCGTTTGCTTCAGATTGGGATGGTCCCCTGTCCCCTGTCCTCTCTGAATCTGGTTGTGCTGGTTTGGTGATGGTGGTGATTTGGTTTTGCTTGTAAGCCTTTCAAAGGAAAAGTGATGCATATTTTACTAATCTGAGATTGTTAAGAGTATGACTTGGAATGGGGAAGAAAGGGATTTCAGTGAACTGAAGAAAAAAGTAACACTTTTAAAAAAGCAAAACAAAACAAACAACAACAACAAAAAACCCTACCAGCCCTTCTGTGTGAGTTTGTATCAAGTTGGGGGTGGGGAAAGCTAACATGTTGGTTTTTGAAAGTGGTTTCCCTAGTAAGAGCATGAAGAAGCGCAAAAAAAAAAAAAAAAAAAAAAAAAAACCAAAACTGAAGAAGTCAGTGTTAGGTTTACAGGTTTAAGCTTCAATTTCCACAAAAATGTCAACTCTCAGAGAAGATTCCTCTGGGCTTAGAAACAGTGATGCAGTGTGCCTCCTCACTGCATGACCATGAGAGTGATGCAGTGTGCCTCCTCACTGCAGGAACATGAGAGTGATGCAGTGTGCCTCCTCACTGCAGGAACATGAGAGTGATGCAGTGTGCCTCCTAACTGCAGGAACATGAGAGTGATGCAGTGTGCCTCCTCACTGCAGGAACATGAGACAGTGATGCAGTGTGCCTTCTCACTGCAGGAACATGAGACAGTGATGCAGTGTGCCTCCTCACTGCATGAACATGAGAGTGATGCAGTGTGCCTGCTCACTGCATGAACATGAGACAGTGATGCAGTGTGCCTCCTCACTGCATGAACATGAGAGTGATGCAGTGTGCCTCCTCACTGCATGAACATGAGAGTGATGCAGTGTGCCTCCTCACTGCATGAACATGAGAGTGATGCAGTGTGCCTCCTCACTGCATGAACATAAGAGTGATGCAGTGTGCCTCCTCACTGCAGGAACATGAGAGTGATGCAGTGTGCCTCCTCACTGCAGGAACATGAGAGTGATGCAGTGTGCCTCCTCACTGCAGGAACATGAGAGTGATGCAGTGTGCCTCCTCACTGCATGAACATGAGAGTGATGCAGTGTGCCTTCTCACTGCAGGAACATGAGACAGTGATGCAGTGTGCCTCCTCACTGCATGAACATGAGAGTGATGCAGTGTGCCTCCTCACTGCATGAACATGAGACAGTGATGCAGTGTGCCTCCTCCCTGCAGGAACATGAGAGTGATGCAGTGTGCCTCCTCACTGCATGAACATGAGACAGTAATGCAGTGTGCCTCCTCACTGCATGAACATGAGAGTGATGCAGTGTGCCTCCTCACTGCATGAACATGAGAGTGATGCAGTGTGCCTCCTCACTGCATGAACATGAGAGTGATGCAGTGTGCCTCCTCACTGCATGAACATGAGAGTGATGCAGTGTGCCTCCTCACTGCATGAACATGAGACAGTGATGCAGTGTGCCTCCTCCCTGCAGGAACATGAGAGTGATGCAGTGTGCCTCCTCACTGCATGAACATGAGACAGTAATGCAGTGTGCCTCCTCACTGCATGAACATGAGAGTGATGCAGTGTGCCTCCTCACTGCATGAACATGAGAGTGATGCAGTGTGCCTCCTCACTGCAGGAACATGAGAGTGATGCAGTGTGCCTCCTCACTGCATGAACATGAGACAGTGATGCAGTGTGCCTCCTCAGTACCATGAACATGAGAGTGATGCAGTGTGCCTCCTCACTGCATGAACATGAGACAGTGATGCAGTGTGCCTCCTCACTGCATGAACATGAGAGTGATGCAGTGTGCCTCCTCAGTACCATGAACATGAGAGTGATGCAGTGTGCCTCCTCACTGCATGAACATGAGAGTGATGCAGTGTGCCTCCTCACTGCATGAACATGAGACAGTGATGCAGTGTGCCTCCTCCCTGCAGGAACATGAGAGTGATGCAGTGTGCCTCCTCACTGCAGGAACATGAGAGTGATGCAGTGTGCCTCCTCACTGCAGGAACATGAGAGTGATGCAGTGTGCCTCCTCCCTGCATGAACATGAGACAGTAATGCAGTGTGCCTCCTCACTGCATGAACATGAGAGTGATGCAGTGTGCCTCCTCACTTCATGAACATGGCGAACATGTACTTTGAGGGACCCAAAGAAAGAGGTTCCATCCTTCAGCTGTGATTTTAAAATTCAATAGTCATAACACAAGCAGCTTCAGGAAGGCCCAGCACTGCCACGACAGAAAGTGTTTTATTTTTGAAAAATTAAACATCTCAAGCTGAAGGGTCTTCCTTACTTTGCACTCTTGTGTATGTAGAACTCAGGATTTACTGGCCTGGGGCTTATGGCCATCCAGCTCTGATCTCGATCCCTTTTTCTGAAGCGTGGCAAAGTGCCATGCCCTACAGGAAACTGACTTCAGAGCTAAACCCAGCCCACACTCCTTCCTCTGCCACCTTCCTCTTCCTCTGACATCTCCTGAGGCCTAGGGGCTGTTCTCACTGAACACAGGACACAGTCTCATCAACTATGTAGTTTACAGTCCCTGTTCTCCGTGTTAACAAACCGGGCCACGGTATCAAGTCTCGGATTGGCTGGTAGTGTTTCCTTAGAGGGCACAAACACTGGCTTTAATCCTCAGCACCCCACAATCAAGGAGTGATGTCACACACCTATAATCCCAGCTCTGATGAAATGAAAACAAAATGACCTGAATATCAAGGTACCCTAGCTCTGTGTGGGCCTGGGATAGGACCATGCCTAAGTGACACTGGCTCATGTTGGGCTGAGGTAATGAGAGGCTGTGGGAGTACTCAGAGAAAAATCCCTTCTCTTTACTATGGCGACACTGAGCACAATTTTCTTTCTTTTTTTTTTTTTAATAGAGAACATATAGAAGCCACTAAAGCACATTCTGGTTGGCCTTTCGAGTACCCGGAATCATCTTACAAGTAATACATTTTAGAGAACGCCCCAGATCAAAACTGAATGCAGCTAACGTTGCCCTCTATCGACTCAATTCTGAACCAAGAGATAATTTGGAAAGGTAAGGTCCTGTTAACCTAGCTTGTCTATCTTCTCAGATTTGAGAGGATGCGTTCGTTTATTCCCTGTGTGCTTTATGGTTAGTGGAAGGTGCCAGCAAGAGAAAGCCATTGGCAAACCAGTGCAATTCTGGGCTGAAAGAGGAGCCAGCACAGTCTCCTGAGGGAAAATTCAAGCACGGGCTTGTGCTGGGCCCTGTGCAGAGAGCCATGTACTGCCTCCTGGACCAGGTCATGGTTCCCAACCAAAAGGCTTACAAACTTCCATCGCAGTGAATGGCCAACAGTTCCTGGGCTCGGGAAACGCATTGCTTTGATGTCTGCAGAGCAGAATGACCATCTTCACAGGCTGGCCGCGCTCGTCCGGACAGAAGCTTCCTTGGGGATGGTGTCTGGAATAATGTGAGCTCAACTCACACCACAGAGCCCCACACCTCCCAGGCCAGTGTCCGTCCATCCAGCAGGCCAGGCAAACCCAGAAGCTTCTGCTGCAGGTGACAAGTGGTATCTTCTCTCCAAAGAGGAGGGACGAGGACAGAGGATACTAGCCGGCTCAGGATACAGAATTCAGAAGCTCAAGCACAAATCAAGGTTCTTCTTACAGCTAAGCCCAGGTATATGGGAGAGGTGAGTGCTTTGTTAAGTAAGTACCTGGGGACAGTTCATCATTGGGGTATTCCTAAGAAGCTGCCCGGCCGACTAAACCTCCCCAGGTGAGATGGTGTTGTGTCAGGGCGCCAGGTTTCTGACAACAGCTAAAGGCTGCTCTGACTGGGATCCTAAGGTTTGCCAGCGAACCAAACAACTCAAGCCGCCCATGACTGTGAATGAAGAAGCAGAGTCTCCATGAACCCAGGGCAGCACAAAGACCGCATCACGGTAAATGGCAGACGGTTCTTAGGCTTGAGAACACGTTCGCTTTAGTCTCCTCCGAGCAGAGTGACTATTCCTATACACTGACCCCTCAAAAGCCACTGCACTTCAGAATGGAAGCTCACCCACGACTGACCAGCTCTGGGGCCACACTGGCTGTTCTTTCTCCTCTACTCTCCCCACAACTCATTCCTTTCCCCAGCATTTTGGGCTGTTGGTTAATAGTCCATATGATGTGACTAAAAAAGGAAGGAAAGGCAAGATAACTCAGAGCACAGTCCAACAGCAAACAAGGTCTCGAGGTCCAGGCCCACCCGTTCTTCTAGATTTGGTCAAAGTGCTTTATTCTCTGAGTATCAAATGCCACTTTAATATGGTAGGGAAAGCAGTGTTCACACCTCATTACCTTACTCTTTAAGATGCAACATCTAAGGTACTTAAGGGCAGACATAATATAGCGAGTGAGGAATAACAAAACAGATCTGAGCTTATCTTCCTAAACCTACAGCTTTTCCGTCTGCTCACACTGACGCTAGGAGAAAATCCAGCATGTCCACCAGAGAACGCAGACTGCCTTTGGCAACCTCACTTACCACTGTGCACTCAAAGCCTGACACCACTCCCTCCGAGCTACCCAAGCAAGCCACATCGCTGGTATCTTCGGTTTGTCTAGCAGTTCTCTCCACTCCCTCCCCTAACCCATCAAATCGGCACAAAGTGGCACTCCTCTGCGTGGTCCTGGTATTGTACACACACAACCTACATAGCACCTAAAGGTACAGTAATGATATATGCATATGCCTCTTCTACATTGAGAGCTCCTAGCAGACACTCTTAGTGTTTGGGTGACAACAGTCCCTGGCAGTACTTATCATGTAGTAAGCACTTAATATTACCTGCATAAATAAATAAATAACTGTAGCTTAAAGAAATCAATTAGAAAAAATAAAAATAATAAAAAAATTTTTTAAAACCACCTTCTCTAAGCATTTGGGCAGTCTGCATTCAATTGCTTTGGCAGGTGAAGAAGACCTACAGCAGCTTCTGCTAACTAGGATACAGTTACCAGGACCTCAACAATAATATCTGATAACCATGGAGTTTAATGCCTAAGCACCCACAGGAGCCTTATTTGCCATGATTATAGCCACAAACCTTACAACCTCTTCCCACAGAAATGGAGAAATCATCATGTTCTTTCAACCAACATTTTGAAAAACACAACAAAAATGGAGTATGGGAAATCCCAAGACTCTAAAATTATAAATCAGGCTTCGTAAGGGTCTAGACAGACTAGGAGACAGAGCTCATCAGCCTAGACAGCATCATGAATCAGGAGACCATGCTGATCTTCAGAGTCATTTTGATTCGTATCTCAGTCCCTACCCCCTTCCCCAATCCTAACTTTGGCAGGCCTCTTATGACAAGATGACTTAGTGGTGCTCCATCGTGTGTTCCAAGGAAGTCTTGCTTATATATGCATGATTTACCCTAATGATGCAGAAAGGAAAGTCACTTTCTCTCACAGGCACCTTGGAGGTTACTTTTAAAAGTAGTTCAACCATGTATCTGTCAAGCCCAGGTAGATAGAAAAGGTCAATGATGACAGAAAAGAGGTAAAGAAGTCTTAAGAGCAAGAGAAGATAGAAGAAAACATATAATATGAAGGAGAAAGGATACAGAAAGCCAAGGTCTTAAACAGGAATGGAGATAGGAAATGAAGAGAGAGGAAATGAGCAGGGTGAGCTAACCAAAACTAAAGATATTCAAAGAACCTCAATAGAAATCTACTACTTTATTTTTTAATTCATTAAAAAATAAACTTAAGTACATCTACACTCATATATACACATACACACAGAGGTTGAACATAGATACCCTACATTAGTAGACAATGATCCCTCTAGAAGATAGTCTCAGTTGTTAAAGAAAACCAAGTACTGGATAGTTCACTCCAAGTTATTGGTCAGGGAGGGTCTAAAGCTCCTGAAACAATAAGGCTTACCATTGTTCTTGCTTATGCAGCACAACTAGATGATAAGATCTTCTTGCTGAAGACACCAACACATTGGTTGTACAACATAGAGCTCAGGAAGCTCCCTCCCTGCTCGTGAGCTTGATAGTACCAGAAGGTGCTATGCAGGCCACTGGGGGAGAAAAGGCATCAAAGGTATTCCTGCAACCTCCAAGCTACAATACCAACCTACCAGGAAAGACTCTCCCTATGGTGCAATAGCAGCATGAAGTTATATAGATAACCATTTGGTCTTGGCTTGGATTTGAGGCCTACTTCATAGAAACAAATTTAAGTCTCATACTATAAACCTGGCCATTGCCCATAACTCAGGAGGTCAATGGCCCTAGGGAGAAATACATTATTATTGTTTGCTAACCAGTCCTGCCATCAAAACTGCCTTGTCAATATTTATGTCTATACCCACTAATTGTGCTTCGCTCAATCTTGGCTTCTCTCTGCAGTCGTCAACAGTTAAGTAGAGACTCGAAACTAATCAAAGTACTGAGAGTAAGTGTCTCTGCTCAGCCTTCAATAGGGTGTCTAGCTTCCACATTCCCTGAGGCTCAGAACACAACTCAGAGAGGCAGAAAGAGCTGGAGAAGGAGTTGCAGTGAAATGCTGTCTTTGGGACATTGTTGCGGGAAATAAAAAGAAGGTTCTGTTGCTACCGGTCCCATGGGGTCTCACTCAGAGGAGCTCTTACTCTGGGAGTTGCTCCAGTGTAGAGCTGAATGCCTGGTCTCTTTCTCTATCACACAGCCCTCTAGGCAGTTAGTTACTAAGCCTTGCACACAAACACACACACACACACACACACACACACACACACACCTCATTACACACCCCCCTGTTCCGGATCTGCATGCTCCAGCTGCCTCTCAGCCATTGCTTTCACACAGTCCTCCACAGCCCAGTAAAATCATGATTCAACAATCAATAACTTATAAAACAGATTTATATGTTAAATTCTCAATCCATAATCCCTCCACACAATAAGTTTACAATTGACAACAATATAAACTTCCCACCTAAATGAAATAAATTGACCTATAGAAATCTATCCCTTAGAAAGTACATACAACTACAGATGGCTACTCAGAGCAGCGTGGACGGAGATAGATCATCTTTGTCTTCAATATTGAATGTCCTGCTTCTTCTTCCTCCCACGTTACCATAGCAGCTTTGTCCCCACTCCACATTCTACCATCCAATCATGTATCGCCTTGACCAAACTAGTGCCAGCCCTCACCTGCATAGAGACATCAACCTACACTTCACCCTTTCTGTTTAATTTTTTAAAAAGGCTTTTCCCTCAAATGTAAGCTGTGCACAACTATAACTATTTAAAGATATTCTAAATAACTATGTTTTCTCAAATTTAATTAGCTTGGGTAGGCTATAAAACTAAATTAGTCTTCATCAGAAATCTGAGAATGGTCAAATATCTATAAACATAGGAAGCTTAACATAGCTTCCAGAACTGAGACATGTTGTAAAGACAAATCCCCACTAGCAGAGTCCCCTGTTAGCAACATGTGAGAGCAAGTCTTCAGCCTTCTTGCCCAGAATCATATCTGACAGACCTTTGTAATGCAGAAATCTTGAAGGGCTGATAATTCTGGCTCAGCAAAAAATATCAGTCAACTATTCTAGTGTAGGTTGATGTCTATGTGCAGGTGAGGGCTGGCACTAGCTAAGTCAAGGTGATACATGATTGGACAGTAGAGAGTGGGGCGGGAACAAGGTTTTGGTAAGTTGGAAGAGAAGAAAACAAGAGATTCAAAAAGGAGCAACATAGAAGTAGACATAGATGTTTCTCTCAGCACATCTCTATATGGATAAAGTTATTATGAATATTTTATAAGGGATGGAATTATACAGGATCATCTGACTTATCTAGGTGAACAAATTACATCATACCAATTGGATCAGAGTATTTTTATGTGTTTGTTGATATGGCAACCTTAATTAAGTTCAAAGAGGGTGTCGTAGTGGGAAGAACAAAGCCTGCCTCAGAATTGGGATGTGTGTGTGTGTGTCTGTGTGTGTGTGTGCGTGCGCGCGCGCTCGCAAGGCATGGCAACAACCCGCCAAGGGAAAGTGAGTGAAAACAACACACTGGGGCAGTCATGGACCACCCAGGACAGAAGAAACTAGGGCGGCTTGCAGATCGTGTGACAGAGTAGCATCCGGTCCATACGTGCCATATGGCCTTAAGGGTGCCAGCACTACTGCTAAATCTAAGGTTACCTTTCTATTTTTTCTGCAACAGGACATGACATGGTCAAACCACCCATCAACTCACTAGAGCTATAAGTTAGCATTTCAACAGATATCAGTAATTAAACTCAGGGTCCAAAGCGGGGGGCAGAGAAGGGATGAGGGAGACATGTTGGAGGTACATGAGTAGGAGGGAGGGAGGGAAGAATCAAGGATTTCTCAGGAGAGGGAAAGTGGGAGGAAGTAGTTACAGCACAAATAATCAAGGTGTATTGTTTCTTGTATGAAAAAAATAAATAAGAGTCTATTTCTTTAAATGTTTAACAAATGGCCCATTAGGCCTTTGTCATCCTAACAATTTCTTTTCAAGGGAGAATAAGCTATTCTTCACTGCTACCAAATGAGTGCATTCACAGTATAGCCATCGTGCCCTAGAAATGTCTGCTTATCATACGCTGAGCTCTGCTCTTCAGATGGTTTTCTGTGCACATCATCGTCTACTGGGGGTTGCGGGTTATCTAGAATTAGTACATATATTCACAGAAACTCCTTCTTAATTTAGTTTTTAGCTGACAAGTTTTTTTAATACACAAAAGAAATACACATTAATGAGGATAAGAATGTCTACTTCTGACACCTCATACTAAAAAAATATCCAAACACTGAAAGAGACCACACACTAGTGAATGAAAGAGCAAAGGCTATTATATTAATACTATTATTTGCTAATCACTGCTGTTTTTTAAATGGAGTCCATCCATTTCTAATTACATTGGCACAGAGGTAGCTGGATGTATTTAAATGGCCTTTATGCGTAGCACAGCATGTGGTAAATACCATTTGCTTCTGATAATTAAATCGGGGAGAGAAAAGGATAAAAATTCTGGTGTGTGTGATTAATCTTACTTCAATTAAAAAAAAAAAAAAAAAAAACCTATGTACAAGCTCGGCCACTGGGGGAAGATGGGCCCAAATAGGAGGCCTAGAAAGACACACTTCAAAAACAGCCAAGACCCAAAGAGAGGCACAAGAAGCAAAAGACGGAAACGACCATCCCGTTAGCCAAAACCGTTCATTCAAAACAGCTACAATGTAGGCATATTTTTCCTTGTCAGTGTTCTATAATAATCTCTCTGAGGAGAGAAGACCTTCAAAATTAATTGATGTCTGTAACAAGAATGTGAATAAGCATGCACCTTAGCAGGGAACACTGCATGCTGACGCGAGCCTCCCACGCAGGTGTCCGGGGTCAGAATTAATCTAGCAGATGTACCAGGGCTGAGTTCCATGAATTACAAATAGGTTAGTCAGCTCGGCTCCTCAGAACCGCGGATCGAAAGCTGCAAGATCCCTCTGTCTTTTAAGCCCATGGCTGCCTACATGGGTATAGGCATCAAGACCTTTGAGCACATAACTGCCCCGGCACTCCCATCTGAAGGTGAGGATTTGATGAAGAAAAGCGGGCGAGCTAGAGATGCCCCTCAGCCCTGTCCAGATGGCAGGCCCTGCCACAGCATGCTCCAACCTGCTCCTGCTTTGAAAGGGCAAGAGAGAGAGAACAATGTGCAAATTGCTTTGTTGCCCTGCTGTTATTTTGACACAAATCCTCCAGGGCTAAGGCCAGTCCCAGTGAAAAGAACTGATCTCTGAGACACGGAGGCAAGCTTGGAGCTACCTGTTTGGAGGAACACAGGTCAGGACGTGGTTGGATGGCTGGAAGCAGGTTAGACGAAATTGAGATTAAGGAACGCTGTAGAGCACAAATGGCTGCACAGCTACCTCAGAGGGGGGACTTCATGACACAGGAATGTCCCTTGGTGGCAAGAGCAACCTTTCACCTGGAAGACTGTATTCTCAGAGTTATTAGTAAAAGAAACTAGTCAAAGATGTACATAGAGCAATGCGTTTCCTCCCCAAAAACGAGGGGCGCGCTCTGCCCGCAGTTTCCTGAAACCGTGACAGAAATTCTGTGATCACCCCTTACCTTGCTTTTTCAGCTCTTAGGTAACAGAATAACCCCACCAAAGAGGTGTCAAAGGTGACAGAGAAAACTAACACAGAGGTTGAATAACGTGACTGAAGTCAGTCACAGCAAGTCAGGGTCAGAGCCAAGACAGCAAATTTAGTGTTTCCAATTAACGGCCTCTGTGTACAGTGGAGGCACACTGATGGCTCGGCTGCAAATGTCACTTAATGTTTTCATTAGTGAGATCCCAGGAGGAAACGAAGCAGCACTTACCTTTGACAATCTGCTTTGCACAGGCGTTGTAGACCTGCTCCTGGGTTGTGTTTGGCGGCAGCACTCTGTCAAAGACGTACGGCTTCCCTTGCTGAAAGCAGATGAAAGAAGAGGTGGAGAAAACACATTAGGGGTTTGGGCCTTAAAAGCACTAATATTAGTAGTTAAGCCACAGGCGACTGAATCGCCAGCCCAGTCTTAAAGCCAGCCCTTCCCCTCACCACAGAACCTTTACAGCACCAGCCACAAGTACACCGCATGCCTGGATGTTAGATGTCAAGGGCCTTGAAAGCACAGGTCTCTAAATTCTGTCCACTTCTCTGGATAAAAAGGTAGACAAGGCCTTCCTTTGAATATATTTATTGAGAATTTACTCTGGACTTGTTGCAGATTTGTGAATAGTCCTATCAAGTGGAGTGGATGGCGAATAGGCAAGAATGTTGACACTGGAAAACAAAAGGTGACTAGGTATGGAGTAAGGTGACAGATGACAGAGCTGACCTCAAGTAAGGAAGGCTTGGCCAGATACGTGTCAGTTCAGAGGATCATGAAAAGTTCAGAAAGATGGGTATCAGGACAGGATGAGTAGACAGCAAAGGGTTCTAGCGTATTACGGAAAAAAAAGAGGGTACCACAAGCCCAGGGACAGCAAGAAAATCCGGAGCCAGTTCTTGTCGGTAGGTACTGCTGGCCAAATAAGTAACCAAATCAAAGCTGCCTGTGTTGTGTTTACCGGAGAGAGGACATGACCAGATTTAAGACACTGTTCTCAGGAGACACACAGCACTGCTATTGTCTTACAGTTCCCTGTCCTACAGAAGCAATGTCTAAACTGGACTGAAGCTTCCAAAACAAAGGAGCCCTTCTATGCAACCAAACAAGAAGTTCGAGGAAGAATGGCCGTCTAGGCGTTTGTCTGGAATTCTGCTCCATATGGAATAATCAGAGAACCTCTGGTGTCAGGGGAAGGGAGGAGCCCTACCCCAGCACCAGATAAATTCCACCACCTATCATTCACTCGCTGTTCCACAAGGACCAGTGGGCATCTCAGTGCCAGGCACAGCATCGAACACTGGGAGAGACTGGGTAAGACACGGGTCCAAACTGAATTTTTCTCTGCCAACAGTGCCCAGGCAAATCAGTACAGCCTTTCACAGCCTGGCTCACAAATCCAAAAGGAGAGAGAGAAGGGCTAAAACCACACCTCCTAAGAGTCAGGGACAGACTGACTGCTCAAAGGGACAGCTGCCTGCCAGAGCTCCAAGAGAAGAAGGGCTCCGTCCTGTAAACTTCCTACAAGGAAACCCAGGCTGTCCAGTAGGCTAACTGGTCACTCAAAACAGAGGTGAAATCCCGGCCTTAGGCCTTATGTTTGACCCTTAGTCTCTGAAACCAAAATTGACCTAGCCAGGTAAACAAGTTATGTCTACTTTTACCTTAGAAAAATGGAGAATTTTTAGAAAACATTGAAAAGAGGGGAGGGGACGAGGTGAGCTTCATTTCCAGATGCAGACCTGCAGCCATCTGGGTGGAAAGGGTCACGTTCTCACGTTTCAGTCAGCTTTGTACCAATTTTGCACTACGGTTAATGAACCTGGTTTTTATTTGGTTGAGTAACCAAAAACTATTCCCCACCAAACTACTCAACTATCTTACTAGCTTATCCATTTTCACATTCAACCTATATCAGAGGCTGGGGGATTCAGTTTGGTTAACAGTGAGACACTCACAGTTGTCTGAAACTCCAGCTTCCTGGGATCCAAGACCCTCCTCTGACTTCTTTAGGGACCAGTGTTCATGTACACAAAGCCACACACATACACAAACTCATAAATACAATTTAAAATAATTTTAAAGAACTTTTTTTACAAAACTCAGTCAATACCAGGTGAGAATACAATAAAATTAAACATTACAGAGGATGAGGGCATATCTGAGTGGCAGAGATCTTGCCTGACCTACATGAGGCCCTGGGGTCCGACTCATGCACTGAAAACATAAAGAATAAACATTTACAGAATTTGCCCAAGTCATCCACGGAACCCTCTAGAAACTTAAAACAAATTTACTATTTCTCCAAACTTAGAGGTAACACCCGTGTAACTGTGTTGCCCGCGGCACGATCCTGCCTTCAGTTTTAGAGAAAATATATTTAATGCAGCAGGGAAATGACCGGCTGAGTGATGGTGTACAGTTTGGACAGTCAGAATGCCCTAAATTTGCCTTCCAGTTTAAATGCTGGCTGTAATTCAGTATACTTTTCTTTAAGAGAGATGGGAAACAAGAATTCATTAGTCCCCTTTAAAAATACTATCAATTTTCAGTTGACAAACAGCATGACACTTCTAAATGACCTAAAGTTAAAACCCCCAAGGAAATTGCCTGCAAGATTTTGTGACTGGGTTGACGCTGAGGAAGAAGAAGCACTTGCCCCTTCTCTCCTTTTCTCTCACTTCAACACACACACACACACACACACACACACACACACATACATTTTACTACTAAAAATATCTTACAAATTCTTATCAAAATAGGAACAGAGACCCTTACCCAGAATCCCCAAGGAGACAAGAGTCTGTTTCTGGTGCTGCAATGGCTGAGGATTCTGTAGGTGGGCAACGATCCCACCTGCTCAACCATTTGCAGTTAGAGGACAAAATTCAAGCAACATTGCTGTGTTGGTGCTGGACACTGGCACTTGGCTGGAATGGAATCAGCACCCACCACCAACCTCTGAAGACTCATTTCCCTCCAGGTGTCCTCTCAGCACATGGCCACTCCATCCTCTCTGACCACACATGCCAGAGTCCTCTGCTGGTATCTCTTTCAGGCAGAAACAGTCAAGAACTGGCCTAGACCCAAGCTTCGTTGTACACTTGGCTTTTAGAACATTTAAGTGGTTATTTCAGCCTTCATCTAACACTGAGGTTCAGGAGATCCACCTACTAAAGAGTTCCACCGCTATGGGTGACCCTGAGCCACCCAAACTTCACTAGCCAAAAAAAAAAAAAAAAAAAAAAACAAAAAAAAACATTGTGTTCTCCATATCTGAGTGTTCCAGCAATCACCCAGATATTCACACTGAACACCTAAGGCTCAGTGTATACCAATAGTTATCAACTCGTAGTATTGATACCACACATATCTATACCACACAATTCTCTCCATCAATCTTTTACACAAAACAGGCAAAGCCCCTAGACAGCCACCTTGCTGTTCTTCATCCCTAATAATTCATTTCTATCGTTGGCCAGAGTGAGTATTCCAAAAATAAGATGATGTCACTTCCCCACTTGATACTCTCTTGTGGCTCCTGTTCCGTCTTTGCCCAGGGCTGCCTGAACCCTCCCCTCTCCTGCAGTGTGGTCCAGTGGAAGCTCCTGCACCCTATTCTTTCTGTTCTCAACGCCTTTGTTACCAACCTCTCTCGCCCTCAGAGTTCTCTGAGCTCAAACCTGCATTTGGCTACCACTTATGAACTGCTGTCTTAATTTGCTTTTATGTCATCGTAATAAAACATTATGAAGGAAAACAACTTGTGAGGGGAGGTTTATTACATCTTATAGGTTAGAGGTCATCATCAAGGGGAGCTAGGGTAGGAGCTCAAGGCAGGAACTGATGCAGAGGCCAAGGAGAACACTGCTCACTGGCTTGTTCCCTGTGGCTTGCTCAGCCTGCTTCCTCCAGGAACCCCTGCCCAGGGGTAGCACTGTCCATGGTAGTTGGGTTCTCCTACATGGATCCTCATTTAAAAAAAAAAAAAAGAGCTCCAAAGACTTGCTCACGGGCCAATCTGACGGAAGCATATACTCACTTGAGGTTCCCTCATCTAGATGACTCTAGTTTGAGTCAAATTGACAAAAGTCAGCACATTGTTCACCTCTCACATTCTTCATCCTTCAGGGCTTCCATGATTCTAATTAAAGCAACCCCACCTCACACTGACACAGCTATCACCTAAAGACTTGGTTTGCTTCATGACAAGGAGTGTAACAGCTATTTCCAACCAGCCAAAGGGTCCATTGCAATGAGAGTATTTATCCCACTGGAATGGTCTTTGCAAATCCTCAGCAGACAGGCAAACCCACTGAACCTCATGCGAGGGATGTGGATGACACACTCTGCACTCATTACCAATAAGGAAGCTTGCCACCATTGCCATGAATCCTCTATGCACTGCGGGCTGATTGCACGGGATCAGAATACTAAAATGAATGACCTACCGGGATCACATACAAAAAAATAACAGCAGATGGTCCTTACACTTCTCTAGTTAAAATTAAAAACAAAAATCCTCTCAAGTTGTTGAGAGCAAAATGTCTGCGAACCATATGGCCTGTCTATTAATACATTGACCTGTTACCCAAGAACTGCTCCCCGCCTGCAGGCAGCTCAGCTATGAAAGACAAAGGAAAGATGATGTTCAGAAGATGAGTACCAAGTATAAGGCACATAAAATTAACTGTTCTTATAAATACATTATTAAGAAATCCAAAAACAATCTTAAAGACTGTACAAGAGTTGTGACCAAAGTTGACCACAATTTGAATATTTTTCCCCATCTTCATTAAGATGGACAGAAAGGCTACCATTTCGACTAGATAGTTGCTGGTTGCTGAGAGCAGTCATTAGTCATTGGTGCTTGGATAGCTTCATTCCCAAAAGTGCAGGAAGAGAGTCTAGGAGAAGATGAATTCTTTCAACCTCAACTGACCTACTCCATGCTGACCATCAGAGCCAATGGACCCCACCCATTTATGTTCCATCTCACTCTTCATGAGGACTTTAATAGACTTTGATTTTCCGGTGTTCTTCCTTAAATGGTGCTATCTTCCTAAGAGATTTACATATATTTTTGAAAAGCAGGAGAATTCAAACAGTGTGCTCTGAGATTGATGGGAAAGACTGAAGTAACTTGATCAGTGTGGTAGCAAAGACCAAAGGGCAATTCAATGTTAGGCCTGGGCACTGCCTGACCTGGAGGCATAGGAAAAGACTTGAGATCTTGGAAGAAGTCAGAGACAGCAAGAAAACAGGTAGCATGCTTATGGCAAGCACTCTCACCAACAGGGAAAAGAAAGACACACAGACACACACACACACACAGAGAGAGAGAGAGAGAGAGAGAGCGCACTTGACCAAAGGCAAAGGAAAAGACAGATATAGGCTTCATATGAGATGGTGAGAAAAAAGTTTTTAAAATTCTGGAATTGTTCAGCACCCCAAGTGACACCTCAGCACTAGAAGTGACATTAGGAGACGAAGCTTGGTAGACAGCAGTGCACGCCTGGGGTCTGAATGCCACACCGACACCTACAACACTGAAATCTCTGCTTTGGATCACTCACACTCTACAAATCAAGGAGACAAGGGGCATGAGTTTCTGGTCCTTTTTTAAAAGCATTCCTTGTTCTGTTCCCAGTCAGCTGTAGATCATTTCTGCGTACACACAACCAGTTCAGCCAACGAACACAGAGCCTCTGCTGTAGGAGCTGCAGTCCAGCCGCACACGTGCAGTAGCCTTCGATCTGCTCACACTTACAACGCCCATCTCCGTGAGCCTGCACACAACTCGGCCAGCAACGTCCTTCAGAAGGAAGTGTGCAGTATCAACTTTAAGGCCGCCTCCCTGGAACATGAAGCTTGACACTATTTCCAGAAGAAGACAAAGTCTTCTAAGCCTAAGACAGCTCTGCCTCACTTTGGAAGCTAGTGTCCACCCTCCAAAGCACTTTCTTCCTGTGGGAAACAAATGGAAGGATGGCTGTACTTGTTTCTGAAAGCTGTATGAGTTTGTTTTTCATTGAAAGACTCTAAAGAAACCCACAATCAGGACACAGTAGTGTGCACAAGGAGAAATTAAACTACGAAGGGTTTTCATAACAGTCTGAAAGGATGTTTCCAAAATATTAGCTGAAAAGCCCAAGTTCTTGGGCTAGCACTAATGCTCACTTTTTACCAACACGCATATAGTACCCAGAAGCTTGAGGGGCTGTTAAAATGTAACTGGTACACAACAAACTTCATCCCTCTGTGCAATCAGTGCAGGGAACATTCAAGTCCTGCAAAGCCAACAGAAGCCACGATTCGGGCTCCTGTGAGGATCAAATACAACCATGCGAATAAAGAATCTACCATAGTGCCTGGTGCTGTAGAAGATGTTCGAGAGGAGAGCGGAAGTATTCTCTGTTGCAAGACTTGAGGCCTGGTGATTAGCTTATACCAAAAACGTGAACTGCACCAAACTTCCCAAGCCATAAGACTACAGGGGAGAGACACAGAAAAGCGAAACTTTCAGTGCACCTGCTCAGAACCTGGCACCCTGCTGCCCTCATGATATCCAAATGTGGAATCGCATCATGGTCTCCTCCAAGCCCAAAGGCCTGAGACTCCAGAGCTCAACTCCTAAGAATAAGGAGGGGGCACAGACACAAAACAGTGGCTTTTTTCCAAGAATGATTGTTTACATTATTTCAGAATAATCAGTGGCATGTTCAGTCACAAAGCCCATGCAGGAAAGATAAGGAACTGGGTCTGATTTGGGCACTCACAGACTCGATCACTTTACTATTAGTACTGAGCTTCAGGGCCTTCGAGAAACATAAGTGAAACACCCGCAGCCAACGTGAAGCAGAGTTCCGGGAACCTGACTCACCTCCCAGTCTTTCCAGACTGACCTGACCTGCCAGCTCCTAACAAACAGGCCAGAAGGGCTGTCTAGGTCTCTGACCTAGCAGTCCTCAGCCAATGGCAGATAAAACCTGGGGGGTAAGTACGTTTGTTGTTTGGGCCAGGGCTGGTGTGGAGGGTCACTGGGTCACTGGGTCACTGGGTAGGTATTCCAGGTGGTCCCTGGAGTTCCATTTGCTCATGGTAGCAACTCCAGAGAGGCAACAGCAGGCCTTTCTTTGCCCGGGCCTCACTTCCCTCTTCAGGGTTTCTCGGTCTCACCTCTCAAAGCACTTTACTATAGTCTCAATCTATGCTTCTAGAGAACCCCAAATAAGGTAAAAACCCCAGATGCTTTACTCCCTTTTGCCTTTTACTTTACACTTGCCCTGGGTTCGAGGGGAGTTCAGACGGGTGAAATCACTGCCAAACAAGTGGCCATTACCCAGCGTGCACAGGCAAGGCGAGGAGGTGCGGGGGTCCGGGGGGAATGGAACCTCAAATCATTGTTAAAATTCATTGAGCTCATCCAGGGCAATGGCAGGTGGCTGTTGTGCTAGCAAGGTAAGAGGCTGGAGCGAGATCACCTCACCCCAAGATCCAGGGCCAGCCTCGGAACACTGCAAGACCTTGTATCAAGGGAAAAATAATCGACCAGTTTTGCCCTAGACCCTGGGGTAGGGGAGTGACTTTTCCTTCATACCGGTGCTGGCCACCTGCCAAGCTGGAGACATGTAGGGCCACACTTGCCAAGAAGGTCACTAAGCCCTGATTCGTACAAAAGTGCCCTACTAGCTGCTAAGGGTCCAGGACTAACATGGTACCTGGGTACCAAGGTGCTAGAACTAGGTACTAGGACCTCATTCTATGATGTAGGGTCGGAGACATGAGCTGTATCTCTCCTTTGAGTCATTCTCCCACTCCTAGATTTTAATGGTCCTAGATGCTCCCTTTCTTCCTCCACCCATTTATCTCTCTCTTTAATTTTTGTTTACCCTCTGGCTTGTCTGGAAGTTGCCAGGTCATCCCCAAGGCGGGGGGGGGGGGGGGGGAGGGACGGGACTCGGCACATTAGGGCAAACTCCCGTACCTAGTAGTGACCACCAGCTCAGCCCACCCTTGTCATGCCCTCCCCAGGGCCCAGCAGCCTGTAGCTGCCTAACGAGGGGACTAAAGACCAGGCTGTCTTCGCCCCAACTGCACGCTCTCACGTCCCTGCTTGCACTGGGATGATGCTCTGAATGGGGCCAGAAACACTAAGTAAGCCACACAGCATCCATAGTGCTGCCCCTCCCCACACTGGCTCTCTGCCCTCGGGATGGTAGCTGGTGCCCACGCTGGCTGAAGCCAAGGCTGCTCCCAGGAGAGTCAATAACGAAGCAGACGTCCACAAAGCAGTGCCCGGCCCCCAGTGGAGTTGCCAAGGCAATGCCAACCGCTTCACAGATTGCAAAGGAACAAAAGCAGCACAGAAGACTGAATCTTGTGAGCCTTCCTCCTGCAGGAAACCAGGCTGCAGTTCTCTCCCTCCTGCCAAACTCCCTGCTGCGTGGACACAGGCACTGTCAAGATCACAGACGGCTACAAAAAAAAAAAAAAAAAAGTATTCTGGAAGGCACAGTGCCAGAGTGATAATAAAGAAATTCAGAACTATCGCCTGGCTCCGGAGAAAGGAGACAGAAGGATAGCTTCTTTAAGGAGAAGAATGAAAACTGGTTCCGTGACATGGTGATTTTTCCGCTTCCAATCAAAGCAAAATGCACTCCTTCCTCTCCCAGCTGCCAGGATGTAGAAGGGAGCAGGGGAGGTCGGAATGGCTGGTCCTTCCCCCAAAGCCTGCCCCTCTCATTCTAGTGAGCCAAGACACCCTCCTGTATCATCCATCTTCTTCCTCCCTGAAGATGGAGGATCCCTGGAGCTCTCACACACTAACCGGAACAGGAAGCAGGAGTCTCTGATGCTCTCCTGAGTGGCTTCTGCCTCAGGCACATGCAGTCCCAGAGAAGGCACGCTGTAGGCTTCAAGGGTTCGCTGAGTACTTGGGGAAGAGAACAGAAGCCTCTACTATGGTGACCTCAGTGATCTGCTACTAAGTCAAGTCTGAGAAAAAGAATAAAATTTTCCTCAGAAAGGAGGCGAAAAAAATATTTTTTTTCACTAAATATAAAATGGAGAAACTATCTTTGCTGGATTCACAATAACTGGAAATGTCTACCTTCCTTTGGGGGTGTGATGGTCTAGCAGCAAATGCCAGGAACAGCAACACATACTCAGTCAAGCCTCCTCCCTCCCAGGTAAGCTGAGGCCTGTGGGAGCACACACACCAAAGCCACATGGCTACACATGTGACGTTGGTTGATATGAGAGCTTGTGCCCAGACCATCACCTGACTAGCTCAGTAAGTCACACTGCAGGTAACCAGAGAGAAGCAGACTCTTCTTTACTCATTTTCTCACTGATGGGAGACAGACAGCTCACATAGTAGTCATTACCCAGCACGGTGGATGACAATTTTACAGTCATGGTATATTCAGGCGCCTTGCCTCTGGGTACATTTCAGAGCTATGGGGCGAAAATGTCAGCCTCCCTTTCTTTGAAAGGGAAATAGCTTTCAAGGACTGTGGAAGGTGGTGACGTGAGCTTAGATGAGCAGCAGAATTCTGGTCCCACACCAAGACTCCCACCCGTAAGACCATCCAAGAGGCACTTTGTCGATGTTCCTCCAGGAGCACATATATTCCTCAGCTATGGATTTACTATGAATTTCGCAAGTTTGACCGAATCTGTGACTTTATACAACTTAGCCGTGTTTTCTAGGCCTCCTCCTCTATTGAAAATGAGAGGTGCAATCCCTCTGGCTTTAACATGCTATAATAAAAGGGCTCAGAATGCAATAGCTTGCTCTTCCCTGCTAAGATAACCTCATAAATTACAGAAAGAAGCCTCCCATGAAGATAATACTAAACTAAAACCAGCAAAACTTAGTAGGCTTGGGCAGCTCTGTCTCGATGGCTAAGGGTATGCGCGCGCACACTGTATGTAAGATGGAAGGGCTGAGTGTGAACACTGTGAAGCTTAGACATGCTAGTCCAATGAGATGGCATCATCAGTCAGGACACAGATGGGACATTTGGTCCCCAGTGCAACGGCACAATGCCCAATGAACAGATAGAGTGCTTAAAGCCCCCTCCCTGCAGAAATCTCTATTAACAAAAGTTAAGTGTCTCTGAGCGCAACCACCATTTCCTAGACAAAAACATCTGAGTCCTGTAAGGTGTAGATTGTACTTTCTACTTGATGACAAAAAGCACCTCATTTTTCACGGCCTAAAGCACTAGAAAGGCTAGGTGGCCACACACAAGAGAAGGCAAAATTCAACTGCCCAGTACTCTCTGCCTTACCTGCCTCATTTCTGATCCTGAACTAAACTCACTGAACCACTAGTGGCCTAGACAACAAAGTATCATCAAGATCAGCATTCCAGTCTTCCACCAGGAGCAGCAACTCACTTATCAGATCCATTCATTAACCGAACTGTGAGCAACCAACTGTCTGCTTCTGAGCCCCAGCCAGCCTGTTGAAACTGCCCTGGATGCCGGGTACTGCACGGACCAGCTCAGCATCTTCCTTCTGGCCTCCCAGCACAGTCACTCGTTCTCCCTCTTGCCAACCAAGTCCCATCATGCCTTCATGCTCCCTCTCAGTCTGCACCATCCGTTTTGTCCTGTCTGCCCGGAAGAGCTTTGAAGTATAGCTGCAGTTTCAGCCATACCCAAGAGAAGACACAAAGTCCACCTCTAACTCAGGGCTCCAGATCCCAGTTATTGTCAAACAGAAACAAATGCGATCGGATGCTCCACCTGCCCTAAACAAAACAGCATGCAGTTGGCATCTGTAACCTCGGGTTCTGTTTCTACCCAACCAACCAACCAGATTCAAAATATTTCTTCACTGCCTCCTCGCTATCACCTTTCCTTGCCATTCTGATCTGTACGATGCGACATAGCAACAATTTAAACAATGTTTACATCTTATTATGCAAGTCATCTAGAGACAATGTGAAGTATAGGATGTGCTGCCACTCACAAACACTATGTGATTTTACACAGGG
The DNA here is from genome assembly GCF_963924665.1 of Micromys minutus. Classification (NCBI taxonomy): domain Eukaryota; kingdom Metazoa; phylum Chordata; class Mammalia; order Rodentia; family Muridae; genus Micromys; species Micromys minutus. Next base: position 24,389,321 of record NC_137982.1, on the reverse strand, counting down.
ACTCGTGGATCTAGGAGGCTTGGAGGTACCTTGAAGTCGGTCCTGCACGAATGCTGAGGAGCAGCTGTAGGCTGAGGAAAGATCTCAGCTCACCCCTCCTCCTCTTCTTTCTATCCCTAGTGCCTAGGTGCACAAGCTCAAGGTCACCTTCCCCACATCAGGGCCAGAGTGGTCCTTCATGCCTCTGATCTCTCTTGTCTTATACCTCAGCTATTCTCACCAATTTTTGCCAAAACTCTCGCACGAGCCTTCTAAGTGGTCCTAGTCTCCTTTCCCTTGGGTACATACATCTCTGCATCCTTTTCCAAATGCATTTTCCTTGGCCAAGGTGCTCAGCAACTTGCTAGGATGTCTACTGTGTGCCAATCCACAGCTCACTGAGATGCTTCTCACTATTTGCCTGATGGGTCCTTATCTGGCAGTGAGCTTGCAGCCTCCCTCCAGTCACCCTACTGCTTGCATCATCCCCTCTCATTTGGACGGCATCTATTAGCTTGACCTTGTCTGTCAAAAATTCTATCCATCCTTTAAGACTCAGGCCAAATGTTTTCTTTTCCAACATAAGAACAAAGTCTTTTCCTGAGACTCTGACCCTCCCTCTTCCTCGTCTCAGAAGCTGCTCAGCTAGCTGTGTGACCTCCAGAATTGCTGTCACATGTTCACCTAACAAGTATCATCTCTGTCCTTTGAGCATCCACAGCAGTCTTCCTCCAGGGGGTCTCTAATCACAGTCTACTCCAGACAGCAGGCATCTGGAAGCACCGTGCTGTGGGTAAAAAAGCACGATTCTGGGTTACAGCGCAAGGTAAGGCAGGGCTGACACATTTTATTGAGCACGCCAGTCCCTCTGCTGTGTACATTCCTAAGTAGCAACACTTTCATGCAATTGCTACTCTGCATCTTACAGGGAACAAAGTTAGATTCAGAAAAGCCCATGGCTTGCCTGGGATCACAAGCCTACATCACTTGCTTTATATCTTGGTTTGAGAACACGTAAACAGGAGACAATCCAAAGAAACCCTTTGGTTGCATTCATTTTTAAGTGACTTTTAAAACCACTAATCCCAGCAGTTATATAGCTAAGGGGTATATAATTTGTCTCCCATTAGCTTTGCTCCAGACAGTACTTTGGATGCGTGGGTTGTGATTGTATCTGTTACCTAGGTGACTTTCCAGAAACTCAAAGGCCACTTTTGGGAAATCACTGATTCTTCATTTAGGCCTGCACAAGGAGGTGGGGGATAAATGAGACAGAAGTAATGACACCAAGATGAAGAAATGGAGATAGTGCCAAGGTTTATAGGGCCAGCATGACCTGGTCGCTGAGCAAACCAACCGCTCCATTTCCCAATGCCCCACTTCATACATCACAGTAGCATGCAGAGGCCCGGCCACCAGCCTTTCCTCAACTAAGGCCCTGTCGTTCCCTTTGCCTGAGATGAAAGGAGCCTGACACTTGTGCTTGACTAGGATTTGCTTTCCAGATGACATTATGTAACCTTACTTTACTGGCATTCCAAGAAAATCCTTTCTTCCTTGTTCCAACAACTTGTTTCAAAACTACTCAGGCCCCTGTGTGAGCAGTAAGTAAAACAGTTTGGACACAGTAATAAACCATCTTTTGAAAGGCACATAAAATCACGGAAGAAGTTGCAAAGCATGTTACTAACATCACAACTTTCAGAGAATTTTAATTAAGAATTTGTTTCTTGGGGCCACAGAGATGGCTCGGTGGTTAAGAGCACTAGCTGTTCTTCCAGAAGACCAGAGTTCAATTCCCACCATCCACATGGCAACTCCCAACTGTCTGTATCTCCATGATCTGACACTCTCACACAGACATACATGCAGGCAAAACACCAATGCACATAAAATAAAAATATATTATAAAATTAAAAGAATTTGTTTCTTACCTCACTCATCTCTGAGTGGATTCTTGCAGTGTTTAAATATTCATTACAGACGTTAAAATAATACAGTCATTTCAAAAATGTCACTCCAAAATACTGCCAACATGAAGTCTATGTGCCAAAAGCAGACTTCCATCTTGGACAACTACAGCAAAGCTCTAAGGTGAATACTAAACACCCATCTCAAGACACGGAAATCAGAAGGCAGAAGTAATATCTAACGCTGGCACAGTAGAGCAAAGAGCAGAGGCGAGAAAGTCTGGTTTCAGGGCCCACAGTGTCCCAACGTTCTAGGATCTGTCCCAACACAGATCCAGCAGTACACCGGACTTCAATTCAGCAGTTCTGCATGGATACTGTAACAGTTTCTGCCAGGTTGTACTGTGACTCTGGTGGACGTGACGGCAGAGCCAAGGCCTGAAGGCCTGCCAGCCCAGGAAACCAAGGGCAGGATGCCCCAGGCCCAGATAACAGAAAAGGAGCCTCACTTAAGAAACATTTGATCTGCTGGAAAGTGGGTCAATCCATCCAGAGATAGCAAGGCAGAGGATGGTAGGGGACAGGTGGAGAGCTCAGGGAGCAAAGCTGGACACCTCTTCGTACATTCTTCTATGGTATCCTAGTAAGCAAAGGAATGGCCTGTTCTGGTTTCTATTTGCCACTCTGTGGAGGCCTGATGCTTGGGACTACAGCCATAAAATAAAATAATCATTAGGATCAATCGGGATGCAACAGTAGGAATCCAGAGAGAGCGGGGGCAGCTTGGAAAACAGAGATGAAGGGGCAGGGTTGGGAGGAAGACAACGAGGCAAATACAGACAACAAAGAACCATGTTGCAAGCTCTTGCAGAAACTAGGAATCTAATGTATTGGTCACCACGTTGAGCTACAAGTCACATAGCATTTCCAGCCTCACTGCTAACTGGGACAAGAAAGGCTGTCCATCTCTTCAGAGATTGTCTCTCCTCTTTCCACCTTCAAGTTCAAGTTGGGTCAGTTGGAAACAAGGGAGAGAGAGAACCCAGGGATAACGCAAAGTGACAAGTTAAAGCCCCACAGCAATGACGTTCATGCCCTCACCTGTGACATGACAGGGACAGCAGGTCAATCCAGCACAGTCAGTGGGTAGGTAGCAATCCATAACCAGCCCAGTGTCTGACTCCAACACCCATGTCCCTTCAGCCACAGTCTGCACAAAATGTGAAGACCTCTCTGCAGGGAGAGTGACCTTCACAGTAGGAAGAGTAACCCTGACCTGGCCAAATCATTCTTGTACACTCTGCTTTCCAGACCTGAACTCTGTTCCATTTTTTTGACAAATTTTTCTAAGTGCAAGTATTTGTTATTATGTAACATGTAGGTGCCAAGCTCCCTAGTCAGGCAGCCTGCTAGATTCTAGGAAGCCAATAATGAGGAGACAGGTCCCCAGTACCAAGTATTCAGGGTCTGATGAGAAAGGCAAAGAAGCAAAACGTAGGAGAAGCACATACTTCAAAGCTCTATAAATAGGTGAAAATTCAGACGGTATTTCTAAGGACTTGGCTGCTCCTGTGCCACACTGGCCTCATTATGTAGATAGCTTCACAGCTCCATCCCATTGTATTATTCTGTAATAGTGCTGTCTGATGAGAAAAAGGTGTCAGTTTAAAAATCTCGAAGTCTCACATGAAGTAAGCCTTCTATTTTAAGGAGGCGTTCGGAATGCTAGTGGTGCTGTTCCACCCATGGGCGGTTATGACGGAGGCTGCACACAGAGAGGGACAGCAGTGACGGAGAAGGCTAAGCAGCGTTGGGACCAAGCATGAGTGGGTGAGCTACAGAAACCCACGGACTCCTCAGCTGGTCCCGCAGACTAGCTGTTAGGATGCCCACTTCACAGTGGGAGAAACTGAGGCTTCGGTGGCTGCATAACTAAGTTTTTATCTAATTATGTGTGGGATGGAACACTGTTCTTACCTCTTCTGCTCTGCTAAGGTCAGGACGGACCTTTAACATGACTAAAGGGTTAGAAATCACAAGCAGGGCTTGTGGGCTCAACTCTGTTCTTTGTGGAGCAGAGCCATTTTGTTGGGTGCCTGGGGCTCATTTGGAATATTTTCAAGTTAAGCTGAGATCATTGCTCTCTGTCTCTCCTCATGGTAGAAGAAAATGTCTTCACTGCCCACATGCCCGGGAAGGATAAGATAAAGTGTCCAGACAGTGGGGTTCTGGGGGACTCAAGAGAACTGTGGTGTCTGTAACTTTACCAACCCTAAACTCCTTTTCTGATCCCTTCTCCGTCACACAGCCCACCTGCTTCAGAGCCTTCTTTCTGAGAGGATATCTTGTACATGGCAGCTAGGACTTCCTACCTCGTCAACGCCCAGCTGAGTGAGTGGGAAATGAGAATGGATAATACTTCTAAGACAGTCGTGTAAGCTGCCTGGAAAGAGTTATGTCCACCCCTTAAGCCCGTGGCTGCCTGCACATCAATTCCACATCTGTGACTGTGGACAGCACCGATCAAAGCTGTGGATGTCAACAGTGACACCAGAGGCTGAACGGGCTGGAAAGATGAGAGACCAAAAGAACGATGAAACCTCCAATAGCACCTCCCAGTCTGCAGATGACAGACTGATCTCTCCGTTAGCCAGACACTGATTTGAACCTGAGAGTCTGATGACCCACAGACTCGCTCATTTCCTGGTGAAGCACCTGAGCAAAGGCAGGGCTGGTGTACACAGTACTCCCCCTTTCCTTCCCTCACGGTGAGCCACTCAGTCATGAATGCCAACCTCCATAAGTTCAATCCTCAGGGGATCTCTCTCCTTCCTGCTTTCTACAGTCTTCCACCAATGTCATGGGTTTGGTTTGAGGTCAAGAAGCCCCAGACTTGAAACCACACATGGAAACCACCCCATCCTCAGCCCCCATCAGATTCCTTCCAAATGACACTACTCCCACATTTGGAAAAAAAAAAAAAAAAAAAAAAAAAAAAAAAAAAAAAAAAAACACAGGAGAGCGCACACAAACCAAGCAAGACAATAAGAGACCTTATGTTCCTCAGTCAGCTATCACAGCTTGAGGCCTGTCATGCAAAGAGCTGGGTCCATTCCCAGTTTTAAGTTCACACACCAGGGTGCCTTAATGCCACTGTGTCCAAAGCCCTTGACCTTCACAACCTCCAAGGTGAAGCCCCCAATACAACCGTGGCAGGTTGCCAGTCACAGGCCACATGTCCACCAGGTAGATCATCCATCCCTGTGACATCAATTGCTGATCAGCTCTAGTGAAAGAAAAACTTTCTGAAGCAACAGTGGTCTGGTGGGGAGATTTAACTGGTACTCCTGAGTGGTCTGCAAAGACGGGCTTTCCTTAGAGCCTCTCGGTTCTCTGGTGTGCAAAGCCCTTCCTTGGAAGAGGCCAGTCAGTTACAAGAGTGTCCTTCCCTGGGACCACCAAGTGATCAATGAGTGTGCACCTGAGTTCTATGTCTCTCATGGCCACTGGCAGCCCTCCAGGCAAACAACCTCAACTCCCACCGCCACTTTCTGCTGAATTATTTAACATCAAGGATCGACTAGAATTTACTTGCAGAATTTACCAGTTTAAAAAAAAAAAAAAAAAAAAAAAAAAAAAAAAAAAAAAAAAGGTGTCCTGCTACCTGTCCTGGCTCTCTCTCTGTCCCCAGTGAGCCTGTCCTCCTACCTCCTTGCCCCTGAACTCTCTGAAGCCTCTCTGGGGCACATATTTTTACCATCTCTCTCACCATCTCCCTCTCAGTTACCTAAAAGTGTGTACACTTCTGTAACTCTAAAAAAAAATGTAAGCCTCCTCTCTGCCTCTGCTGCGCTATCACATACTCCAGAGCCTACCTCTAAGCCAGTGTTTCTCAACCTAATGCTGCGGCCCTTTAATACAGCTCCTGTTGTTCTGACCCCCAACATAAAACCACTTTGCTGCTACTTCACAACTGTAACTTTGCTACTGTTATGAACCATTCTGCAAATACCAATGTGTTTTCCAATGGCCATGCGGCCTCTGTGAAATAAATTCACCCCACAAAAGGGTCTCTACCAACAGGTTGAGAACCAGTGCTCTAAAAAGCATCTCCCCGGGTCTGGTCTTTTGTTAAATTGACTGCAGCAAAAACCAAAAGCAACAGCATCTCCTCTGCCTCCCTCTCTACCAGCGACCACCACTGCCACCTCCCTCTTCTGCAACGACTCCCTTTGTGCAGTAGATGTTCTTTAATTTATATTCTGTGTAAGCCCTGGCCTTCCCCGGGGCTAACAGACTGTACCTGCACCTCCACCACCCACTAATGTTACTGACGTTACCCACCTCAGGGTTCTAAGTGGCACCTCTAATGCTGTGTCCCTTTAATGCAGCTCCTCCTGTTGTTCTAGAACCACAAACAAGTCATTCTACACGTCCCTTAATGTTTTCTTAAGTTGTTCTTTCTTAAACATATTGCCAGGGGAAGTTTCATGACTATCCCGAATAAAAATAACTAGGTGCTACAATGGGGGACATTAAAGATGGACACAATGCAGACAACACAACGTTAATGAGTGTAGCTACTTATTGTGCAGAACACAGACCCCCGGCCTCAGACCTGCCCTTTCCTTCTGTAAAGAGGGAAGTCCCAAAGAAAGACTAAAGATTATCAGCAAGCTGAGGGTTTTCCCTTTGATACACTCACAGGGCCTGCAAGAGAAATCAAAATCTATGTTACCTAAGGCCCTATCTGTGTGCTGCTTAAAGTGATCAACCAAGACCACTGGCTGCTGGGTGCAGGGCTTCCCTCCTCTTCCAGAGTTTCACGGTCACACTTCCTTCAATGGTTAACTGTATGTCTTAGCTCCATTTCCCATATCCTTAGGAAATGAGATTACACACAACATTCTGAAACAAAAGAAAGAATGAACACTCAAATGTCCAAAATAGTACAGAGCCACAGCAACCGCTCCAGGTTGGAGCCCACACTTAATCCAGATGGGGCCACACACTGGGGCTGGAGTCTGGAATGTGTCCAAAGCCTGTGGTCAACTCTTCATTAGAAATAACAAGATGGGATACGCTGCCTGTAGTCCCAGCATTCAGGAGACTGGGACTAAGACCAGCCTGGGCAACACAGAAGCAAAACCTGGCCTCAGAAAGGAAAGCAATAATAATAATAACAACAACAACAACTCTGAATGATGGCCATTCACGCACCTCACATACAAGCTAGCTAGGCTTCACACCACCCACCTCTCATTCCCAATGAGAGACCATCATGTATCGAAGTTAAGCCTGCCTGTACGTGGCAGATTCAAGATTTGCACAAAATCTGCCCAGTTCCAGAGCCTTAACACTTCTGCTTCCCTGACTGCAACCCAAAGCCATTTTAAACCCCACAAACTGCAAAATAATCGCCTGCTGCTCTTAAGCACAATTAAAACAATGGGTTGACACAACAGGAAAACTGTTCAGTGTGTAATTAAACATAATTACTGGTGTCCTCTAATTGTTTGGGGAAATAAGTCCTTTGCTCTTGACAAGCTGTAATTCTGGAGTGTGCTGAGGTTCTAGTCCTTGCTGGGATCTGTATATCTCCAGCCGTATTTATGATTATCAGATTTCTCAGTACATCCTATGCAGGCTCAAGGTCATCAGAATGTGACTAAGAATCAAGTCAGCTGGAGCTCAGGAGAGACGTAAGCCATAATGCTCAATCCTTCCTTTTACGGCTGGGAAAATAGATTTTAAAAAAAGATACAACTTGCCAAGAACATACAGAGCTCTGTGTTGTAGGCAAGCACTTGAGGGGCTACGGGGATTACACTAAACTAAATCCAAACATCCCAAAGTTGGAAGCCAGGCTCCACTGCCTAGCATTTGAATGACTTGAGGCAAGTCACCCAACCTCTCTGAGTGCAAGATAGGATGGTAATGAGAGTAACCCCGCCTTCCTGCTTTTCTCCATTAAAGGACTTGATGCATCTGCAAAGCTGGGAACCTGCATGTGCACCTGGTGCTGCACCTGGGAACCTGCATGCGTGCACCTGGTGCTGCACCTGGCCACTTAGTTTACTGCCTGGACAGCTTAGTGAAACTGACAGTTCTCATCAAGGTTGCCAAGAGTAATGACAAAGCTTCACGGAGAAGGCTTTTGAACCTTTGTCCTTTTAATTCAATGTATGAGAGGTAACAGCCTTGTTCCTATGGCCAGACTTGCCATTTCTACAGACCAGTTTCCAAAAGAACAAACTCCAAAACAGCAACATACGTAAGTATTTATTTAGCACATACTCAGCAGAAAGAAGCAAGCACTACCTGACACAAAAAGAAATTTAGGAAGGGCTTCTTCACCTTGCCAACTTGGCTAATAAAAAGTAACAAATGACGTTGCCTTCTTTCCTGTTTCTCATGGCAGACATCATCCATCAATCAGAAGGCACTCCTGACAGTTCACATGCTGAGTTCTGGAAATGAAGGTTTTCAAATCTAAGCAAGCAGCCAGGGAATGAGGACCCGGACTAACCTGCAACATCGAGGTTACCTCTACGTGTGTTCCTTTGATAAGACATTTGACTTGAAACAGTTAAGGATGTGATCCGTAATCGATCTTGCATGAGTTGTGAAGCAAAAATACAAAGGGTCCAGAATCTAACACTGCCATGCAAGATGCTTCCTGTCTGGAACACACAAGCACAGTGCATCCCTGTCTCCTCGGGCAACATCCTAATCTGAAAGACAAGCGTGAGGGAACACAGACTGTGGTTTGTGGTGGCTATTAAAGACGTTTTGCTGGATAGAAGCCAACACAGCCTGAACCCCTATAGAGAGCCAGGCTGTCAAATGACAAGCCAGAGAAGAGACAGTCCCAGAACATGAAGAGAACACCCTCTATGCTCTTATCCATGACAGGTTTGAACAGGTGTCAAGTTCAGTTGCTGCCTAGAAAGTAAACATTAAAACAGGGAAGACCTTTGGGCCTTCGGGACCAGGTATAGCCTGACTGTAAGATCTCAGCTTACTGTGCAAAAAGCCAGTGAACTTAACAAAGGGGTCTTGGCCTGAGACCCACCCTGAGAGATAAGAAGCAGGAATGAGTTCCTCAGACATTGGGGGGGGGCCTCAGCAGAGGCCTTTCAAGCCTCTAAGAAAAAGTTGTCACTATAAAAAAGGCCTTACAGAGATGAATCATCTAGAATATAAAGACGGTAGTTAAGGCTTTCTCAGAAATAAAAAGAGCCAAGGCATGGTGGTTCATACCTGTAATAGCAGCATGTGAGAGGCTTAGGCAGGATCGATGTACTTCCAGACTACTCTGAGCTACACAGTCTGGGGAGGGGGAGGAAGAGGAAAAGGGAATGAGAGGGGAGGGGAAGGGACGAGAGGAGAGGAGAAAGATGTTTAAACAGACAGACAGAAAGAAGGAGAAGGAAGGGAAGGCATGACTTAGTAGTTTGTTTGGAATCTGGCATGGTAGATGCAAAGGATGAACTCGAGTTATCCTCCGACTTCCACATGCACATACGTATATACAGACACCCATAAACAAAATACAGGTGAAAGAAAGCAGGAGGGAGAAAAGAAAAGAGAAGGAGAGAGATACTGACCAAGGCATTCTCAGGAGCAAGGAATTAGGAAGGAAGAGAGCCAGGGGATAGAGTACCTGCTATGGACACCCAAGAAGGGGGTAACCCTTCTGACAGGTTGGTTACCACGGCACTGCTATGAGGAGGCCACTTTAAGGCATTTCACTTGTAAATATCCTTTCATAACAAACAGCTGAAGCCACTTCCTAGCTTAGCTTCAAAATCACTCAGTTCTGTGTCCGTGGCTTTTTTTCTTTAATTTTTTAAATTAAAAAAAAAATGGATGTGCATGGTTCAAACATGCAAGAAGTATCTTTAAGAAAGCATGGAACCTCTGCATTCACTCCATCTACTGTGAAAAGAAGCTTCTCTAGTGAGAGCTGAGAGCTGTGCTGATCTATGGGTATAGAGAAGGCAATTTATTAGTCTGTGCATTGAGCAGAATAATTGCAGTAGGTTCTCCCCTATGGCCTACAAACTAGCCAGAAACCGGTTTACTTCCCAGTTAATGGTACCAAGCCTGGGGGACCATCTTGAGGAGAAGGCCTTAAAACCAATTATAAGGTGATTGGTTACTACCACAATATTCATGCCACTGCTGCACTGGGCATATCTTGCCAGCCAATCATTATTGTAGCTCACAGGGTTCACAGTTGGGTGAGACTATTGATGATTTTCTTCTCCAGTAGCTATCCAGAACGTGTACAGAACAGTCCCACGTTCTATAAAAAACTAGCCAGTAGGAATAAAGCTTCTAGGTTGGTACAAGCTTGATTTCTTCCAGTTCTATGACTCATCAAGAAAATTTTAACATCAATTAAGAGAACTAGCTGGGGTGGAAAGCACTCAGAGGGGATGGAGGGCACCCAGATAACTCCCACCCACTGTCATGAGGCTTGGGCAGGACAGAGAACAATCAGAGGTCCAGGAACCACTCAGATGAGTAACTATGTGGTGGAAAGATGGGAGAGCAGGAGAAGCGGAAACAGTGTGTGTGTGTGACGAAGAGAGGCCAACTAGAGACAGAGTGTGGTGAGGAACATCCTGATGTGAGTAGCCACCTGAGGCCATGGTGACATCCTAGCCCATACTGCCCCTGAGGACCACAACTGAGTCTGTGGCAGTGCAGCAACAGGAGGTCTGTGTCCATATCCATGGTCCATGATAACACCAAAGGCAAAGAGGACACCTCTTTTTCGGGGCTGCCACCTGGGGCCATGTTGATGTCTGAGGACTGAACAGAGCCGGGCCCCACCCCTCACTGACTGCAGCTCTCAGGAGAGCAGGCAGCACCTGTCCTCATCGGCACAGTAGAGCTGGCCCAGGTGGTAGAGGTGTGACTGGGCCAACCCTGAGGGCATAATTGAGGGAGAGCTGGCCTGCTGACCAACCTATCAACTACCCAGTCCCAGGTCAAGGGCTTTCAGTTGATCTCCAACTATCTCCCCCATCTATGCACAGCTGGAATGGGGTCAGTCCTGCTGAACCAAAGCTGTAGTCTCTCTCTGACACAGGACAACAGCAGGGTATCTGAGAGGAATCCCTGTGAGGATCCAGTATTGATAATGTAGCAGAAGCCAGAGGCCCTGAACCAGACCAATGACTCATTGCAATGAACATTTATTTGCAAGTAAAGCTATTTGGTGTAACATACCATAGCTTCCACAAGAAGATGGTGGTTGTTGTTGGTGGTGGTGGTGGTGGTTTATTTTATTGTTTTCTTTCATTTAGTGGGGGAGGTTTCAAAAGTGGGGGGCTGATACAGAGGGATGGGGAGATGAGTGGGGTTAGGGTGCATTATGTGAAATTCACAAAGAATCAACAAAAAGTTCAAAAAAAAGAGAACGAGAGAGAGAGAGAGAGAGAGAGAGAGAGAAGAATATACAAGAACAATGATAATGGTCTGTAATGTGTGGCTGCTTTCTTGTGCTATAGATGACAATTAGCACAGAGTCCACAACTGCTCACCAGGCTGAGAACTGGACACTATAGGGTACTCATCCCTAAATGAGACAGCTTTAGCAGACCCCCCCTCCCTGGCGAGCTTCATGGATTATGGCAGAAGGGGCAGAAAAAGTGTAACAGCCACGAGTCTGTAGCAAAACAATATTTACCAGACGTATATTATTCCAAACAGTATTTTCCAGACAGGGCCATTGTATGCATGACCCCGGAGCAGCTGTGACTACACACTTAAGACTTTCACAAGATCAAGCCAGCATGGATGGAGGAGGAACTTATGAAGACCCACCCTTATCTGAGAACCTATTGGCAAGTGATCAATTCTGAAAAAAAATCAGGGGTGGATTTCTTCCAAGATGTGGGCCCTAAGAGGTTACCCATGCTACAGTAGATGGTCCCACACCCACCCGCATACAAGCAGCACCAAGTGGATTTAGTGAGTATTAAGACAGACAGACAGATGCACACACATGGACACACACACAGCTGCCAGCTGATCACTCTTACAGCCCAACAGTAGCCCCAGGTCCTCACCTGTCACCCCAGCTTCCTCTGTGCGTGAACAGACCCTCATCCTTAACACCAGCCTCCTCCAGTTGTAAAGGGGCATTTCATACAGCTCTGCCTCCGTCCTGTTTGTTTGTTTTAACTTAATGTATCTTGAGGGTTTCCCCCTAGATCACTAGTGTAAGGTCTGCATTTGGAAATTTACCACTTACAGATATAAGGAACTACAGTGCATTGATTCTGGTGTCTGTGGAGAAGGGATGGAGGACGCATCTGAACCCAATTCCCACATCTGTGGATGGACAAGTGTGTCACTACACAGGTAGAAAGTATCCTCATACTGCTTTATTTTTAATTTACAGACAAGTGCAATCACATGAACAGTTCCCCTGGACGGCTGACTACATATATCCTTTTGCAAAAATCACCTCAAACTATTGTTTGTGTCTTTTCTGGTCAGCTCCATGTCAGCAATTACTCATCTTTACTTTCTGTCATAGTACGGCACTGTGGTGTTGGTTTGGTTTTGTTTGCATGTTATAATGATTCAAAGACAACCCATTCAGAACTGGCCATGAACATCAGGAGACATTTCATCTCCAGCCAAGCTCCCCACCACACCGTTTCCTGACCAAGGGCCCTGCTGTCACCCCACCCTGTACTTCCCTCATCAAGAGCCACGGTGGCCTCTGCAGTGATCATTTTCTATACATTCAAGGTCCTCTTCACTGTTACCAACTAAAAAAAAAAAAAAAAAAAAAAAAAAAGCCAACTAAATGCTTGTTAAGTCCTTTCCCAAAGCCAGTTTATAATTAGAAAGCAGAAGTGTCAGTCCCTGCTCCAGGTTGCTATGGAAATGACTAAATGCAAATGTCATTTCACAGTGACAGTCACTGTCAGAAAGGAGGCAGCATGTGTGCAAAGAGCCAAAGGTGCCTCTGAGATGAAAAAGACACACAGGGGCATGCCTCAGCCATCTGCCTCTTGTGACAGAGAGAATATCCAAGGTTGATTTAGAAAATTTGGGGTAAACAGTGGGCTTACTTGGGAGTCGCATGAAACCATCACAGATAAGGAAAGCATCCCATATGGGGCCAGACCAATGGACTCAAAGAAAGACCAAGGTGAGGAATGGGGTACTCAGACCAAATATCCATAGTGGTTATATAGAGTAAAGGGAGGTACTTTATAAGGATATCACGGCCTCAAGGTCTGCAAAATAGACAGAACTGGCGATAGAGCCATCTTTGAGGAATACAAAAAGTGAGCTGCATTTAAAGGCAAAATGGGTAGGTCACACACTCTGTGGAACCACTTTCCAAGGAACAAAGAAGGTAGAGCACAAACGGGTTCAATGAAGCTGAAGAGCAACCTGAGTCTGAGATAGGGCCAAACCTTAACTGTCTTTGCACCAGGAGGTGCAGGTTATAAAGAAAATAGGGGAAAGGGGCTGTCCGAGGTCTGAAATCACCCTGCTGTCTCAGTGATCTCGCAGGACTACATTCAGTCACAAGATCTGGAACTATGCACAGGAAATAGGAGAGAGTGGAATCCACCTCAGGATTCTGCAGGAAGAAATCCCCATGGCTTGGGCCACTCTGCTGACCCCACTGTTAAGGAGTCTATGGAAAGGCAAGCGTGGAGTAGGAACTATCCAGTTCATGTCTTACAACAAGCAATGCAGGCCTAGGACCTTCTGCTTCGAAAGAGGTACAAATCCTCTCTACTATTCCACTTGTGTCTGCCCAAGAGCTCAGACTGCTGGGAAACTCAGCCATAAAGCAGTCTGGAGACAGAAATAAAATGAAACAGTAAGACAGAGGCTTTATATGCCTTGTCACGTAATTCCATTTTAAGTTTCCAAGTATACAGATCGGTGATTTTCAATTCTAAACCAACTACTCTTACCATCTCGCACGGCAGACGTTTGCTACGGTTCTCTACTGCACCAGCAAGGCACGTACACGCACACTCCCGCTGCACACGGAATGTCTGAATGATGTCTATTGGTCGTTAAGGTGAAAGCAAACTCTTCAAAACAGTACTGTTGTCTCATCTTACTTCTAGTAAATAAACATGTGTTTGGTTTATAAAAGATACAAAGCAAAGCCATGGCAGACAGTACTAGTTTCCCATTGCCAGCATAACAATTTACCACAAATCTAGAGTTTCAAAGTAACAATCTGAGAGGAGGACCCAAGCTTGATCCTTAGAAACTGGTCATGGGACATGTGCGTGTCACTCCATCACTGAGGAGGGTCCCTGTTCTGAGCCAGTAACAGATCCTGTCACAGAAAACAAAGTGGATAGCTCCTAAGAAATGACCCAAGGTTGACCTCTAACCTACACAGACACGACCACCACAAATCTACGATCTCATAGTTCTGGTCTTAGTTCACAGTCTGGCCTGAGTCCCGCTGAGCTAATATCAAGATATCATCAGAACTCCTTTCTGGAGGCTCAAGAGGGATGCTTCCTCCTCCTCTTTGACAGTCTCTGGGGCCCCTGCATCCCTTGGCCCATGCCCTCTTCTATCTTCATAGCAATGGTGGTCCTCATTTCTTCCTCTCAATGGTTCAGGCTCTTCTGTTCCCTCTGCTCACTGAATGATCCCTGTGATTACAGTGGGCTCACCTTGAGAATCTACAATAATCTACTTGAAAGTCAGCTGGAAGTCAGCTTAATTCCATCTGCAATCTTAATTTCTTCTCATACAGGTAAATAACATGTTACAGTTCTGGATTAAGACGTAAACAAGTTTAGAGATCATTACTCTGTTTACCACAGAGAGGCATCTCATGAGCTTCACTGCCCAAGACCTGTATCCACATACATCTCAACATATGGACTGCAACCTTTTTGTGGGTAAATGACCTCTTCACAAGGGTTGCCTAAGACCACTGGAAACCACGATGCATAAAAGCAGCAAAAGTAAGGTTATGAAGTCGCAATGAAAATAATTTTATGGGCTTGTGGAGGGGAAGCCAGGAAATGAAATATCATTTGATGTGTAAACGACTGGAATGGTTATTTTAAAAAAAGAAAAATGATTTTATGGTTGGGGGTTATCACATGAGAAACTGTATTATAAAGGATCTCAGCATTAGAAAGGTTGAGAACCACTGATCTGATAGATGACTTGGTGACATTTAACATAAACCCACCCATTCTGCTTCAAGTAAACTGGAAAGCTGATGTTCTTCAGACTGGACAGAATCGCTTCATATAGGGCTTTTTATTCTAGATGCCTGGAAGCCTCTATACCTCCATGCTAGAAGAGGTCCACCTTCTGATGGAAGAGAGAGAGAAGGGATGAGTTTTAATATTCTCTAGCCGTTCAACAGCATGGTGGGAAATCTAGTACTTGACAAGAATCTATAACCTACCCCCCACAGTTCAATACATGCACCTATTATGTGCTGGTTTGCAAATCACACTCATTAGGTGGGAACCAGTGTCCTAGCTAATTTTATGTAAACAAGCAATAGCCATGCCTCTAGAAAATTGAGCTGCAAGCAGACAACGCTGTAGGGCTTTTTTTTTTTTTTTTTTTAATGGGGGAGGACCCAGCCCATTGTGGGAAGGAACAACCCTGGGCTGGTCGTTCTGGGTTCAATAAGAAAGCAGGCTAAGCAAGCCATGGAGAGCAATTCAGTAAGCAGCACCCCTCCATGGCCTGTTTTAGCCACTGTTCTATTGCTGTGAAGAAATACCAGGACCACATCAACTCTTTTAAAGAAGAGCATTTAACTGGGGCTTACTTGGAGTTTCAGAGATTTAGTCCATTATCATCCTGGCTGGAAGGAAGTATGGCAGCATGCAAGACAGCGTGGTGCTGGAGAAATAGCTAAGGGCTACACTCTGATCTAAGGACAAAGAAGGAGAAAGAGAAACTGGCCTGGCTTTTGAAACCTCAAAGCCCACCTGCAGTAACACACTTCCTCCAATAAGACCACACCTCCTAATCCTTCTCAAAAGTCTCCGGTGATGAAACATGCAAATACATAACCTATGGGGGCCACTGTTATTGAACTACTACAGCCTCTGCACTGGCTCCTGCCTCCAGGTTCCTGAAAGTATAAGCCAAATACCCTCTCCTCCTCAACCTGCTTTTGGTCAGAGTGTTTCCTCATGTCAGTAATAATCCTAAGAAGACTAGCTTCACAAAGGGTTTATGAGACAGACAATAGAGAATATCACACAAACAATTATCATTTCACGAAACCAGCATGTCAGGTATTTATCTCTGAGCCTGTGTGCTAAGCTATGACCTGAATTATTTCTTGGGTTTCTTAGTAAAATAAATAATGGTACCTAAAAACAAAAAGGAAAGTAAAAACAGCAGCTCTAGAATTCTCACAAGAATGCTGACTTTTGGAAGATGGTGCCTTTGAGTAGCTGGGTCCTAAACGGCTGTTAACTCTCATTGTGGTTCTTAATTGTGGGTGTCTTTTGTCCCAGGAAGCTCCAGTGAGGCAAGATAAGGGGAAGATGCTTAGAGAATTATTATCCTCTTTCGGTACCAGGGTATTCTCAATTCTGTATCAAAGCATTTATCTGGAATTCTCTTTTCTCCTTAAGTAAAAAACCACTGTTATGATGTTCCAGAGAGGAAGGGTATCAGTGCTATCAACCTATGTCTGTTATACCACACTAAAACAGAAACACCCATGTCAGGGATGTGTCTCTAAATACACAGGCCTCCAGGTCTAATAAACCCACACCATGGGGCAGGGAAGTGAGGGAAGGCTGGCATGCTTCTGGCATTGCTCCCTATGGGCAGGTTTGGAACGGGTCTTGTTTTCACCGTTTATAACAGCTAGTCTCTAAGAGGGCTCGCATCAGGCTCTCTGCTGGGGAATCTTGACCATGTTATTAGGAAAAAGCCAGGATGCCACCATAGGCTCTAACCTCCAGGGCAAGTTTAATCTGTTAGAGAATACAGCATGCCTTGTTAGAAATGAAGATGTATCTGTTTCCAAACTTGGATGTTGAAGTCAGTCCTAAATGGGGGAATCACTAATCCAATAAGTTTCCTGTATCCTTAAAAAGAGAAAGGAAGAAACACCAGATCTCTCTCTCTCTCTCTCTCTCTCTCTCTCTCTCTCTCTCTCTCTCTCTCTCTCTCTCTCTCTCTCTCTCTCTCTCTCAACAGCAGTGCTGACTGCTAACTGGAGAGTAAGACACATGAGAAAGTCTTTAATCCCGGAAAGCAAAAAATTCATCAGTACTCAACTCTGGTACCCTGATCTCAGACTTCTGGCTTCCAGAACAGTGTGAAAATAACTTTCTGTTGTCTAAGCCACTCTGATAGCATGTTTTGATAGTGAAGTGGGCTAATAGACTAATACAGTCAGGTTCAAAGGGTACCCCATTCTCTCCCCAAAAGGGCAGGCCTACTACTGACTCAAAACTGAGTCTACCTCCAGCTTAATCTGGGCTAGGAAAGGATTCCTGGTAGTTAAACAAAAGCCGGCATTCCTTGGGAACTTCTGAAACCAGTTCCCATCTGCCAAAAGGAGTCACATCCCTTACCTCTGGACCCATGACCCCACTGACAAGTACCTGTGGTTGTACAGCAAGGCCTGTGCAGGCCTCCAGCCTCCCTCAGTCCCTGTTCACAAGTGCTTGCTATATATTTGAAGGAATACTCTTTGTCCCTGGCTACTCCTGATATGCTGATGTGTGTGAGTGTGTGTGTGTGTGTGTGTGTGTGTGTGTGTGTGTGTGTGTGTGTGTCTTTCTGCAGTTTTCTCTCTTTCCTCCATCCTTTCACAGATGGTCAAGCCATAGCCAGTCTACTTTATTTTTTTCTCTGTGCTCTGAAGTCTTCCACACGCCCCTAGTTGTTTTCTTTCTTTCTTACCTACAGTAAAAGCCTTTCTTTATCATGGAGTGGGCATGTCAGCAGTTTCTTTACTGTGACCACTCGAACACACACTCTACCTAAACAGAACTTGCTTTTAATGCTCTCTTCTTTTCCACCATCAGATTTCCCAGAAACAAGAAACTATTTTGATACATAAAGATTAAAAATAAGACCAGAAAGCACACAATATCTGTAAAAAAATTTTACAGATTCAAGACCAAGCAAAATCACACACATATGATGTCCTGCAAACTCAATACTTACCCAGTTAAGCTATCCCACCTGTACCTTATTACATATTCCTTTTAAATTCCAATTCAACTTTAAAATTGAATTGATAAACATGGTATTGAAATAATTTAACCCACATCGAACAGTTATTCAGGGACAAAATAAGGGCATTTCTACCTTCCAAATTTTATTCTCCTGAATATGCATAAGACCTTAAAAATATTTTATAATTGAAGTAAAGAGAGTAAAACGAAAAGAGAGCTCAGTGGTTAATAGTGCTTTCAGGAACCCAAGATCTAATCAAGGTCCTGTGAGATAACTCACAGTCACCTGCAACTTTCACACCAGGAGAACCAACCAATGCCTTCTTCTGTCCTTCCTGGGCACCTGAAGACACATGTATGTACATATATGCATACCCAGAGAGAAGGATACAGACATACATGCAAATAAAATAAAACAAAAAAGTTTAAAAAAAACAAACAGACGAAATAAAGTATCTGTGATCAGTGAGTTTCTTTTACCCCCCTCTCTTTCCTCACCTCTGTTCCCTAGAATAAGCAAGTTCAAGTCACCAACCATCCTTTAACAAAGCAGATCAGTTAATCTAGAATCAGTTTTGAATCTCAAATTTTGTGGCTCAGATTGATCTATTATGGGTATTGTACGTATGTTTATTTGAGATGTAAGCACTGGCTAAAATGAAGAAAACAGCTGCTGAGCAGTAACAGTCACTCAATGGCTCTGCTGCCTGCTTATGAGGGGAACACAGGGGAACAAGCATCCAAAGAAGGAAACGTCTCATTCTTTTTTTTTTCAAGGCAATTTAGATAAATTATAGACATTTTCCTTTCAGAGCCGAGGACTATCAATAGAATGTTAAGTGTAGCTCATTTATATTAATGTCTCCAATTTAGAGCTTTTTGGTCTCATCTTCCTTTATGAAATGAACCTTCAGTTGAAATTAAAATAATTTTTTAAGATTAGGATGTTCCAAACCAAGAGAGGAGTGTTTGTATGTGGGTTCCAGGTTTTAGTAGAAAAGGAAATAATTTCAGAGCAATCATCTCCTGTGTTTAATGAATCTGAATACATTCAATTCAAAATATGAATATTCAGTATAAAAGAATTTTTATTACTTATGATATAAAACCACTTTGCCAAATTTGACATAGTCTTATGTTTCGTCTTCAGTGAAACTATTCAGTCAGTGTTGCCTCTGTGTGTGTGTGTGTGTGTGTGTGTGTGTGTGTGTTCCAATGTGCCTGTGTGTTTGCTCATCTCTCTTACTAGACAGATGTTTTTTACTTGGTTTTAAAGGTGTAAGTCCATCAATTGATCCCATTGTTTTTGGGCTTGTGATGGTGGGAGCACATGGCCAAAGGAAAGGATCTGAATACAGGGTGGCACAGACCTCTTTGAGGGCACACTCCAATGACCTATGATCTTCCAACTAGGTCCCACCTCTTAATGCTTCTGCCATCTCCCCCAAAGTGACACACTGAGAATTGTGTGTAATTCTTAACACGAAAGCTCTTCTAGAGCAGTCTAGAAGCAAACTGTAGCAGTGGAGAAATGGACTGTATTTCTTAAGGAGCATCTGTATTTCCAGGTAGGTCCTGTAACAGGGAAGCACACATGCATCACATGTGTTCACTTGCAAAGAAGAAGAAGAAGAAGAAGAAGAAGAAAGAAGGAGGAGGAGGAGGAAGAGGAGGAGGAGGAGGAGGAGGAGGAGGAAGAAGAAGAAGAAGAAGAAGAAGAAGAAGAAGAAGAAGAAGAAGAAGAAGAAGAAGAAGAAGAAGAAGAAGAAGAAGAAGAAGAAGAAGAAGAAGAAACTCTGTTTCCCTCAAAATGTAGGAAAGGTAGTTCAGTGGGAAAGCATTTATCGAAAATGAAGAAGTGTGAGGTTCAATCTCCAGTTATTAACAATAATAGAAAAGGCCGACAGACATAGTTTGAAACTACTATATGGAGGAACCACAGCATATGCCAGATACCAAACACTCAAGTCTCAACCACAATGCAATAACATGTATACCACGACTAAAACATTGTGTGGAATGTATCTATCTCAATTACAACACACACTGTTGCATGCGATTCTGGGACTGTGATGATCTAATACAGTCTCCAGTAAAAAGAACAACTTGATCCCTCAGCTACTTGGATTATATGAGATTTGCTCATCCTTTTGACATCAAGTCAAAGGCATCCAACAGGTGAAAGTACTTGGGACTGATGGGAAATTAATGTTCTATATTACACCATCAGCCATAAAACTGTGGAAAGCAAATATTAATTGTTTTGTTCTTCCTGGGAGCCCGAGGGGCCAAGGGAGGCAGCATTGAAGAAATGTCTTATGGAAGTTATTTCTAACCCAGTCACAAGCCACAGCAGTAAAACAAGCTGGCCTAGACAAATTTCATTTCCACAAGGCCTCTTTAAGACCTTGCTGTCTGAGTCTCTTCCTGCTTCCTCCACACCCGCTTCCCAGGCGTGGTCGCTGGCAACTTCTCTGTCCTTTGGACTCGAAGTAGTCAGCTGCCCTCCTTCCCTCCCCTGTAAAATGCTTACTGTGACCTTCTTTTCTCTTTATCTCCTTCGGCACTGTTTAGTTAGTATCTTGATTTACCAAATTTTAAAGTAATGATTTACCTGAAGTCCTAGATAACACTTTCACAAGCCCATTACTTTAAGTGAACAGTGCCCAGTGTGATAGTTAAGGATCCAGGGAGGGGTCTCTGGGCTTAAATGACTAAACCGTGGAATAGAGAGAAGTATTCTAGGGAAGGAGGAAGGGACAGAGGGACAGAGGGAGGTAAACACAGGCATCAGGGAAGGACCACAGCCTTCCAATCACAGTCTCTACCTCCTCCCCTGCCTGGGTCTCTTCACAAGCCTTCCTTCTACTTATCTGATTCAGCTCAGTTGGTTCTGGCTGCCTTTGAATACCAGGGCTTGCCAGTGGCGCCTACTGGAAGATGGGACTAGTAAATGTTCTCTTCAAGGACTAGAGTGCTGGTCCTTAGATGACACATAACCTTCAAAATGTGAAATAATCTCTTTTGTGCAGTGTGACTCCATCCGCCAGAAAATTGGATTCCCGACTCGGTCAGCACGGCACACACCAGGTTATCTAGTAAAGCGCTCCCATGGGCGCTGCTAGATACAGGCTAATTAATGCTCATCCAGTGCAATGGGAGAAATAATCGTATCTGGGATTTGTGAGAAAAGCCTTGAGGTCATTCCAAATATAAATGGGCACCTCCACTCAGTTCTGACAGCCATTGGATGCTGGGGATATGGTACAGTGATTCCCCAAATCTGTCCTTTTATATTGCCAGGTTGGACACAACACACACCCCAGCAAAGACCAGAAGAGGAAATCCCTATGGATTTTCATTAGACCACAGCCATTCCAATCACCCTTTCAAATGATTCAGTTCCTTTACTTCAGACACGGATTTGCTGCCAGATGGGCCAGTCACACATCCCTGAAGGCTGTAGGAATTAGGAGAGGCTTTGTGGGAAACAATAGGCTGATATTTAATAGGATCTGACTTATGTGTTCCCAGCACTCGACCCAGGAAATCTGCTTCTGGTTAATAAGTTCTGTAGAATTAACTGAACTAGTGAAAACAGCCCCATGCATAGAGCAGCTCAGCAAGTATGATGTAAAGTAAGTGCAAGATGAAGAATTCAGTGTCAAATAGACACAGCCAAATGCTCTGTCAGCCCCGTGGACATTAAGCAATCTCTGAAAAGTCTCAATTTAAAGGTATTATACCACAGGGAAGCTGGGCTACTTGTCTATCCATGATTGGTATTCATGTTTTAACAATAACAAACCAACAGGAGAAGGGAGGATAGAAGCATCAAATGGCAAATTTGTGATGATTTTGGTGGCTTCTTTATTGTGGTAATTGCATTGCACTCATTGCGGTTTTCCACCGTTTACAAAGAGGATCGATCAGTCCTGCATTGATCCAGATACCAGGGGCCTGGGGGGAGGGGAGTATATTTTCAGCACTGAATCCGATTCCTGCAAGGGCTGTGCAGCCTTCTTTACCTTCAAGGCAAGCCCTTCCCATAGATACACAAAGAAAAGGCACCTAATAGTGACAAAGGGTTTCCTTGGCTTCCTACTGTAGTCCAGCTCTGTGTCCCCCACATCTTAATGGGTGCTTTTATCCCACTAGGCAGAGTGGCCTCATTAGAAGTCACCGTGCTAATGGAAAATGTGTTTCCAGGACAAAAGATCTCATCATTTCTACACCAAGCAATATCGACATCGCAGTGACAGGGGGAGGGCACAGGGCGGATTCCAGTCACTGTGGTGTTTCTTGCCTGGAAATCGAAAGCAAGTCTCCTGCTTCAAGCTTCAGGAGCGGTAGAGGCATGGGTGAGAGGACCTGAGCCTGGAGCTCCTGCCAAACGCTGGCTGCAAGGCTGATGCAGGGCTGACCACAGAGCCAGGAAGCAAGGTAGTATGGCGGCATTTCCTAGAACCCACGGGATCTAGTCACATTTTGGTGCTCTCAGTTTCATTCCTTAGTCACCAGTCCCCAAAAATCTTGTCCTTAATAGGGGCACTGTTGGGCTGCTGCTCCCAGGACTTCTCAAAAGTGACCCTCGGTCTCCCCGTATCATGGGAAGGGGAAAGGACACTGGTGTTTACAAACTGGAATGGAGAAAATGGTTATGGAGAACTGCAAAGTAACTAGAGCCAAGTTTACATTTGCAAAGTCGATCCTTCAAGACGAAGGGGCAAAGGGTCCCTCAGCCTGCTGTCCCCAACAGAGAAACAAAGCAAGGCCTTGTTCCCACTTCTCTGGACAGATATTCACAGGTTCATTTTTCCTTCCTGTTGATGGCAGGGCTCACGATGCTTGGCTGGGCTGAATACACAACAGGCCCTCCATACACTGCAGAGGAACGACAACCTCCCATTTTAAAGTCGGAACGGTGAACTTAAACGCTAGGGCAACGTTATCCAAAAGAACTAATGCTAGTCTCAGGTGCAATTTTAAATTCTGTATTAGTCCCATCTTCATAGAGCAAAAATGCAGTCAAAAACATTCCATCCAAAATATCTCTGCACGAGTAATGGCTCCTATGATGTCTTTTACTGCGGGGTTTTTGTCTGTTGGTTTGGTTGAGGGAAGTGCTGTTTTGTTGTGTTTTTTTTACAACTATGTCTTCAATGTCTGATATATATTTTGTAACTACCAAACATCCCAACATGAATGAGCCATATTCAATAGACCAAATGTGACCAGTGGCCACCAGACTAGGCAGCTCACAGGGGAACTCCCAAAAAAAGTTACAATGGACAAAACATCTCTTTAAAAATGGAAACATTTTTGAACATTTTTGAGTGATAATGAATGTATTTAACATCAAATTCCTTACAATGGACTTGTTACTACTTTAGATTTGGTTTATATAGACTCGGGGGTTGGGGGACAGGTGCACAAACTCACTTGCGTGTGTTGAAGGCTGAGATCATCTCAGGGTGTCTTCCTTTGGGGCTCTGTCTCCATCTTACTTTCTGAGACAGGCTTTCAACTGAGCCTGGAGTCACAGGACCAAACTAGCAAACCAGAGAGCACAGCGCTCACCCTTCCCTGCCCCCCACCAGGGATAGGAAATGACAAAACAGATATCGACTTTCCCCTTTGCAGATGTTTTTGGACAAATATATAGATATTTAACATCTAACATCTAGATCAGAAGAATGTACAAAATAAATCTTGAAGGATGCCTTTTGGGAAGACCGATGTTTACCATAGAAATTCAGTAAGCACAAGAAACCACTGTTTGTCTAGGACAGAGGGCGCAGGACGCTGCTTCCTACTCGTCTAAACAGATAATTGCTTCTGCTGTTTTGTTTAGTACTTCCTAAAGAGTTGCACATTCTTTTCTTCTAGAGCTAATGTTTCTCTCATATATATCATAAACATAAACTTACTTGATAACATATATCATGAGTTCAATGGATCATGATGGCATTAGCAACAGCAACCCAAGAAATACACCACAATCACAGATACTCCTTATGTGTCATGGCCTAAGCAGGGCCCCTGCACCCATCATCCCAACACAGACATAAAATTCAAGGTCAGGTGATGAGAATTAAACCCTCCTTTCCTCACCCAGCATCCTACTCCCCTGTTACCCAAGCCTGCATGAACTTGAGACAGCTCAGCTGGGCCTGGGATTTGTGAGCTACTGTGACTGCCAGTTAACAAGGAGAGAGAAACAGCCCAAAAAAAAGCTAGGCCCTGCGGAGATCAGTTTACCTCGGTTTACCATAGAAGTCAAACACAGAAAGTACTGATTCAGGACCTTAGTCCATCAGAAATCAAATCTAAGAGAGGTATAGACACTGGCCAATCAGATGGGCATCTGTCCCTCTCTTTGCAGCTATAGGAGAAATAAGTCCCTCCCCCCCGGCCACTCTCCCAAGTCTCAGATGTCAGAGGCAGCAATTTTTTACCCCAGCTCTCAGGTGGAAATCAATAACCTCTGAGGAGCAAGGTTCCAGACAGGCTTTGAGGAAAACTACAGAACAACCTCCCCAGAGAATTAGCAGACAGCTCTGGGCTCCTCTAGAGGCAAAGGGCAAGCAATGAACTGGAGTGAAGCCGGGTATGGAACCCGGGACAGGTCCCTGAGACTCGGCAGTCTGGTGCTATGGAGCCAAGATCGTCATGGAAAACACTTCTAAAAAAAAGAAAAAAAGAAAAAAAGAAAAAAAAAAAAAAGATGCTTCTAAAGTAGTATTAGCCTGCCGCTCCTAAGAACACACCCTGCAAAGTGTCAAAACAAATTACCTGAATTGGTTTTTCTTGTCTTTTAATGAGAAAACAGAAACTACTGGACTATTTTCCCTATGTGCTGGACCGCATTCGCCTTCTCCAATATCCCCTTCACTCCCTGAGAAAGTGTTTCCCAATATCCAATTCACACCAAGGATGAAAAGATAAGACGGAAATCTCCCAAACATACCTGAAAGAGCCTCTCCAAATCGCTGGCTGATCAAACCAGGCCGAGTACCATGGTTGGAAGACAGACAGCATGCATTTGCCTGTCCCTGGCGACGCCACGAGCTGCCTCAAAGCCAGGGAGCGTGCGGCAGCAAAGCAAAGTCATAGAGTGTGAAGCTTTTCCAGCTGCCTCCTGAAAAGGCACCACCACCCTCACTTGATTAGAAAGGATGGTGTTGGCAGAACTGCCTCACCGCTGGGTGCATGCTCCTGCCTCCACAAGGGATGGAGCCCTGTAGAGCCTCCATTTGTTTCAAGGTGAGCTTGGCAAGAACAGTTTTCTCCCCCCAGTGGAA
Source organism: Micromys minutus (assembly GCF_963924665.1). Taxonomy (NCBI): domain Eukaryota; kingdom Metazoa; phylum Chordata; class Mammalia; order Rodentia; family Muridae; genus Micromys; species Micromys minutus. The sequence goes on along the minus strand of NC_137982.1, from coordinate 24,363,926 downwards.
TCAACAGTACCTGACAATCCAATCCAAGGGGAGCGGCTGCTTGTCAGCAGGGAATCACTGGCAGTACTTTAGTTACTGTGGTGTTTCCAGTTACAGTAAAGGGTCTTGACTTTTTACAGGTATGTAATGAAGCGTGGGGGATCAGCTTACATGAAATTTCTACCGTAAAGGAATCTAGAGAATATGGGAAAAGTTAGGAGAGCCTGGGGTGGGGGTCGGGGGGACTGGCTATTTGGCGATGATGGTTAAGCCTGGTTCTGAATCACATGAGAGTGTGCCTGTTTCTTTCTGCTCTGATGTACACTTGAGTTTTTACTGTTTTCTGGTTTGGTTTGGTTTGAATAGTCTCTGCATTTACATTTCAGATGTTTTCCCCTACCCCCAGTTCCATCCCCCTCTCCCTCCCATTGCCTCCATGGAGGTGCTCCCTCTCCCAACCACCCTTACACTGGGAAATAAGCCTTTGCTGGACGAAAGGCCTCTCCTCCCATTGATGTCAGACAATGCCATCCTCTGCTGCATATGCACCTGGGGACATGGGTCTCTCCATGTGTGCTCATTGGCTGGTGTTTTAGTCCCTGGGAGTTGTGGTGGGCTTGGTTAGTTGGCAATTTTCTTCATTCCATGGGGTTGCAGACCCTTTCAGCTCCTTCAGTCCTTTCTCTAGCTCCCTCTCTGGGGTCCTCGTGTTCAGTCTGACGGTTAGCTGCAAGCATCCGCCTCTGTTCTGTTTTGTTTTGTTTTTTAGGAGTAGCTAGTGACCAAGAAAAAAGAAACTAAGATCCTCTTTCTAAAGCCTTTCTGAGAAGACTATTTGATCTCTACTCAGTGCCTCAGTTTCCGGCGCCATCATAAACCAGCCAGTGTCAGCACAGAAAAGGCTGGATGTGTATACCCATCCAATTTCTCCTTAAGATTACAATCCTGGCCTCTATCTTGCTCTACCTCAAGAGACAGATTTAGCTTTTGATCACCTGGAAGAAACAGCATCCTCTGGGATGTTGAAAATGACAAGAGACCTACAAACCCCAACAGCTCACACTGAAAGTCTGAAGGCAGTGCTGAGCTCTGCATCTAGGGGTTAACAGTGCGTGACGAACACACGTCTGGTAAGAATTTAATTTAGCACAGACAGGACTGTCTGATGAGACGAGCTGGCAGCAATTCCACAGGGCAAGCAGGGAAGCGAGACCGTAAGACACAAGACAAGATTCTCCACCCCGAGCTGCTCCCTCCACAGACTGAGGACACACTAGAATCAGAGCTAACCTTTATGCCGCAATCTTGACACATTTTACCAAAATAACTGGGCAAAGTCACAAAGAAGGCTGGTGGACTGAGTCGATAACATCCCTTTTTAATGGGTGGAAAATGGAGGAAACCCCTCAGTTTGAAGCAGTTAACTGATTAGAAAACACTGAAATCATAAAGAGTCTTCAAAATGCAAATGTCTGAAGTACGCCAGTTAGTAAGCTGAGCTCTAGAACGCACGCTATGGAGCAGAATCTACTTCAAAACCAAGTATACAGGAAGGAGAGGTATATACAGGGAAATGCTAACTGGTATTTCCCGGTCAGTAACAATGAGCCATTTTGCTGCCTTCATGATCTGACTTTTTTCAATGAATATATATATATATATATATATATATATATATATATATATATATATATATTCATTGAAATATTTATATATATATAAAGCACCCTCAAAAACTATTAAAAACTAGTTTTTCCTTTCTGTGACAGAATCTCAGTATGCAGCCCAGGCTGAAGATGTTTCTGCCTCAGCTTCATAGCTTCTGGGATTGCAAGTGAATACCACCACACCCAGGTCAGAGAAAAGCTATTCTTATTGTTAACAATAATAACAAAGCCAAGAATGTAGCTAAGCTAGGAAGGTGTTTCCAAAGCCAGAGATGTCAGGATTGTGTCCTAAGCAAATAAACACAGCCTCAGGTAGGCAAGAGAGGCTGCCTTTGTACAGACATCTCCCTAAACATCTCTTTTCCTGGCACCATTCCAGGTCTTGAGAACAGAAAGAATAAGCTTGTTTTCCTGGCATTCGTAGGGTTTTCAGCCCAATGGGAGAAATGTACATACTGTGCCTGACTGGGAAAATATAGGAAAGGGCTAACCCTTCTGACGGGAATAGGGATCGCAGACTGACCAGAGTACCTAAGGAGGTGCTGAAGGAGCAAAAGCAAAGGGGATGAGATGCTTGCAGGGAAGGGGGGGGGTCATCACTGAGCTAGAATACACTACAGATGGAACACGGATTGAGAGGAGGGTTTCAACCTGTGGGTCATGGCCCCAAGAAACCATCAGAAAACAAAGACATTCACATAGCAATTCATAACAGTAGCAAAGTTAGAGTTACGAATAGCAGTGAAAACGGTGTTCTAGTTAGGGGTCACTACAACACAAGGAACGGTATTAAAGGGCCGCTGTGTTAGGAAGGTTGAGAGCCACCAGAAGGAGGGGAGCTAAGCCAATGACCTGACTCACAGAAGCATCCTGGTCCCTTCTCCAGACACCAGGAAGCTCTGGAAGACTTGGGGTTTTCCAAGGTGAGTCCTTCCCACAATAGTACAGAGAAGCAGCCACTAGTAGGCCCATAAAGGGAATGATTTCTGAATACTTATTCAGTAACAGTCTCTGCATCTGTGGATTAAGAGCTTCACACTCGGCTACCTCCCCTAAGGGAACTGCTGCTATCACTATCTTCCAAGTGAGGAAGCCAGAACTCAATGCAGGCCAGCCAATTTCCACACTAAGAAATGGCAGGTCTGGGTATCCCTCCCAGGCTGACCACATATGTTTGGGGCTAGAGACACTAGAATGGATTTCATCTGTTCTCTCACGGTCTCTGCATATTTACAAGTGATCACAAATGTGGGTAACAATTTCTACTAAAAGAAATTTAGTTGATGTGCAATAAGTGGATAAGGAGAGCTTTCTCGGCCACAAAAAAAATAAGATTTTCTTTTAATTGCTTAAAAAAGGAAGAAATAAGATGGAATTTGACCCAGCTTGGAAATTTGTTTTTTCCTCAATAGAAACCATTCTGAAGCAGGCTCTCATTTTTGCTCTTTCTCTCTTTTCTTTCTTTCCTTCTTTTTCTTTTTCTTTTTAATAAAAGACAGGTAAAACATATGAGGCAAAGACCACGGGGAAAACTTTAAATAGGGGGGAGAGTGGAATATTATTCTTAACACACAGAGTTGGGCCATGAGTGCAGGTGGAGACAGAGGAATATCTCCTTTAAATCATGTGATTCCCATGTTATTTAAAGAAACACAGAAATCAGCACTATGCAGACTTGCTGCCAAGCAGAGAAAAAGAACAACTTCAGTCAGAATACATTTACAAAGTGACTATACAAACTACAGTAAAGCAGACAAAATCACTTAATACATACATACATACATACACACATACATACATACATACACAAACAAGCAACCTCTGGCCAAGGAACTTATAATATGACAGGCACACACACACATACATGCAGTCTTGGGCCTGATCACTTCAGATAAACAAGCAGCTAGTGGAGCCTATAACTACATGGAACATGAGTTTCTTCCACAGATAAGATGAAGAGTGGCTACTTAAGCAGAAGAAGGGGATGAACAGATACCTACAATGCAAGAAGAGTGTTCAGAGGAGAGCCAAAGTACAGCAAGAACCTGCAGGAACATAGCTAAACTCTGGAAAGGAGGAAATTTATACAGGGGATAAAAAACCTGGCAGATAATTAACACTGGGCATTTTCTTTGTGTCACACAATGGCCAGTTCATTTTAGCCTATCACCATGTTATACAATTCTCTCTACTTTAAATATGAGAAAACTGAGACCCAGAAAAGTTAAGGCACTTGGAAAAAGTGCCACCACTAGCTAAAGTATCTGTCTTAATTTGTATTTCTTGCTGTGACCAAGACAAGCCTTATAAAGGACAACATTTAATTGGTACTGGCTTACAGTTTTAGAGGTTTAGTCCACTATCATCAAAGTAGGAAGCACAGTGTCATGAGAAAAAGCTGAGATTCTACATTTTGATCCACAGGTATCGGAAAGAGACTATGTGAGACACTGGACATGACTTAAGCATAGAAGACTTCAAAGCCACGCCCACGGTGACACACTTCCTCCAACAAGGTCACACCTACTATGGGCCAAGCTTTCAAACAGATGAGTCAGTCTATGGGAACTGAACCTATTCAAGCCACCATGGTGTCTATGCTCAGTTTTGCCTGATTTGCCAGCTGCCTCTATTATCTTTCATTATAAAGCACCTATATTCCATCCTGGGAACAGTGAGTACCCTTGAGGAATATGTGCCCGCTTTTAACTACTCCACTGAGTTCATGCACTCCGATCTTACGTTGCTTTTTTATAAAAAATTACTAATCTATTTTCAGGAACTAAAAGCATCTCTGAATTTAGAGCACAGGGGATGAAGGACTGATACACTGAGACACCACTAGTTTAGCATACACTTAAAGTGACTGACTAAGCTATTTAAAACCTTGGCTTATAATGTTACTGCTTTTAGACAGGAATGCAAAATGGTCCAACCACTTTGAAAAAAGACTTTTTTGGCAGTTTCCTACAGAATTTAACATATAGTTACCAAATGATACAGCAATCCCACTTCTGGGCATTCAACCAAGAGAAACAAAAATGTATGCTCACACAAAATCTATATGCAAAAGTGTGTGGCAGCTTTCTTCATAGTCACACCAATTGGAAACCATCCAAATGCCCTTCAAAAGATGAATGGCTAAGCTCTATGGTATGTCCATGCACAAAATAAAAATTTATTATGCAAAATAGCAACAAACCTATTTATATGTGGATAAATACAATAGAAGTAAACCACAAAGAATTGCTAAGCAGAAAACCCCAAACTCAAATAGATATTTAACATTTTATGACAACCTGGCAAAAGCAAAGTTACAGAGAGAAAAAACAAGAAATGGCAGATAAAAGAGTGAATAGTTAGTCTGGTTCTCTCTCTCTATCTGTGTGTGTGTTGTTGTTGTTGTTGTTGTTTTGATGAAAATACTTTATATTCTAGTATGGTGTCATACGGTAGGCCAATTAATGTTCCTCAAAGATGCCCACACTCCCTCGCCCCATTATATGTTAATGTTATATGATATATGGGACTTTTTACACAGAATTAAGCTTGCTAATTGTCTTAGTCAGGGTTTCTATTCCTGCACAAAACATCATGACCAAGAAGCAGGTTGTAGAAAAAGGGTTTATTCAGCTTACATTTCCATATCACTGTTCATCATCAGAGGAAGTCAGGACTGGAATACACAAAGGGCAAAAACTTGGAGGCAGGAGCAGATGCAGAGGCCATGGAGGGATGTCACTTACTGGCTTGCTTCCCCTGGTTTGCTCAGTTTGCTTTCTTATAAAACCCAGGTCTACCAGCCCAGAGATGGCACCACCCACAATGGGCCCTCCCACCCTTGATCACTAAGAGAGAAAATACCTTACAGCTGGATCTCATGGAGGCATTTCCTCAAGGGAGGCTCCTTTCTCTGTGATAATTCCAAATTGACACACAAAACCAGCCAGTACACTAATCATCTAACAACATGGTAAGAAAACCTTAAATGATCATGGAGTGGGAATACAAACCACTGACTTCTCCCACCAATTTCAAGCGAGCAAAGCTATAGCTTCTGCCTAGACCCTCCAGACAGACCACTGCCCTACCAACAGCTAGGTATGGGCTCCTCGAGACTCAAAATGGAAAAACCTACTGGGTTTCTGACCTGTGTAAACTGACAAAATTAATCTGGGCTATGCTAAACCTCTACAGTTACAGCACCTTGCTAATGAAGTGATATAAACCTAAAGGAAGAGTCATCAAACACTATTTTTAATTATAATAATACTCTTACCAAAGTTCTAGTGCTGAATAGTTGGTTTTTTTCTAATTCTTACTTTGATAGATCAATAAATTGAGTGGATCAAAAGAAAAATTTTCAAGTACTGTCCCATTTCTTCACACCTTAATCTCCAGTCTCTGTCAGGCACCCTTCCTTTTCTGGCCATCAACTGTGGAAAGATAATTCAAGCTTCTAGGTCTCAAGGTTACTTTCCTCACCCACGGCCAATTCAGGGTCTGTGACTGACTCTAAGACTCTCAGAGATAACCCTGTCTCTGGGGGAAAGTAGCCATCTGTAGCAAGGTCTACGTTCTCAGAATGGCAAACAGAAATACCCAAAGGGAAGAAACTGAGGTGGGCACTGCCGTATTAAAGAACCAGAAGACACTGGCCAACCCAGAGATCTCCCTTTGTACAGAAGCTTCACAGCTGAGAGGCAGGGCCCCCAGTAATGAATGACTCACCAGAATTTTAGCAGATAATGAAGGTGTCCTCTGAGAAACCCTCTAAATCCAGTAATTTTCTCTGAAGAATTAATGTGATACAAGAAAAAGGGCCTTTTCTAATCATGAGCCCTCGCCTCCCACTCTGGCTCAGTACCAGAGTCAGTAGCTCTCCTAGTTTTCAACAAGCTGAACACAGCATTTTTCCTCCGGTTTTTCTATCGCCTTTTAAGTAGAATTAATGTTCTCCGAGTATTTGTTTGCTTTAACTATCTCCCACATCTTGTTTATAAAACTAAGTGAGGTAAGTTAATCTAACAAGGTAGAGACTGGAGGGATAGTTAAGTCAGGAAAGTGCCTACTACACAAATATTAAGACCTAACTTAAACATAAGTAGGCAGTGTAATGGCAGGCACCCGTCTCGGTGGTCAGCCTGTCCTACACAATGGGCAAACTCCAGGTTCAGTGAGTTACCCTGCCTCAGAAAATAAGATGGAAAACAACTGAGGAACACACCTCTGACCGTGTGTGTGTGTGTGTGTGTGTGTGTGTGTGTGTGTGTGTGTGTAATATAATAAAAAAATATTAAAGGTTCCCAGGCTAACAGAGAGCAATAAATGCTGCAATATCATCTATGAATAAGCCCCCAGAGCAAAACCTGGATGGTTTTTAGCTCTGCAGTAGCCAACAATATCACTAGATACTTAATCAAACATGAATAATAATACAAGGGAACACATGTGAGGTCACAGACAAAACAAACATAACTGTAACGATTTGGATAGGAAATGTCCCCTATAGGCTCACGTATTTGGATATCTGGTCTCTGGTTGGTAGGGTCGTTTGGCGAGGTTATGGAACTTTTACGAGGTGTGGCCTTGCTGGACACAGTAGTCACTGGGACTGGCTTCGAGAGTCGGTTGGAGCCTCACTCTCCCTGAGTGGTTCGCTCTCTCTGCCTGAGTTTGTGTTTGAAGATGGGCTCACTGAGCTTCTTGCTCTAGCTGCCTCCTGCCGTGTCTCCCCTGCTACTATGGACTCTCCCTCTGGAGCCAGGGCCCCAAATAAACTCTTACAGAAAGATTTTGGCCATAGTTATTCTATCACAGCCACAGGAAAGTAATGAATACAGTATCATTCGTTCAAAGTAAAGAAACAGGTTTGTGGATGGTAAAGTCGGGGCGGAGGAACAGCGGAAGGGAAGGATTCGCACGAAAGCTCCAAACAGGGCACAGGGATGGTGAGCAGACTCTTCCAAGACTGCACACTTCTTTAAAGGGAGACCTAGAAATTCCACCTGAAAACCTTTCTCTCTTGATGTACTCCATAAGAACTAAACAGGACTTTAAAGGGAGAAAAAAGTGGATCTCTGCTTCAAAACTAAGAACTTCCAGGTTTCTGACACGAACTACCAGCTAACTCCACCAAATGTCCTCCTCTGCCTGTGTTGGTTGAGACGGAAAGTGAGATTTCTGGGTGGGTCTAAGTTCCACAGTCCTTGGATATCCTCATCATGTACCCACTGAGATCACTTCTGCCTATGATTGAGTCGTGCATGCTGCTGTTAACTTGGGGACACTGCGCATGATGTTTAAGGACCATACATGCTGCCAGGCTATAATTACATCTGCATTAACAATTAGGAAGGGAAAGGGGTCCTAAGGCCACACCAACACAAATCTTAACACTTACTATCTCAAAGTAGTCTGTTCTATATACTCATGAACCAAAAGATGCACACAGCAAGGTTCACAGCAGCATCGTCCAGAGTAGCCCCAAATAGATGTCTCTCAACAGCTACGCACTGTTTGGTGGGGGCTCAAGCAGGAGGGTCATGAGATCAAAGCCAGCCTGGACTACAAAGCTAGATCCTCTTCAAAACTATCTAAGGAATAAGTAAATCTAGGCATATTCATATGGTGAAATACCACTACAAATAAGACCAATTTGACAAGCATAATGTTGAAATGTGGTTGCCAGAAACACAACAAACAAACTACTGTAAGGTTTTACGCTGAGAAAAACAAGCAAAACTAATGTGTGTTATCAGAAATAGGAATATTGTTACCATGGGGTGTTGGGGTGTGAAGGTTACACTGGAGAAATTGCTAAGATCCCAAAAACGCCTGTTTCTTTGCAATGTCATCAGGCTAATTGATAACGTTTTTCTCTATGATGTTTGATTTCAGCAAAGTGGTAGGACGATCAGAAACCACCTTACGACTGAACTGCAGTGTGCAGATTCACGTCCGTAACTTTCTGTTAAAATGTTTGTCTTAACTTGGTTTTATTTGTTCACACTTAGACTGGAAACAAGCATGTACAAGCACCAAAGTTAAGAATCTCTGCTTTGCAAAGAGGATTTATTACTTTAGTTCATTGATCCTTGTAGAAGAGGAAGGAGGTGGGGAAGGAGAAGGCAGAGGATGGGGAGTAAAGCAGAGGTGGGTATGAGAAGGACTTCTGGTCCTTTAAAACATCCGGAGAGAAAATGCAAAAACAAAAAAACAAAGCACAAGGTCACCAGAACATTTTCAGGCACTGAGCAATCTCTACTTTAAAAATTGTTACAAGCCTCGAGGGAGGAACTAGAAGTCCCCAGCAACTGCCACTCCACTTGAACCACACCTCATTCAGGAAACAGCAGGTCAGACAATGATGGGATCTCAGGCTAGGAGTTGTAACACTAGCTCCAGGCTGCCGTGGATACATCACTAACCCATATATGCCATTAAGTATAGAGTTACCTCATCAATAATTGTAGCACACATCTTTTCTGCAAGTTAACCCTAAGCAAAGGGGAGGAAATCCCGTTCCTTCCCCAGAGGTCAGATATCAGAGTAAGTGGCTACCCATCCACAGAGCATTCAGAGGTCTATCCAGAGGTTTTCCTATAACAGTGAAAACAGTAAGAAAAGAGATCATATTCTGCATGGGGGAAAGGCACCCCCTGGCCAGGACTTGGCCTCTAATCCACGATGGTGGAAAATACCCACACCTGCTGGCCCAAGACCTTTGCAGCGACTGAAGCACACAGTCTTGCCAAAGGTGCTAGGGACGGACTGGGTGAAGAACCGCAGGCCTCGTGCTTAAAAAAGGCTAGGCGTTCTCTAGCTATACACTCAGAAAGCTGTCACCTGTCAATCATTTGACCTAAATACAACAGTCACTGGGGGAATGGGGGGAGGGGGATAGTCCGAGCATGCTCAGTGATGGAGATGACATCACTTAATCAATGCTGGAGACGGAAAGGCTGCATCAGCAGCCTGGAGCGGGATGCCAGGAACGTATCGGTGGGAACCTAGAGGCTTGCATTAACTCAGTCCCTCTCCACGCGGCTCGAATACAAAGAGGGCACCATGGGCCACACACCCTAGGGAGAGCGGGCTAAAAAGGGGGCATGGACAAGACTAGTTTATTCCCTTTAGTAAATTCCCTTAAGAACTATACTTTCCAGCAGCCAGACTGCAGAGAGGGAGCTAAGTTGGAAGAAGCAATGTGGGAGGAAAGGTGAGTAAGGGTGATCAAAAGGAAGACCCTGGATTCGCTTAAGTAACTTCTGCTCTTGACCTCCGTCTCTTAGCAGATTGGAGAATCTTCTCTCCATCTAAAAGGAAGCATATGAGGCTATCTGCAGACACTAGAGAGAAAGGATCTTGTGGGGGTTGGGGAGAGTCCAGCAGAGAAAGGACAATTGGAGTGATAGGAAGCAGGAAACATGAGAGACCTCCTAGGGACACCAAGAGCACCCCTCACCATCCTCAGGGGAGCAAGGTGAAACCACCTATGCAAGACCCAGGAGATTTTGATTTTTCTTGCACCTTTCCTCGCTACCTTTTTTACTAAGGTCTTGAGACAAATCGAACCCTGGATTGCCTGGATGCATCTGTGGGTTGTAGAGCTTACACTCTGACCAAAGCCTGGGCATCCTACTTGCTGGCAAGCCGAAATACTGCCCACGCAGCGGCGAGAGTGGGAACAATAGGCCCACCCGAGCCCCCACCCGCGAACAATGGCGGACCTCGCACTCCCCCGCCGCCCCGCGCCACCACCGCCGTGGGGGGAGTCACCCGCCAAGGGCTCTTGTACGGTCCACCCGCGAGCCTAGCCCCGCTGGGATGTCCTAGATAGCGTCCTGAGGATCTCCACTCAGGCTATGGTGCAAAGCCGGAGGAGGGGCAAGACACCGAGGCCACTTACCCCGATCACCACCGTCTCCTCGCCTTTGAATTTGGGGATGAATTTGTCCCCGCGGAGGATCTCCGCTTCGTTGAGGGGCCGGAACCGGCACATCACTTTGATGCTGCATTCAGCAGGATCCGCCATCTCGGGCCGCGGCAGGAGGGGACACGGGGATGGGGTAGGGGGCCCAGCTGGGCAGCGCCACCGAGGAGGCCGCGAACCAACCGCTGCCCGCTGCTAGGCCGCCTCCCGCAGCTTCTCAGCAGATCATCGCAAGCCTGTGCTGGACGCCCAGAAGCTCTGCCGCCCTCGGGAAGGAGAGCAGCGTATCAGCTGGGCCGGCCCACTGCTGACCTCCAGCCGGGTCCTGCGACCCCGGCCCACCTGCCCGCAGCCACGCGGCGGGTGGACTAGGCGATGCTCAGGGAGCAACCCCGCCCGGCTCAGACCTCCCGGGCTCCGGCGCGCTCAGCCATCCTGCATCAGCACCACCGCGCTCCGGCACCTCCAGGCCCGCCCCTCTGCCCCACCTCGGCACGGTGACGTCACTGCAGAGATCCGCCTCGCCCTGGGTGTGAGCGCGGCGCATCCCGGGACTTGTAGTCAGCCATTCTACCGGCAGGTGGGTGGAGGGCAAGGCTTGGATTAGTTTGTGAAAACCCATGGGAACTGCAGGACTGATGGGACTCTACGAGCCAAGAACAGAATGGGAGTCATAGTATTCCCAGTTAAACTCCATTAAAGACAAAAACAAAAATAGATCACATCTTTTCCTGAAAGAAAAAATACCAACAGTGTACAACTGAACGTAGGTAATTTGTAACAGTTCACATTCGATCAAAATCAAGGATTTTGTCACTGCAAAACTAAGTCGGAAAACAAATTCACAGACCCGCGTGTTTAGCATGCTACTTTACAGCTTTAGGATTGAAGCTGGTTGCTTGAGTCCTAAGTCAGGACAAACAAACAAACCTCAAAAAGCAAAACAAGAAAAATGGAAAGCGAATACAGGACCTCTAAGTTACAACTAATCATAGTTCGGTTTCTAATTATGCTTAGATTCCTGCAGACATGAACAGATTGTATAGAAGATCAAACCCAAGACAGGCCCAGACCTTCATAGTCACAGTTCTCTACCTATTTAGGCCCCCACTTCTCCTATAACATCATTGATGTCTACAGTTTAACAGATATGACACTTCTTGTCAGTTCTTCTATTCCATTTGTCCTGCTTTTTTTTTTTTTTTCTGATATTTTTTCAGACCATTTGCTCTGTTGAACTGGCCCGTTCCCATCCAACAGTGAATAAGCATCTTGGGGACCCTATGAAAGTTGATAGGAATATGACCAAAGCCACTGAAACACATGGAGAACTTAGCAGAATACAACTTGTTTTGCTAATTTATTTAAGAAATGACTAAACAGGCAAACCAGAGAGAAGGCAGGCACTGAAACTGCCTTAGAGACCCTAGTCTCTGTTCTGACCTTACTCAAGACCCCTTTTCACCTATCAGCAAGCTAAGTGCTAACACCTTATGCATGTCATCCCCCAATTTAGATAAGGAGGGATAGGTTTTCACGTCTGGTCTATGGATGGCCTGAAATTAGCCTAGCATCTGCCTCTAGCACAAAAACCTAGAGTCAGAAGCTCTGTAACTCTATGAAGGAACCTCTCGGTATGAAAGTTTCTGGAAGACAACTGATGTATTCCCACCTCTTACAAGAATGCATTGGCCAAAGCTGGTGTCCCTCAGACTTGGTCAACACTAACTTTTCAATCCTAAGACTCTACGGAAGGATTTTCTAGACTGCCTGCAGATGGTTGTCCTTACTCACTGGCCCAGTGTCCTGTCTGTAGACAGTGAATACCTTATTGCCTTTGTTCCGTCTGAATACAAAGTACAGCACATTGAGTGGGGAACTTGGCTGAACATGAGTCCTTCCTCTAGCACCATGACAGGATATGTACCTTCCTTCAGACTCTGTTTCCTATCCTCTGGCATTAGAATAGCAATACTACCTCACAGATTTTTTTTTAAACAAATTAAGAGTAATATTACTTGTAATGCATTTAGTATGGTAAAGCATTTAGTATAATATGATATATTATAAGCCAAATCTTAGGTAGCATTATTCTTTCTGGATACTGAATAAATGATTGTGAATAAAGACTTCTTTAATTTTAGAAATGTATCTATGCATACATCTAGTTGTACCCAGGAATACAAGTTTCCTGGCTACCTGAGAAGACAGCCACTGGAGTGACTGTTCTAAACCATTGTAAACAACACCAATTTGATTTTCTCTCCTCAGTGCAGCTAATATAGAGGGGGGAGAAAGCTCTGGTGCTGCTTTTTCATCTGTATCTCACTAAACAAGTCTCAGGCTCTGGCTCACAGACCACTTGTTCTTTGGAAAACCTGTGTCAAAACTTGGTTGAGAGATAGTGAGGTGTTTAAGAGGTGGGTCAGTCAGTAGCAGGGGTTAAGACCCTTTTCACAAAAGTAAGCCCTTGCTCTCATGATACTGAATTAGTTACCATGGGAGTGTTTATGACTAACCACATGGCCTTAGGTGGCATCACCGGCTGTTCTCATCAGGTTGTTCTTCACTACTCTTGAGTCTCCAAATCTGCCTGTCTTCACTGCACCCACATGCTTCTGTTTCTCTTTCTCTTCCATCTCTATACCAATCACTTGCTCATCTTATAGGTGCCCAAGCACTCTGGCTGTCTGAAGCCATCTCAGGAGAGGTCTTGGGAGTGCTTTGTCCCACCCACCCCATAAGGCATTCAATGGGGGGGGTCTGTCTTGCCTGGGCTTCTAGGCACTGTACTGATGGTTGTCTTATGCTTGCTCCTTGCTGGGACCCTACGGCACCAGACTAGTGGTCATCTCAGGCTTGCTCCCCACCTGAGCCCTCTAAGTTACTTCTAATGTCTAGTTCAATGTAGACACTACCTAAATAGTCAGTAGACTGTATTATTCAGCAAATAACAGGAAGCAAAACTTTGAACAGTGTAGTGCATACAGATCTTGAGTGCTTTCCCACTGAAACTAGTCAGACATAAGGTGTAGACGTCATAGATATGGAACCGTGGATAAGAAGGAGCAATAATGCTGTATGACTTTATTTCTGTGAATACCTAAAATAGTTTTGGTTGCCAGGAACTGGGGAGAGAGGGACAGGAACTTATTTTCTTTGTTTGGTTTGGGTTGGGTTGGGTTGGCTTTTGTTGTTTTGGGGTTTGTTGGTGGTGTTGGAGTTGGTGGTGTTGGTGGTTTTGGGTTTTTGATTTTTCAAGACAAGGTTTTTCAGTGTAGCCCTGGCCATACCAGAACTCACTCTGTAGTTCAGGGTGGCCTTGAACTCAGAGAGCCACCATCACTGCTCGGCATGAAATTATTTTTTAATAAAGTAAGTTTAATGTGTGATGATGATCATGATGATATATATATATTTCCATATACAGCTGTAAATCAATGATATATATATGCATATTGTTCCATATACAGCTGTAGATCAATAAATCTTTTTTAATGTTTTATTTTATAGCATTGGGGATCCATAGGCCTCAAAGTGCAAGATGTCTCCAGGCCTTCGCCTGCCCCACCTTACCTGATTGTCGCCATCCCAGGGTAACCCATAGAGACCATCGTCTCTCTTTCCCAGGGTGGGCCTGATGGCTAATTTTAATTGTCAGCTTGACAGGATCGAGAGTCACGTAGGTGACAATCTGCCAGACATGAACGAGAGGGGGTTTTAATTATGTTAACTGGGGGACTCAGTCCCCCCTGAATGTGAGCCACACTATTCCATGGGCTGTGGCTCTGGACTGAAGAAAGGGAGAGAGTGAACTGAATACTCCCACCACACGTCCCCCATCCCTGGCGGGAGATACAGTGAGACCAGTTGCTTTGTGCCCCTGCATCATGACTCTTTATCTAACTTGCTTTTGTCAGATATGTTATCCCAGCAGCAAATAAAATACAATAAAATAAAACAAAATAACCAGTGTAGAAATGAGTTGCCAGCACTGGAGACATTTCTGTGACAAACCTGACCAAGCACTTCACATGCACAGAAGTCATGAAGAGGTTTGGAACGTTGGTAGAAAGCCGTAGAAGGCAATAAGCAGAGCTTGATTGGCTACTCTGGGGAGGGGGTGAAAGGGCAGAGTGCCAGGGAAATTTGGACAGTTAAAGGCCTGGCTCGTGAGATTTTGAGAGGAACGTAAGGACTGTTGGGAAAGTGCTAGAGGACATTTCGTCACATCTTAGCAACAAACCTGGCTCTATTCTACCCACAGCCTGAGAATTTGAGTGACATTGAATTCAAAATCATAGACTAATTTCTTTGGCAGAAGAAATTTCAAAACCACATAGCATTTAGGCTACGGCGTGGCTACTGTTCACTGATCTTCTTCAGATTGAGAGAGAGAGAGAGAGAGAGAGAGAGAGAGAGAGAGAGAGAGAGAGAGTGTTGCGGGTTAGTGGGGGAAAGGTGTATGAGCAAGTTTAAAACTGTAGACAAGAATATGTGGACAAAGCATCTGTAACTGTGAAAGAGATAGTCGCTATTAAAGAGAAACCTTCTCTGAGATGTTAGGAAAGGCAACGGCCTGCTCATGAAAGGCTCCAATTTAAGGAAATGCAAATTCACTTGATGAGGGGAAAATGCAGCTGATAGTGTCATTGAAGGGGTTCTCTGTTTAAAATAAACAAAACCAACTACCTATACACAAGGAGATTACTGCAATTGTAATCCAAGGGACAGGCTAGACATATGTAGCACTGGTTCTGCAGGCACAATAAATCCAGGCATGAAGGGTGAATGAAGCTTGGCAGTGGGGTTGGACAGTAAGCCCCCGAGTTCAGTATGTGGCAGCACTTAGGTAAACCTAAGCTGCAGTGGACACTCCGGGATTTTGGAGATGCCAGTACCATGGGTTGTATGCTGAGAAAAGCTGCATGCGTGAAGTGGAGCTGACCAAAGAGAGAAGCTATGTGTGCTGCAGGTAGCAGAAGGAGAGGGGTGGAGCTAACCCCTCTGCAGCCCAGATGATTTCATCGCAAGCCCCAGAGGGCTGACGTGGAGCTGTTGGGTTTAGGGTTCGCCTTACTGGGGTTATGTCTAATCTTCCATGGCTATGGCTCTCATTCCCCGTTGTCTCCAGACCCCTGGTGGGGTGATCAGCTGAAGGCTACAACTGGTGGGTTCTGAGAGAAGATTATAGACTCTCGGGAGACAGGCTTCAGTGAGACAGCTCATTTAATTGGGGGAAATAAGGGCTATTGAAACCTTTCAGAGATGAGTAGGGGGTTATCGTGCAGGGTGTACGTACATCATTGGCAGGGGCCAGGGTGCTGGGGATGCCTCATTTGCTTAAGGAGGAATTCCACATGTTCCCTTATGGGGGGAAAGAAAGTTTAACCTGGCTACAAGCTATATGACCTCCTCTGGTGCAATAAAAGATGGGGGCACAAATCTACGTGAACCAGGGCAGAGTGGGAGTGATCTCCAGATGAGATTTTCGGGGTTTGGACACACATCCACCCCACCCTTGCTTTAGGCCTGCTCTGCATGGCTCTATGGATCCCCCACCCCCACAGTTCCTCTTTGGAATAGTAGTATTTACTTTCTGGGTCATTGTGCTGTTTGTTTGTTTTTTATTACCTTGACAGAAGTTGAATATGTCCTAGAAGAGATAGCCGGTTGAGAAAATGCCTCAGTAAGAGTAGTCTGTAAGCAAGATTGTGAGTCCTTTATTAATTAGTGAGCAATGTGGAAGGGCCCATTAAATCGCGGGTGGTGTCACCTCTGGGCAAATGGTTCTGGGGTATAGAACATCTGAGAAAGCAGATGAAAGAGGAAGCCAGAAAAGTAGCATTCATCTATAGCTTCTGCCTCAGTCCCTGCCTCCAGGATGCTGCCCTGAGTCCCTGCCCTGACTTTGATATGAAAGTGTAAGAAAAATAAACTCTTTCCTACCCAAGTTGCCTTTGCCATGGCAACAGAAGCCCCAAGACAGCCATTGTATTTAGAAGTATATTACCTATTTGGAATTGGACAGGATTGAACAGTTAAGGGGTTGCCGGAGTCTTAGATGCTGCATTTCACTGTGAGGATTTTTAAAGGTAGACTGAATGCATTTGCTTGTGAGATAAATAGCCATGAGCCAATGAGAAGAAGACGTGGAAGGAAGAGTGTGCTTACGTGTGCTAAGACCGCATGTCAATTTCATTACTTCGCTTTACAAGCTGTCTTGGTCATGGTGTCATGGTGTCTCTTCACAGCAATAGAACACTAAGACAACCCAAAGCAAAACAAAAACAAGCAAGCAAAAAAAACAACCAAGGAAACAAGCAAAACCCCACAAAACTATAACAATAACAAATCAGTAAGGGCACACACACAAAAGTACGAAGTCTGTTTTATGTTGGCCAAATACTGAGCTCAGGGTCTGCCCTGGAGTGAGGTTGACATACTCAGTGACACTACATTAGACAAAACTGATTTCCCCCTTCCCAGCAGACATCAGTTGCAAATAGCTTCTTGGCTAAGGCTGGGGCATCATGCCAGGTTTCTCTTCTCTGTGCTGGGAATTTGTCTGGCTTGAATTTGTTCAGGTCTCAGTCTGTGACTCATATGTGCCTTGGCCGTGTGGTGTCTGAAAGATTCACTCACCACCTTTGTCTCTTACAGTGTCCCTGCTTCCTCTTCCATATAGACTTCTGTTACTTTCACCTCCCAGGTGCTGGAATTACAGGCACGAGCTGCCACCGCCGCCACCACCAGCATCACCACCAGCATCACTACCACCATCACCACCACCATCACCACCATCATTACCAGCATCACCAGCATCACCACCACCACCACTGGCTTAAAACAAGTTTACATTAATATAAAGCTGTCTTCTAACTCTAAGGCCTAGCATAATGAAACTCAATAAACGTTATGTCATGAAGCCATTCACCATCTCAGCCTTTCTACAAATGTGTGTTTTCGGTTGTTGGAAAATGGATCCAGGGAACTCTAATAAAAAAAAAAAATGGTTCAAAAAATAACGGTCCTGCTGCCTCAGGTTTTGTTCACAGTTAAATTCCCCATGTGGTTTCCTTGCAGGTCACTTGCGCACTCCTGAGCTTCCTGAGCTGGAAGCCAAGGCTTCCCAGCAACAAGGATTTGTAGGTGCTTTCGGGGGTTAATAAACTGAGGAACTCACACAGCTAGTGGGGAAAGGGCCTCAAGCCGACTGGAAGACCCCTAGTCTCTCCTCACCTTTACCAACAAGACTTGCACAGCCTGAAGCTTCATTGTTGAGATGAAACAGAAAATGGAGAGATATCCAGGTCACTCAGACAATGAGCCATCTCACTTTGAGTGACTGGTGTCTGATAGAAATCAAGGCCGAAGCACGTGAGTTTTTCCCACCCTCCTGATAACCTTACTTTATCGGGATCATTTTCCAGCACTCTGCCTCACTTTATTCAACCCACTCCTAGAGAATAGTTTCTGTCCCCATCTCTACTGCCAGTAAGAACTGTAAATTGAAGCAATTATCTGGATTGTTCAAGGGAAGAAAAAAAAAGCCTCAGAAATTCTTCTGCCTGAGTGATCCAGGTAATTGCTTCAATTTTCACGTCAGCTCCTGTCTTGGCAGTCCCCAGGATGGCCATTTAACTGAGACCCTGGGGTCTGCAGGATACCATGTGGGTCTAATCATTTCTGATTGCCCAGGCTCAGCCCCATTCTTATAAGTGTAAAAAGGAAAGTTCTGACCCTGGTGAAGATCAAAACCAAAGGAGCAGATGAACTAGTTTTAAAGATGCTGAAAAAAAAAAAAAACCTTTAAAACTTGCAAAAAAAAATTAATAATGTGCTATCATAGATTAGAAAAATCTGGATGTCTTTTAAAATTTATCCTCAGTGTGGAAGAAGAAACTATTATCCCATCCCATCAGTGGGTGTGGGAGAGACCACTTTTTTCTTTCATGAGGACTGACACATTAGTTGAGATTTTACTGGATTAAACCCCTTAGTGTCCGTACAGAAACAGAATAAAGAATATGGAAAACTTATGTGGGGAATTACTGGTTCTAAGAAAGAAGATAAACTTCCCTAAACTGAACTGGGAAATGAACACAATTGGGGTATCTGTTATACACCCCACATCAAGCCCCATAAAAATTGGCTGAAAATTTCATGTTGCTGAGTTTCTCATGTCCTGCAACCACCAGGAGTCTGTACGCTATGTGGCTCTTTTCTTCTGAGAAGAATCCTCCCTGGCAGAGTCAGTACACAGTGGTTCAGCTCTATGTAGGTCCCAGGTTTGTAGCCCAACTCTAATGCCATGCTCCCAAACCCAAAGTGTGCTCTCACAATCAATCTGCACTCTGTCTCTTAGGCGGTGGGAAGAACAGAGGCGAACTGTGAGTTTCTATTGCCCACTGTGGTGATTTGAATATGCTTGGCCCATGGAAGGGGTGCTTGTTGGAATAGGTGTGGCCGTGCTGGAGGAAGTTCATTACTGTGGGGGTTAGGCTTTGAGGGTTCCTGGTGTTCAAGCTCTGTCCCCTGTGGAGTCTCTCCTAGCTGTAATCAGATCAAGATGCTGAGCACTCTGTCTCTTCTCCACCACCATGTCTTCCTGGAACCCTGCCATGCTTCCCGCCATGATGATAATGAACCAAACCTTTGAAACTGTAAGTCAGGCCCAATTAAATGTTGTCCTTTATAAGAGTTGCCTGGGTCACAGCTTCTTTTCACAGCAATGGAAACCCTAACTAAGTCACCCACCATCAAGATAATGTGGCATCTACATCAAACCCCACTCTGAGAGTACATGGCCTCAGATCCTGAAGACAAGCGGTGGGGTGGGGGTGGGGTTCCCCATAAAGTCTTCATTCCTTTATTAAACGATGAATGAGATTTCTTCAATGGACATCAAAGGGAAGCACATGGTTACTAGGAGCCCTTCTCTTGGACCCTTGGTGCCTGGTCTTATGGCTCAAGGATCTGTCCCACAGCCAGGGCTGTGGTCGTTTTAAGACTCAAACGAGGAAGGATATACTTCTAAGGTGCTTCATGGTCGCTGGCAGGAAGCTGCCCTTAGTCCCCCCTTTTGAGGGTCTTCCTCGGCAGCAGGCATCATTACAGAGGTTGAGAAAATGGGAACCAGTTTCCAGTTAGTATAAGTGTGTCACTGGTTTAGTGGACATTCAGTGCAAAGGCCTCCATAGAGGGAATAGTCAGGGGATGGCCCACTGGGAACCATTTAAACAAACAATCGTGGACTTCTGGGTCTCTTACATGGAATAGGGCACAAAGTAGAAGAATGTACATGACATTGAGCCAAAATACACCCCTTTCTCCAACAGCCTCTGTGTGAAGTATTGGCTATAGAGAAATCACCATTTAAGCAATATCATATTCAAGGCAGCAGTCACAGGGGAAATAGCAACACATAACACCTCACTAAAAACGGATCCCTGCACATCAAAATCCATAGCAGAGGATAAATATTAAAACTCGGCCGAAGAAGGCTTTCTGTCATATACATAACAAAGAGTCAATACCTTTAATAAAGAATTCTTACAAATCAATTTGATGGTTGTAAAATGCACAGGAGAAAAGCTAGCCCTGTGCACTAAAATGGGACACACAACAGAATTATAAATTACCCGGAAATGTGTGGAAAGCTATTTGGCCTCATTAGTAACCAGGGGAATTCCTGTTAAATTAGCAAGGACGACAAGGAGTAATAGGACTGTGCACTCCTAAGCAAGCCAGGGAGGCGGCTTTCACTCGTCCTACTGGTAAGGAGGTAGGTGTGTGTGTGTGTGTGTGTGTGTGTGTGTGTGTGTGTGTGTGTGTGTTTTCTAGGAAGGCAACATAAATCTGAACTTGACAAACGTACAGATATGGCCCTCCCGTGATCAGAGGCAGAAGCATCAGGATATAAGCATGTGACCTGTGACACCCCACCCCCGGGGAGACAAGAATTGCAACATTATGGAAAGACATCTGGGAACTGAAGTTGGAAATGATGCCAAGCCTTGGAGAGCCTTGAAAAGCAGGTGGAGCTGCCGGGAGCCTGGACAGGCAGTGGAAAGCCCCTGGGAATTTGTAAATGGAGTACAGGGGTCAAAAACAGAACAGAACAAGGAGTGCACTGAACATCATTTGAGGCCTCTAGGAAATATTGGGATCTAGAGGGAGCATTTGGAAGACTTTCTTCCTCTCCCCAATAGAACTCTGGCCCTCTCTCTTTGGTCTCACAATCTCTAGGCAAACCATCTTTAGTACCCAGACTTTGGGCTCCTTCTGACATTGTCAGAGAAGGAGGTACCAAGAAATGGCATCCCAGAAACGGAAGTACCACGAACTTCAAGGATGGAGATTCCTAAGCCATGGCGGTTAGTCAAGAGTCTTTGGGGTCCCAGAAATATAAATATATGTAATTTATCTAAAAGGAAAAAAGCAGAGGAGGGGTAGATTATATTCTTGAAGACTTTTAAGACGAAACTGCAGCTAGACTCAGAAGCAAACTGGGTTCAGCAAGCTGCAAAGATTCTCCTTATCTGGTCTCTGCTGCTTGCTGAGTATATCCTGTCTTCCTTTCTTTTTATATATGGGGCCCCATGCCTTCTCCAAGCAGTAGCAGAGAACATTCGGCTGCCACACCTGCCCCTTGGAAGATGGCAGGACCTCTTTCCCTCTGTTTTAGTGTCTCAGCTCAGGGCAGGCAAATCAATCCAGAACCAGGGTCCAGAACCAGGGCACTGTCATGTTCAACAATCCTGGTTGTTCTAAGTGACCTGGTAATTTGTGGGTTGGACAGAGGACGGTGAGGAGCCAATGTGCCAGGAATGCAAGTCCTGGGAAACAACCATGGTGCTGATAACAGTGAGACTTAAGGAGTGACCTTGTCCCCTGGAATCCTCCTCAGAGGATGCTGGGGCAGTCAGTACTGTGTGTCCTCCGCAATGCCATTCTGCTCTATCACAAGCAAATGCTCCACCTCCTAGATCTAAAGGAGTCCCAGAATGAGCACAGCCAGCCTGTGCTAACAGGTTCTACGTCCACCACCCAACTCAGTTGTCTCTGGATGGCCAGCACAGGATCGTGGCTTTAGTGTGGTTTTCCATGGTCCGTTCCTTTTGAGAGAAAGAGAGCCATTGGATTACCACAAAGTTAATGGAATAAGATGCTCTGAACTAACCCAGAAAACGGATGAAGTTGTATAGTACTTTCAAAAGCCAACCCTGTCATCATCCGCAAGGATTCCAGACTCTGCTCATATAAGCTCAGAGTTGTGGGCCGGTGCAAAAGCTTGCAGCAGGCCCTTGGCAAATATTCCCAGCCCTGTGTGAAGGGCTCTGTACTCCTCCAGTACTTACATCAGCCATGTGGGGCTTCGCAGCTCTGATGAATGAAAATTAATAGTCTGACCTGTTTTATTTGTCCATGTTTACCGGCATCCATTGGGCATCTCAGCAAAACAGCCCCGCAGTGAGTTCTAATGTTTCACAGTATGTACGCCATGATGTAAGCACTAGGCTTACATGCTGACATGTGTAATTATGGGCATATGCGTAGCACATGTATGTATAGGATAGAGATCTTGTTATGGTGTCCTGAAAGAGCGCTCATTCGTTCTCGGCTTATCTTTAAAGTTTCTGGTACGTGCCAGCCACTGTCTTAGGTGATCAGATGGGCTCCAGGCCAGATGGAGTTAGCCAATAAACCCGTAAGTTTGCAGCATGATAGCCAAGCAGTAATAAGGGCCATGAACTGAAGTAAAGATGTAAGGAAGGTAAACCACCAGTGAAGAATTCTATTCTAGTTCAGGTGATCCGAACTTACAAAGAATTTGGAACTATGCTTCAACTCTTCTTTATACACACACACACACACACACACACACACAAATCAGAAAAAGGGGGTGAATGAATGGAGAGGAGAGTAGGAATTTCCATGTAATGAACCACCCCAAAAGTTGGCTGTGTATGTGTGTGTGGGGGTGAGTGTGTGCACGTGCGAAAATGTGTTCATGTCAGTATGTACATGTGTGTGGTATACACACATGCTTGTGCCAGAGGTCAATGTCAGATGTGTCATGTTCCTTTCATTACACTCCACCTTAATTCTTGAGCTAGGGTTTCTCTGTGTACCTGGATCTCATGGACTCAGATACACTGACTACGGAGTGAACTCCAGGGATAGAGTTCTCAAGCTCAGGGTCCTTTGGGGTCCTTTCTGTGGATTGTGAGTCCCAACAGTCCTGGAAATTCCACCCCTCCCCCAGTCTCCTGAGTAGCTGTGATAACCATCAGACTCAGCAAAGTTGCTGTCTTAATCCAATAGATTTATTGTTATGGAAAACAAAGGAAGAGTCCTTCTCTACTCGTTCGAATACAACAAAAACACTTGGTTACAGGAGAGGAAGGTGGCCCTCACCCAACTAAACCTTGACCCTTAACTTCCAGCATCCAGAACTGTGAAAAAAAAAAAATCACGTTCTTTGTGTGAGTGCTATACTACTTTCTTTGTGGCCATAATAAAAGTCTCTGACCCAAAAGAGGAAAGAATTCCCCGAAGGAAGCCACTCATTGGTCAGGAATGCTAATCACTGGCTTGCTCAGTTACTTTTCTTAAACAGCCCAGTCCCATCTGCTTAGAGATAGAGATGGTACTACTCACAGTGCGCTGGGCCCACCTACATCAATTAGCCAAAAACTATCCCATAGACATACGCACTGACCAACATGATACGGGCAGATCCTACACCAAGGCTCCCTATTCAGGTAATTCTAAGTATGGAAAGTTGACATTGAAACCGACCATCACAGGCCCCCTTGACATTTTGCTCTGGCAGGATGGGATCTCTTAGATAGGTGTGGGTATAAAGAGGTCATTCATGGTCATCTGCCTCTAAAAAGATGCTGGGAAGGGAGGAGGAGAGGGAAGAGAGGAGGGAAGGAAAAACAAAAGGGCAAAAGAAAGGAAGGACAGAAAAGGGGGATGACTTATTTTAAATGTGAATTGTTGAAAATACAAGCAAAGCCCTCGTTCTCATACCTGGCAATCATGTTTGTGACTTATTTGCAGTCTCCATCTATGACGGGACTCAACCAGAAGGGAAGAGCATTGGAACCAGGGAGAGAGAAGGAGCCTGGGTCTGGCTCGCCCTATTCCGAAAATAAATGGAGAAGATTTGGAGATGTTCCACGCACGAAACAAAGAATGTGTGAAAAGCTATGGCTCTGAATGGAGGACTCTCATCACAGCCTATTCACTTTCTGTCTCAAAATGACAGGCGAGGCTTAGGAAGAGATTTGTTTAAGAATATTTTTCTGAGTAATGGACGACAGAGACACACAGCTAAACATCAGGTGGAGCCCGGGGAGTATCATGGAGGAATGGAGAAAGAACCGAACAAGTTGGATGGGTCAAGGACACCACAAGCAGACCCACAGAGTCAATTGGCATGGGACCACTGGGGCTCACAGAGCCTGGGCTGGAGCACGCAGGAGTTGGACATTTGCCCTCTACACATTCGTAGCAAATGCGCAGCTCGGTCTTCATGCGCCTTCCTGAGCAAGTGGACAGGAGCCGCTCCAGTCTCTGTTCCCCGCCACTGGATCCCCAGGGTAGGGTGCTACCCAAGGAAGGCTCTCCTCAGAGGAGAACGAGGGGGTAATGGGGGAGGGTGGGACTGGGAAGAGAGAAAGAAGGGGGCTGTGAGTGGGAAGTAAAGTGAATAAATAAATAAATTGAAGAATTACCTTTCTGTTCAATAGAGGATACTTACAGGCTTCCCTACCCTACACTATAAATAGAAAACAGCTCTAACGAGAAAAGCTTCTTTAAGATATTTTGGCAATATCTTGAGAAAGAAAAAAAAATCATTTATGGAACTTTTTTTTAGGAAATTGTACTACATACCACTAGGGATTTTTTTGTGTGTTGGGGGGAGAAGGTTTTACTGGAAATTGAACCCAGGGCTTCACACATGTTAATCAAACACTTTACCACTGTAACCCCAACCCTCTCTAAGGCTGCTTTTTAACTAAAACAATATAAAACACACACATATGCAAATGCAGTGTTACACCCTTTCTATCAAGAAGGCCCTTAAGGTAAGCAACACACAGTTCCCGCCTTCCTAGTGTTTATAACTACGCCATGGCAGAGGGACCAGCCAGGCAGAGCACTGTGTGTGCTCCCCTATGGCGAATGTGGGGCTTTCTTCTGTGCATTCAGAGAAGTGAACCTGTGCCAATCACAGGAGAAAGACAAATCCTAGCAGGTGACAGGCCGTGTCTACGAGTGGGGGAGGAAGCCACACTCATAACTGACCTACTGAAAGAGTAAGGCAAGGCTGAGGCAGTCAGGAGACAGGTTCGGGCCTCTTTGGAATTTTCTAGAAGCTGGGTTCCAGGCGGTCAGGTGGTAGTGGATCCCTATCGTTCATTGTAAACTCCTCATTCTTTAAGATTTGTCTTTATCTCTGCAAGATGTTCCCATGGGTGTAATAGTGGCCCAAATTATGGATGTAGCCAGATGCCTCCTGGTAGGACGTAAGGCCCGTTCCACAGGAGGAGACTCAAGGCAGGTGCTCTAACTCAGGCCAGGAATCATGATTTGGGAGTTCGCATGCCTCAGGGCCGAACCTTCGAGCTTCCTTCTGCTCAGTGAGTATAATCTCACCTTGGTCTCTAAATTCATAATTTCTACCCATAAATCAGAGCAGCTCTCAGGCCTCATTGGAGAAGTTTCTTTGTTCAGAGGACAGTTGTTAGGATTTCACAACTGGCCAAATCACAGAGAATAAAATGTGGGGGTGCTCAGCCGCAGAGGGGTGTCTGGATCATACCCTTCCTTCCCCAAGGCTCAGAGACAACTGAGGGAGAGCAAAGGGGCTGGGGTGGAACAGATCAAAACCGAGGAGACAGGACTGTAGCACTCAGGGACTCACAGCACGTTGGTTACCTGCCCTAGACCTGCATAAAATCAGGCCAGTAAATAGCCATCAGCAGTGGGGGAGGGGCTCACCATCTTCACCCTTAGCCGAGGAGCTAATGACAGTTGGTGGCTTCTGTGAGAAGAGTCAGTTTTCTTTAAGGATGTAGTCCGTGGTTCATTCTCCAGCGGATGACCTCACATAGGATGAATTCATAGGCTGCGGAAATTGGACTCAGTGGGCTATTTTTTTTTAAAAAAAGGACACAAAGTTGGCAGAAAGATGGAGAAGGGAGAGGTGGGTCTGGGATGAGTCGGGAGAGAAATGGGAACAAATATGATCAAAGTACATTGTGCACACGTGTGAAATTGTCAAAGAATTAATAAAAGCATTTTTAAAGGCTGTTTAGGTAGTCATGAGTACAGTGTGTCCGTCAGGGATAAACACAAGCCCCAGGGAGCTTAGGTCCTACAAATTTAGGTCATGGAAACAGACCACACAGTCATGCAAACACCAAACTGTCATCAGTACAGAAATCAGAAAGGGGGAGGAAACTGGTCCCTGGGCTGCTGTCATACTGAAGGATATCTTGGGCAGGGACCATCAAACCAAGATGGTGGAAGAGTAAATCCCAGAATTGGGTAAAACACTTGGAAGGAATAGATGGTGGGTCCAGATAAAGAGGGAGGCTCATGGGTGAGGCCAGCAAGTGGAAACAAGGACAGAGAGGAAAGAAAACTGAATGGTGGCACTTGAGTTTTAAAAACTGTGGTTTGTATCCGTTATCACCCATAATCCCAGAACATGGGAGGCCGAGGCAGGCGGGTGGGGAGTTCGAGGCCAGCTTAGACAATGCTGTGAAACCCTTTCTCAAAACAAGAGACATATGCTAACGGAGACCTGGGATTCATCCTTTGACTCTTAGCTATATGTTCTCCATAGGTCCTGACATCTGTTAGATGTGACTGTCCCATAGCTCTCTTTGTTTCAGGTAGCATGTATGTATTTTATTGCTTACCCACAAGTTAAGGCAGCTGGGTTTTGTTTGTTTGTTTGTTTTTTTGTTTTTTGTTTTGCCCAAACATCTTTCAAATGTGTCCTTAGCGGTCATCCTAGATAAACCATGTTGACATCACACCTAAATTCCTGCAATAGCCCTGTGTCCTCTTTTCTCATAAAGGTCAGTCTGACAGCACCAGGAAACTCAGTTTTATCTTTATTATCCCGTAAATTGGGGCTGAGGTGGTGAGACAGAAAATAGAAACAGGAAACATAGCTACAGAAAAAATGCAAACAAAAGTCATATGCAATTGCAGGAGAGATGACTGTCACTGTCACTACGGACTGTCACTACCACACAGCACACGAGAGTCAGCTACGTCAGGACGGATAACTGAGGGTGACGTGAAAAGACGTAGGGGAAAATGTGACCCACTCAGAGTGGGGTTACACCTAGACCTGAAATCATTAATAACTCAAGAGCTAAGAAGATAGCCTTGTGGCAATTTTTGGTATTTAAAAATCACTATGTTTAACCTATACACACCAGAAAAACTTTGACTATTCCCATGTTATGTTTTGTTTTACATGTACTTTATGCTCATGGTCACTAGTAAGATTTCAGTGCGTACTATCAAACCTTTAAATAAATCAAGTACTGACAAAAACATATTTACATAGTTTTATGCCAAAATGATTTTAAGAATCTGTACATCTCTCTCTCTCTCTCTTTTTAAATAAAGTTGTAAGAGAAAAAAAAGAAAATATAATTGGCTGTTCTATTCTGTGGGGATATTCAGCTTCATAAGGGACAATGACTCCCGCTGAGAGCTGCCGGCATGCAGGGCTACAGACGGAATGTTCGAGGCCTTTTGAGATTTGCACTGAAATGTGACCACCAATGTGGCGGTGTCGGCTGCAGAGCCATTGGGAAGTGACGAGGAGATTTGGACAGATTCCTCACCAACGAGATGACTGAGCTTACAAAATAACCCCGAGATAGCATGTCTGTCTCTTTTGTCAAGTGATGCCACAGAGAGAGGGTGCAGGTGTGGAGACGACCCTTGTCAGACACGAAATCTCAGAGGCTTGGCCTTGGACTTTCCCGGTTCTAGGACTACAATATTTCCATTGTTTATAAACTACCAAGTTGATGGTGTTTTATAGCAACTCATAACTGTGATCTTATGCAGCAATGGGAAGACACAGGCTCTTACCAGAGTGGTCTTAATCGGGCATAGAGACACAGGCTCTGGAGTCCCTCCTGGTCTTAGTTGAGCGACTTTGAGGAAGTTACCTAGTCTCCCTCTGCTTAAACATGTCCATCTGTGAAAGAACTGAACTATAACTGTACTGTGATGCTTAGTGATGTAGTAGACAACAAGTCATAGCCACCCTGACAAGGAAGAAGTACTAAGACGTTTGTTGTTAACATTACCAATTAGTGTCGCTAGCCACCTTTTGTCTCCTCCCCTGAAATTTTACTTTAGTAAAACTTCTGTGTCACAGCCTCTCCCATGACTACCTTTCCGTTATCCCCCAGCCTTCGGATGCTTCAGCAGCTCAGCCAAAGGCCGAGGTCAAGACCCGGGTGCTGCTTCGTTTCCCATCATGAAGGCAATCAAGATCTGAAGAAGCATCACGCCCCCTCCAGGGAAGGCGAGGCTCAATAATGTCATTTCTCAGTTCAGCCTGGAGAAACTGTCATGGCTCTTCTACTCAGACAAAGATCTTCGTCTTACCAGGAGCCGGCTAAGATCTCCATCTGCTGTCAGATCAGGACCAAAGAATCTTTAAATGACGATCTTCACTGTCACCTGATTAGACTCGCCAAGGAAACGCAGCTCTGGGCAGATCCGAGTGTTTCTGGAGAGGTTGCAATGAGGAGGGAAGACTCACCCTGAAGCTTGGTAGCACCATCCTAAGAGCTGGAGCTCTGGATTGAATCAAAGAGGAGAAAGTTAGCAGAATGCCAGCTTTCGCCTTGCTCCAGTTCTTGACTGCATCCTTCATGTGACCATCCACCTTACACGCCCGCCTTCACGCACCCCCACCATGATGTGCTGTGTCCTCAAACTGTGAACCAAACTAGAACCTCCCTTCCGTAAGTCTTATCAGGGATTTTGTCATACTGAGAAAGGTAACTGATAGCTTTTGTTTGTTTGTGTTTTCTTAGTTACCAGACTTTCAAGGATGTTAGGATCTGGGCTGGAGACATGGCTCAGTGGTTAAGAGCTCCAGCTGCTCTTGCAGAGAACCTAGGTCCTACCTGGTAGCTCATGATACCCATAATTCAAGTTCCAGAAGATCCAATGCCATCTTCTGTGTACCACGTACACGTGTGGTTAGGGTTAGGTACAAGTCCTCATGTTTTAAAATTTAAAAATAGATGTGAGGATACAGAATTCAACGCAACCATGCGAGGCACACGTTCCTACTCCCTTCCTGTTTCAAAAGGCTTTGAGATAAGGGACTGATGGTATCCGTGACCTGGAGGCAGGAAAGAACACGGCAGGATCCCTGAGCTGAAGATGACCAGTAAGATAGATTGCCTAATGCCTCTTACTATTACTCACGTAATTCTCTTGTTGCCCTGAGGTCTTGATTAGCTTTGAAAAACAGCTTTCTTCCTGTCTTAGCTGTTCCAAATAAAATTAAGCAAAAGATCCTGTGCCTTAACACATGGGCTAAATTCTCAAAAGGAAAGCAGAGGTCCCTGGGGCCAGCCTGTGGGCAGGAACGGTAACTGGTTTGGAAAAGGATCTGGGCTTTGAGGCCCAGCCAGCACTCTATATTCAGTGGCTCTTTCCCAGCAGCAAGGCTTTATAGCCTAAAACCTAAAAGCATTAATGTAAAGAAAAATGCAATTTTGGGAGTACCACAGGGAAGTCAGGGGCGCTGTGAAAATTCAGAAGAATGAGAAATTATTCTATCTGTCTGGGGATTAGGCAAAATTTCACAGGGACGGTGACATTTGAGGGAAAAAAATAGTTTAAACACATATAGAGTTATATTCTTTATCAGAAAGCAAAGAACTGTAATGAGACAAGTAGGTCTTCTGTTGCTGCTCTGCCATCCTTAGCGCAGAACCTAAAGTTGCATCTCTGCCCAAGGCAACTGTGAGTGTACCAGCCTCCAAGGCCAGATTCTAGGCAACAAGAAAGGCCAGGGTTCACCTTCTTGACTGAACCTCTCACTCCAGCAGCTTTCTTCAAGACACAGGCAACATCTTTACTTCAAACTCCCTGACTAAAATATATTTTTACGACCTCAGTGAGCAACTGTGATCTTTAGGAGGTGCCTAAAATAGGTAAGCCTCAAATAATTCTAAGAATCTGTGTGTGAGGGGGAAGGGGGAATATGAGCATAAAATCTCCCTCAGTCTTCCCTAGCACTGAAATTCTGACAATTGCAAAAAAAAAAAAAAAAAAAAAAAAAAAAAAAAAGGAAAAGAAAGAAAGAAATATCAATATGCTCCAAATAACAATCCCTCGTGAGCAAGGGATAAAATCAAGGTTTAGATGGGAATTCTATGTCCAGTGTGCTAGGGCAGCATTCTCCTGTTCTCCAGCAAAATAGGTCAATGTCCGAAAAACACACAACAAATAGACATTTACTCCGAGTCATGTATTAGACTCCAGACCACAGCAAGCACCTGTGTATCTGAGCAGACCTTCCTTCTCCTAACCCGGGGTTAGCCGAATAGAAGCTCTGCACCCAGGAGTAGTCGGGAAAATAACATCTCCTGTTCCTACATGAGGCACCATGTCTCCCTGCATGTACCAGTTCTCAATTTCCTAGCTCCAGGTGCAAAACTCACTGGCTACAGAGCTTCTCCTGGGCTTCTCAAACCAGGAACATTAGAAGCTCAATTGCTTTTTATCTTACTTCACTCACTTGTAAGGATCAAGGCAAACTGAGAAGGCAGAGGCTGCCCCACTGTCCACCTGGCTGTCAGAAAAGAAGCTTGGAGAATCTGTTCGGTGAGAAAGGCAATCCATAAGAACTCCAGCCAAAGAAACTGACTCTGTTTCACACAGTGGCAGGTAGATCAAGCCTAAAAATGCTCATTTTTACTGAAGAGCAGTAAGCAAAATCACAGGCTAGCCACCTTACCACAAATAACTAAGGAAAAGAGCTGTAGATTGCTGTCTGTAAGCAGGTGAGGGTGGGTAAAAACAAGGCTAGAGCTTGTGATTGGACAGTAGAAAAGGTGCAAGCTTTTGAGAGGGGGGAGAGATAGGAGAGAAGGGAGAAGAAAAGAAGATGGAGGAAGAGAAGGACAACCCAGATCCCTGTGGCTTTAAATAGCCACGGGTAAATATAAATATCTTATAAGAGATGGATAATTATAGGACAAATTGTCTTATCTAGATGGGCAGTTTATATCAATATCAACTGGCTCTGAGTTTACTGTGTGAACATTTTGTGGGGTGAGAATTTACTGACATAAAGCTGATTGATAAATGACAAGCCTTTAGAGTTTTGATGTTACCGACGCACTGGGAATGATGAGCAGTAAAAGAGCCTCGAGATAGGCGGTCACTACATGGGACTAGCCACGGAGGCAGTGAGACGGCTGGAGAGAGTAGCCGGAGCCGGCAGGGCCTGGTGTCTTTCCCCTTGTTTATTATTTAGCCCGAGGATCAGAGGGTGTATCAAACACTGGCCCCAAAACCTGTTCCTGGAGGATTCTGAGAAAGAAACATGAGAAAACTGTGTCTATCCCTAGACACCCCCAGAATCAGACAAGGGTACTGTTTTGGAACCCCGGAGTCACTGTAGGTGTTAACTTCAGAGGAAAGCTCAATAAGTAGAGGGAGGCTAATTAAGAACTAGGTCTAGTCAATTTCTGCAGCTAGCACGGGAGCGATCAAAACCAAACTCCCCAGGAACTCCAGGAGAGGGGTACAATCAGACTTCCAGAGTAAACTACAAAATCCAGGGGACAGAATTCAACCAAAATATCATATAGCATAAACAAAGGGATGGGCTATTCAAGGGCAGAAAATGAATGAAACTGGCAAAACCTAAAAGGAACGAAGAGAAGTTTTAGAACCAAAGTCGGAAGTAAGTCATTATCGGAACCGAGGGGCAAACTGAACCACAGTGGGAAGAGGTGACAATTGTCTTTTAAAGTGAACATGGGAAATTGAAAGAAAAAGGCTGAAGAAAGCTGGAGGAGACCTAAGGAAGCCATGGAGCATGTCAGCTGATTATAGATGTCCCTTAAGAACAAGACAAAGCGAAGCGCGCTGAGACAATGCCTGCAGAACCCATGGCTGAAAGTGTCTATTTGCTGAAAGACATAAACATGGACTTCCAAGAAGCTCAGTACACTTCAAACAGGGTAAACTCATAGAAGCGGTCTAAAATGCACTGTAATCAACTAGATAAAAAGTTTTAGACAGCAGCAAGAGAAAGGACTTATCACTAACAAGGAGTTCTCTTAAGACTGTCAGTATCCAGCTCTTCAGAAACAATAGAGGAGAAAGACAGAGGGCTGAGGTATTACAGAGCTAGACCAATGAGAAGAAAGCACATCCAAATAAGACCCTGCCAAGCAGCCAGGCACGGGTGACACATGCCTTTAGACCAGCACATGAGAAACAGAAGCAAAGGAACAGTGAGTTCAATACCAGCCTGGTCTACAGAGTGAGTTCCAGGACAGCCAGAGCTACTCAGAGAAATTGTCTCCAAAAACAAAAACAAACAAAAAACAACAGCCTACCCCGCCAATCAACCAAAGAACAGAGAAAAAATACAATGAAAAAGGGAACTGAGCCTCATAAAAATATGAGCATGTCTAAGCACATTAATATGTTAGAAAGGAAGGGAGACAAAGAAGCAGAAAAGCCATTTAAGGAAAGCATGGATGAAAATGTCCCCAATTTTCTGTAAAACACCAAGCTGCACATTCAAGAAGCCCAACAAACTTCAAGCAGGACAAATGCAAACATCCACAGGTAGCCTGATCCTGATAAAAAGTTTGGAACCAAAAGGTAGGAAATAAGCTTGAAACCTATAAAAGAGAAGGAAATGGTATGCGAGGGAAAGCCAGTGATGGACAGCGGACTTCTCAGCAGGACAGGTGAGGATGGAAGCACTGGAACAATGGTGGTTCGTTGTGATAAAGAAAAGCAGCTATCAGCTGAGAGTGTGCATCGGCAAAGCTGCCTTTCCAAAATGGAGAGGAAATAAAGGTGTTGCAAATAAACAGAGAGACTCTTAACAGCAGGTCTGCTATTAAAAAAAAAATACTGTGTTCAATCCATGTGAAAAACAAAGCATACTCATGAAGACAATCCTGTAACTATTGACAAATAGTATGGATTGATATTTTCTACCCAGCTGTATTTTAAAAGCTGCTTTATTAGATAATATGTTAATAGCTGTTGTTTGATCTATAAATATAGAACATAATAACAGCATGTAGTAATTGGGTGACAGCAAAATTGGACTGAAGTAAAGAAATTACACTAGGTGGTACAGAGAAAACCAGAAACTGCAAATGTGAAAGTGAGTAAATTAAGCTTTTAAAAAGATAAAAGTATTTTCTTCTTTTAGACTCTATAATAAAAATAAAATTAAGTATATAATAATAATAATAATTAATTACTGGGCATATTATGTATGTAGCACATACCAATATCATAGCGTAGAATGGGGAAGAGAAATACAGAAACTTAAATATGAGTAATGTTTCTATATTAAATAGATTTTAATAAGTTTGTAAAAGCATGCATACAGAAAGCCTGGCAGAATAGAGACAAATGGATTAGGGGCTGGAGTAAGAACTATGTCATTATAAATTGGTTCTGCAAAAAGATTATCAAAACTGACTTCATCAGCTAAGCTGATGAAGAGCATAAGAGAAAAGGCCTAAGTTTTTCAGGGATAAAAAGGACATTACTGTTCAATAGAAAGGACATAAAGGAATATTTTACCGGCTAACTGAATCACTTGGATGAGGTGAACAATTTCCTAAAGAAACACAAGCCCCAGGCACTGAGCCAAGAACACGTTTATCAGTGGACTATCCACACAGTGGAATATTGTTCATGGCTCATGAAGAATGCTAAGTGCTACATCGTGGGATAGCCATGGGAATGCTGATAAACAAAAATATTTTTAGGCACAAAGGCCACAGGTCATACAATTTTATTTGCATAAATGTCCAGAATAGGCAACTCTGTAGAGAGAGGAGTAGTGGCTGCCTAGGCTGGGAAACATGGAGGATCTGTAGGGGGTATGAAGTCCAAGACATATAAAATTTCTTTGGGGCTTATGAACAATATAAAATGTAATAAATAAATGCTATAAACGCCTCCAAAATATCCAGTTCAAAGCATAAGAATACAAGAAAACAATAACAACGTTGCAAACAACAAACCCCAGGCATTTATGAGAATTTGCCACAAGGCCACTTGGTACGAGAGAAAAGGGGGATGTCAGTGGACTGTGATCAAGAGGAAAAGAGAAAAAAAGTTTTCCCTGGCAAGGAAAACTGAAGCTCACCAACTGAGGCAGATATCTGTTAATGTACTCACTAAATATTAAGAGTCTGCCATGAACAGCACTCTGGGTTTACCAGTTAGCTTCATGGAGATTCCAGTCTAGCCCGGACAGGAGAGCGTAGGCACACAAAGCTGCATGCAGCATGCTGTAGAGGAGTAAATGCTAGGTGAACGAGGGAGACAGAGCAGAGGGGTCTTGTGCATCATGCAGATGCTCTGAGGTGACATACGTGAAGTCCTGTGATGACACAGACCAGGCATCTCAGAACAGGTGACCACAGACAGGAACGAACTGGAGAGCTTGAGGATTGACAAGATCATCAGGCCAGTGAGTGGGGTGGAGACAGCAGGCAGGGAGTCATAGAAGCCAGCAGGGACCAGATTATAAACTAGAGCTATAGAAAATACAGCGTAGTAAGAGTGTAGAGTTTGGCGGCTGGGGAGAGGTCTCTCATTAAAGTCTTGGCCTTGAAAACACGAGGATTTGATCTTAATCTCCAGGACCCACTTATTTATATAGTTCTGGCAATGGGAAGGCAGAAACCCACTGTTCTCTGTGGTGTATCGTCCAACTGCCTAGTTGAATTGGTGTGCCCTAGACTAGTGAGAGGCCCTGTCTCAGAGAAAGTCTCCAGGTCCTGAGGAATGACAAGAGGTTGAACTCTTGCCTCCACATGTAAACACGCATGCGCAAGTGTGTGAGTACGCACATGTCTATATTTTTTCAGTTTAAATATATAAATTACTTTTTAATGATACTGATACATACGCAGGGCAGTTAACAGACAATCTCTGGTGCATTAGGCTGGGTAGGCTGATGCAAAATTGCTTGGCCAGGAACGTGCTTAAGGAACACTTTTGAGAAAAACTCCAAGACCATCTTTCAATGTAGAGTGTCTGAGGGAAGAGATATATCAATGGAAACTTTTGAGGCTGTGGGGGTGTGAAGAGCGTGCCCACAAGTAAACAAGAATGGGGTACTGAGGCTGCGAGTGCCGTACCTCTGTTCCTATAGGGTGGGCTATATGAAGACCAGGTTGGAGGGCACCCAAAACTGACAAGTCACACAAAACTATATCAGTATATGAGGCTTATCATAGGTCTTGAAGACACTCAAGAGTGACAATGGAAAATAGATGATCAGAGTGTGACATTATGTCTGGGTTTTGTCCAGGGAGGCTGCCAACCCTGTAGATGGGAGGAATCCTCACAAGGTTTCCTCAGCCACACTGGTAGCCTCACTGGGACATTAAACCCGAGGGTTTAGGGAAATCTTGGTTTTCTGTGGCTGCCCAAGATTCAAAGCCCCAAACTGTCTGTCCACTGGAGGCCTGAGAAGTCTATTGAACTTGTTGTTTTGGTGTAGTTGGTAGAGATTTGCAGAGTCCTGAAGAGTAACAGTGGAGTATTAATAATTTACCATGTGCTGACAGTATGATACTGATTTTACATTTGGATAGTGTCCCCTGAAAAGCACAGCTGTTTCATTTTACAGCTAACAAGATTGGAGGGGGTCAGAAAAATCCAGTACTTGCCCAGTGTTCCTGCCTCTGTATCCCTACCAGCATTGCCAAGTGTCCACAATCAGCTTCTGTAGCTACAAGAAGGTAGGCACAAGATGGGAGCTGCCAAGAGACAGTGTCACTGAGACTAGAGGAGCACTGTCCTTCTGTCACCAAGCCAGAAGAAACACATCAGCTATCTTTACCCAGCCCTGGTCTATCCTCTTCTGTAGAAGGGGTGATGGTCTGACAGCAGATATGTTTGGAGAACAATAGGTGCTCAGTTCCCCTCAGCTATCAAAACCAATTCTGGCAGAAAGGAGAGATACACAGGAAAGAGGCTGCTACAAGAGGAGGTAAACTGAAGGCCATACCTGCCCTTGGCCCGAGGCAGCCCCACGGGTCTGCACTCCAACCCGTTCATCATCATCCTTTAGAACAAAGTATGCGATGTCCTCAGCAACTTGTGTTTTTCCAGATTCTCTACTGAGAGTCTAGCAAGTGTGCCAGCACTCCACTTTCTGGCATTAAACATGTCTCTTCAATTTGTGATTACTGCTCAAGCCACCAAGGCAACTTGACTCTGAGCTCTAATGAGCATTGAGCAGCTGAGATCAGAGGACCAGCAAGCAATGCCCTCTGAAGTATCAGCTGTGCAAAAGTCCCTGTGTTTTCTACCTTGGACCCCCAACTTGGCTCCCATGCCCTGAATGCACCCGCCAGATGCTCTCTATGACTTCTGCCTGCCTCTGAACACAAACATAGCTGGTAGACAATGTGTTGTTCAGAGGAACTGTCACTTGGTGAGGTCTCCCAGAAGTGAAGGTCACAGGAGGATGGCCAGACAGATCCAAGACCCATGGAGCCTCACACCCACCCAGAATAGCCTGTCCCTGCTAGAGACAAGATATACTGGCCCTGGCTGTCTGTATATCTCTGACTGCCCATTCCGACAACCTGCCCAAGCCCCCACAGATGCAGATAAATAGGAGGCCATGTACGACCTGTTCTCTGCTTCCATCCATGCAAGACTATGTGTGCCTAGATTCCAAATCCAGTCGTGGATAGAGTCCTTGAGATTTTTCTGTTGCTTTCTTGACCCCAGATTCTCAGCCCAGTCTGTAATGCACATAGCTTTGTGCAGCTGGCTCTTCTGTATACTGTTCTGCATCCAAGAATTCAATCAACTGTCGACCAAAACAATTGAAAAAGGTCCATGCACAAGAACACATCCAGAGTGGGTTTTTTTTTTTTTTTTGTCACTTTTCTCGAGGTGAACACAACATAAAAAGTATCTGCTTCTCTTTTATGTTACTTTAAGTAGTATAAGCAACCTGGAAATGATTTTAAGTATATGGAAGATGTGCAAGGTTATGTGCAGGTGCTAGGCCATTCTGTAAGACAGAATTGAGCATCTGTAAATTTTGGTGCTCATGGGGTCCTGGAACCAATACCCCCTATACTGAGGTTCAGTGTGTATCATTCTCTGTGTTTCCGGGCATCCACACAGCAATTTCTTCTTGTTCTAGCTATCAGTCTTCTCCCTGTCTAGCTAATTGCCTAAGCCCAAGCCCATTGAATGCTACGATCAATCTGTGTTCACTTCTTGGCAAGTGGCTGTGACTGGAGACTGCCCTCCTTCTCCTTACCTGTGCCTGCATTTCTGTGGTCAGTTACCTCAGACTGAAAGATAGGCACATCTTGAACAAAAGTCATCAGTCATGTGTAAAAGCTGGTACCTCTTCACCTTTATGACATGACAATATTTGCCCTGTATTTTACTTTTATTACTTTTTGATCCAACCCAGGGAAGTTGCTCTAACTGTAGACTCAGTCTACAAGACCCTTGACACCCATAACAGATGTAGACTTGGCCCATGATTTTTGTGACTTTGGGAACCAAAATGAAAAGGTGGTTGGAAGAATATTGAATTAATACCTTTCTCCCAAGATCAACTAACCTTGACGCTCAGTTTCACAGATGATCCGCAGTCAGGGCAGGAGACTCGGTGTGAACCAGGTTACTGAAAAGTGAGATCAGGAGACCCAGTGCACAACCTGACCTGGCTCAGGGAAAGCTATAAGATCCTCTTCTTCAACAACCCAGAACCTGTGCTAGCCAACTCTCCGCCACTGTGGCAAATGCCTGATATGAGTCAACTTAAAAGGAACAAAGGTTTGTTCTGGTTCACAGAGTTAGGATTAGCAGCCCATATTTGGCTCCACTGGTTTCAGGATTTGGGAAGGCAGCACATTCTCACGGAAGCATATGGAAACTACTTGCCTCATGGCAGCCAGGAGGGAAAGGGACAGGAAGAAGCTGGAATCCTAACATCCTTTCAAGGACACAGAGCCAATGACCAAACTTTCTTCTTCTAGGTCCTAACGTTTCTTACACTTTCAATTAGTGCCACAGGCTGGGGCCAAACCATTAGAAAACACAGCACTTAGGAGAGATTCCAAACATAAACTACAGCATATCCCAACTCAAGTAAATTTCAAGTAATAGAGGCGACACAAGAAACCGTTTCCTTGGTGACAGAATAGGCTGAGGTAGGGGAAGATAGGATTATTTCTAGCCTGGGGTACCAGCTTGAAAGCTCAAGGAGAAGAGACAAAGGAAACAAAAGATAAATAAGGCAGGAAGGGCTTTGCTAAGTTAGAAATGATGGGCACAGAACCAGGAGCAAGTACATCAACAAGAGAACATTGAATGAAGTCTATTAGGCATCAGCAAGACTCAGGCTTGGTCTAAGTGCAATCAAAGGAATGGACAGAGGAGAATTATGGTTAAAGCAGATAGGATGAAGACACTGCCAAGGCTGGACACCTTCCTAAGCTGTGTGACCTTGGGTATGTTGGTTTGTCTCTCTACACCTCATTCTCCATGTGTGACTGCTACTTGCAGTATGCTACAGAGCTTTGGGTGGCTTGCCCATCCCTAGCAGCTGCTGCCTTTGGTTTCAGCTGAGCTAGTGTGGACACTTCCATTCTGGGAGGTTCGTGCTTCTGCCAACACTTTCCCACCGGATGCTCAGGCCAGAGCCCGTAGCCAGGATCGTTGCCCTGGGCTGCAGCAACCCTGAAGCAGAGAGATAGTTGCCCTGGGGGTTCAGGAAAGAAATGCTCAGTGGCAGCTTGGATAAAGAGCAGACAGGAGCTGCTGGGGGTCGGGTTACAGGTAAGTGCTCCTGCGTCCCCAGGGGAGGCAGGCTGTTCTTGAGCGTGACAGCTGTCTTCATAATGCCTCCGAATGGACACCTCTCATGCCACCCCATCATCACATTGCTCTGTCACCTTTGGCTTCAGTACTTACTTTCCAACAGGCGAGCTCGAGCCGGGACCTTGTCTCTGGATCTGTGTTCTAGAACTAAGATAAAAATACTTTCTTTTTGAGGTTTGATATGGTTAGAGGAACTAATCCGTGGAAAGCTTTGGAAGAAAAAGAGAAAAGAGCAGCCCAGTAGATGAAAACAAAAAGTCCCAAAGCCTGTGGTCCAGTCTCAGAGCTGGCCTTAGTGCTGTGGGACACTCCTCTGATGGTCTACATTTTTTATGTCCAGTTATGAAGCCTTGGAAGGCCAGGTCTCATTCTTTTGATGGCCACACTCTTGACAAGGGGTCTTAGGTCCTTGCACACTAGCTGCAAGAGTCACACATTTACTATTGTAAACCCCCCTCCCCCTTTTTTTAAATAAATACCAAGCATGTGGTGTGGACTGTGGACAAGGGCTCAGTCTTACCACTGATTGACAAAGCCATGCTTGGCAGCACAAGGAGAAACATTCAGGAGGAAGCTGCACCCCAAACAGCCCCCCTCTTTTCATTAATTAAGTACCCGGGAGCTGTTTCTAGGTAGATATTGGCCACCCACTATGTGTCGAGTGCTGATTAGCTTAGGTTGGTGCTGAGCTGCAAATCAATCAACATAAAGGCACGAATCTCAGCCCAGAAAGTTGCAGGACCTTATGGAGCAGATAGATCCCATAGGCTTATAAACAATAGCTTGGATCCTTATATGTGGTACAGAATAAAGTTCCCACCCTTGGCTCTTCACTGTTTTAGTTGTCTTTTCACAAGACTCTGTGAAGTCACAAAGCTACACCGGGACTAATTTAATTAATGTAATGTATTTATTTCTCTCTTTTTTTGTTTCATCAAAAAAAGAAAGACATTGCATACTACTAACAGTTGTATTTAATAATGTCTCCTGGGAATGTCTTTTGACCACTTTATATGGCATAAACATGCCTGATGATCAGGTTCAACATCACCAGTGATGTCATGCTGATGGTTGATACCCTTGATTGAGTCCATGCATGTAGAACTACTCAAAACCTAGGCGATGATCCTCTCAAAAACCCATAGTCACATCAAACATCAAATCATGAGACAAACATTGCAGGATGTTTTACAAAACATATTCAATTAATACTTCCCAGAACTTTGAAGGCCAACCAAAAGAAAGTTCAAGAATTAAACAGCTGAGGAGAGTCTAAAGAGACCTGGGTGTCTTAGCTACTGTTCTATTGCTATCACCAAGGTGACTCTTATAAAAAGAAAGCATTTAATGGGGCCTTGCTTACAGTTTCAGAGTTAGTTCATTAGCATCATGGCAGGAAGCAGAAAGGCATGGCACTGGAGTAGTAGCCGAGAGCTTTACATCCTGATCCATGGGCAGCAGGAAGAGAGGCATGGTCCTTGTGTGGGCTTTAGAAGTCAAAAGTAACACACGTCCTTCCACAAAACCACACCTCTTCACCCTTTCCACATAGTTTATCAACTGGGGACTAAGCCTGTAAATATGTGAACCTATGACACCTAATCCCATTCAAACTGCCACACCTAGTGACTAAGTTTCCCAAGTAGGAGGCTAGGACAGACTTGAAAACAATAGCTTTAACTGTGAATATCCACACAGGCTAATCAGCTGTGATAAACAAACCATAGTAACATAAGATACAAATAGTAGTGGAGGCTGGATATGTGGGAGGTAGAAACTCTGAATCTTTGTGGTAGAAATAAAAAGGCAGTACATGGACCTTATCCAGGCCAAGCAGTCTCTGCCAATGGATAAAATTAGTCCCCTGTTTTTGAAATATTTTAATACCATTCCAAAGCTAATAGCTCTACATTAAAACTTGACGTGATGTTCTGTTGTATTGAGGTTCTCCAGAGAGAAGGAACCAATAGAAGATGGATAAATAGATGTTAGATAGATAGATAGATACATAGATAGACAGATACATAAATAGATAGATACATAGATACATAGATAGATACGTAGATAGATAGGTACATACATAGATAGATATATAGATAAATATATAGATACATAGATAGATAGTTACATAGATAGATACATAGATAAATACATAGATAGATATGTAGATACATAGAAACACAGATGTTATTGGATTTATTAGGGGAATTGGCCTACAAAGTAATAGTAGCTGAAAAGTCTTTCAATATATGAGAAGTCTTTCAACAGTGAGGGTAAATCTTCCTACTTGGTCCACCAACTTGGAAATAGTCTCACAGACATATCAGAAATAATGTTCTTCCAGATGTCTAAGTAGCTCTTTAATCAAGCCAAGTTAACACCTAAAATTAGCCATCACTCAGGTTTATGGATATGAAATAAAGGAAAGAATACCTTTATTCCCGTGGAAATCCTATGTATCCCCTCACAATCAAGGCTCTGGGTTTCCCTTTTTCTTCTTAGCATTTTTAAACAGCCGTCTTTAAACACGGAATCACTTGAAAGCATGAGAAAGATTTCCTCACTGTTTTGCTCATGAGGTATAAGTATCCAGGGTTCTCCTTTGCTTGATAGATAGCTTTAATTTTCAACATGACAAAACCTAGAATCACCCAAGAACAGAGTCTCTGTGAGAGACTGTCTAGTTTGGACAGTCCTTTGGGCTACTGTATTATTAAGTTAATTGATGTGGAAGACCCAGCCCACTGTGGGTGGTACCATTCCTTAGGCAAGAGATTCTGAACTGTAAAAGAGTAGAAACATCAAGCAGACCACTGACTTCCCTAGTGACCTAGGCTACTGATCCTCTTGTGGTGCTTTCCTTGGGTCCTCTGTTGTGATGTGTCTGTCTATCCTTTGACCGTTGGTTGATATGTTTTCTGTATTCTAGATACAGATTCATCAGACAGATTTTTTTTTTGATAACTTTCTTGTAATCTATAGCTTGTTTTACCCCTTCCTTTCTTCTGTCTGTCTGTCCATCTGTCTGTTCATCCTGGCAGAGATTGATGTTGAATCCCTAAC
This sequence comes from Micromys minutus, assembly GCF_963924665.1. Taxonomy (NCBI): domain Eukaryota; kingdom Metazoa; phylum Chordata; class Mammalia; order Rodentia; family Muridae; genus Micromys; species Micromys minutus. The sequence continues at coordinate 24,322,112 of NC_137982.1, read as the reverse complement.
CACACGCACACCACCAGGTACCTGTTTTCAATTTTTACTTCACATTATTCTTATACTCTAGGGTTTTCCCTCAATTGTGACCCAAGCACTGATAGATTTGCCATTTATTGAGCAGTTACTTTGGATCCTCTACTCTGTTAGGTCCTTAATATCCAGGGACCATATGCTGTACTTTTGGGAGACAAACAGCCACTGTGTGCAATCAGAGAATAGGGAGTAAACAGCCCCCTAATGTCTCATAGTCAGGAAGTGGCTGATAGGGCTTAAGCAGTGATTCTCAACCTTCATTGCAAATTCAACCGCAAGACAGCAAGTGAGGTTTAAAAAAAAAAAATAAATGTCTGGTGTAAAGCGCTGACCTCAGCAGTTCAGATTTATTGGCCCTGGGGAAGCAATCAGACACCGATATTTTTAAAAACTTCTTAGCTGATTCTGATGACCAGAATATCTGAATCAAAATGTACCTAGTTCCCTGCACTAGGTTTAGCTCCTAAGAATCACTGGCCCATCCATCAGCTCAGGAAGAATTAAGTCGCAGACCATCCTGAGCTTGTATCGGCGTCATCCCCAGACTGTGCGCACAGAAAGAGCGCCTGGCTGACGCAGTTCTCGCTGTGAGACTGGAGATGCTTTAGGTTTTAATTTAAGAGCTCTTTTTAAAACCTACTCTGTCTTCCACCCCCACCTCCCAGGAGGCAGCACATCCAGACGTCAGCTCCAGAAACCAGGTCCAATTCTGGAGGCTGCAGCAGCCTGGGGAGCCATCCAAGGGGTCCTTGCAGGCCGGCAGGCAGGCACAGTTCGTAATCCACACTTGCAGAGGGGTCTCCGTGTTTCATGTGAACAGCTCTCTCACCGACAATTTTCAATTTGTTCTCATTTAATGAGGCTTCGGGGAAGGCGGCTATGTGGTGGGGGAGGGGCCCCACTCTGCTTTGCTGGATTCCACTGACAGGCTTTGAGAGGCTGAACCCTATTCCTCAGCCGCCAGCAAATAGCTTTCTCTAAAATAATCCCTGTCTTGATGTCCCTTCCGGCGATGGTTATAGCTCCTTTCGATGAGCCCCACTGATCCTTATTCATTCTAGAATCAGATCCCCACTCTCACTCGGCTGAGGTAGGGAGGAGAGGAATCTCATGAAGGACTCCGTGGAGCGCTTAGATTGCCATCATCACTGGAGTGTCAAAAACATGGTGTGCGCATGATGTTTGTCCCCAGCCGGCAGGCTCTGCAGAACAGCACATAAGGATTGCTTCAGGGAAACCAAATGAGCCTCACCAAGAGCTACTCTCTCCAGAAAGCTCAGAACCCTGTCCACCAGAAGAGAACCGGGGGGCCGGGGCACCTCAGGGATTGGTGAGGTCACAAGGGCACACACCCAGAGCAATGGCTTTTTCTTATTCCTTGTTCTTTTTTTTTTTTTTAATTTTTATTGAATATTCTCTGTATGTATATTTCAGATGTTATTCCCTTTCTGCCAATTCCATCCTTCCTCTCTCTCCCCTTGCCTCCATGAAGGTGCTCTCTCTCCCAACCCCCCTCCCACCTCAACACATTGGCATTTCTCTACACTGGGAAAAGGGAGACTTCACTGAACCAAAGGCCTCTCCTCCTATCGATGCCAGACAGTGCCATCCTCTGCTGCACATGCCGCTGGAACCACGAGCCTCTCCAAGTGAATTCATTGGTTGGTGTTTTAGTCCCTAGGAGCTGTGGAAGGTTTGGTTAATTGATAATTTTGTTCTTCCCATAGGATTGCAGATTCTTTCAGCTCTTCCAGACCTTTCTCTGGATCCAGCAATGGCTTTCAAGGGTGGTCCATGGGCCGATAGCATGGATCTCAGACCTCCGACAGCAGTCTCTGGGGCTGGCGTTCAGCCTCTGTGTTTTCACAAGCCCTCCATGGAATTCTGAAGGATTGTGAGTTTGATAGAGTCTTGGAACATCTATCTCTCTTGGAAAATGTGAGCCCACCCCACCCCAATCCCCACTGATTTACAAGCAAGAGACTGGCAGGGAAGAGCCCCAATGCAGTTAGTTCCTGGTCATTTTTTTGCTGGAGTGTAGGAGCACGCATGTGTGTGTGTGTGTGTGTGTGTGAGAGAGAGAGAGAGAGAGAGAGAGAGAGATTGAGAGAGAGAGGGATTGAGAGAGAGAGAGGGATTGAGAGAGAGAGCCTACCCGTAGCAAAGCGGAGAGCAGAGTGTTGCTGACTGCAGTGTGCTGTTCAGGGTGGCTGCTGGAGGAATGAATCATATCCAGTGACCTCACAGCTGCAGAAGCAGACAGCGAGTGCCCCTCCTCCAGATGCACCAGGTCTGCAGACACACGGAGAAAGGATACTGGACAAATGGAAGCTAGGATGGGGGAAGATGAGAAAGGGGTGGGGGTGTCAGCAAGTCTCCTCAGCCCACAGCAACAGACAGAATGGCAATCCTAGTTGACTGCCGGGAGCAATATACGCAAGGTCACGGAGCCTTGCTCAGGATACGAAGCATAAACAAACAGGAAGAGTTTCATCCTCAAAGCAGAGAGCAAAAACAAATTGGGCCTCAGGTGTGAAGATGAGCCCCGGAATCGGGGTATTCTTACAGTGCTAGGCTGGTTTGAAAAGATGCATAAACACAGAGATGAGGCCTGCAGATTCCAGGGGCCAGGGGTGGGGGCTTGGTATCATATAAGGACTCTGAAAATCCGGAGAGGGAGAAAGCCTAATTAGAGCCTTTATTGGACTCCCTGCCTTTCTGCACAATATGGTGGGTGGGGCAGGGTCCACAGGACTATACCAGCTAGAGCTGGGCCTGAGGGTTGTCCTTGGATATCTGCTTTCTGGCCCTGGGGTGGTCAGAGAAAGTGAAAGGTATCTCCATCCTGAGAGAAGGAAAGGGATATGAGGTGGGCTCTGACTGGCTGGTGTGTGTGCGCAGAGCAAAGCTTCCCCATGTGGGCATCTGTAAGAACACACAGAGAGGAGCATCTCCTTCTCTTTCCTAGCAAAAACAAAAGGTGGGTTAACACACGAAGTAATAAAGCGGGGTTCTCAGAGGCTCCTCCACATTGGCCACTGCCATCAGGAGCTGAATAATCTACATGGTCTTCAGGCAGCAAACATTTGGGGCATGGTCGGTGTGGCTGAGGATCTGCATCTTTGTGTTTTGATTTAGCTTGTATATACATAAACGTGACAAAGGAAGTGGATGGAAAGCCATGCTGAGCACTGGTCAGAAGAGGTACTTGAAGAATGGCATACCAATCAGGAGCTGAAGGGCTCGATGGGGGAGGCAGATGGTGAGAGGGCTGAAGAGAGATTTGCCTCAGTTTATACAGCTTGGCATCAGCTGTGAGGCACGGGTACAATTCTAGCTTTTGCAGGCTGCAGCAGCCCATGAGGCAGCAAACCTATGTGGACTCCTCCGTCCCTCTTCTCTGACAGAGGCTGAAACTGAATAGAGCCAGCCCAGCAAGGAAGTACTGACCATAGTTTTCAACACGCTGAGGGTACCCGGCACCCACATTTGAACAGCCCTCTCCCAGGCGTGATCTTTGTGTGGCTGCCAGCTCCCGGGAAAGCATATGCTCCACAGATGTCCTCAAGGTTAGGTGTTCGTGGCACTGTGAATAGAAATTAGCACAAAAGGTTTCTTGGCATGGGATCCCAGATCCTTGGCACTCTGTCAGTAGCAGGAACACAGCTCAGCTGATGGGGGTGTGGGAGGTATGGAGGATGGAGGATCAGGGACCAAAGCTCTTAGAGCAAGGACAGAAGCCATGTTTTTGCCAGGCTCACTCATGGAGCCCCCAGGTTGAGGAGGTTGGAGTGGGTGACCTGTAGGAACCCCAGAGGAAAGGTGCCAGGATAGACACCTCGTGCTGTGTCCAGAGGTGAGGTTTGGGGAGCCTGGACTTGTAGCTGAGAAGCCTGTATGACAGGCAATGAAGCTGTTCTCACACCTTAAGCAGGACTCACCCAAAAAGATCAATAAGCGGAGAGCCAATAGCCACAAAAGTCTGACTAAAGGCCATAGGATCAAATCTTGGCACCCTTGGCTTTGACGGTATATTCTTAGTTAATGGGACCCAAATGCACAGGCAAAAACAATGATAATGAGCTAAACTCCAAAATTGAAGACTTGGGCATTGATATTCTCTGGGAAAGTGAGAATGCCAGCTGCAGAGAGGAAACCTTCACAGATCACATCACCCATGAGGATCTAGTATACATTGTAGGATGGATTGTCACAGAGCCCAGTGTGGGGGCAGAGGCCTGTATCTTAGCCAGGCTTACTATTGCTCCGATGAAACAGCATGACCTAAAAGCACGTTGAGAAGCAAAGGGGTTATCTGGCTTACACCTCCACATAACTCTTCATCATCCAAGGAAGTCAGGACAGCAACTCAAACCAGGCAGGAACCTGGAGGCAGGTGCTGATACAGAGGCCACAGTCTGTCTGTCTCTTTCCTCTCCTCTTCTTTTTCTTTCTTTCTTTTTTATGTTTTGGAGACAGGGTTTCTTTGTGTAATCTTGGCTGTCTTGGAACTTACTCTGTAGACCAGGCTAGCCTTGAATGAGTCTGGGTTGCAGAAGCCTCCCTCGTGCTGGGATAACGGCATGTGTACCTCCACTGCTGCTGGCTAGGCCTGCTTTCTTATAGAACCCAGGACCACCAGTCCAGGAATGGCCTCACTCACAATAGGCTGAGCACTCCCCAATAAATCACTAATAAAATTCCCTACAGGCCTATCTTTAGCCAGATCTGATGGAGGTGTTTTCTTAATCAAAATTCCCTCCTCTCAGATGACTTTAGTTTGTGTCAAACTGACATAAAACTTTCCATCAGAGCCTGTGATCCCAGCACTAAAGAAACAAAGGTAGAAGAATGACCTTAAATTTAAGGCTAACTGAGGCTACATAGTAAATCTTGTCTCAACCAGCAGACAAAATTCCCATAATTTAATCAAAAAAGTAAGCAATGCACCCTTTAAAACAGAGGACTTGAACAGACCTTTCTCCAAAGAACACACAAAAATAGCCAACAAGCACATTAAGTATATTAAATTTCATTACTTATCAGGGAAATGAAAAATTAAACCCATAATGGAAATGATTAAACAAAAAAAGTAAACTTTCTGGCCCAGAGAGAGCTGGGTGTTCACTATCAGGACTCAAGACCTGCATGCAGACTGAAGAGCTCCACATAAGCGCTCTCCTGAGCCCACAGTGAGCCTGCCACACATCCCCACCAGCTATCTGGGGAGGGAATGCCTGGAACTCTCAGGGGGCATAGATAAGCATAGTGCTCTCTGAGAAAGTGTTCATTCCCAGAGAGAGGGCTGAGTGACCGCCATCAGAACTCAGGACCTACCCACAAATTGCTGAGCTCCCAGAACAGCCTCACAAGGAGTCACTGCCATCAGAACTCACTGCCTGCACACAAAGAGCTGAACACCCAGGTGTAATCTCCTTCCTGAGCCAATGGGCTCTCAGATCCAAAGAAGAGACAAGCTCCAGTCAGAGACAACAAGAACACCTATAATCACAGATAACAAGATGGCAAGAGGAAAGTGCAAGAAACCAAGACAACCTGGCAACATTAGAACCTAGCTCTCTCACTACAGCAAGTAGTGGATTTCCCAACACATCAGAAAAACAAGATTTAGACTTAAAATCATATGTCATGGTGATGATGGAGATCTTTGAGAAGCACATGAATAACTCCCTTAAACAATTACAGCAGAATGCCCATAAAGAAATAGAAACTCTTAAAGAGGAAGCACAAAAATCACTCATAGAACTATAGGAAAGCACAACCAAACAGGTGAAGGAATTGAAAACGGAAATAGAAACAATAAAGAAATCACAAAAATGACAACCTTGGAGACAGAAAACCTAAGAAATAAATCAAGAGTCACAGATGCAAGCATCACCAATAGACTACAAGAGATGGAAGAGAGGATCTCAGGGGCAAAAGACAACATAGAAAACATTGACACAACAGTCATAGAAAATGCAAAAACCAAAATGCTCCTAACCCAAAATATCCAGGATATCCAGGACACAATGAGAAGACCAAACCTAAGAATAATAGGTGTAGAAGAGGGCAAAGACACCCAACTAAAAGGCACAGTAAATATCTTCAACAAAATCATAGAAGAAAACTTCCCTAACCTAAAGAATGAGATGACCATGAACATACAAGAAGCCTACAGAACTCCAAATAGAGTGAACCAGGAAAGAAATTCTTCCAGATACACAATAGTCAAAACCCCAAATGTTCAAAACAAAGAAAGAATCCTAAAAGCAGTAAGGAAAAAAGGACAAGTAACATATAAAGGCAGACCAATCAGAATTACACCAGACTTCTCAACAGAGACTAAGGAAGTTAAAAGATCCTGAACAGATGTCATACAGACCCTAAGAGAACACAAATACCAGCCCAGGTTACTATATCCAGCAAAACTCTCAATTACCATAGATAGAGAGAACAAGATATTTCAGGACAAAACCAAATTTACATAATATCTGTCCACAAATTCAGCCCTACAAAGGATAAAAGATGGAAAAATCCAACACAAGGAGGGAAACTACACCCTAGGAAAAACAAGAAAATAATCATGCAATAAACGAAAAGCACACAAACGTAATTCTACCTCTCACAACAAAAATAACAGGAAACAACAGTCACTATTCCTTAATATCTCTTAACATCAATGGACTCAATTCCCCAATAAAAAGACATAGACTATCAGATTGTATATGTAAACAGGATCCAGCATTTTGCTGCATACAGGAAACTCATCTCAGAGACAAAGACAGAAACTACCTCAGAGTAAAAGGCTGGGAAAAAAACTTTCCAAGCAAATGGGGCCAGGAAACAAGCTGGAATAACCATTCTAATAAATAATCGAATAAAATAGATTTTTGACCAAAGGTTATCAAAAAAGTAAGGAAGGACACTTTTTACTCTTCACAAGAAAAAATCTATTAAGATGAACTCTCAATCCTGAACATCTATGCTCCAAATACAAGGGCACCAACATTCATAAAAGAAACCCTACTAGAGCTCAAAGCATATATTGCACCACACACAATAATAGTGGGAGACTTCAACACCCCACTCTCATCAATGGGCAGATCATGGAAGCAGAAACTGAACAAAGCCAAACTAGCAGAGGTTATGACTCAATTGGAATTGACAGACCCATGGTACTGTCTCTAAAGTTGACCATATAACTGGTCACAAAACAGGCCTCAACAGATACAAGAAGATTGAAATACTCCCATGCAACCTATCAGATCACCATGGACTAAGGGTTGTCTTTAATAACAACAAAAACAACAAAATGCCCACATATACATGGAAGCTGAACAATGCTCTACTCAATGATAACATGGTCAAGGGAGAAATAAAGAAAGAAATTAAGGATCTTTTTTAGAATTTAATGAAAATCAAAGCATAACATACCCAAATCTATGGGATGCAATGAAAGCAGTACTGAGAGGAAAACTCATAGCTCTGAGTGCCTCCAAAAAGAAGCTGGAGAGAGCATACACTAGCAGCTTGACAGCACAGCTTAAAAGCTCTAGAATAAAAACAAGCAGATACACCCAAGAGAAGTAGACAGCAGGAAATAATCAATCTCAGAGCATAACAAAGCCAAGAGCTGGTTCTTTGAAAAAAATCAACAAGATAGATAAATCCCTAGCCTAACTAGATAGACTAACCATAGGGCATAGGGACAATTCCCAAATTAATAAAATCAGAAATGAAAGGGGAGAGATAACAACAGAAACCGAGGAAATTAAAATCATCAGATCCTACTACAAAAGCCTATACTCAACAAAACTGGAAAATCTAGAAGAAATAGACAAATTTTTAGACAGATTCCAGGTACCAAAGTTAAATCAGAATCAGACAAACCATCTAAATAGGCCCATAACACCTAAAGAAATAGAAGCAGTCATTGAAAACACCCCAAGCAAAAAAAAAAAAAAAAAAAAAAAAAAAAAAAAAAAAAAAAAGCCCAGGACCAGATGGGTTCAGTGCAGAATACTATCAGACCTTCAAAGAAGACCTAATACCAGTACTCCCCAAACTATTCCACAAAATAGAAACAGAAGGAACACTACCCAACTCATTCTTCAAAGCCACAATTACACTTATACCTAAACCAGACAAGACCCTATAAAGAAAGAAAATGTCACACCAATTTCCCTCATAAATGTCAATGCAAAAATACTCAATAAAATTCTTGCAAACCGAATCCAAGAACACATCAAAACAATCATTCATCCTAACCAAGTAGGCTTCATCCCAGGGATGCAGGGATGGTTCAATATACGGAAATCCATCAATATAATCCACTATATAAACAAACTCGAGTCTCATACTCTGCCGCCGGCTTACAGTACGCTTCTTTCTGCTGCTCCGTCGCCATGTCATTTGCGAGTCACAATGGAAGAAGAAATCGCCGCACTTGTCGTTGACAATGGCTCCGGCATGTGCAAAGCTGGCTTTGCTGGCGACAACGCCCCCAGGGCTGTGTTTCCTTCATTGTTGGGTGCCCCGACACCAGGGCGTCATATGGTAGACATGGGCCAGAAAGACTCGTACGTGGGTGACAAGGCCCAGAGCAAGAGGGGTATCCTGACCCTGAGTATCGTATCGAGCACGGCATTGTCACCAACTGGGATGATATGGAGAAGATCCGGCACCACACCTTCTACAATGAGCTGTGTGTGGCCCCTGAGGAGCAACCGGTGCTTCTGACCAAGGACCCCCTGAACCCCAAAGCTAACAGAGAGAAGACGACGCAGATAATGTTTGAAACCTTCAATACCCTAGCCACGTATGTGGTCATTTAGGCGGTGCTGTCCTTGTACGCATCTGGGCGCACCACTGGCACTGTCATTGACCTGGTGACAGGGTCACTCACACAGTGCCCATCTACGAGGGCTACGCCCTTCCCCACTCCATCTTGAGTCTGGACCTGGCTGGCCGGGACCTGACAGACTACCTCATGAGGATCCTGACTGAACGGGGAGCTACGACTTTACCACCACTGCTGAGAGGGAAATTGTTCGTGGCATAAAGGAGAAGCTGTGCTATGTTGCTCTGGATTTTGAGCAAGAAATGGCTACTGCTGTATCATCTTCCTCCTGGGAGAAGAGTTACGAGCTGCCTGACGGGCAGGTGATCACTATCGGTGATGAGCGGTTCCGGTGTCCAGAGGCACTCGTCCAGCCTTCCTTCCTGGGTATGGAGTCCTGTGGCATCCATGAGACCACCTTCAACTCCGTTATGAAGTGTGATGTGGACATCCGCAAAGACCTGTATGCCAATACAGTGCTGTCTGGCGGTACCACCATGTATTCAGGCATTGCTGACAGGATTCAGGAGATTACAACCCTTCTTGCTCCCCCGAGCACAAGTGCTCAGTCTGGATTAGCGGCTCCATCCTGGCCTCACTGTCCACCTTCCAGCAGATGTGGATCAGCAGGCAGGGATTTGACGAGTCGGGTCACTCCATTGTCCACCGCAAATGCTTCTAGATGGACTGAGCAGGTGCCAGGCATCTGCTGCATGAGCCGATTCTGACGTGTTGATTTGCTTGGCAAACGTACACACCTCATGCTAACCTCTTGAAACCGGAATAAGCCTTTGAAAATAAATTTGTCCTTGAAGCTTGTATCTGATATCAGCCCTGAATCGTAGAACTTGTTGCTGATTTTGACCTTGTATTCAAGTTAACTGTTCCCTTGGTATATGTTTAATACCCTGTGTGTGCTTATCTTTGGTCCTTAGTTCATGTGGCTTGGTCACTTGGTGGCTGGGGAGAGCACGCCGTGGAAGAGAAGTCCCCAGCCTAGCGAATCTCTGTGAGCACCGTGGTGATCTGTGCAGGGTATTAACCGACAGCATACCCCGGTTTCCTGAGGATGACAGTGTTCCTGAACCAGTTATCACTCCTTGCCAGTCTAACAGGGAGGGTAAGTCTGAGCCTTAGGATCCAGTTTCTGTCCTGGTTTTTTCCTCCTGACCGCCATGGGTTGCTGTTGCTTGCTTTGAGTTGGGAACATTTGCATTGACAACTGTAAATGTATTCATCCTTTTAATTTATGTAAAGTTTTTTTGTATTCAATCCTTTAAGAAATGACAAATTTGGGTTTCCTACTGTTCAGTGAGAACACTAGGCCCCAGCAACATGTCATTGTGTAAAGGAAATAAAAGGACTGCAGTAGACCAGGAATCCAAGCTCCATACCTAAACATAGTAAAATATTTAGACTACAGTAAACCGGTAGCCAACATCAAACTAAATGGTGAGAAACTTGAAGCAATCCCACTAAAATCAAGGACTCGACAAGGCTGCCCACTCTCCCCCTACCTATTCAACATAGTACTAGAAGTCCTGGCTGGAGCAATTAGACAGCAAAAGGAAGTCAAAGGGATACAAGTCGAAAAAGAAGAAGTAAAAATACGACTATTTCCTGATGATATGACAGTGTACTTAAGTTACCCCAGAAATTTCACCAGAGAACTCCTACAGCTGATAAACAACTTCAACAAAGTGGCTAGATATAAAATTAACTCAAACAAATCAGTATCTTTACTCAAAGTATAAACGTGCTGAGAAAGAAATTATGGGAAAGATACCATTCACAATAGTCACAAACAATACAAAATACCTTGGTATGACCCTAATTAAACAAATGAAAGATCTGTATGACAAGAACTTCAAATCACTGAAGAAGAAAATTGAAGAATATCTCAGAAGATAGAAAGATCTCCCATGCTCATGGATTGGAAAGATCAACAGGGTAAAAATGAATATCTTGCCTAAGGCAATCTACAGATTCAAAGCAATCTCCACCAAAATTCTAACTCAATTCTTCAAAGAGTTGGAAAGAGCAATTTGCAAATTCATCTGGAATAACAAAAAAACCTAGGATAAGGAAATTTATTCTCAATAATAAAAGAATCACCATCTCTGACCTCAAGCTATATTACAAAGCAATTGTGATAAAAACTACATGGTACTGGTACAGAGATAGGCAGGTTGATCAATGAAACAGAATTGAAGACCCAGAAATGAACCCACACACCTATGGTCACTTGATCTTTGACAAAGAAGCTAAAAACATTCAATAGAAAAAGGACAGTCATCAAATGGTGTTGGCTCAACTGGCAGTCAGCATGCAGAAGAATGCAAATTGATTCTTTCTTATCTCCTTGTACAAAGCTCAAGTCCAAGTGGATCAAAGACCTTCACATAAAACCAGGTACACTGAAACTATTAGAAGAGAAAGTGGGGGAAGATCTTAGAACACATAAGCAAAGGGAAAAATTTTTCTGAACAGTACACCAATGCTCTAAGATAAAGAATCGACAAATGGGACTTTATGAAATTGCAAAGAAGAAAAAAAAGTCAGCCAACAGATTTGGAAAGGATCTTTACCAATTCTACATCTGATAAAGGGTTATTATCCAATATATACAAAGAACTCAAGAAATTAGACTCCAGAGAATCAAACAATCCTTTTTTATTTTTTTTTAAATGGGGTACAGAGGGAAACAAAGAATTCTCAACTGAGGAATACTGAATGCCTGGTAAGCACCTAAAGAAATGCTCAACATCCCTAGTTATCATGAAAATGCAAATCAAAGCAACCTGAGATTCCACCTCATACCAGTCAGAATGGCTAAGATAAAAAAAAAAAAAAAAAAACACAGATGGCAGCAGATGCTGGCGAGGATGTGGAGAAAGAGGAACACTCCTCCACTGTTGGTGGGGATGTAAGCTGGTACAACCACTCTGGGAAATCAGTCTGGTGGTTCCTCAGAAAATTGCACATAGTACTACCAAAGACCCAGCTATTCCACTCCTACATATATACCCCAACGATGCTCCAAAATCTAACAAGGACACATGCTCCACCATGTTCATAGCAACCTTGTCTGTAGTAGCTAGAAGCTGGAAAAAACCCAGATGTTCTTTACCAGAGGATGGATACAGAAATTGTGGTACATTTACACAATGGAGTACTACTCAGCTATTAGAAACAATGACTTCATGAAATTCCTAGGCAAATGGATGGAACTAGAGACTATCATCCTGAGCGAGGTAACCCAGTCACAGAAGAACACATATAGTATGCACTCACTGATAATTAGATACTAGCCCCAGAAAGCTCTGAATACCCAAGAAACAATTCACAGAACTTATGAAGCTCAAAAAGAAGGAAGGCCAAAATGGGGAGTCCTTCTTAGAAGGGAGAACAAAACATTCATAGGAGGAAATACAAGGTCAAATAGAGGAGCAGGAATTGAAGAAAAGATCATTCAGCGGCTGCCTCACCCCATAGGCAGCCACTAAACCGAAGCACTATTACTGATGCTAAGAAGTATTTACTGGCAGAAACCAGATAGAGATGCCTCCTCAGGGGCTCCTCCAGAGTCATACAGATAACAGCTAACCATCAGACTGAACACAGGGACCCCAATGAATGTGCTAAAGAAAGGACTGAAGGAGCTGAAAGGGGTAGTAACCTCATGGGAAGAACATTATCACCCAACCAAACCCTCCACAATTCCCATGGACTAAAACACTAACCGTGGAGCACACATTGAGAGACCTATTGATTCAGTTGCATATGTAGCTGAAGATAGCAGAGTCTGGCATCAATGTGAGAGAGGCTTTTGTTTCAGGGAGGGAATGTTTTCCCAATGTAGGGGAATACCAAGACAATGGGGTGAAGAGGGTGATTAGGAGGGTGTCCTGGCTGGTTTTGTGTCAACTTGACACAAGCTGGAGTTAATCACAGAGAAAGGAGCCTCCATGAGATCCAGCTATAAGGCATTTTCTCAACTAGTGATCAAGGGGAAAGGACCCAGACCATTGTGGGTGGTGCCATCCCTGAGCTGGTAGACCTGGGTTCTATAAGAAGGTAGGCTGAGCAAGCCATGAGAAGCAAGCCAGCAAGTATCATCCCTCCATGGCCTCTGCATCAGCTCCTGCTTCCAGACCTGCTTGAGTTCCAGTCCTGACTTCCTCTGGTGATGAACATCGATATGGAAGTGTAAGCTGAATAAACCCTTTCTTCTCCAACTTGCTTCTTGGTCATGATGTTTGTGCAGGAATAGAAACACTGACTAAGACAGAGGGAGTGCACCCTCGTGAAGACAAGTGGAGGGGGAGGGAGGATGGGAAGGGGTGGTGGAAAAGGATTACATTTCAAATGTAAATACAGAGAGTATCTAATAAAAATAATTTTAAAAAGAAGTAAATTTTGGAAAAGACACAGGGAAATTGGAAATCTTGTATATCAGTGATAACGATATAATATGGTTTGCTCGTGGCTAGAAAGAGCTCGACGAGTCTTCAAAAACTTAAACATAGTCAGAAACAAATACACATGTCCATAGTAGCATTATGATCCAAAATATCCCTCAACACGTTAGTTAAAAATTATATTACGCTTTCGGAGCTGTGAGATGAGGTTGAGCAGGAATGGCTCTGTGGACCCTTGTGATAGGACATCTGGTGGAATGTCACATGCCACTCTGTGGCAAAGACGGATGAAGACTAATGACTTCAGAGGAAGATGGACGACCAAACGCCAACCATGTGCTGGAATGGGAAACCAGAAAATGAAGTGGTGGAGTCTGAATAGGGTGGACAGTTTTAAAATTCTAGCTACCGTGGTTGCATGCTTTCATTTGGATGGCTTGCTTGGATACAAATGATTCTGAATAAAGGTATCACACACGAGTCCCCTCAACTGTAAAGACATGGCAAGCTTACCACAGTGACTCTTCATTTCTGAATTTCAAGGGCTCCTGTGACAAGTGGCATGGCCGTGAGTGCACCTGTTTCAGAGGTGCCTGGATGGAGGCTTGGATAGAAGATGGGTCAGATATACAATGTATTATGAAGAGTTTTACCATTAAAGTGATTTATATAACAAAAATTCTATTACATATAATATACAGCCATAAAGAGGATGACTATGCTGATATGTATATGAGACATATCATATACATCTTAAGAACATTGTGCCACCTAAAAGTTAAAGAGAACAGAAAATAGGTAAGGGTGCATGAAGTGTCCCTTAAATGAGAAAGATGCTCAAGTCTTTCATTATCAGAGAAATTAAACCCACAGAAGGAAACATGCCTTACCTCTCAGACTGACTGTGATGGTTTGTTTGTGTTTGCTCTGCCCAGGGAGTGGCACTATTAGAAGGTGGAGTTGTTGGAGTAGGTGTGGCCTTGTTGCAGTAGGTGTGTCACTGGGGGTGTGGGCTATAAGACCCTCATCCTAGCTGCCTGGAAACCAGTATTCTGCTAGCAGCCTTCAGGTGACGATGTAGAACTCTCAGCTCCTCCTGCACCATGCCTGCCTGGATGCTGCCATGTTACTGCCTTGATGATAATGGACTGAACCTCTGAACCTGTAAGCCAGCCTAATTAAATGTGGTTTTTATAAGAGTTGCCTTGGGGGAGGGAGGGTGGAGAGATGGCTCAGTGGTTAAGAGCACTGACTGTTCTTCAAGAGGTCCTGAGTTCAATTTCCAACAACCACAGGGTGGCTCACAACCATCTGTGATGGGATCTGGTACCCTCTTCTGGTGTGTCTGAAGACAGTTACAGTGTTCTCAAAACACAAAATTAAAAAACAAAAAACAAGAGTTGCCTTGGTTAGACACAAAAATATTACTGTCGAGTGTACACAGTACCCTTACTCTGTTCAATACCTCCCAAACTGCAATTGTCTATGTCCTCTAACTCACATATCTTGTTTGGGAGCTGCCACAGAGCCGTACTCACTGGAGCTTCACGGAGACGGAGCTGACAAACAATGGCCTGAGGGCCGTTCTCATAAAGCTTTTGGGAGCTACCTTAAAGCTCAGCCATCCGTCTGGCAGAAACAGAGTTTGAGACCAAGCCTAAGGCCAGCTAGTTGCTACTGCATTCTCTCCATTCATACATGTCCAACATCCCAGAGGAGCCAGGCCTTCAAAACCTGTGTGTTAACTACAGTGCCCCAGAGCGTTCAAACACAGACAATAGTCAACAGACGCTGAATAAAATGATAGGCAACCAAAGGAAGGAACAAGTCACTTTGTCCTGATTTCCACTGCGATCACTTCATCCATTTTTCTTTCTTTGATGTTTCTTATCCAAGAGGACTTTCATACCGCTCTACCTCAAACTGGTGGGTAACTTATGTGGCCCAAGCTGACTTTGAACTCATGTTGACCTGCCTGCTTCAATTTCCTGAGTCCTGGGATTAAAGGTTGGGCCATCACATCTAGAGTTTTACAAATATTTTTAAGGTCATTAGCTGGATTTCCCAACTACAGTAATTTACCTCTTTCTAGTGAATTTGCTAATTTGAAATATATCTAATAAAGATAAATGCAAAGAAGGCCTTCAATCCAACAAAACTAAGCTAAATTATCGAATATATTAAACTTTCTAGACTTGACTTTTATAGTTGTTTAAAAAACACAGTTTGGCCTGGCACGGCAGAGCATGCCTGCCACGCTTGTCCTTGGGAGGCAGAGGTCCACGGAGCTCAGGCCTGAGGCCAACTTCACCTACATACAGAGATCCCAGATCCCCAAATCAAACCCAGACAAACGAACCTAGTTAATTCGGTGAGCATCTACTTAGATCAACAATCTTAAATATGACCCAATAGCAAATGAACATTTAAAAATACTGATTTTAAGGCAGACAATATTTAAGAAGAGTCTCTAACCCAGTGGTTCTCAGCCTGTGGGTCATGGCCCCTTTGCCGGTGGAACAACCCTCTACAGGGCTGGCCTAGTACCATCTGAAAACACAGATATTTATTTACATTATAACTCTGCAGAAAATTTATAGTAGCAAAATAACAGTAGCAAAATTACAGTTACAAAGTAGCAACAAAAATAATTTTATAGTTGGAGGAAGCTACAACAGGAGGAAACGAATGAAAGGGTCTCAGCATTAGAACGGTTGAGAGCCACTGCTCTAACCTGTACAATGTATATGATAAAGCATCTCACCTGACACTTCCAGCTTCTATGACTAAGAGCTGAAAGCTGCTGAAGCAATTTGTGGCCCTGTCCTGTAAGGGAAGCACATGGACCTGGCGTGGATTGGGTACCAACCCAGCACTGATTCAGACAAGCTTTGGCCTGTCTGACACCCAGCTGAGGAGCAGATCACACCATTGGAAGAGTTCTTTTTCAGCTATAAAACCCTTACGCCATCTATTTCCCAAGACAGAGGGAAAGAGGGAAAAAGCTTGGATAAAGGGTTGTTCACTCATTTGTGAACACAAAGACAACTCCTCAGAGCAGCTAGAGCAGATAGGTTTATAGATGACAAATTATCTCAGTCCAACGACCTCTGGATAACTGGTGTTGAGCATCAACCTCTGGAGAAAGAGTCTGTATTTCACAATCAGATGTGGCTCTGAGGGCTGCACGTAGCCTCCTTCCAAAATAGCTGAAGTGGAAAGCTGACAGGTCACGGAATGACTGATTACTGTTGACAAGTCACCTGGACCACACCGTGAAGTAGGAAACACAGAAGGCGCTGCCATGTGTCTCAGTAACCATTGATGAAATATTACCAGCAGGATTGCCACAGGGCTGCTGTCAGGCAGCTCCTGGATTCTCTCACACTTGAATACAATACAATAATTATTCATTTAACACACACACACACACACACACACACACACACACACACACACACACACACACACACACACCACTTCAGGACATTGGAAGTCCTATTTTCTGTCACTTTCCACCCACGGCCATCTGCCAGACGATGGCTGAGAGATGTGTAAGATGGTCACTACCTCCCAGGAAGGCTTCCCTGGGAAAAGCAAGTTCTGAGGCAGGGGTCAGCCTGTTTCAGTAGACACTATTTTAGTTTGGTGGCCACTGTGTTTTCAGTTGAAATGGTAAGAGATGGCATGCAGGAAGTCTCCTATGCCTATTCAGTAGTACTGTAGTTACTCCTTCACCCACTTACCTGAAAAGCATTGCAATGATTGCTCTGTGCCAGGTGCCTGAGATGCAATGGAGAACAAGTCCTACCATGATGAGGCTCAGGAGACAGATAAAAGGAACAGTGATCTCACAAGTAAAATAGTCATGCCATTCCTAGCACTCATTGTAAGGACTGGGACAGGATGCACAGAGGGCAAGTTCTTGGGATAAAACAAATAGCAGGGATTCTCCGAAGATAAGAGAACAGAACAACAAGGAAGTAAAATAGGAAAGTGGCATTCAGCCCAGTCCCAAGTTAAAGACAAACGCATTGAAACCTCAGGATAAAGATGTCGAAATAGATCATAACCCAAAGTCACAAGACATAGAGGAGGCCATTCATACTGACTCAGGGAACAAGCCATCAGGGGCACATCACAACTCTGAATATTAGCCAACTTCATGAGACAAGTGTTAGATGTAGAGCCACAGTTATAGTGATTCTGATGCCACATTCCCACCAACAATTCCAGCTCTCACAAAGAATCCACTCATTTCCACACCTTCACCATCGTATCTGTAACCCTGAGCACTCGCACACACACACACACACACACACACACACACACACATACACACACACTGTAAAAAAGAAAAATGAATTATTTCTAGATGTATATGATATAACAAAATTAAGTCAAGATCCTACAAATAAGCTAAACATCAATAGAATTGAAGCTCTAATTATTATTATTTTTCAACTTAAAGAAAGAAAAAGAGGAATTCCAGAGAGATTCATTGTGTTGTAACACCTGAATACTACCTTAAGGAACTAACACCTAACCAGATGGTGGTGGTGGTACACATCTCTAGTCTCAGCACTTAGAGTTGCAGAGGGAGGCAGGTGTACACAGAACAACCCTGTCTCAAAAAACCAAAAAACAAACAAAATTAAAAATCAATCAAACAAAACAAACAAAAAAACATAACACACTGAATCCAAATACTGAACTAATACCGAATCCATAAACTACAAAAAAAGAATGCTTTTAAACTTATTTATCAAGCCAGTATTAGTTACCTTAATACCCAAACCAGAAAAAGGCACAAGAAAGAAAGAAAATCACATACCAACCCCCATGACAAACAGAACAATTAGCAATGAAACACTTGCAAACTGACTGCAGGAACACACTGAGAAGAGCACAGTGGTACACACCTTACCCCTGCACAAAGTGGCAGACTGCTGTAACACCGAGGTCAGACTGGTCCTCATAATGACTTCTGGGGCCACTATGACTAGATAGTGAGACCTCGTAGATAAATAAATGAATAAATGAATGAATAAATAAATAAATAACAAAAATAGTAACATTAAAAGAATTCACTGTGATCAAATTGGCTTAATTACAGATATTCAGGCATGGTTCAACACATGCAAATCAATACATGTAATACATCACATAAGTGTATTTAAGGGCAAAAAACATATGATCATCTCAACAGGGTCTTTGACAAAACTGAACATATCTTCATGATAAAAACCCTGAAGAGAGGGGCTAGAGAGATGGTTCAGCTGTTAAAATGTTCTTCCAGAGGACCCAGGTTCAATCCCCAGCACCTACATGGCAGCTCACAACTATCTGTAACTCTAGTTCCAGGGATCTGACTCCTTCATACAGACATACATGCACACAAAACACCAATGCACATAAAAGAAAAATAAATAAATCATTACATATAATAATGAAAAATCCTGAAGAGATTAGGAAAGAGAACTTAATGAAAGCTATGTATTACAAACCTATAACCAATAATATGCTAAATGAGGAAGATCTCAAGGCATTCTGACCCACTAGGGGCAGAGACAAGACAAGCATATTCTCCACTCATATTCAATTTAATACTCAAAGTTTTTAGCTAGATCAATCAGACAAGAACAGGAAACAAAGGTAATGCAGATGGGAAGAATTCAAAGTATTCTTATTTGAAGATGATGTTATTTTATGCACGAGTACATAAAGAACCAACCAGGAAACTCTTAAATGATAAACATTTTCAGTAAAGTGTCAGGGCACAAAGTTAACATACAACAGTGAGGAGCTTTTCTGTGTGCTACTAACAAACAGACTGAGAAAGAAATTAGGGAAACAATCCCACTTATGATAATCTAAAAAGCCCAACACTGGAAGAAGCCAAAAAGGCAAAAAGCTCTATAGCGAAAGTACTAATGAAGAAAACCAAGATAACCTCTAGAATAGGTGCATGGTGAAAATAGCCATCCTAGAGATTCAATGCAATCCCTACCAAAATTCCAACACCATTCTTCACAGAAAAAGAAAAGGATCTTAAAGCTCATGGAAGCACACAAAAGGGAGCCAAACAATTCTGAGCAAAAATAATAATGTTGGAAATATCACCAAACATAATTTGAAAGTATACTATGGAGCCATGATTAGAAAAATAGTTTGACACTGGCATGAGCAAAGACACACAGCTCAAGTGAACAGACTAGAAGACTGAGGTATAGACCCACACCAAAACACACCCCAGAGAGAAGATAGCCCCCTCAACAAATGGTCCTGGGAGAGGTGCATGTCCATCTAGAGAACAATGGAACTAGGTTGTTGCGGTAAAGATTATAAAAAAGAAACACCAACCCTCACTATCGCCAGCATCTTAGGGCCACGTGGCATCTGCGGGGTACTTTAATATCAATCAGCAAAACATCTCTTCCTGACTAGCCAAGTTCCTAATTTCCATCCCAGTCTGCTACCAGCTACTCTCTGGGCCCAGCGGCTGCCCCCTTCCCATGGCTCCCTGCTTCGGACTCTGCTTACATTCCTAGCAACCTGGTGAAATCAGAACTCTTGAGGCTTGTAATTTATCGATCAGATTTATGTCAGTAAATTCTCACTCCACACATCCACACAATAAACTCAGAGCCGATTAATATTGGTATAAACTGCCCACCTAGATAAGACAGATTGTCCTGTACCAATCCATCCCTTATAAGATATTCATAGCTACCTGTGGCTAATTAAAGCCACACAGGGGTGGTTCATCCTTCTCCTCCTCCATTTTGGCTTTTCTCCTTCCCCATTTCTCCAGTCTTAGATGGCATTACTGAGAAGTGATAAGCTCTTTGGGAGCCAGGGATCTATTTGGAGAAGGTAGGCTATTGGGGCTGTGGTCTTCCGACCATATCTTGTCTTGGGCCCCTCTCTGTCTTGTTCATTGCTTCCCAACCTCCATGAGGTGAGCATCTTTGCCCTGCCATGTCCTTCTGCTGTGATGTTCTGTCTGACCCTGGCCGAGAAATAACACAGCTGGATGATCATCCATGCCTTCTTTTGAGTTGTTTCTGAGGCATCTGCCATAGTGGTGAAAGACGTACCCCCTCCCCCCATACCCTCTACACCCAGGGTTTTCACTTCCTTCGATACAACCGAGGGTCAAATGATTATTAGAAACATTATTTCTGCTCTGAACTAATACCAACTTCCTTCATGGTTATTACCCAAAGATTATATAATAGCTATTATGTAGTGTTGACCGTGTATATGATGTGATAAACAATCTGACCATGACTTACATGTATTCGAGAGGGGACATCCTTCACCAGGGTCTGGCTAGGTAAATAGAGAGAACTAATACTGAATGAGGTGACCTGGGCTCAGAAAGACAAATGTCACACGGTCTCTCATCCGAGGCTCCTAGCTCCAAGTCTTCGGATGTGAGTACACATCCTGGAGCAACTGCAGAAACCAGGAAAGTAAAAGGAAATAGAGAGGTGAATAGCAGGCTACAGATCTGAAGGGGCCATGAGAAAAATGAAGGGGGTTTTAATTAGGCAGCGGGGATCGAGATAAACGCAGAAGAAATGAGGATAAAACACTAGTAAGGGTGAGTGAAAAAGGCACAAGAAATCAAATAGTCAAACTGCTATCTATCCACACATTACATATAATAAATGTATGTGTATATACAAATTTAAATAAAAATTTCCCATCTGGAGTGACAATGCTTCCCCCAAGAGCCATCGACTGTATAATAAAAACTCCAATACTGGGTATGGGAAGCAACCTTTTGAGGATTTGGTCAGAATTGAGAGACTCCCAAAACATCACAGGGCATTGTTGCTGTCTGTCCTTGGTTGCCTCCTAGAAGTAGAGGGTAAGTTGCTACTGCAGAAGACAGCCTGTGTTTTGAATGGAAGACCAGAGGACCTGAGCTGAGTCTGAGCTGAAAGCCTCATCCCTAGGGACTAGCTTTCATGGTACTAGAAGGTTCCATGCAAGCTTCCAAGGGAGGAAAGTAACCAATACTACTACCTAGCTATGGAACCTACGAACCACAACAAAGGAAGACATGAGGTAATTATAAGTTCAAAAATAATATTATTTAAAAGAATATATTTATTGAATGTGTGTTCACCAATGGAAATGCTGTGCCACTTTAGAATTGAAACTGAAGTGTCTATGGATTCTGATACCCACTCAGGTCCTGGAACACCTTTCTTTTAGCTGATGCACTGAATAGAGGGTGCCATGCTCTCCCGAGCTTCGGGTATCCACTGGAGGCCTTGGGATGTATCCCTGTGGGCCTACCACAGTGACACACACAAATTAGAAAAGGCAAGGTCTGGAGAGGCTGCAAACCTTGAACAGTATATAGATGAACAGACTCGAGAATGTGTTCGTCACGCTGGCATGGAGGGGTGATTCTTGGAGGAGAATGTTCTGGAAGTTACATGGAAGCCTGGATTGCTTGAGATGGTTAAGGTGTGAAGTATATCTAAGAGCCACATTTAAAATTTGCAGTGGACTGCTGAAAGAGTGCCCCCCCAACCCCACTCTTACATGCTTAAAGGGGTAAAGCAGTTGATAATTTTATATATGAAATCTGCATGATTTCTAGTGGCTGGAAACATGCCCGGTCAGAGAAAATTTTTATATTTTAAGCACCAAGTAATATTCTGACTCAGTTCTGGCGAGCCTAGTCCAATCAGCCTGGGATGTGAGCACCTACCTTTATTTTCAGGAACTTCCTACCACTTGGATTGGTCTTGCTGTGGCCCAGATTCAGCTTCCTAAGTTAGCTGGGACTATAGGTGTGCCCTGCCATGACTTGCATAGTTTCAAATCTCAGAAATTCTGAGGCTCAGAAACATGGGATGGAACTGTGCTCAGGCTTCCTCATATCTCCTCACTCTACTTCTTACACCCTGAGGATTTCTACTCAATTCCCTCAGAGCACTCCTTTCTCCCCCACACTCAGCTTCTGCATGGTTCTCCTATCTCGTCTGCCCTCTTCCTCCCTGGGCTCCTCTCTCACCTTGCCCACGTAGACAGGTGCTCAGGTCTGTTGCTCACTGGTCTTGAATCCAGCTTCTACAAAGGCTTCGAGGTTGCTGATGTGACCTGATAGCCTGCACAACAAAACAGCTGTTTGTACTTGAGTGCCTTAAATTGTTTCTTTACACAATTTGGCAAAAGATTTCATCACCAAGCAGCAGACATGACCTTCAGTGATGGCTTCAAAAACATGAATTTCATGGCCATATGAAAATGAATTGTTACAACCCAAGGAGCTTAGAAATGGATCCTTCTCTACTTGAACAACTAGATTAGAATGAAGCCCAGGTACCAGGGGACTGCAGCAACTCCAAACCTACACAGTGACATCCGTCAGCAGTGTTAACACGCTTTGCGTAAACCCAAAGCCTTCATCTTGTCTATCTTATCCTGACCTCATTTCTTTGTTACTGACCAAAATCAACTTTCTTCAGTGAGACAGTGCATTCAACACATTTAAAAAAAAAAAAAAGTTGTGTGCCCACATGCCCTGGTAGCCCAAAATTGAGCAGAGGAAGTTTTCTGTGTAGGAGTAGTTATGGAGTTTGAGTATGTATGCAATTGTTTTGGGAATTTGTGATTTTCTAAAATGGTTTGGATTTCTACACTGAAGGTAAAGTATTTGATATGGCATCAGACTCTGTCTTGGGACAACCCAAAATTCTGTGCCAAGTAAATGATTACTGAAGTACACGGCGGTTACCGAAGTATGGTAAAATGTTGTGACATCTAAGAAGCCCTTCGGACAGCCTGAGGTACAGAACGCACTCATCAAACTTGCTATTGATACTACATAGTTAATAAGGCAATGGGTGCAGACAAGGGCATAGAAGGGGCTGCCTAAATGATAAAATTCAGGGATAAGACTGGAAAAGGATTAAAATACCCGTCTTAAAATTTCATATTCTACCATTCTGTATTCTCTTGGTATAGTCACTAAGTTGGTTACAATTATTCCGCATGAGTTCATCTAAATGTCTGCTGCAACACACTCAGAGCTGTCAGCCTCTGATATGAGTTGCAAGAGCTCTAGACTCATTTGAATGACACAGCTTACTTCCTTGGCAAACAACCAGTGCCGCACAGGCCACGCATGAGCCTCTACCAAGTTTATCAGTGAGGCCTCTCTTACAGTCTCAGGAACTTTCTTATCCTACAGATGCGGAAACAAAGATCTAGAAAGAGCCAACTTGGCCAAGTCCTGCTCCCACTGGTATACACAGACAGAGTTTTGGAGCACACTGGCTAGGTCTGGAGAAGCAGAACTTGTGGTAGTGGAAGAGTGTGGGCGAGGAGGAGGTTGTCTTCTGGGGGAAGCTTTGAACTGCTGCAGATGGTAGCAAGCACAGCAAGGCAGCTCCGGAGACTTTCACACTAAAGGCGGAAATGGTGCTCAGCAGTGACTACTTAGGTTTAATGACCTGGCTCAGGAACTCAGCTTGCTCCGACCATTTTCTGACTTGTAAAATGAAATAGCATTTTCTAGAACTGTTTGCTAAAGGGGTTAAGAGACAATAAAATACACATTATATTGAAAAGTGTACCTAAACATACTAGGTCAAAGTTTCTAAGACATTGGCCTTTTTCACTATTCTCAACGCCAACCAGCCTGACTCATATTAACAATAAGGTACTAAACAGAGTTGCAAACACTGTACTCTATTTTTAAAAGACAATGCTATATGTATACATTTAAAAAATATACACTGCAAATATTTTCTTTTTTTTTCTTTTTGGGTCTCTTGCAAGAGAAACACACTACACATCTTCCAATATACTTAGAACTGTATGGTAATATTGACTTTGACTTACTGAGAAAGGCAGAAAATGCAGTTTGTCTGATATTTTGCCTATACCAATGAAAGGATGACTCAGCACTCAAGTCTTTGTGTAATTTAAATAAATGCACACATACAGGTAAAACCCTTTCCCACACCTACTCCCTCCAAAGGAATGTATTTCCCCAGTGTTCTGGAAGCACACAGAGCAACCAACAAGCCACCCTTCAACAGCGAAGTTCTGGATCCGTGAGCATGGGTAATTGAAATGCAGTCAATGATGGTACAGCCAACAGAGGACGGAAGGCTGAGGTTGTCTATTTTTCTCCAAAAAGAACAAACCAACCGGCCACCAGTCTTTCGTAAGTTCTGTACTTGCTACCACTTCTAGAAATTGTACAAACACCTAATTCTCATTTCTCTTACTTATAACACACACACACACAAACACACACACATACACACACATATATCACATAAGGCAAATTAACTTCATGCTTTACTTCAGTGAAATGGGGGAGGGGAGAAGCTTTCTCTGAAATTAGCACTGAGTTGTTTCAAATTCTTAATAGCAAGATACATCCAACTGTAAGCAGAATGAACATAGTCATATACATATCAATCAAATTATTTCCTTTATATCATCAGCAGTGAACCCCAGAGGTAGTATGGCAAAAACGAGCATGGATCCTATCAGGTCACAACCGACAAAGTAATTAAATTTATTCTTCCCCTGTGGTTTTGACCATAAATTGCTTTACATTTAGGATCTGAATAAAAACCACTCTCAGCAGAAATCCTGGCCCGTTAACTTAACTGACAATAAGTTTACAACTTTCAGGACTGCAGATATAAAAAAGGTATAAAATTATGTTCAGTTTGAAATGGTTTTAATAGTATTCATTAAAAATATTTACATTTCCCAGGACTTCCAAAACCCCTTTGCAATATAATTCTACACTATATTCTATTTATTTATAAAATGAGGCTCATTTATGAGATTTCAGTGACTGCTATACTGCAAATTACTTACATTCTGTAAAATATTTTAAGAACTTTCATAGCAAAGGTAGTTTATATTGGATTCTCTGAAACCCAATTGAGCCCAGAGACGAGCCTTAGACCTCCTCAGCGCCAGGAAAGCCTGGGGACAAGTGCTGCACGTGCCGGCCTGTCCCTCCTGTCCTCACTTACGCTGTGTGCACATGGTGAAATAAACACATATGCAGCATGGCCGTGTTTTGATATGTATTTTTTATTTCCCTGCAGGTTTCACTTATCAAGAACAAGTAACAGGGAAAGTTGTCTGAACTAGTGCATAAACAAACATTCTGAAACACCACTACACGTATCTAATTTACAAGAACCGTATAAAAAAGTCACTAAACACTACACTATGAAGGTGTCCAACACTTACAGTCAGACGTTTTCCAACCCGTTACTTGCCTTGTAGCCACAGGAAAACTCTCCAAAATTGAAAAGACAATCTTGCCACAACCCTCCCCCCCTCCCAAAACCTGGGATGGCTCGATATATAGACTTCCAATAATTATTGCAATGATATGATGCAATACATACCTGGTAAATATCTTTTATGTGGTGTGTTACAGTTTTAAAGCCAGTTAAAATATGCAGTCTTCAGATAAAATGTAATCCATGAAAAATTTTCTTATCTGCACAGTTTAAATGTGCTAGATGCATAATTTCCTAGTCCACTTTTTCTGTGTAATTATTTTTTATAAACTGGTATTATAAATAGAAATATACATTCAAAATATATGGAAAAGTGAGTTACTACATTAAATTTGCATGTATCGATCCATCCCTTTCCCCTGCACAGTAATAGAAAATACTATTTTGCCTTGAAGTCGTATTTGACAGTGAAATGCCACTAAAGTATTTACCAAAAAGTCCATCTAGTCAAATTGTGAAACAAAATGAACCAAGTGAAAACTTTACAGTTCCCTTAGAAAAAAATTACAAGAATTTCATTTCCTAGCTATGAATCTTTAACTTTTTAGACACAAAGTTGGATTTATTTTTTTTACAAGATACAAAATGTAAACATGGCAAAATAAATAGTTAAAACAAGTGATGCAGGATCCCATTTCATGCTCATGATCCCATTAAAGAATTATTTTTAAAATCCATTCAGTTGCAAATTCAAGTGCAAAAGCATGATGATGAATATCTACTATTCAAGTAACAGAAATAATATGATGATACAAATAAACTATTTTACAAGGTAGTGATTTTCCCAATTTTACAAAATATACATCATATATCGACTTAACATCCGGTATACTGTACTCCATTTAGGTCCATTGTTCTGCTCTGTGATCCACAGAGTGTCCTTTGTATTCCGCTGGAATATGAGTAACTGCAACCATCACACAGGTCAAAGCCACAGCGCTCCGTTATGTCACTTCCATGGCTACCGTTGTCTCTGCTATTCCATTTAACCCCAGTCTTTCTGGTTCGTGGTTCTCTCTACAACAAGGCAAAGAGGAGAATAAGCATTCGTAACCTTGAGAAAATACTGACTATGTATAAGTCATGTTTTTATCATTTCCAGGCAGGAATCAAGAGGCTTTCTTCAGTTCAGAAATTCCACAATTTCTAATGCTAATGATAGATTAGGGAATATATAACACGATTAATCCAAGTTTCTCTTTATAGCTTAAGATCACAAACTTATTAACCCATGCAGGTCAATTTTCTTCTGATTTACTGTTCTCCTTACATTAGTAATATTGAAAGAAACATAAAAACTTGCCCTGCAAAACTTTAGTTTTAGACAATTCATCAAATTTATACATATACATACTAGAAAAATAAAAAAAATTTTTTTAAAATATAAAGAATAACAGTTTGATTTCAACCTAAGCTCTGGTAACTGATAACAGCTCCAACCTATGCTGCCAATCTGTAAAAATGAGATAGGACAGAGGCTGGAGACTTGGCTCAGTAGGAGCACTGTTGCTCTTACAGAGGATCCAGGTTTTATTTCTAGCATCCAGATAATGGCTTGCATCTATCTGTAACTCAGGGACCTGATGCCTTCTGCTAGTATCCTTGGGTAGAAGGCATGCACATGGTAAACACACATGCATGCATGCATGCCGAATACTCATACGTACAATCAGTCAATTTGACTTTTTTGTGTTTTGTCTTCTTAAAACTCTGGTTTGCATTTAAGGATGCTACTAGGCAAAGAGCTTCCTTTGCAGTGAGCAAAAACTTACGCTTTTGAAAAATAAAGTCTGTTAAAAGATACACTTGAGCAGTACAAAGCAAAAAGGCCCTTCTCTTGATTTGGGACAGCTAGTGTACAGCTCAAGAATGAAATCCAAAACACACACACCTGGCTATGCTGCTGATGGCACTGCTGGGAGTAACCTTTGGCACTCTGTCCATACTGGCAGCAACTGTGGCAAGTTTTAAGGCTGTTGGCGATGGTGCTGAAGTCCGTGTATTGATATGCACATTGACAGGAGAAACAACACTGACATTATTGAGGTGCACTGCACTGGTCAGGCAGGAATTGTTCATGGGGAGTGTCTGAGGACTGCTTGTGCACAGCGCTGGGATCAAGTGGTTTGTAGCAGTGTGGCCAACTGTCCTTACAAGCTGCACAGCTGAAACCCCTGGGCTGGATGAGAAAGCCATGTTGGTGGAATATAATGTTTTAGAAGGTCCTGCAAAAGAGGGGAAAAAGCATTCCATTAGTGTGATGGGGCAATTAAAAATGCTTGAAAAATTAGGAACTCAGTAATAAAAATAAAATTCTAATTAAATACATATGAAGCTATTTTCCATATAATAGTCATAATAAGGAGGCTTCCAAAGCATTTTGCTACCTTTGTATGTGTCAACCCTGAAGATAAATACAATAGGACAGATAAAAATGGCAGCTGGATTTCCCTAAGGATTTACAGGCATATAAATCAGCAAGGGTGGACTGCAGAAAAAAAAAAAAAAAGAAAAAGTGATCCTGAATACATGTAAACAGAACCAGAGAATTCTGAGCTTGGGAGCTGTGAGAGGACCAAGCAGCATGTCTCTGGCAGTAAGAAGCAAATGGGCTTTCACAGCCACAATGTATCATGGGGGTGAGGGATGTCCCTCTGCATATGTGCACATGGGAAAGCTTTCCTAACTTTATAGATGATCCAGTGGGGGTGGTTAACACTGAGCTCCATGGATTTCCTGACACTTGAGGCAACTGATAGTCCATGAATGGAATCAGAATGGATGGAGATAAGTATATGGAAGATAAAGTGAGAATTCTGGAAAACACTCAGCTATTCATCTGTATCAGTCCAAGGCATTCTAAATAGCACTGTATCCATTTCTTACATGTATATGACAAGATTACACCCAACTGGATGAGTAGCAATTTCAAGTTATTAAGTATTATAGAAACCCAGTCATACCTGAAGGCGGGACAACACCGTTCACATTGTTGTGGCCAGTGTTCTGTTCCTTGGATCCCTCACTGCGACTTGGAACCGGAGCACTGACCACTGCAGATGCGGCAAAGTGTGCGCTGGCTGAGTCAAGTGTTTTAGACACACAGTCAGAGGTGCCTGAGCCCTATGAAGACAGACAGCAATAGAGTTCAGTTCTCCACGTTTATCCATTTATCTATCTATCTTCCTGGTGTGTGGAGCTGGGGGATCTCAGCACGTGCATGTGGAGGGAGGCCAAAGGACAACAGTCAGGAGTTGGTTCTGTTTTTCCACATCGTTAGTTCTAGGGCTCTACCTCAGGTTTTACACTTAGCA
Organism: Micromys minutus; assembly: GCF_963924665.1. Classification (NCBI taxonomy): domain Eukaryota; kingdom Metazoa; phylum Chordata; class Mammalia; order Rodentia; family Muridae; genus Micromys; species Micromys minutus. The sequence continues at coordinate 24,293,197 of NC_137982.1, read as the reverse complement.
GCAAGTGCCTTTACCCACTGGGCCATCCTGCCAGCACCCTATGCTCTGTTTTGCTGGATGTGATTTGTGATTAATGAACATATTAAGGAATGTGTAGAATTCAAAAGGAATATATTGCCTTTCTAATCCTGAACAGTCACAAAAAGTTCCTAAATGAGAGATTTAAGACTTCAGACTTTTTTTGGTGTACGAAGCATAGAAATCCCTATAAACTAGAAAGCAGTTATTTCTGAAAAAGAACAATCAACCTGAAAAATCCATGTCCTATTAATTTTCCTATATAATAAACATAAAATAAAAGCTGCTTGATGAACAGACACTGCAGATGAAATGAAGTCATCGACATGACTCACAGCCACTCTATCACAATGTAAAAACCCAGACTGACCCAGCTTTGAAGCAGGCTGCAAACACTTCAGGTTCCTTATCTGAAGAGACTCACAAAAAGCAAACCAAATGAAGTATAGTGGTCACTCTTCCATGCTTCTGTGTAGAACTGGCTGCCACCAGTTACAGATAGCCACAGGCTATAAGCCAAGCCAGATCTACTGGGACTGTCACAAGGGTATGGATAGCAACCAGGGTCACTGAGATTTCCATGGTGTCAATTCATGACTTTGGTCTGAGAACTCAGAGAATGTGACCAAACAGAGCTAACTTTTAGTCAATACTGAGATTGTTAATCTTCAAAATTATGGACAATGAAACTTCAGACCTTAAATGTGAAGTTTATCTTGCTGATTCAACTTTGAGACTATGTCCTTTTATTTTTGTTTTGCTTCTGATGGCTTAAAGCAACAGTACCATGTTCTTGCACAGTTCTAGAAGCCGTGACCCACAAGTCTCTCAAGGCTCATATCAAGGTTTGCTTTTGCTGGGTTTGCTCCTGCAGGCTTCTGTAGTATTTTCATTCCTATCACTTGTGTCTGTATTTATGGGTGTCTAGAAACTTCTGGTGGCATTTCTTTTTCCCTTCAGGGAAATGCGATTCACACAGGCAAGGGGGCCTGTGAAGTTTAGATTAACTACACAATTTAATAGCATTCCTTCTTCTCCTAAGCTATATTGACATAGTATTTTAGTATAAACTTGATGAAGAGGTTAGAAAAGCCATACTCTTGAAAAAAAATAAGGGAGGTTTAAAAATAGTTAATTATTTTATAAACTCTCAACAATCCTTCTAAAAACTAGTTAATTCTTTCCTAAATCAAAACTACCATATTTAGCTCTCAAAATAACCAGAGACTAGTCTAGAAACTAGCCATTCAGAAAGAGATTAACTTAATAATAAAAAAAATCTGAGTTAATTCTCAAACTCAAGAACAGAGCTGCAAAGCCACCTGTAGGAACTTGAGAAAGAAGAGTGAGAGGTCACCTGTGCTTTTGGATGTGTCTGCTGTGAGGAATGCTGGGATTGCTGTTTCTGTTGAAGCTGCGCAAGTTGCTGCCTTTGCATTTGAACTAGCTGCTGTTGATGTGTCTGAAACTGCTCTTCTGTGATGCCCCCTGTTACTAATAAAGGATAAAAGAATATTAGAGTGTCTTTAATACCATAAGCAGAATACAACATAAACCCATAAAGATAAAAAGCAAATACAAGCCACAATATACATCTGCAAAGGAGAATCCCAATGGCAAATCTTTCCGAGTGCTGAGCGTTCATGCCTACTATCTCCTTTGTTCCTATGCAGTCTTAACTGTATAACATGATGGAATTGAAACCTGTCTTTGAATTTTTATGTATTTTCTTCTTAAATGTTTGTGTGTTTAGCATGTGAGTATGTATCACAATGCATGCACAGAAGTCAGAGGATAGACCTTAGGTCTTCAGACTTGGTGGCAAGTGTCTTTCTTTACTCACTGAGCCCTCATGCTGGCATCAGCTTTGGAGTCTCTTAGTTCTCCACACTAGAGAGCCCATGGAATAACAGCAGTAATAATAATGATAAATATATGTATTTACTACTGTAAATATTAATAACCAAGTTCCAGCCTTAATGAGAGACAAAATGACTTCTGCCAGTTTTCATGACACTTAAGTGAAAATACTTTCTTTTCTGATTCTAAATTGGAGTAGAAAACAAGCACACTCAGCAGCCATAAGCCCCAGTGTAAGCCAGTACAGTCACTGTCAATGTCTGAGATCAATTCTATAGAAGGAGGCATTTTCAGAAAACCAGAGTTACAATAAAACCTCAGATGTAACCAACAATGCTCTCAAGAGTGTACGAAGTTAGGGGTTTTAAGTTGAAGTTTTCGACAGAGGATCAATTCAAGAGTTACAATAGCTATATTTTTTTCTCAAGGAAATGTAAATGAAACTTCATGAACTCATATTTAAGTATGTCACTGATGAGCCAACCTAGTGAATTCAAGGTATTTTCATAGAAATTAGCACTCATTGAGAATATAAGTGTCCAACGACACCAGAATACACATACTTTAAAAGTAATTCTCACTCTTTCTTTTCTCTTTGCAGTGCTATGGGGCCCACATCTTTAGCTAAGGCAATCCCACCACAAACTACATCTCCAGCCTAATTCTACTTATTAAATTTTTTTTCTATTTTACTCAATCAGTAATAATTTACTGTCTACTCCCATGCAGAATGTGCCCTAGGAATCTTGGTGATTATAGAAAAATGAACTAGAAAAAGGGTTATTAATATAAAGTCCCACAGTACATCTGGGAAGAAACAAAGTAACATCAGTGTTTCCATGTGCTGAGTGATCTAATAAATATGATCTTATTCTCCCAAAGTTTCTGTTCAGTAAGGTTATCAAATAAGAATATTTTGAAAGTGATTTGACAGTGATATAGACACAGAGATGAGCTGTGCTTAGCAAGATGGACAAAGCTTTGCATCACAATTTCTACTGAATTATGAGGGGAAGTAAATATTTTATTTCTAGAAGATTCCAAACACTGGCATATTTATTATACTGCTCACTTTAGAATCTTTACCTGTATTTTTGAAGTACACAATAGTTATTTTACTGAATTACCAACAAAATCAAAAGTCTTTCTTTGTACATGTTAAATTCATTGCAAGTGTTCTATTTTTAAATAAAATAATTAAGTCTAAAGTTACAATCTTCAAAATCAAATGAAAATATGAAGTATTCATGAATTTCCAGCTTTTTGAAAACCTTGGGAAAAGAGATGAAAAAATAGCTTATTAGATATGAAGGCAGGAAGAAAAACCATAAATCTAAATAATTTAGCAAGTCTTATATGTCTTCTATGCTGAACCATTTGGGAAGGGAAAGGTAGAGAATCCAAAGCTAGCTCAGTCCAATGGACCAGTGGTCTGTGAGTAGATCTGAGCTTTATGTTGTGGAAAAGTGAGACTCATGCTTATTAAACTATGGATAAACAGTAAGATATCACACTTTAGTGCCATTTAAAAACAGAAATGTGAATAGAACCCTTTTTCTCTTTCCAAAGCCTTGTGAGGCAGTTGGAAAAATGGTAGCAATTTAGAATAAAACACTAACTCTGATAATCAGAAATGCTCCAAAACCCAACAGAACCTTCCCATTGTATTCATTCAAAGAGTTTCTAATCTGAGCATTTAGATTTCAAATATTCTGATAAAGGATATTTAACCACTAAAGTTCACACAAATATTCTAAAACATTCTTAAATGTGTCAGATATGGGACAGTTCATTGTTATTTAAATTAGCAAACAAAGTGTCGTTTTTAATTAAATAAGTTAGTTTTGGTATGGAGTGTGGTGGTACCTGGCTGTGATCGTGCTAAGGCTAAAAGACTGGCTGAAGATGCACTGAGACCACTCTCCAGTTAGTCTCAGCCAACAAAATATTGTCTGCTAAGTGTTCTGCACACCTCAGTGAGCAAGTAGTATTTTATGTATATATTTAAAAGGGTACTAAAACTCTCATTCTTGATCACAGTTCTGGTAAAGAATCACTGATAAAACAACAAACAAAACCATAGCCAAAACCTAAAATCAAACAAAACCCAATTCTACAGTACAGATAAGCTTTTAAAATTATCCTGTACCCTTTACTCAAGTTAAGTTTGTTATTTCTATTCCTGATGTTCAGGGTGTTTCCTGTTTCAAACAAACCATTCTTTTATCTAGAATTTTCTAGAGTATTGTTTGTTTATTTATTCAATTCTGGATACAATGCTGGAACAACTACCCACCCTCTTTAGGACAAGGTTTCACATAGCCCAGGCTGGTGCAGAACTCACTATGCAATGGAAGATGATCTGTGTCAACCTCTCATGAGCCAGAATTATAGATGTGTACCCACATCCAGCATAAAGCACCTTAACTCCTTTGTTCACGGGAGTGGTAGAAAAAGAAAGATGCCAAGAGATGTGGTGAGCCGATTCTCAGGGTTGATGAATTTGTGAGAAAGAGTAAAACTTAGATCAAAAACACTTTCTCAGTGGATTATTTTTTCCTAAGTTACTAGAATATTCCCAAGAGACTTATTTTCTTTTTTCACACTGAGTGAGTCATCTAGTGGCATACATTAAAATGCATCAGAAAGGTCACAGTTGATGGAATTCAGGAAAGGAACTCTTCGTAGGTCAGGGTGGCAGTGGTACAGGCAGAAGTGGTGATGGATCAAACTGCAGCCATATAAACTCTTCTCACTAGTTTACTGCACAGGTTGGCAGCTTAAGAGCAAACTGAGTTCTCTCCGGTCACCACAAACCTGTCTGTCCTGAAAGGTGATAATACAGACTGCCTCCAGCAGTCATGCTACAGCATTTTAACATCTCAGCCCTGATTTTTTCTTCTGACCTTAAGAGGTGACCAGAATTTCCCCAAATAAATACAGCCTTATGAGTATTTACATTAGTTGTTAAAGCAATTTCACTTCCTAACACTTTTTACCCTTGCAAATATTTCATGGCAATTTAGGAATGGGAAAAGAAACTAAATAAATGAAAATGTAGGAATTCCTCCTGGAACACCATATAAACTGTTAATGACTGTAAGGTATCTGGAGATGCTCAAAAAGGCTGTTAGTCAAAAGGGTATTAGTATTTATCAAATCATGCAAAAAAAAAAAAAAAAAAAAAAAAGGAAAACTGTATCATGTTAACTTGAACTGTATCAATGAAAACCATGTTGAACAAAAATCTGGCCCTTCACGTTTGATCAATAAAGCTGTTTTACATGAAACATATTTTCTTGAGCTTTATACTATAAAAGTGTCAGTTTCAAGTGACAACTGACTCCAGGATCCTCTACTTCTAAAAAGATGGAATGCTGCCATGTGCTGTCAGCTCCTGAAGACACCATTTTCTTCTTCGACTTTTCAATCATGAGACACAGTGCTTTGTACATAAAACAGTGTAAATAATTTTATGACATAATTTTTTTTGGCTTATTCACTTGTTATACTCAATATAGCCTCTTTCCTTTTTCAGTTCTGTTGAGTTTTTATATTAATAATACCTTTATTTAGTAATTAGTAATGTTTCTTATTTCATTTAAAATAAGTTTTCTGTTTTAGTCTTTCTAATATTTAGAACACATGTTTAAATTTTCTTTGAAGCATATAAAAATAATAAATATAAGTTGGATATGATGGGCTACATATGTAATTCTAGCACTTGAGAGGCTGATGCAGGAAGATCATTAAGTTTGAGGCCAGACTGAGCTACATGGAGATCCTATCTCTAAATAACCATTTATTTATTTAGTCAATACATTAAATGAAACATTTTTAACACAGAGATTGTGACTTTAGAAGGTTAATCATGCTTACGAAGAACATGAACACAGAGGCCACTAGCCTTTGAGACGTACATGACACAGCCTCCTTACCTTCTTTCCTGAGGGACTAAGAACATGCCATAGAAACAACAACTACCACTAAGTACATGGGATTCCATTTCTGCTTAAACTCTCCATTTATTGGGGTTTCCCAGCAAGGAATGAAAACTCCAACAGGTAAAATTTTATGACTGTCCTATTAGTTTTAAAGAAATACACAGCTTTTGAGACCAAAGTTCATCTGAATGAATAAATGACAAAATTATTAAAGGCACAGAAGGGAACCCGTATGGGTATTTACTGAACTGTCCTGGGAAGTCCCTTTCAGTTATCTAGTTGTTGCTTAGAATAATAGCTCACTAGGTACCTACATTTCCATGTTGGACACCCTCACTCCCAAAGTGGTGCAAGGACCTAAACCTAGGACCTGCTTGGCAAGCTCTACCACTGAACAAACACGAACTTCTCCAGTGAACATGCCCAATATGTTAAAAATTTATTAAAAACAAAAACTTTCATGATATTAAGGACTAGAAGACCCCCGGCAGCCTAGAAGTATATAAACTCTTTGCTTTACTAACATATAAATAAGAAAAGCTGATTTTAAAATATTGAATTCTAGGGCTGGGGAGAGGGTAGAGCTGGTAAAATGCTTGCTGTATAACTACAGCAACCAGAGCTCCTAGGTACTCACATTAAAAGTAGGGTGAAGCAGAAAGCACATGTAGTCCCAGTACAGGAAAGACAGAGGTAGGTACATTTCTGGAACTCACTGGTTGGTTAGCTCAGGTAATTATTAACTTAGGCTCAGTAAAAAATCCTGCTTCTGCAGAGCATCAGACAACCAACATTGACCTCTGACCTCCATACATGTACACACACACATAACCATATGCATAGGGGCACACATACCAACACACACACACACACACACACACACACACACACACACACACACACACACGGAATAACCTCCAATGTATCTTTGTTATTAATTAATTATAAACATTTATTTTGTGTGTGTATGCATGTTTGTGTATGTGCAAGTACATGTGCATATGTGCAGACCAGAGAATCTCAGGTGTAATTCTTCAGGTGCTGTCTACCCTTAAAAAAGCAAAGAACAAAACAACCCCCCCCCCAAAACCAAAAAAGAGCTGATTCTATTACTGGCCTGGAACTTAGCAAGGAGGCTCCACTGTCTGTCAGTGAGCTCCAGAGATGTGCCAGCTTCGACTGTTAGTGCTGGGATTACATGCTTTGTGAGTGTGTGTTTTAGAGATCAAAATAAGATAGAAAGGTATGGTATTATATATTACAAAATATAGGAAAAATGACAGACAATATATACTTATGGTAATTTAAATGCTTTTTTTCATGATACATAGATAATGTACCTCATTATGATAGCTAATTATTAGAAAACATTTTCAGTTATATTAAGTTATAGTTTTGGATTAATATGTTCAGATATTTTTGGATCAAATATATTCAGAATTGATATAGCAACAGAAAACATGTAATATATTATCTAGAAAATATTTATGTCAAATCCAGAATTTATTTGGGACATATAGTAGAAATCTGTAAATACTCAAATTGAGAAGCCATTCAAATTATTTTAAACATGCTATATACTGGTAGAGTTAAAAAAGTCAACATATAGTCAAACATAGTTATCAACACTTATATAGGATATGGTTTGAGTTTTGAGTTTCCTTTTTGAGTAGTGTTTGGTAAGACATTTCTATTCATATAATTTCGAATAATCTTGGGAATTGGCTGGAAAAAGACTCAATACTGTTTAACTTCCTGTAATAACAGATTCCTAGAAACTCAAAGATCTCAAATTATACAAGATATTTTTATCCATTTCAGATTTAAAGGCTCATTAAGCTTCACCAACTCACAAACTATACAGAAAGTGGCATCATTTTCTTAAAGTTCAGCTTGGAGAAAAGGAACCAACATATTGGGAGAAATGTAGGCCAACTTCCACTTATTCAAACAACTCTAATTTTCTACTGCAACCCTTGAATGGGTGGATGTCTACACCAAACTGTAACACAGTTCTCACACAAGACTGTGAGTACCACTGACACCAGATTCCAAACTGAAGGAATTTAAAATAACTATATAGAAGTTTAATATAACTGCAGCACCCTACAAATGCAGCATCCAGGAAATAATTTAGATATGCTTATGTTTTCTTGTAGTCAGTAACAGTTCATGCAGACTTCACAGCTGGTAAAGAGGCAAAAAAACAATTGACTGCTGAGTGCTCAGTGTTAAAACAAGCTCCCAAACTATCCCATCCAAGATTCAGGAAACACCGAGGAAAGGAGTAAAATGCACTACAGATGAACCACAGGGAAGAAGGCTGTAAAATGCTGTCTTTGCTTATGACATGGTCATCGTACTCAGGAATCCACAAGTTATCAATGACTTTCTATGGCATATACAGGAGTGAATCAGTTAATAAACATTCAGACAGGAGGATCTCATGGGTCCCTGCACCATCCAGGAGAACTAATGGCAATCTAGAGCTGCTGGTGGAGAGGAAGTTAGCTATCTTCAGTCATGTAGCTAGGGTGAGTCATTCATACTCCAGTGGATAGATTCACTCCCACGTCCACAATAGGGGCCATGATTAAACCCAGTGAGTCCGCAAACAAATGCACAACAAAACAAAAAGATAAGAAAATGGAGTAGGAATTTCATGGGTAGAAGAGGGGCTTTGAAAGGGCTGGGAGGAAATAAGAAAGAGGAGAGGAACATAGGTCACCAGAATATATCACTTATGCTCATGAAACTGTTGAATAAATTCTTTTAAAAGTGAAATAACAGGTTTTATTTAATAAATTTCCACTGGCTACCATGCATAATTGCAGTATATATATTATAGACATATTTGTAAATTACATTACTTGTAAATACTTGTAAACATATAACAAGATTATCCACAGGAAAAAAAAAAATCAAAATTATATTTTGGTATGCCTAGGTATTATTCATAGTGGATATACTGTGAAAACACTCAATTACTTGACCACAAACTCATTATATTTACACACACACACACACACACACACACACACACACACACACACACATACACACACACTTGGAGACATGGTCTCAAAAGTAGCTATGTAGCCAATGATGACCCTGAACTCCTGATTTTCCTGTCTCTACCTTCCAAATGTTAATATTCTAAACACATTACTGTATCTAGCACAGTATCTCTTAAAATGAAAAAGATATTTCTGATCTCAACTAGAAAGGTAAGCATGCAGACTAAAATCACTATTCAATAGCCTCCTTTTTAAAAAAATTCATTTTCTAGAAAGGCTTTCAATAGAACTTTCAAGGAGCAATGCTTACATTCCATCCAAGTTAATGAATATTTTTTAACATAAGAAGTAGACAGCATTGTAGAGCAATGACCAAGAGACAGCCAGTAAGCAGTAAAGTCACAGCGAACACTAGGCTCAGCCCACACACACCACACCACTCACATGTGAAATTCAAGTCATTTTGTAGGGTGCTGTCTCTTAGGCTGAAAACGAAAGTAAGCTGAAATTTATTTTCCAGGTAGAAGTAGGAAAGTAAGTTTCCAAAATTTACTACTAGGAGTTCAATTATTCCACAATGGACATGAAGGAGAAAAGAACAGCAGCAGAGATTTAGGACAGAACTTTTGATGCTTACCTGATATGCCGTTCTTGCTGGTGTTCAATAAAGCTACTGATGCTGCAGAAACTCTTTTACTGCTTACAGTCTGCCCTGGTTTCCTTGAGGTACATTCTTCACTATCAATGTCCTGTACATTTAGTAGCCTTGGCTGGAAACACTGTAGTCGACATGATCTGATATTGCTTAATATTTCAGAAAGAGACAGTCTATTTTCACAAGGTTTACTGGAAGCATTGGTCCGAGAGAAATTTGAAGAAAAGTCTATAGTTTGGGAAGAGCTTGAAAACCCATTTAGCATCTCAGGGTCTATCTGTTTTAGGACGGGGTCATGTTCTGTGGATATTCGGTCCATTATAACCCTGTAAAGCAATATAAAACATACATTTGTGTATCATATATAACTGTTTCTCTATGGATTCCCCTCAGCTAGAAAGTGATACCAAGGATAAAGCAGCTTACCTTCCACCTCTGCCAATTCGCCTCCTTGCAAACCCTATACATCTTCTTGGAACAGTAAGTGTTGTGAGACAATGCTTATGCCTCAACTTATCCAAGTCTGTCAGCTCTGGATTTTCACATGGATGGTTATTAGCTTGGTCCAAACGCGGCTGCAAAGAAAGAGAAAAAAAAGATAACTCGGAGTAATTCTGAAATGAAGAAAAGTTAAATTATGATAAAAAATAAAATGACTGCAAATCAGAACAATTAAAATTTAGATGAAAAACTGTAAAACTGAGGCTAAAATGTATTAATCCAGTTAAAATTTATAAAATTAAAATCAAAAGCTAATCAAATTAGATCAAAAGTTTCCTTGTCCAAATTACCCACTATAAACTACATACACTTAGTATGTATTTTAAAAATACCTTTAAAGAATGTTTTATGTTGCTTTATATATATATATATATATAGAGAGAGAGAGAGGGATGAAATTATTAATTTATAGCTTTTCTGTGCAATAAGCTAGAATAAATTTTTTTAGAGGGTGCAAGAGACAACTAAAAATCCAGTGGAAGTATATACACAGGTTAAGCTTAAGCTTTCTCTTTACTTTTAAGGAATGTAGAGTCTGTTTCTTGGTCTTTTTCATTATATGTAGCATCCTGTTTTGCTATCTGAGCACTTCACCCCCTTGTATAGTAGTTTTCCCATCTTCTATCAGCATAACTTGAAATCAAATCCCTATCCTTCCTACATTGAGTCTGTCCTCAAAATAGCTGTCTATCTATCCACAATGTGTTCAAATGATGTGTGTAACCCATGCTTAAAGAGTAAACTATCTTTTCTACTCTATAGCTACACAGTATGGAACGTCAAGGTCATTCTCTAAACACTGCACCCAGAATGGGACACCAATCACAAAGAGAGATTTCTATGTATGTCTAAAATTTATGGATACAATTACCAGATGACTTTGCCTTAAACGTTAAAAATTATACTTATTTTGTGTCTCTCTCTCTCTCTCTCTCTCTCTCTCTCTCTCTCTCTGTCTCTAGTAAACACCCAGAAGCCACCAAAAGTTCTAAAGCCAACTTAGCCATGTGCAATTAATTTTTGCAACTGCTAAAGCTGTTATTAGAGCTCCAAATGAAGTAATTTTGAAAATAGGAGTTGTCTAAGTAAAGGATTCTGATATTCTGTGAACAATTTTGGCTTCTTTCATCTTCTTCCGCTGGTATTCATACGCCACAGGAGGCATTAAATAAGAAATATTGATTCACTTCCCACTTTTAGACTCAGCCTACGTTACCTTGACATGAATGATCTGTTAATTCCAGCTCACAAAAATATCACAAAAAACAAAGTTCTTACAGCATAATACTGGCATCCTGCCCGCCTTCTGAAAGCACATGGCCCATCAGGATCATTTTCTTCTTCAGGTTCTGATGCTGGAGATGGTACCTGCATAAAACAGGTGCTCTATTTAGCAGTTACCAAGTTAATATATCAATGTATATAATGACTGAAAATCAAATCAGATCACAAGCATACCCGCGTCCATACAGCTAATTTGCCTGAAACATTTAATGACCGGTAAATATTTTCTGTAGCAAAAAATCCTTAAGATTCATTCTTGCATCTAAGTACACTTGGTATTGTTTTTGAACATAAAGGCTACACTTATCAGTATAGTTTTTATATATTCCATTTATATAGTTATAAATTGTGCAGGCATAAATGCTTGATGATGACAATTATGCTTCACCTATAGGTAGTTAGTTGTATTTTTTTTTTAAATCTGGAAACTTCTTTCTAAAATAAAGTCAAATGCTAGAAAGAAGAGGGCACTGGACTCACACCCATGTCCTTTGTAAGAGCAGCAAGTGATCTCAACCACTGAACCATCTCTAGCCCCTTAAATCACTGCTTAAACCTTGCAAGTCAGAAACAGTAATTTAGCAAAATATATAAAAACATTGGCTGCTGAGAGGAATTTAAAGACTACAACAGTAGAGGAAAGTATAAAGACTTTTAAAGAGTTGCTACATTAAAAAGGATTTTGCCAGGACCAGATGCTACCAGCCAAATATCCTTAAATAATCTGAAAAGGACTCCTGAGGCATAGCTGACTCATTAGACACAACTCCATGTCCTAAGAACTGGGTAAGTGATGACATATAAAACACACTTTGGTGTAGCAGAGAAACAATAAATATAACGTCCACACTAAGGGTAAACAAAAAAGCCTTAGTCCTTGAGTTTGGGTTGTCCCTCAGTCTCACTTTGCAGTACATATTTTTTTTACAAAATGCCTGCCTCATCTTATTAACGTGGTAGTTTTGGATCTCAAAGATTATATTCTCTTTTAGAGAGATTTTTTCACCTCCACATTAATTCCAAACTGTGATTATTATGGAGCTGGGTCACCTAGGCAGAAGGGCACTTATTTGAGGTTCTAATATGCCTTCAATAGCCCACGGGGAGACAGGCATAGTGAGCTGGGGCTGATTCTCCTTCCTCAGGTACCAACTCACAGACTCACTCAAACTGTAAAGAAATCTCAACTTTACAGTTTGGTCCCTCTCCAGGTATCTGACAATTTCTTGCATGAAGTGCCTAACTCTTTCCCAAGTATCACTCTCTAGGACGGACTCCAACACACACAGAAAGGCAGCACCACAGAGCAACTGAAGGAGAACCGGTACTAAAATCGGTACAGACAGGCAGGGTTTCTCCATCTTCCCAGCTACAGTCTGCTAGCCAGCCTTGGTTAAAATGCTTTCTTAAACTTATCTACCCCCTTGTTCCTTGTTTACTGAGTAACATATTATCTCTCCCCATGTGTCCTGGAATCTATCCCTGGGAGAATTACATTATTTAGAACTACAGTCTAAATAAATGCGTACATTATTTAGTGATGACAACGTACAGGCAAACAGTCTCCAATAATGTGAAAATACCATAAAACTACCAAAAGTTTTCTAAGACTTAGGAAAAGGTTTCAAGAAACTCTAAAACTTGTAAAATGCAATTTTAACGTAAGAAAGGGGGGGGGGGAGGAACAATGTAAATAACTATAAAATTTGAGCTGAAATGAAAATTCCTTAATACACAAGGAATGTATTGTTATATTGTCAATTATGCTGAATGAGGCCTTATCTAAGGCAGTGGATGGAAAACATTCCCCTTATGGTCACAGGCATCCTTATAGGACTTAAACATATGCAAGATGTTCTACATTCTCACCAGCACTGACAATAAACTACTCAGCAAGCTTTATACGCATTTATTTAGTTGTGTCATTTCCTGACTTAGGCTTCTCAACAACTTCCCATTTGCCTGCTTTCCTTACCCAGTCCCTTCTCTTTCCCTCTCTCTTCTGCTTTGACTCCATTGACAGCAAACTACTACACTTCCCTTCCATCATGCTATATTTGCTTGCAGATTTTGTCTTCTCTACCTGAAGAACTTGATAGGTCACTATTTGTTAAATTCCTTATTCCTTCAAAGTGATCATCTGATGACTTTCCCATGACTGCAATGACTAACTGGGTAGTTCTGACAAATATAGTGACTGGTTTTATTAAGTGATCCTTAGAAACATCTAACACAAAGCATATTTTTATGTATTTATTAATGCATATGAACACTGCAGTATTGCTTGAGGGAAAAAACAACCTAAGTAAGTGACAGGGTAAAACATAACCTAGCCAAAGGAGGACATTCCTGTGAGCTGAGCTTTACAGGGCTGCAACAATCAAAGGATTTGCAAGCAGTCTTGCAGCTAAAGTTATATATTTGATATTGATTTTTAAAAGCAAATTGTCTTTAATTTTAATAAATAAAATATTAAAATAAAATATAAAATATACATCTGCTAAGAGATTCAAGTGGTTATAGTATTTTCTTTGGAATGCTTTAGGTCATATAGAAAAATGAAAAATAGGTTTTTGTCAGAGCAGGTACTTTTTGAAAAATAAAACCTGACCCTTTAATATGTACATATAAAAATATTCTTTTAAAAACAGCAATGATAAAAATAAAATTTTTAAAATTAATTCTAAATACTTTGCCAAGAAACTGTTGAATAGTTGACAAAGAATTGTTTTTACAAGTTAAAACTTTAATTAGTTCTTCTCTAAATCTTTAAAATAAAATTGCTATTACCCGACAAATAAGTAAAATTTACATTAAATCAAAAAGATTATGTTGATAGAATATGAAAGAAAGAACACTGCTGGTACATATTAATACTTATGTGTAAATGTCTTCTAATACTGATATCTTGGACTCAGTAATGCAGGGAGAAAAGATGCTTGTTTTTAGTCGAAACCTGAGAACTATGTAAAGGACCCACACAGAATACATTTCTACAGCTGACAAAAATAACAGAGCAAATATGAATGAAGCTAGTGGCAACATATATGTGTGTATACATGTATACTTATGAAATATGTAGAAAATGTTTTATAACACTAGGTGAGCGAAGCAGAATTAAGACTAAGATGCCAATTACGTTGCAAAATACAGCAATATAAAAGAGTAGGAGGACATGTGTTTAAAACAGTTTCAAACAAGCACCTGTGGAAATTCATCTTCATCTGAGCTCTGAAAGTCATATTGCTTAATGTCACTCTTATTGATCACAGGCAATGTCTCAGGAGTGGGCTGCTGAGGTGCTATCACAGCCTCTGCCTTAGGCTTCTTTGGGTACTTCTTCTTTTGACGAACCACGTCAGAAGCCTCTTCTTTCAAAGACAAATGATGAGGGTGCTGTTTACATGACGAATTTTCCCCCAAAAGGAAGAAATGAAAATCATTTTAGAAATCATGAAAAATTATGCTCCTCTTTGAAAAACATACATTTTTCTTTAGGAGTTAATTTTAATAATTGTTTTAAGTATGAAGAACTTTATTATGTCATAAACGGAAACATAGTTTAAGATTTACTTTCTGTAATTTATAATGAAAAATAATCATGGTGTTTAAATCTGTTTTTTATGAATAGTTAATCTATAATTTTTAGACTATTCTATTATCATGCCATCCCGTGTTTAAAAGGCATTTAAATTTAATTCTTACTTAAATCCATTGTGGTGAACAAAATTCATTGCTTTATCTTTAAAAATAACTGAATTAGATCACTAACTTCACTAACTCATTAATTTAGTTCTACACTAATTTCCAGTTTATAAAGATGTCTATGTGAGGCATAAAAATAGGTTTATGAGCTAGACAACACTTTGTTTTTTACAACACATGATTATTGCCTTGACTGAACAATAATCAAATGGCCCTCAAATACCCCAGGGTTCTGTGGAGTCCATCTGGCAAAGGGTCTGACTGAAGGGTTTGGTCCCTTCTCCTGTCCACAAAGCTTTTGTTTTATATACTGGCTGGTATTGCTTTTGATAAAAGAACTGTCACTTTTAAAAGCGCTGAAAAATGACTGTCCTGAGCAACAAATTAAAAACAATATTAAAAGTTTAAAATTATTAAAGAAAGTTATATATTGTCTCATGTAGTTCAGATATTAAAAGTACCTCAGAATGAGAAACAGTGTGCACGAAGGAAATGGGTTGAGGGGCTGGTCATACTTAGAAAAGTTGCTTGGTAAGATAGATCAGGGGTACAAATGATTAGATCAGAAGGAAGCTCCAAATTTTTAGCAATTTTCCGTGTTTTAAGGCGATATGAGTGAAAATTAAATATAGTAACTATATGCACAGGTAAGGAAGGCAACAATGTGGTTCATTGTATCTCTAAAAATAATAACTACTTTTATTTACATAGATAAGACCTAAAGTTTGACTCAATATAATTCTGTCAGTAATTATGGGTTAAAATTTTATATTGAATGCCTGGCAATCATACTCTTAGGAAAAGCACTGATTGATATAAATGGATTAAGAATAGTTTTCAAAGCAACATTTGTTGTGCTGATAACTTTTTTGGGCTATCAACACAGGTGTGATTCAAAGGGAATCAGGTAGACGGGCTAGATGCCTGTGATTAATAAGAACCTGCTGGGTGAACTGACATGAGCTGGATGAGGAAGAGCCATCCGCTCCACATTCTTCCTTAGTGTTAAAAAAACCCATGAACAGCTACCACTATACGTTTTTCAAAGATGAATTTTCCACAAACACCCCAAGTCATGTATAATGTCTTACTGTCTAGATGTTTCATATCAATGTTTATTTAAATCTACACTTCTTAAAATTAAAGGCTCTATACATTTTTGCATATCCAAATTAAGTAACATTTGAATACAGTAAATGAGTACTAAAGAAATACAAATCTTTAGCGAAAAATACAATGTTCACCAAGCCTAGCTCTTTTACTTGGAATAAACTATTATCCAGAAAGTAGAGGACTTTCTAACACCAATCAAGGTATGTAACTGGCAAATACTGGTTCTGGCAATGACCCTGCTTTCTAGTGAAGCAGACAGCATATTAAAGACAATCCACTTTGGTAGACAAGAACTCAAACTGTGAATCTAACACTTAATACTTATGATTTAGAAGTCACAGAAGTAGAGATCTTGAGGGCCTGATGGGTTTGTATGTATATAAAAACATCCATCAATATGGTGGCATAATAAAACAACAATATGCTATTTATTTTCTTCCTTTACCACCATATTATGTGACTAATATGACCACTCATGTGCGCTCCAAAGAATATTTACCTTAGTTTTACATTCTTGAACTTTGTGATGATTTCCATTATGAAGAGTTGCTGGACTGGCATATAACTCTTTTTCTGATCTATTAACTTTCACTTCATTAAGGATTTCACCCCCATAGTCTCCCAAATGATATCTTGAAAAGATAATAAAGTATAAGAAAATAAAGCAGAGTTTAATAATAAAAACATATTCAAAACAATGTCATTTTAAGTATTAATCAGCAAAATTGAGTTATCAATTCTGGGGGGTGAGAAGGGGTGAGACACGGTCTCAAGGGTCTAGTCAGGTGGCATCAAAGTAGCTTCAACTGATCCTTTTGCTGAAATTACAGGAACTAACACCAAGCCTAGTTTTAGGATATCAGATTATTGTTAAGAGAAATGTTACAAAAACAAGGCAGTTCAAATTTGAGATACAATAAACAAGAAACTTTAACAACACCATGGTATACAATACATAATGTTTTTTATCAAGCACTAGGAATATTGCTTTGAATGGTAATTTCAGCAATAACACAAGATTCCCTAAAACCTATGTAGAACTTTAGTCTATTTAATTATGTAGGAAAACAGAGCATATTTCTGAAGGCTGTAAACAGGAAATTTTCCCTTCGAACCGTTCATTTCTTTTAGTGTTAAAAGAAAAAGTAATAAAGACAAATAGGCAAGATAATGCTTAGGCAAAGTTCAATGATTTTGCCAATATCTAAGAAGATCAATTCTTTATATCAGTAGTTCTCAACGTACGGAGTATGACTCTTGGGTCATATCATATATATTGCCTATCAACTATTTACATCACGATTCATAACAGTAGCAAAATTACAGTTATAAAGTACCAACAAAATACTTTTTTGGTAGGGTCAGCAGAGCAATGATAAACGTATTAAAGGAGCTGAGAACCTCTCCTCCACATCAAAACATTCCAATGAAATTCAAATCCATAACAAGCTAAATTTAAAAACAACTAGAAACTACAAATCTTAGAAAGGCAGAAAGGGAACTCTACTAGACAATCGGTCTCCACCATCCATCACAAAGCCTGGTGAGCCCGGCCGTGTATGCAGTACGAAAGTGCGGCAGCAGTGTTACCTTTTCTCCACAACCTCCAGCGTTAAGTGCAGTAATTCCCGTTTGGTTTTCTCTCTTCTCTTAATCATTTCCAAAATTGTTATGGCTCTGCTGAACTCCCGCCTCAGCTTCAGCATCTTTTCATAAGAAGCTTCATCATTCTTACGGTTCTTTTGAAGTAATGACAATTTTAGAGAATAATGAACTTATCTATTATTTATTTAACAAGATCTGACTAAGTCTCAATTATCGTATAAGTTTTAAATTAGTAAAACAAACAAATATCCAAATAGTAACCCCATAAGAACTCAATGGTGTATCTGTGAAACTTTAAGTACAAACAAATAGGTAGGGAAAAACTGATGATAACTATTGGTATAGAAAGAATAATTGTAATATGAAGAAAAGAAAAAAATCCATTTGAACCTAGTATATAAAAATTAAGAGTTCTCCTACTGCAGTAATGTGTCACCCAATGATAAAGAACAGTTCTACCAAGATCAAGGTACCTAAACAAAAAATAGCCCAAATGAGTGTCTAAACATATATCCATGCAAACCTATAAGTGGGAACAAAAGGGTTTAAATATAATCAAGACAAAACATCACTACTAGCAACTCAGAAGACTGAAAATAGTATACTGAGCACCTCGAGAAATGAGATTCTCATACCCTCACAGAGGCAGGGAGATGGATGGGTTGTGGATAGGTAACCGGGAAGGAGGACATTTGAAATGTAAATAAATAAAATAACCAATAAAAGAAATCTAAAAAAGGAAGAGGAAAAAAAAAAAAAGAAATGAGATTCTTACACTTATATGTATACCTCATTGCAGGGGTTAAAAGAAATCTAGCAAAAGCTCTAGGCTTTAGAATACTGTAAAAAGCCAACTAAGGTTGGCTTCATTGTAATAAGCAGCATTCACCAGAATCACCAATAATGTACACTTTAGGTCAAATGCCCCATAGTGGTCTAATTTAAATACAGATCTCTAATACTTCTCAATTTTCACACACACCTACACTCAAGCAATCTTTTCATTTTTGAGTTAACAACTGAATACAGAATTAGAAAGAACCTAAAAAATGTCAAAGATTTCATAAATAAAAGATTAGGAATTAAAATAAAAACTGAAAAAAAAAAAAAGAAAACCCTGAGTTTAATGTTTCATTTTATGAATACTTTCTTGCACTTGGAAAATAAACATCTACGAAAATCCACATTCCTTTATTGTACTACATATGGAGCATTTTAAAACGCTAACAAGTGTATCTTATTTAACCAAAACAAAATTAGTTTTATTCTCTGCCCCTCATTAGTACTCTGTGACAAAAAATATAGAGCAGAGTTCTAAGCAATTCTGAGGAGCAAACAAGCAACAACACTTGAAAATAAGAAAGCTAACATGATCAAGAGCAAACAAAGTGCCTACAATACTGTTACTGTTATGTATGTTTTACAGACACACACACACACACACACACACACACACACACACACACACACACACACACACACACACACATGTAAGAGGCACAAAAACCAAAGGATGAGTATTCCTCTAGACCACCAGTGGACTGACATTCTAATGTCCACCAGAGGCTCTAAAGACTCCTTCACCATTACAACTCCTGACCTCTTCCTTTCTCTGCTTGTCCAGTCTACTCTTACAAAGCATCGTTTAAATGCAATCTCTGACATACAAAAATAGCACAGATACTTCCCATGGATATTTAACCAGCTCCCCAAAGGGATAAAGTTTATCTTTCTTATCTCTAGTTATGTATATAAATGTACAGAGTATTGGCAGTATTTTCCAAATTTGAGATGAACATATGTCCCTAAATATTCTAATCTGCTTTTATAAAAACAATGATGTTTACATATTCTCAAAGCAAGTACAAAGATCAAAATCTAGAAACTAAGATCAATATTAGTGAAATAGTATTTTTATTTTCAAAATTATTATTATTTTTTCACAAATATGACTCAGGATTAAATCTGTTTTCAGTTGTGATGTTTTTAATATCCCACTTTTGGAAAAAGTTGTTTTTTTATGATCATCATGACTTTATGGCCTTTTTAAAATGTAGAATATTTATTTTTGTAGTGTATTCAATCTGAATGCACTGATGCTTTTCATGATTAGACTCGGGTTATGTGTTCTGGTACCATTACCACAGAAATGATATAGGCTCACAGCCTATAGAGTTAGATAACACATTACT
This sequence comes from Micromys minutus, assembly GCF_963924665.1. Taxonomy (NCBI): domain Eukaryota; kingdom Metazoa; phylum Chordata; class Mammalia; order Rodentia; family Muridae; genus Micromys; species Micromys minutus. The sequence continues at coordinate 24,273,303 of NC_137982.1, read as the reverse complement.
GCTGACTACTCAGGATAGTGACTGTCGGGCTTACCCACTAAAATATTACTTTCCCTTTTAAATTAACCTAGAATGTTGTAGAACTATATATTTAGTTTGTCATTAAAATTTTCTAAGTTTAATACTCAATGGTTCTTTTACTTAAAATAATTGTTAGTATCATAGCTGCTTGGTAAAGTTTAAACTCTGTTTTTGTTAGTATTTTTAAGTTTTGACATCTGACCAAAAAGTAATGAATGAATAAAGAAAACACACACACACACACACACACACACACACACACACATTTTCAGCTATAAAAATGAGATTATATTTAAAAGAAAATGAATAAAATTTTAGATCACTAAACAAAATAAGCCAATACTCAGAAGGACAAATACCACACTTTCCTTATATGTAGAATCCAGATTTAAATTGGTGTATATTTATGGTATTGAAAACAGAAAGAGGATAAACAGATCTTGGGAAGGAATATGAATACATGAAACATAGGGTATATAGTGGTCTTTTTCTGTGATCATCAGACTTTGTGACTTTCCTTTTTATTTTTTAAATGGAAAAATGTAGTGTATTTTTCACTAACGTCTTTTCATAATTACATTTAGGTTATAGGCTTTCAGCCCAACTACCACAGAAATGATACAGGGTGAAGCAAAGGAGTGAGAAGAGGACCAGCACGTGCAGAAGAGCATTGGGCACGGAGGGGGAGTGAGGGAGAGAGATGGGGACTATGGAAAGACATATGTGAAACCTGGCACTCGGAGTACATTACTGTAAAAAAGTATGCTTTACGTGCTTCCTGTCTCTACCTTAAGTATGTGGTCATAGGGTATTCTATGAGTTATAATTTATTACTCTCATTATTTTAATGTCTAAAGATTTCCACCTAATTTCAGCTTGGCTCCTGTGCTCTACTATGCTCCAACATTCTTATTTTCTTGACCAGCAGAATCCTTTTTCCAGGTTTATCTTTATTTATATCAACATTAAAAACTGGAAGTCCATGCTGACACTATTTCTAATCTCTTCCAATGGCCATATTTTCTAGTTTCTAACTGTTGACTCCTTCTCACGATGGTCTCTCTGCTCTGGGCCAACAACTTGTGTTTCCTTTAGAAAACTTTTCATTTATGTTTTATCTTAGTTATATGTGTGTGTGCAGGTATGTGTACAAGAGTACAGGTGTCTACAGAAGCCAGAGGTGTTGAGCTGGAGCTCAAGTTACAGGTACTTGTGAGCTGTGAACCAAACTTGGGTCATCTCTAAGAGCAGCAAGTCCTCTTACCTGCTCCCTCCCCCCAGCCCCTTAGGATTAATTCTCCTCTTCTAATTGCAGTTCTATAGACTTCTATACCTACCATCAAAGCTCCAGGGAAGTGATTTTCAAACCTCTGTCTTTTTGAGTAATTGCTTATCTTTTTACAATGTAAGGTGATTCATGGGTGATTGGTGTGCATAGGCAGAACTGAGAACCAGGAGTTTCCCTTCCTACTTACTTTTTTTGAGCCACACAGAGGTAGACAGATGGCACAAGCAATAAATAAGACTGTATCTATGTACTTAGCATATTAAATACACATGCTGATTAGGATTTCCTAGCTAGTACATTTAGATAAGATCATCTGGTGTAAAAATGTCCTAAAGTACTTATTAATATCCAAATTAATTTTAGTTCAGCGAGTTATAGCTAAGTTCTGGACTGTCATGTAAATATTCCATTAAACCTTTTGGTCTTTGCATAAGTTGTGTTTTTAAGTTTAATGATGCAAAAAGGAAACAGGGCCTTGTTACCAGCAGTATTATCCTTGCATGCTCCATCCTGCCTACCTCCTCTTTACCTAGTATGCAAGACAACCTGTCGAGCACTTTCCTATCTTTCTAATTTTGAAACACAATAAACATTTGTTAATAGCACACAGTGCATGGCAGGGGTAATCCATGTGGTCTACAATTGAAGAGAAGAATAAAAAACAAAGAGCAGTGAAAAGGAAATGTAGTGCCCTGCAGAGGAAGGTAAAAATGGTGTATCAAAAGGTGAGAAGCAACAGTAGGAGAAAGTGGTATTGGTAATTGTGGAACGATGACACACCTACTTAGAAAACAGTTACTAGTAATTTTCCTAACACTGCTAAAAAAAGTATACCTTTATATCCAGAATGTTACTTACATGCAAATAAATATCAATTTTCACATTTACTCACTGAAAGAAGCATAATACATTTTCCTTTCAGCAAAGATTGTAAGAGTCATGTCTCAATGTAATCCAATTGATGACACTGCTTTTAAAAGGTAGTTCAGATGGCCAATGCCAACAAGTCTCTTTCTGCATCACCAGTCTCCATGTAAGCAAAGTTTAACTGTGCTCATAAACCTAGTTCACCTTATTCTTTTCTAATTAAAATGTTACCTCTTCAGAATCCTTACATCCTTAGCTAAGACTGGAGTGCTAAAGTGAGACCTAGGCCTGTGATAGTGACAGTAGTTATTTTTGGAAATGTTGTCCTCTGATGTTTAGGAAAATCACATTCATAATAAAGACTCATACAAAAAAAAAAACTCTAGTTATTAAGCAGTAGGAGAGTTTTTCCTAAAATATACAGTGCCTACATCTGCTGTACTTCACAGCTGCTACACTAACAGCTGACAGAGACAAGCTTTCAACATTAGGAGAAACAAGAATACACAGAAGATGCTTTGTTCCAAACTATAATTCTTCAGTATTTAGCTATGTGTTCCTGGTCCCTTGAGATGTTAAGAGCATATGTTACCATGAGTAGTATTCACTGTTTCTTATGAGAAATACGAGGTAGTAAATAACACTCAGAAACAATATTTTCATTTTATTCTATATCATCATCATTCCACAGTACAAAATTCTATTTATCTTAGATTCTGGTTCACACTTGTGAATTTCAGATGGAGACATATCTCTCAATTTGAAATCTGACACAACTGGCAACTAAGAAAATTAGCAAATCAACAACAACAAAACCCAAAAACAAAAACAAAAAACAAAACAAAACAAAAAACAAAACCAAAAAAACAAACCCACTGTTACTTTTGGGGATTGCCAGAACAACTCTTCTTTACTTCCTACACCATAAACTTAGAGGCAGCAAGACTTATCTTCATTTGCAGGAACAAGGATATCATTTCAAAACTCTTAAGTCTCCAATAAGGATAATTAGATTTCAAATTCTTAACTCCCAAATAGAAGTGATTCATGAGTGCATACACAGTTTAGTGAGGAACTCAAAACCTGTGAAGTTGTAAGCACAGGAAACTCTTCTTATTGCAACCTCTGGAAGTCTAAACTAGTTGTGATCATATTGCTAAGGCGGGCAAAACAAATAATGTAAACATGTGATCAACAGATGAGTAGTTTCAGAAGGTCAGGTCATCAGTGTCAGCGTGTTCAAATGACTAATGACAGTAAACACTATCAAGCTACAGTCAGTTAAATTACAATTGGACATTACCTTCCGAGTCTGCATTTTCTCAGTTCTCCTCCGAAAGGCAACATAAGGATCATTGTTGGTAGAGCCGTCTCTTTTTTCTTGCTTAATCTGGGGGACGAGGGCCGGCCCCCTGCAGTTCTTCCGTTTCCTCACCCAGTAGTCATATACAGCTTTAATAAGATAATCGTCTTCATTTAGCAGCAGCTTTGCTTCTTGAAGTGTTACAAGCTAAATAGAAAGCACAAGACGTCACCAATGGAAACGTCTGAGAAAGAAATCAGGATAAACAACAGCAATCTCAGAAAATGTGGTCCAGTGAAATAATCACAATTAGATACTGTAACAGCAGGTGAAGATGTAATTCTACTCAACCTAACACCAGTATTTTTAACTGGGATGTTATTTTAAAAATTCATATTTTGCCCAGGGTGGTAGTGGTTCCACTACTTTAATATCTGATAAGGAGCTGTTGCAATGGCTCAGTTAGAAACATGCTTGTTTTGTAAGCATGAGAACCTGATGCCAGGGATCAACACTCACATAAAAAAGGTGTGTGCTGTGTGTGCCTGCAATCCAGGCACCAAGGAGGTGGTGACAAATGACTCCTGCATGCTGCCAGCCTAGTCAGCAAATTCCAGGTTCAGCAAGGAGCTTCAACTCAAAAAGTAAGGAGGAGGAGAGTCACTGAAGAAAGCAGGGGTCAACTCCTGAACACATGCATGTAAGCTCATGTGAGTTCCTGTGTTGTCATAAATTTACAAAATAAATGTACAGATCACCGGATTTCCCAAGTCTACGATATTGACTTCTAAGGTCTATTATGATTTGGATCTGCCTATTGCTGCAACTGGAAGTGCTATGGCAGGTTAAACAAATGCTGTAAACACACGACCAAAAGATCAACTGAAGAGTAGTTTCAGCAGGTCAGTCATCAGTGTCACTGTGTTCAAATGATTAATGACAGTAAACACTGTTAAGCTACAGTCAGTAAACCATTACAACTTTGCTGAATTACTTCTGATAGGCTTTTCAGCCTTGAAATTACTTGATCTTTTTGTAATTTAGAGTTCATTAGAAATAACTGCCACCTCCATTTACATCCTGCTAAAAGCTAGTTAAGTGATCTGATCTTCTCAAGGAGTAAGGTAATGTATATGATTAAGCAAATTTTTATACATCTTATTTTAGTTACATAAACATTTTACCTGCTGAATCCAGAAAGGAGAAATAAACCCATTAATACCTATATCAAAGCTCTTATGAAAAGCACCTGTCAGAGACTTGACAGTATCTTGAACCAGTGTTGAGAACAAGAATTTTCTAGCACTAAGCTAGACTGAGTAGTGAGTTTCTTTTATATGTAATTCCTACGAGGAAAAGAATATACTGCTAATTCAATTCCTGTATTCTAGTCCATGTGACTGTAAGCTTAGGATAAAAAAAGGACTAGTATTTCTAAACATCTTTTCTTAAAGCTATTTTTAAAAATTATGCTTATTTAATTTGTATGCATGTGTGTAAATGCATGTCTGCACAGGTCACAGCTCCTGTGTGGGTGGAGGCAGACACAATTCTTAGGAGTAGGTTCTTCTGAGGCAGGGTCTCTGATTTCTGTTGCTGCACTATGAACTGTAGCTTAGCTAGCATGGGGGCTTCTAGGTGATTCTCCTATCTTGGCTAGCCACTCTAAGATCCTATGTCAAGATTATAGATCTCTAATTCTACATCTGACTTTTTGCACAAGTTCTGGAACCTGAACTCAGACCAGGAATCTGTTGTTGCATTTACCCTTCTAGGTATCTCCAACCCTCTAGATGGAACCTTAAAATAGAAAGCTTCAAACTGTTAAACATTCTGTTGAACAGTAATTTAGATCCCTAAGGTCTATAAAAACAGGAATAGAACAAGAACTGAGCTTTCTGTCTCATTTCCTTTCTGTACATCATGTGCACATGGGAGAGTGTAGTAAATTAACTCAGGACCTAACGAAGGTTAGGTGAGCACTCACCTAATGACCGACAGACACTTTTAATCCAGAACAGAGTCCCTGAAGCTCACAGATTCTACCTCATACTGACAGCACCACGGCATCATTGGCAGCAATCATGTGCTCTAGAGTCCAGGAGAAACAATGTTCTGCTTTGCTGCATGTGTTTCAGCTGTTTGATCTTTACACTGCTGATAGTATTTCATAAGCTCTGATAATTAAAGCAAGTCTTAGTCTAACTGTAGAGAGGGGAAGAAAACAGGGCACTTTCCCAGCCAGCAGAGCAAAAGTAAGATTCTCAGACACAACGCACCATGATTTCTTTTTACCTTTTAAAATATTTTATATTACAACTAATAATTTAATATACAATTTACAGTTAAACATTCTGACATTTTCCAATGTCAATTATAGCTTCCAAACATCTACACAATGACAACCCACAACACATGGCTTTGTTTGTTTGCATTGTTGTATGTGCAGGGCATGGCTCTACTGCAGTCCTGCTTCACAATGCTGCCTCAGACTTCGTACTGCTGTGCTGGGACTATAGCAAGGCACAGTAGTCCCGGGCCTTTCTATCAGTTTGCACTAAGTTAAAAACAAACAAACAAACAAAAAAAAAAACCTGTCACTAAGCATGCATTTATTCACAAAAAAAGCAGTGGATGCCAGTAGTGAACTGTAGTAAATGTGCTACTTCTGAAACAGCTCTGGGCTGCTTGATCATCTGGGCATCAGAGGCAAGGAGAAAACTCCTTACCACTGGGCTTCTCACGTTTTGTGGTACCATTTAGTTTGCTTGATAAAAACCAAGGCCTTGCAATTTCTATATATGTTAAACAATCAAACAAATTATAAAGAAAAATTTAAAGTTTTTTTTTTTTTTTAAACCAGTCAATTAGGCAAAAAAGAAAGTATCAGCTCCATTAGTGCACAGACTGTGGAGAAAGGGAAAATAAACTAAGATAAATTCCCTGGCTAAAGACAATGACAAAGTGGACAAGACAAACAGCTGAAAGGGAATGTGGGGACTTCTGGCCAGAGTGCTGCTGCAGTCAGACACAGCAGAGCATGGAGGTGCTTCATCTGGTATGCATCTGTGAGGGTGACTGACTGCTACAGGCCCTCTTTGTCTTACCGCTCTTCATTCAAATCTAGTGGTTTCCAAATAACTAATTATTCACATTAAATTTAAAGTGTTAAATGATACCTTTTCACCTTCTGCTAAGAATGAATAACTACATTCAGTGTAAAATGGATTAAGAGTGACATGATTTTATGCAGATGACATGAGAAACATTTTTACTTATAAAATCACTTGTAACACACAATTATAAAAGACAATGACGAAAAATAGAATCATTTAATGAGTAGAAATATGCAGTGTAACACATTTGAGTATTCTGCATGTATTAAATTGAGGAAAAAGCATTATTTTTTCCAAAGGTCTTCAAACTATGGCAATGAAGCTTTGACAGAACCTCAGTCTCAGACAGGATCACTGAGAAAAGCATTGTAACATCAGCCAAGTACTATATTTTAAAGGACATGTATCCAAATTAGAAGAGTTCTATTTCAATTCTAAGCCTATTAATACCACAGCTAAATAACACAACACTCTCTTCTTCATATGGAACCAATGCTAATCTATTAGAATTCATTATTCATTATTCATACACTATTACCAGGTGTAGTGACAAACACTTGTAACCTACAGTTGGGATGTAGAAGAATGATGATTAGGAGCTTCGGGCTAGGCTGAGCTATATGAGACTTTACCTCAAAACAAATAAAACAAGAAACCAACTAGCCAAGCAAACGAAAAACACAAACAAACAAACTTGCACTATTCCACTTATCTGCTCATCTGAGTTAAGTACTTAAGAAGTATCTTTGTAATCCATTCTTCCAAAGCTTTCACTGTAGTTTCACTGAGGGAAAACTTCTTTCTAGCCACTGATGTGTTGAAACCAACTTCTGCAGCAATGTGTACAACACTCTGGTTTTCCAGCAACACAAAGTTAAAACAAATCTGGGTCCAATAACACTTTGAGCTATAACAGAAACCATAAACACTAAACTCGAGCAAGTTATTTTAAAAGTTAGATTACTGGGGCTGGAGCGATGGCTCCCCAGTTAGTACTGTTGTTCTGCTGAGGACCCTAGTTTGTTTCCCAGCACTGACAGCCATCCCTAACTCCAGTTCCAGCTGATCCAACATCCTCTTTTTATCTCTGCAGGCACCAGGCATGGACGTGGTGCACAAACATGCAAACAAAATACTCTTGCTCATTAAAATTTAAAAATCGAGAAAAAAACTGAGATTCTTTTTTATCAACTTTAATAACATACATGTACTAAACAATACTTCAGAATAAAAACACCAGTTTCCTGTAGGGTATACTTGGCTGTGGATGATTATAAGTTCAAGTATGGTCAGCCAAATGAAAGATGATTCCAAGATAGAAAGGAAGAAAGAAAGAAAGAAAGAAAGAAAGAAAGAAAGAAAGAAAGAAAGGAAGGAAGGAAGGAAGGAAGGAAGGAAGGAAAGAAGGAAGGAAGGAAGGAACGAAGGAAGGAAGAGCTGTAGAAGTGAAGTGACAAAGGGTCTGAAGATGATCTGAAAATTCTGCTATGTCAGAAATGTTCTAGAGAAATACTGCCTGGAGCTCAATATGTAAACACAGAATTTGAGGACCAGCAAGAGGCTATTGGTAGCTTAAGTTATAGAAGAGTAAGAGCTGAGGTCAGAATACTAAATGAGTATTATCACATGTGACAGAAAAAGGCAATGAAAAGAAGGAAAAGAGAAAATCATCAAATGCAACCAACAACACCTAATACATGGATTCTGAGGTGAGGTTGAGAGAGGTCCCTGAGGGCAATCTGGGACTAGGATGAACTTGGGGATTATCCAACTTAGTAGTTATGGTAAATGTAGGAAGCAACAAGTTCTTTCTTATCTTTTGAAAATTTAAATTTTCAAAAAGGAGAGACAAGATGATAGTTTGTTGAGAAAGATGAAATTTAAAAAAATTCTCTTGGAAACAAAGATTCTTGGATATTTTTCTGAGAATACAGAGACTTAAGAAATGTGAGGAAAGCTAAGTAAAAGTGAAATACTGAAGAAGTGTGTCGTTACACACGCAAATCAGGAAGAACTGGAGTCTGTCTCTGTGAGAATTAAAGGAGGTACGTAAGTAGGAAGAGAGGAAAAGTATCCAATTCATGGATGATGGGTCTCTATTTTCCCCACATATTATTAGAAGCATTCTGTTCAGGGCAGGGGTGGTAGAAGGCTAGTTGTCTTTCTATGGAAATGTGTGCTAAATGAAAAGCAACGATAATAAATACACCATATATAAGAAAAAAAACTTGTTTTGGAAAGTATTTTATTAAGGTATTCATATAGAGAGAAAAGTCAATAAAAGAGAATGCAACTTAAGGTAGCTTGTGGCAAACAAACAACACCAAATAATGAAGCACCAAAAAAAAAAAAAAAAAAAATCAAAACCCTACAACAAAACCCCAAAAGACATTTTCACGTAGAAATGGCTGTAAATGTACAAAGAAGCTTGCAAGATAAACTGTTTCAAATAACACCTGTGTACTCTTTAAGCTGCATCCATTCACTGTTGTCTTTAAGACTTTTATTCAAACTACCATCCATGTTCTAATTTTGCCAAGTGATTAACCCTTTCCTCTTCCCAGTATGAGGTGAAATCTAAGTTCAGGCACTAAAAATAGCTGTCATGACTGATAAGATTTTTTTTTTTCAAAGAGTTTGTGTAATCTCTGCAAAGACAGGTTAGGACTGTCCAGGATGAGAAGGTAACCCCAGTCTTAGAGGGGTGTTAATAAGCTCGAGGGGTCTTGGTGGGAATGCAAAGAGGTTAGTTATATCAGAAAAGGGGAAAAAATCCTGAAGCATCTCAAAGAAGTCATGGGCAGAGAGGTCCATGGCTTATTATATCCAGTAAAGCCAGCACAGAGGTGACATTACCCCAAATACTACCCAAGAAAGAATTCTGTAAGTAAATGGAATTTCACCAAGACCACTGTGAGAGCTGAAGGAGCCTGAGGCCAACTCACAGCCTGCCCCAGAAACAATGCCTTGCCTCAAAGAAATAACAAAAACAACAAACAAGCAAACAGAAGCAGCAGAGTGCAGTTCCTGGAGGTGGTAGGTGGGGTGGGGAGAGAAACCAGAGGGACAAAACAGTCTAATACAACACCAGAGACAGTTTTAAGATAGAGCACAGCCAGCTCAGCAGCAGTTATTTTTTTTCCTGAATGTACAAGGCCCTGGAATCAATGTCTAGCACTGCAGAGGGAAAAAGAATAGAGAACACAGAAAGAAGCCACAGATGGAAACTGAAACTAATCACAGCGTTTGGTAACAGTTTTCAATACATAATATGTCCAGAATGATAGGAGCAAAAATTTTGCCTAACTTTTTAAGTTTTTCCTCCACCAGCCTAATAATCTGAATCCTTTGTCCTGTGAGGCTATGCAGCCTCCAAAAGGAAAAGCAAGAGATCCATGAAATAAGAAACAGGGAGTTATGAGGACAGATGACCCTTTGGGGTCTGTACATTCCTAGCTCTTACGACAGGCTCTCATCTCAGTCCTTTGATAACAATTCTGCCACTGCCTCTCTGCTTTTAAGTAGGTGCTATCAAATACTTCTTTGTAGGCCCAGAATCTCAGTCCTAAGCAAAGAGAAAACAAGGTGGCTCTCAGCAGATGTGCACAGTGAACTGCCAGGTGTACACATAGTTGCCTGTTCTTACTTGAATAAGCTGTCATCTGTCTTTTTCAGTGCTACCAACTATTTGTTTGCCTAGACACTAAGAAAGTAAGCCACTCAAAAGAACAGAAGACTTTTGATGATATGATCTCAGCCACACCAAGTGAATTTCTAAACCATTACAGAAAATAGAATAAATTCCAAAAGATTAGCCCAACCTAAATTTGCTGGGAACATCTGTATATAAAAGAATGGATATAAACTTAAGACAAATATGCACACACATCTAATGAATCCTGATGCAATAGTGAAGAAAAACATCTAATAAAAATATCTAAAATATTAGTACGCTTGCGCACACATCTAATGAATCCTTATGTAATAATGAAGAAAAAATCTAATTAAAAATATCTAAAATATTAGTAAGCTTAATAATACAAAGTTTAACTTGCAGAATGCTCCCCCACTCCCCTTTCAAACATCATCTATGTTTCCCAGGCTGATTGTAAATTTGTGATGCTGGCAACTGATGAATCTGTAATACTTCTGACTTCCTCTGAAGAGCTGGATTACAAGCACGTGCCACCACACCTGATTGCATGGCAGTGCTAGGGATCCAATTACACATTGGTTAGCACTTCTCAACTGAGTTTTTGCCTCAGTCCCAAAGTATGCCCCCCCCCTTTTTTTTGATAGACACTGGGTATTATTTTCTATCAGGACAAAGAGAAGAGTAGCTAACAGTATAGCTAAGTAATTTTCTGATGGAAAGGCTTTGAAAATGTTCTGCTAATATCTTAGACACGCAGTGGTTCTCAACCTTCCTAATGCTGTGTCCCTTTGATACAGCTCCTCAAACAGTGACCCCAACCATAAAGTTATTTTTGCTGATAGTTCATAACTATAATTTTGTTACTGTTATGAATTATAATGCTAAATATCTGATGTTATCCCAAAAGGTCACATCCCACAGGTTGAGAACCACTACATTAGAGATTTAAAAAATTTAAATTGTAGGGGTTTTTGATTTTTAGATAAACCGGTATAAAAAAATTAAGAATCTATTGTATAGTTTATTTGTAATTTTGTTATATCCCTAAGTTCCTTAAGAGTAATTAGTACATTAATATACCACACAGGTACACGAAAAGTAATTTTTAAAAGTTTATTTAAAAATCTAATCAGGTAACAATGCATCCTTTATTATAGCAAGCTTGCAAAACAAAAAATAGCATAATGAGTACAAAACTCCCCCAAAATTTGCACATTCAAATGTAACCATTGTCAGCATTTTGTTGTATCTCCTTTGTCCTAATGCATACATGCAAGTATGTTTTCAACAAACCATAGTTTTCTAAATAAATTCTATATCCTGTTTTCAAAATCAGAAACATAAACAATATCCATGGCATTAGTGACCATTTAAACTCATTAGTTGAATGTCTGCATTATACCACATCTTGCAGGTAAAGGTCTCTCTTGTGTTGCTGTGGTACAAGGGAAAGGCTCCCAGGCTTCCATGTTTAGTAGGAGCTTCCCCACTGAGTTCCATTCCCAGCCACCTATTTACTTTTCCACAGAGTAATTCGAGACATAAAGGTCATTAAGTCAAAAGGATAACTACTTAAAGCCTCTTGACATGTGATGGCTAATTATGTCTAGAAAGATGGTTATTATTTTAAATTCCTTGTGAATTTAAATTTTAGAACAGCCTACTAAAAAAAATTCTCAATTACTTTGTAAATAATTTTGTATAACACTGTAATGTATATGTTATTAAAGTTACCTCCCCTCAAATTATAGAAACTTATATAAATTTAGGCAACTAAAAACAAGATTTAAGATAATTACTTCAGATACTCAATTAAATAAAATTAGTTATGAAATATCAAAAATATATGCAAATGATCAAAACATTATGACATTGTTTTTACCCATGTGGGAAGAAGTCAGAATATTCTATTTCTATTCAAGAAAATTATAAAATATTTTGTTCAAATAGAAATTCTAGAATGTTGAGGGGGTGGGAGGACAGAGGCGGAGGGAGAAAAAATAGAAAGAAACTCAATGCAGCACTTTCAGGTAACATACTTGGCTAAGCAGATGCAAAGGTGTTAACTGGTTTAATTATAAACATAAGAGACACTTTTACATGATACAGTACCTGGTTAGAACTGGCTTTTTCAAGTCTGTCAATCATAATTTCAAATTGCAAAGGTTTAATTTCCATCTTTCTGTTAAGTCTATTTAATAATGTCTCATCTTCTGAATCCATATCATAATCTGGTTGCTCGTTGTCTAGGTTAAAAGCTAAAAAAGTAAAAAGAGAAATTCTTCAAATTGAACTGAATTTATGAAGTTAATACACACAGTTTTAGAGACTGTACAGTGACAAATATATTGCTTTTCGTATGGAATAAGAATATTAACTGAGAAAGTACTTTTTAAAAGTATCTCACATATATTACAAAATGTATAACAGTAATTATAACAGAGATAAATATGCCAATCTGGCAACATAAAAACTATAGAAGAACACTAAAAATCCATAATTAAGTAACTAGTACGATTTCAATGCATACTATCAAATGTTTAAAAAAAATCAAGTACTGACAAAAATATATTATATTCATATAGTCTTATGACAAAATGCTTTTAAAAATCTATACATGTATGTTTTTTTAAATAAAGTTTTAAGAAAAAAAATCCAGAATTAAGATTAGCATACAGCACAAAAAGTAAATCATTGAAGATAAAATGTAAAATAAAAATAATTTTTTAAAGGTGTCAAAATAGCTGACTGGTAACAAAATAAATTAAGGCTAATGCCTACTCTTATTGTAAAGTTAATAAATGACAATATTACAACACCCAAGAAAGAAAACCAGGTACACAAAAATATAAAAACAAATTACAGAAAGAATTATGTGGATAGTTTTAAATTAAAATATAACAAAAACTAATTTAAAATAATTGGCTACATAAATTTTAAATTTCTCTATATAAAATTTTCTAAGTCAGTAGACAAGAGCTGAGGAAAAAGTAACATGTAAAGGGCTACTTTTCTTACAATTTCTCAGAAATATAAGAAAAGAACCTAATACTTTAAAAAAATGGCCAAGAATTTTTAGTGGAGAATAAATACCAATGTACTTTTAAACGTGCAAAGTAAGCAGACACAAACACAGCATTTTTCAGCCATCAACTAGACTAAGATTTAAAAGCTGATATTAAGCTATTTTGGGCTATGAGGAAGAACTTATAAGCTGGTATTTATCAATTAAAATATACTTTCAAACTTGGTAATTCCAACAACATAAATTTACATAGAAAAATATATAAAGTATTAAACGTGACACACTGAGAAGGAAAATGCAGAATAAGCAGTCTATAGAAAGAAAGAAAAATGACGGTCTGCACATGCTCAGGATGAACCACAGCCTAGGGAGGAGCCTATGATGGAAGCCACCGTGAAGGAACAGGAGGCGAGGGCCAAGGATAGAAAGGACATGATGCATACTCAAATGCAGAATATTTTTGAAGAAAAGAAATTGCTGATAATTATCTACTGGTCTTGAGGGGCTATCAGGATAGGAGTTCAAGAACAGAAAGGGAACTATAATTTTTCCTCTGATATGTATCACTCGACATTTTAAAATATCCTTGTGTATACTGAAAAGGCTAACATACACAAATATGGACTGAAAATAATTGGTGAGATTTTAGAATAAAGCAGTAAGAAAGACCAATCACTAGCAGGCCGGTTATTTAATGCTGCCTGCATATGAAGGTAACCCAAACATGTTTATCCTCCACATCTGTGTCATTCACAGATTTAGCACATCATTCTTAAGGGTAATTCCTAATAGTAATAATAGAAACAGAGATATGTGATCATAAAGTTAAAAAAAGTCACACAGATAAGATTGGAACTTGAATCAATTCTTTAAAATATTTTACTACCAATAACAATAAGAATAAAAGTGAATGTTAGCCGCTTACAAACTTTTATAGCACTTACTTACTATGAGCCAAGCAATGGCCAATATGCTGTACACCTTCTAAAATGACTGTCTCAGCACCTCTATGTAGTAGATAATTTATGCTCCAATGAGTCTCACATTCTGAAAGTTTATAATGTTAATGTATTTAATTTGTTTTATACCCTACGAAATAAAGCTAGTAAGTCAGGAGGTTCTAGCTATTAGAAAACTTTACCACACTATTCTATACTTATGATTAATTTAAAAGTATAGTAATTTTTTTTAGAAATGCACTTATCTTTTTATTGTTTAATTACATGATTACCATTTATTTACAAGTATGCTTTTAAAAAGCCAATCTACTTCATATCGAACTCAATGAGAAATGTTGCAGATCCTATAAACTATACAGATTACTAAACACCACTCTCTCTTCCACTAAGAAAATGCTATTTGCAGCTGCACACAATAAAACTCCTTTAGTATGCAGACAGTTAACCGGGTAGCTAATACAAGTCATAAGCTATTTTAAAGAAAGACTTGTCTAAATGCTAAGCAGCAGTAACTCAGTATGTTCTTTGCACAGTACACAGAGATTCCCACAGGTCCAGGGGCAGAGCTATATATAAATGTGCACGAACATCTGTGCACACCTACCTACTTACTCACCTGTTGCTCCTCCACCTCCTATCTGCTCTACCTTCTATTCTATTCCGACAAAAGCCAGCACTCCGGCTTGTGAGGCAGGGGAAAGGACAAGACAAGCTGGGAAATTATTTGAAAAGATTAATGGTGAGAACTGACAGGAGATGTGAAAATGTGCTAAAACAGATCAGGGTGTCCTCCGTATTTGAAAACTGTACAAGATTCCTTAGAGATCTAGACTTCCTGTTGTTTGCAAACCAGGTACATGTTTCAGCATTCTGTTTACTGCACACTTGGCTTCTTTATGTTATCAGACAAAAAGGCAGATTCCCTTGTAAAAGCTGTCACTGCTTACATCAGATTTACACACCTCTACAAAGTACTTGGGGTTAAATGAGTACTAAATGCTGTTGGCTAAACCAGTTTACAGTATAAAAACATTCTTTTAAACTGTAAGCAGAATATTTTTAATTTACTGATACCTTAGTTTATGAAACCCAGAAAACATTTTTTCTTGCTACGTAACAAATGATAAAAATAACAAGTTGTGTTGCAGGCCAGTCAGCCAAAGAAAAAAGAAAAACACCCCTTATACATAAGAAAAGGCAGTGGAGAGAACAGACAGAAGAACTGGAAATGTCTTGACATAACAGATTGACGGAAAGTGAGGTATCATCCACAAAATATTCCTGTATTTAAGGTTTGGAGAACATTGAAAAAGAGGGGGCAGAAATATTGTAGGAGCCAGAGGGTATGGAGTTTGCTGTAAGATTGTGTCTCCTAGGAATGTCAGAAGCTACTCCCATAAAATCACATCAACATGACTACTCAAACTAAAAATGAACAGGACAATAGACTGGCAAAGCAGACTGGGGAAAGGCCATAACCCTACAGGCAACTAAGGAATGCGGGGAGCAGGAGAATTAGTCATCTCCAGGGAAGAGCACACTAATCAGTTGCCCAGTGCCAGGCAGTCAGCACTAAAAAACATATACAGTACCATAATATGGTAATAGCAATCAGTTTAAAAGGAAGCCATGAATTTGATGAGAGTTGGGAGGAAATATGAGAGGGCTTGGCGTGAGGAAAGAGGAGAAATGCTGAAACTCAAAAAACAGTACAAAAAAAAATTGAAATTTTAAAAAGGCACTGACAAGTGAATAAGGGTGTGTCTCTTCCTGCCTGTAGATCCTTGTGGTAAAAGCATATCAGCAATAAAAAAAAAAAAGGAAGCATGAGAGGATTTAGAGGTGTAAATAATCACACTGAAAAGCAAAACCAAAGTGGGAAAGAAAGCAGAAAATTTCCTGCAGTGTCCACCAAGAAAGTGGTTACTTTCTGTAAGAGGAGCAACAGTTTCTGTATGGGAAAGAAATTAGGATAGTCTCTTGACAGAATACGACACATTCACACATTGACTGGTGTTAGCTTAGGGAATATATGCATAATTTAGCCAGAAATGCCTTTCAAAGTTATTTAGCATTATACCATACCCCAAGTCTCTAACAAGCTCAGCAGCCTAATGGAATGAGAACATAAAACTAGGAAGAGCTAGCTACCAATAGCTGGAATATGGTGAGACAGTGTCAGACTAATTATAGTATAAATGAGTAGGATCCAATCCAGTAGAGCACATAACAAGGGCAGACAGTTGCTATCATCACTTCACAGTATCATTATCAATGACTGTTAACTACTATAGAATATCATGTTCATTACATGTTGTATGATACAAAGAAACATTTATTCTCCTTCTCTGTCTTTTCTCTCCAATCTCCAGGAATGGTAATACTGGCTTGATTTCTAACCCCTTCACAGTTTCCTCCTGACATGTGGATCTGGAAGAATTTAAATGGGTGTAAACTTATTCTCTTCTGTCCTCTGTGGTGGTTTGAATCTACTTGGCCCATGGGAAGTGACTCTATTAGGAGGTGTGGTCTTATTGGAGGATGTGTGGCCTTGTTAGAGGAAGTGTATCACTGTGGAAGTGGAACTTTAAGGTCTCATGTATATGCTCAAGTCTGGCCAGTGTGGAGTCTATTCTCCTCCAGGCTGCCTTTAGATCAAGATGTAGAACTCTCAGCTCCTTTAAAACCATTTCTACCTGCAAGCTGCCATGTTTCCCACCAAATAATGGACTAAACCTCTGAAACTATAAGCCAGCCCCAATTAAATAGTTGTCTTTATAAGTCCATGAGTCTCTTTACAGCAATAAAGCCGAAACTAAGACGCCCTCCCTCTCTTTGTCCCTCCCTGGCCTCCACTGAATGGTAGGAAGTGGTAGGGCTAAAAAAATTTAATTGGGTGTACTGCCTCTTTCCCTATTTCCTTCTTTCCTTCCTTCCTAAGATAACTCTCATAAGACCTAATACCACTGATCCAGTCTAATACAGGTCTCAATTATAAAGTCCTTTAAGAAACATACTCCCCCCCCCTTCTAATAGTACCAATTAAAGCTATGTCTGTTTATCAGTTTTTAAGTAGAAAAGGGAAAGAAATAGTACTTTGTTCATTATAGTATTTAAGCAGTCAATGTTTTCTGCTACTCCTTTTTGTTTGACACCAAAACATTCTATTTCTAAAGTTTGGTTTCCATCTCATGGCCTTTTGATCTATAATATAACACTCACCTATTCAGTCTTTTTCCTTCCACAAGAGTGCAGCAGCATGTATCACATAGTATTCTCTAACATACTGTACATGCTTATCAGAATGCTTAAAAACCAAAATTTCCAAAGAATAAAGCCCATACTGGTCAGGTCTAAACTTATTTGTGAATTCAGAATTCTTTACACAAACCAGTCTTATATTTATGTATGTCTACCTTGCCCTGGACCCTTCTGCTATACCTGACACGCTTCCACAGGGAACTGTCCCATAGATGTGCTTCTCACTCAAACAGCCAGAGTATAAAATATATACAGATTTCTTCCAACAAAAACATGACCATAAATTAAATAAGACAGGTGATTATGAGGTTTATCTTAAACTCCAACCTCACAAAAGCAAATGGCAAGTCATTAGAGTTGATGAGTGAAGTGAAAATAATGTTTCAGAATTAGCAGGTAAGAGAACACCAAAATACACAGTACAAATCAGGAAGTCCTCTTCCTCCTATTTAGAGTTAGCTAAAATCACATTTCCTTCAAAGGAGATGAGTATGAGCTTGAAGACAAGACTGGTTTAAAAATCTTTATAGAGATAAGACTATTCTTCTTTCACGATAGCTAAAAGAACCACTCTGCTAAAAAAAAAAAAAAAAACTGCCTGAAAGTTAATTTATAAAGGCTTCTGCACAAGCCTGACAATCTGACATGAATTCCTAGAGCCCATGTAAAAGTAGAAGAAAACTGACATAAAAATTTGTCTTCTGGCCTCCATAATTGGGTTCTGACAGTTATTCCTTAATAATAATTTTTAAAATAATCTAAAATTCAACACTAATTTTCATAGAAAATTTATTCACAATAGCCATAAAATGTCTTCAAATTATTGATACACACAACAACTTGAAAAACTGCAATGGAATTATGCTGAATTTGAAAATGGTAATGGTACAAGTTACACAGTGTGCTTCCATTTATATAGCATTTTTGAAATGACAAAATTATACAGATAGATAAAAGATTAACAGCTACAAACCAATACCAATAAACTTAAGTATCTCATTAAATTTTTATAAGAATAAAATAATTTGCACCTATCATAAGGCCAACTACTGAGCAAGCAATCAAGAAATAGACAGCTCCTATGATTGAATTCTACATCATCGGTTGATCAAGACTATTGTCTAACTTAGCAAAAGTGAAGTAAATAAAGTACAATACAATGCTACAGCTCATTTTAGCACTGATGTCCATTATAATGTATATACAGAAATCATGGCTTTAATTAAATATGGTAAGTCTCAACTATAGCAGGAAATAATACTCTATTGCAAAAAATAATGACCTTTTTCTGCCTCTCTATTGGGAAAGACAAATTCCAACTCTAATTTTAGGGATCCAAAAGGCATATATGTGGTATACAGACATGCAGGTCAAAATATCCCTACACATAAAGTAAATGAATTTAGAATATTTTTAAAAAAGATTTCAAATGATAAAATTCTAAGTAGTACCCTTTGTAAATGAGATATTATTTATTAACCTCACATCAATAAGTAATAAAATGAGAGAACTGTATCTAATCAGAGGCAAAATTTACATTTATATGTGTATACACACATCCATGTATGTCCAATATGGCGACAATGGGTGGTTTACTACTTTAATTAAAGTATATTAAACAATAAAACACAAATACATTGGCGACCTATCTATGGATCCTCACTTTTTACCACCACAGTCACTCATCTATGTGGCAGCAAGCACATTCACACTGTTCATCCACATTCAGAAGCACCTAGCATGTTCTAGCCCATCACCATGTCCCTCTGCCTTTTCTTGTAATGCTGCAGAAACTGCAGTGAAGATATTACTATTCCAGAGAGATAATGAAACAGGCAAAGGGCTTCCAGGCTATCGAGGAAGACTGATTTCTAAATACATACCTGAATAGGAAACCTTGTAATTCCAGGGTTTTTTCACAAATACACCTTGTGGTTACCCAGTTTAGAGAAAAAAAAAATGCTGAATGGAAATGGTAGGCGGAAAAATTGTATCTTTTAAATTACTTTGACCATATCTATTTTAGGTTTCTCTTTAAATCACCTTTTACTCGAATTACTCACAGTAAATATGTTACCTTGAGAAACTTTTGAGTTTGATTTCTCTGTGATGAACTTAAACTACTACTGGGCATTGAATACTATTGAGTAGCATCCCTTCCAAAGGAGTAGGGGGTGGAGGTAGGGGAACAAGCCCTCCTGTTTTCCTTTACTATCAGGCAGGACAACTGCAACAAGGAAACCAGGTAGGTAGCAAGCAGTGTTTGGAGAACACACTGCAAATACAGAGGGGAAAATCCTATCACATTTACAACAAAGCAAGCAATCACCAAAACTTAGAAATACATTTGCAGAACACATACCTCACACACTAAGATAGCTAGAAGCAACAATAAAAGAGCAAGAAACATGTTTGCTAACAGCCTCCACAAAGTTGTTGATAGAGACCTCACCAAGCAGGAGATAAAGAGCAAAATGGCTAAGAGTAAGGCTACAGACAGACTTGTTATCTGCTTTTCATTTTTCTAGTACTTTTTCAGAACTGCTATTCTTCGTTCAACATGGTACATCAGTACCTGGACCCACCTACTTTTTCTGATCTTCATTTACCTATGAAGTTCCCCCATGCAGCTGTAATAATCTTAATCTGTTTGTTTCTCTTCTAATAGTGTTTTTTAATGTGGGTTTAATCCCCAGGCCCAGCCAGAATACTCTCTCTAAGCTCTTATTTTTCAAAAAAACAAAAAGTTAAATAAAGACACATGAGTTTAGTTATGTGTTGACACAGCAAAGTTATATAATTTAGAGCTGAAAGACCACATCTTACGGCCCAGAAAATGGTTAAGAACTCTGGTGATCTGAGCACAGGCCTCAGGGTCATATAATAACTGGCATTTTAATTACACACAGAAGCTAAATAACATCCTTTTTAGTCGTAGCTGCAGTAATGAAGGTCTTCGGAACATCAAAATGGAATAAAGGCATCAATATGTCAAAAGATAGTTTTTGCTTTATATAGTAAATATAATATTTATATATTAAACATTCAGGTTTACAAATTATATTTATTAACCAAAGACCATAAAAAAGATTATCATGTACTATTTGTTAACTTTAGTTTGAGCCATGTAAAGTTAGAAAGTGAGAACTGACTCTACAAAGTTTTCCTCTGATCTCCACACATGTACTACATTTCTAACATTTACCTATGAATTGTAGTAGTTTAAACAATCGTATTAGTCAGGCTAGAGAGATGGCTCAGTAGTTAATAGCACTGACTGTTCTTCCAGAGAACCTAGGTTCAATTCCAAGCACCCACACAGCAACTCACAATGGTCTGTAACTCAAATTCCAGTGAACCCAATTCCTTCACACAGGCCAAACACCAATACACACATTAATTAGTTAATAAATCAAATACATTAAAATGTATCTCATCCATCTATTTCCTAAATGTTTATCCATGGAAATTACTTTGAAAATTCCTTTGATTGTAGGCAACAAAGTAAGACAGAAACACAAGTATAGTGTATCTTGTCCCTAAGGCTTGTCTTTGAGCACTTGTACCAGTACTTCCTAAGAGAAGCATGTATCTAAAGACTAACCAGGTTGTATCTCCTACCCAACTCTTCACTTCTTTCTTAGGACTTTTAAAGCCATTATTACTTCAATTTATCTAAAAATAGCTAACACTGACTTCTCAAATACAACACATATGGCAAGCTCCACTTGGAAGCAAACAATATGCCAACCCTATAAACACTGAGAAAGTGAATACAAAGGCATTCTAGAAAGAGCAAAAGGAATAAGGAGAAAGGTATATTTAACCACAAAATATAAATTGCCAAACATGAGACTGGACAAGAAGCTTCGTGACTCAAATCTACCTTCAAAGCAAACAAGTATCCAGGACTACATAGCCAAAGAAATTTTATGAATATATGTGAGGCATATGTTTAGAAAGCAGAAGTGAAATTCTGTACATGCTTAGTTTAGTATCAATAACCAAATCTCATGTTAAGTAGAATAAAACAGTATCTGCCTAAGATCACACACACACTCCTCCCACTTACGTGGTAATCAACACAGTCTGAAAGCCAGTGTTTCTCAAACCTCACCATTCACTAGAAACCACACTGAGAACTTGTTAATACTGGGATCAATCATTTATTTGCAATCTAGTAGGTCTAGAGTGAGGTTTT
This sequence comes from Micromys minutus, assembly GCF_963924665.1. NCBI lineage: Eukaryota > Metazoa > Chordata > Mammalia > Rodentia > Muridae > Micromys > Micromys minutus. The sequence goes on along the minus strand of NC_137982.1, from coordinate 24,251,607 downwards.
TAAGTCTGTATTTCTAATCCCCAAGTGACACTACAGGACTCTATTCTGAAAGCTACAACTCTAGTGAACTAAAACATCAGAAATATTGTGTCTAATGGAAAATACACGGAACTTCAAGAATTTGTAAAATTTGCAGGTCCTCAGAGTTAAAATAACTTAAAAGTAGCCACTAAAAGCTAATAGAGAAGTAAAGCAGCTCTGTTGGGAGCTCTCCGAGGTTCTGAAACAACACCCGAGCCTGCCAGAGAACCATCAATCAAGTCACTCTGAATATGAGTAACCAGGACTTTAAAAGGGATTCTCACAGATTTCTTAGAGTTACAAGACTTAGCCATAGGGTAGTGTTAATCACTCTCATCTCTAACCTACAATGAAAGTAAACTTCAGCCAGGTTCAAAGCTATTTCTACAATGTTATGCAGTGAATGAAATCCAACCAGATTGATTCTTCAAAAGCTCTACAATCAGGATTATTCTTGGTCTTTCTGGTCAACTAACTACCCACTTCCAAAAACTCATTATATATAAATAAATAATAAATATAAAGAAGAGTAATGGCAATTATATGAACTATAAGCAATGATAATAAGCAAGTTGGAAACACTAATTCTTTTAAATTGGAACTTGCAGCCCAGAAAGGTGCTGGGCTGCCAGGGCTCAGTAGTAGAGCACTTGCTTAGCATACACAAAACCCTAGGAATACTAAGAACAGAAGAAACTGTCTTCTCCATGGACGTAAACATCAACTGGTTATCCAGTATCAAAGGGTTAACCCTGACAACAACATCACAGAGTTGGAAGTGTCAAGAGAATTTTCTTATTTCCCCTGTATTATTTTCTCAGTCTTCATTTTCTTCTTTCAGATTCTCATTCTGTCATGCCTTTGTTATTCAAGAAAAATTTTGTGAAGGATAGTAACAGTGCTGAAAGTAAAAATGCTCTTAACATTTAAAGACACTCAACTTCTTGAAATATGTTATAATGTTACCAAGAAAAACAGAAAACACAGGTATCAGAATAAGAAAAAGGATATCATTACAGGAATCTAAAACTGGCTGACAGTACACAGGTACTATCTGTACCACTTTTCTCTAAATAAAAATTCTGTTTCTGAAATAAAAGATTTAATAATTTAATTTTTAAAATATTGTGGTAGTTTAGGCATGACATATGGAAAAAGCTACTGTGCTAAAAACCAGGGGACGCTAAAGGCAAGAGTCCCTGTCTTCTCCATGGATAAGAATACCAACTGGTTACCCAGTATCAAATAGTTTGAAAACATGTATATAAGTAATAGTATATAATACAGTATATATTAAATATACATTATATACATATAGGATATACAAATATAATAAAGTAGTATATAAATGATATATATATATACATATGAAGAGATAGTTGCATTTATAACTATATATGCACATGCATACACATAGATGCATGTAACAAAAATTAATGGAAAAAGAGGCCATGAATTTGAAAGAACAAAAAGAGGTATATGTGAAGGTTTAGAGGGAGAAATTTCAGAAATAAAAGAAAAATGTACTATACCAAGGTATATAGTTTCTTCAAATATTACACCAAACACTAAGAATCCCAAACACTAAAAGCACCATTTTAATTAGATACCCCCAAATCAGCATTTTCAGGTTAATATAAAATGGTAAACTCTCCAAGAACCCTATATTTGAACTTTTATGACAAATAGAATCATGGTTCTATAAAGTTCATTATATTCAAATCATTCGCTAAAGGACTATATGTAACTATATGTAACAGAAGGCTGGAAACAGTCAAGTCTGCTTTAACAATAAACTAGACAAGAGGGGCGGTGTATACACCACACACACAGGCTTATTAAAAAAAAAGAATAAGGACATCCTATATATGCCAATGGAAGATTAATTTCCAGACTATAGTCTTTTTAAAACTACTCTTAAACATAAATAAGCAAGATGTAGAAAAATCATAAGGGAACCAGAGAGGGTGCTTAGTGGACAAGTGTTCGTTGCCTCCAGGTGACTCAGCAGCCACATGGCAGCTCACAACCTTCAATAACTCCAGTCCAAGAGAATCTGGCATCCTGTTCTGGCCTCTCTGGACAATGTATACATATGATGCACATACACACAAACAGGCAAAAAACAGCTACACATGTGTGTTTGTATAATACATTTTTAAAAAGAGAAAAATACACACAGGGTATAATAAGTACAAAAATAAAAAGAACCACATGCTTGAGTTTAGGTGAGAAGATGGACAATAAAGGAACTGAAAAAGTAGCTCACTGTACAAGTAGCCACGGGACAGACTGAACATACAGGAGGTTTGTTTCATGATGGGTTTTGTTGTTGTTTGTTTGCTTTTAAAGAATCAAAAGGACCTGGTTTATTTAAAGTCAACTTATATTTGTGAATATAAAAACCACTTTTATCAAGGTCAAAGAGATTAATTATATTATACCAAAGACAACTTACTCAATTGTATAACCATACTGTGGGTTAAATGAGAAGGTGCCATTGTTCCTAAGAGGTATTTGTAAGTAAATCTAAAATTTACTCAAAAAGGGTTCAGAAAGAAAACTATCTTGAGGAGGAAACAGAATGACAGGGGATCAGGGAAAACTGGAGAAGTAATGAATACTGCTAACGATACATTTACAGAAGGATGGAGGAGGGCTACAGACTTTTTTTCTTTTTTTAAAATGGGATATTCTCTGTATTTACTGACAATCCCATTCCCCCTTTCCCTCCCCTTGCCTCCATGAAGGTGCTCCCTCTCCCAACCTCCCTCTCCCACCTCAGTGCTTTGGCATTCCCCTACAATGGGAAATCGAGCCTTCCTTGGAGCAAAAACCTATCGTCCCATTGATGCCAGAGATTGCTCTCCTCTGCTGCTTATGCACCTGGACCCATGAGAACTCCTTGGTTGGTGATTTAGTCCCTGGAAGCTGGGTTTGGTTAGTTAATAATTTTGCTCTTCCAATGGGGATGCAGACCCTTTTAGCTCCTTCCGTCCTTTCTCTATCGTCTTCATTGGGGTCCGCATGTTCAGTCTGATGGTTAGCTGCAAGCACCTCCTCTGTATCAGTATGGTTCTGGCAAAGCCTCTAAGGAGGCATCCATATCAGATTCCTGCCAGTAAGCACTACTTAGAATTAGCAATATTGGCATGGGTTTAGTGGCTGCATATGTGGATCCCCAGGTGAGGCAGTCTTTGGATGATCTTTTCTCCAATTCCTGCTCCTCTATTTTTCCCATTATTTCTTCCCATGAGTGTTTTGTTCTCCCTTCTAAGAACTGAGGCATCTATTTTCTGGCCTTCCTTGTCTTTGAGCTTTGGGGGCTAGTCTCCGATTATCAGTGCGTACTTACAATGAGTGTACTTTTGTGACTGGGTAACCTCTATCAGGACGATAGGTTCAAGTTCCATCCATTTGCCTAGGAATTTCATGAAGTCATTATTTTTAATAGCTGTGTAGTACCACACTTTCTGTATCCATTCCTTTGTTGAAGGACACATGGCTATTATAAACAAGGCTGCTATGAACATGGTGGAACATGTGTCCTTGTTAGATGTTGGAGCATCTTTTGGGTATATGCCCAGGAGTGGTATAGCTGGGTCCTCAGATAGTACTAAGTCCAATTTTCTGAGAAACCATCAGACTGATTTCCAGAGTGGTTGTATAAGTTTACAATCCCACCAACAGTGGAGGAGTGTTGCTCTTTCTCCACATTCACGCCAGCATCTGCTGTCACCTGAGTTTTTGATCTTAGCCATTCTGACTAGTGTGGGTGGAATCTCAAGGTTGTTTTGATTTGCCTATCCCTGATGACTAGGGATGTTAAACATTTCTTTAGGTGCTTCTCAGCCATTTGACATTCCCCACTTGAGAATTCTTTGTTTAGCTCTTTACTCCATTTTAAAATAGGATTATTTGATTGTCTACAGTCTAACTTCTTGAGTTCTTTGTATATATTGAATATTAGCCCTCTATCAGATGTAAGATTGATAAGGATCTTTTCCCAATCTGTTGGTTGCCATTTTGTTCTTCTGACAGTGTCTTTTGCCTTACAGAAGCTTTCCAACATCATGAGGTCCCATTTGTCGATTCTTGATCTTAGAGCATAAGCCAGTGGCGTTCTGTTCAGGAAATTTTCCCTTGTGCCTATGTTTTCTAAGTTCTTCCTTACTTTCTGTTCAATTAGATTCAGTGTACCTGGTTTTACGTGGAGGTCTTTGATCCATGTGAACTTGACCTTTGTACAAGGAGATAAGAAAGGATCAATTTGCATTTTTCTGAATGCTGACGGCCAGTTGAACCAACACCATTAGTTGAAGAGGTTGTCCTTTTTCCATTGAATGTTTTTAGCTCCTTTTTCAAAGATCAAGTGACCATAGGTGTGTGGGTTCATTTCAGGGTCTTTGATTCTGTTCCACTGATCTATCTCTCTGTCTCTGTACCAATACCATGCAGTTTTACTCACAATTGATCTGTAATACAGCCTCTTGAGGTCAGGGATGGTGATTCTTCCAGAAGTGTTTTTATTCTTGAGAATAGTTTTAGCTATCCTGGGTTTTTCCAAATGAATTTCCAAATTCCTCTAACTCTATGAAAAACTGAGTTGGTATGGTGATGGGGATTGCATTGAATCTGTAGATTTGAGTTAACTCTATATCCAGCAACTTTGCTGAATTGGTTTATTAGCTGTAGAAGTTCTCTGGTGGAATTTTTGGGGTCACTTAAGTATACTATCATATCATCTGCAAATAGTGACTTTTTTAATCCCAGAAAATCGGAATGTGCCTTTATATTTTTTCCTTACAACTTTATTTTTAAAAAATGCACAGATTTTAAAAAACATTTTGGCATAAAACTATATGAATATATTTTTGTCAGTACTTGATTTTTTAAAGGTTTGATAGTATGCATTGAAATCTTAAAATAGTGATATTTGACTTCTCCCTTTGTAATTTATATCCCTTTGATCTTTTTAAGCTGTCTCATTGCTCTGGCTAGTACTTCCAGTACTATATTGAATAGGCAAGTATAGAGTGGGCAGCCTTGTATAGTCTCTAATTTTAGTGGGACTGCTTCAAGTTTCTCACCATTTAGTGAGATGTTGGCTATTGGTTTGCTGTATATTGCTTTTACTATGTCTAAGTATGAGCCTTGAATTCCTGATTGTACCAAGACTTTAAACATGAAGGGGTGTTGAATTTTGTCAAATGCTTTCTCAGGATTTAAGGAGATGATCATGTGTTTTTTTTTTTCCTTTGAGTTTGTTTATAAAGTGGATTATGTTGATAGATTTCAGTTTATTGAACCATCCTTGCATCCCTGGAATAAAGCCTACTTGAACATGGTGAATGGTCATTTTGATGTGTTTTTAGATTTGGCTTGCAAGAATTTTATTGAGTACTTTTGCATCAATTTTCATGAGGGAAACTGGTCTGAAGTTCTCTTTGTAGGGTCTTTGTGTGGTTTAAGAATGAGTGTAATTCTGCTGAACATGCTGAACATCTCTCCCTTCTTTGGGCTGATCATTCAGCAGGTGTTTGACAATGGCAGCATTTACGATCCTGAAGTGCTGGACATCACTGAGCAGACCCTGCACTCTCGCTTCATAGAGGGTGTCTGTAATGTGGCCAGCGTCTGTCTGCAGACTGGCTACCCGACTGCTGTCTCAGTGTCTCACTCCATCATCAATGGGTACAAGCCGGTCCTCTTGGGTGTATCTGTTTCTTTTTGTTCTAGAGCTTTCAGGTATGCTGTCAAGCTGTTAGTGTATGCTTTCTCCAGTTTCTTTTTGGAGGTGCTCAGAGTGATAAGTTTTCCTCTTAGCACTGCTTTCATTGTATCCCATAAGTTTGGGTATGTTGTGCATTCATTTTCAATAAATTCTAAAAAGTCTTTGATTTCTTTATTTCTTCCTTGACCATGATATCACTGAGTAGTGTATTGTTCAGCTTCCATATGTTTGTAGGCTTTTTGTTGTCTTTGTTGTTATTAAAGACCAGCCTTAGTCCATGGTGACCTGATAGGATGCACGGGAGTATCTTGATCTTATATCTGTTGAGGCCTGTTCGGTGACCAATTATATGGTCAGTTTAGAGAAGGTGCCGTGAGGTCCTGAGAAGAAGGTATATTGTTTTGTTTTAGGATGAAATATTCTATAGATGTCTGTTAAAACAATTTGGTTTATAACTTCTGTTATTTTCCCTGTGTCTCTGTTCAGTGTTTGCTTCCATGATCTGTCCACTGATGAGAGTGGGGTGTTGAACAGTCCCACTATTATTGTGTGTGGTACAATATATGGTTTGAGCTTCATTAGAGTTTCTTTTAAGAATTTGGGTGCCCTTCTATTTGGAGCATAGATGTTCAGGATTGAGAGTTCGTCTTGATATATTTTTCCTTTGATGAGTTAAAAAGTGTTTTTCCTAATCTTTTTTTATTTAAAATGTATTGTATTCGATATTAGGATGGCTACGCCAGCTTGTTTCTTTAAACCATTTGCTTGGAAAGTTTTTTCCCAACCTTTACTCTAAGGTAGTGCCTATCTTTGTTGCTGAGATGAGTTTCCTGTATGCATCAAAATACTGGGTCCTGTTTATGTATCCAGTCTGATAGTCTACGTTTTTTTAACTGGGGAACTGAGTTCATTGATGTTAAGAGATATTAAGGAATAATGATTGTTGTTTCCTTTTATTTTTGTTGCTAGAGGTAGAATTATGTTTGTGTGCCTTTCTTCTTTTGATTTTACTGTAAGAGGATTATTTTCTTGCTTTTCCTAGGATGTAGTTTCCCTCCTTGTGTTGGGGATTTCTATTACCCTTTGTAGGGCTGGTTTTATGAACAGATATTGTGTAAATCTGGTCTTGTCCTGGAATATCTTGATTTCTCCATCTATAGTAATTGACAGTTTTGCTGGATATAATAACCTGAGCTGGCAGTTGTGTTCTCTTAGAGTTTGTATGACATGTGTCCAGGATCTTCTACCTTTCATCGTTTCTGTTGAGAAGTTTGGTGTAATTCTGATCAGTCTGCCTTTGTATGTTACTTGTCCCTTTTCCCTTCCTGATTTTAGTATACTTTCTTTGTTTTGAACATTTGGTGTTTTGACTATTATATGTTGGGTGGAATTTCTTTTCTGGTCCAAACTATTTGGAGTTCTGTAGGCTTCTTGTATGTTCATGGTTAACTCTTTCTTTAGGTTAAGGAAGTTTTCTTCTATAATTTTGTTGAAGATATTTACTGGGTCTTTCAATTGGGAGTATTCTCTTTCTTCTACACCTATTATCTTTAGGTTTGGTCTTCTCATTGTGTCCTGGATTTCTTGGATGTTTTGGGTTAGGACCTTTTTCATTTCTACAGTTTCTCTGACTGTTGTATCAATGCTTTGATACAAATACAGAAAATAACATAATAATGTATGTTATCTTCTGCCCCTGAGATTCTCTCTTCCATCTCTTGTAGTCTGTTGGTGATACTTGCATCTAAGATTCCTGACCTATTTCCTAGGTTTACTATCTATAGGGTTGTCTCTCTTTATGTTTTCTTTATTGTTTCCATTTCTGTTTTGTTCAATTCCTTCATCTGTTTGCTTGTATTTTCCTGTGTTTCTCTAAGGGCTTGTACTTGTTTATCTGTGTTCTCCTGTATTTCTTTAAGGGAGTTATTCATGTACTTCTCACCAGCATTAGACACGTTTTATGTCCAAATCTTGTTTTTCTTGTGTATTGGGATATACACTGTTTGCTGTGCTGGGTGAGCTGGGTTCTGATGTTGCCAGGTTGTCTTGGTTTCTGTTGCTTAGATTCTTGCGCTTGCCTCTTGCCATCTTCTTATCTTTGATTTTAGTTGATCTTGTTGTCTCTGAATAGAGCTTGTCTTTCCTGTGCATCTGTGGGCTGTGGGCTCCAGAGGGAGATTGGTCTGGGTGTTCAGCTCTCTATGTGCAGGCTGTGAGTTCCAATGTTGATGGGCTGACTCTAGCTCTGGGTATAGATGGAGGCCTGAAGTGCACAGACCCAAGTAGTAGCGTGATACCTGTGCCCTGAGAGTTCCAGGAGGTCTCTCCCCAGATAGTCAGTGGAGAGAGAGTGTAGGCTCACCCGTGGGCTCAGTAGGGAGAGCGCTCCTGTGTCTCCTCTGGGTGCTCAGTTCTCTGCAGACAGGCCGTCGAGTTCTGATAGCAGTGTGCCTGATCTGCCTGTGGCTCTGGTCTCAGGTAGAGGCTGGACCAGTCTCGTTACAGAATTCTTTATGCCATTCTGGCAACTTTTCTTTGAGTTGGAAGTTATACCAAATTTTAGAAGAAGTATAATTTAAAGTACATCAAATAAAAAGTTCTCAGAAAGTATGTTTAGGCACCATTTTCTCTCACTACCAATTTCATCTTCTAATATAAATGCAAGTCTTTTTAAATATACAGATACCAAATATAACTAAAAGTTGCTTTTATAGCCCCCCCCCAAATAGAAAATTCATAAATATTTCAATCTGTTTCTTTTCAAGTCAGAACTAAATACTACTAGTAATCAAAGAGATGTATATCGTTTTCTGCTCCTAATGTCTAGTAACAGTGATAATACACAGTTCAGTACCTTGGAAGAGGAGGCTCATCTGCAGTTGGAGTCTCACACCCAGTGCAAGCCACATTTGCTTTGAAAACAAACAAGCAAAAACTAAAACAAACCTGCCTAATTCTAGATTCTTCAAAAATGGATCCCATAATCCTTCCCTTCATGCATTTTGGTTAAGAATTTCTACTTCAGTATTATCAATGCCTAAAATTTACTAAAAATGCTTCTACAAAGAACAGCAAAGTAATTGCTAGTTGCTATAAAGAAAATGAAATTCTTGGCTAAATGTTAATGAAAGCTGCATTTTCTTTGTATGTACAAAATTGAACTAATAAATTGTGAGAAAACTTACAAATGAATAAACTCGACTAGTGTAGTGGTACTTTCTGAAATTCTATTACTCAAGGCAAGGGTGAAAGGCAGGTTACTGCATATTGGAGGCTACCTTGGGTTACAAGTGAATTTCAGTCCATCAACAACTACAGTGCAAGACCTTGCTCCAAAACAAATAAACTAACCAAAACTTAAAGCACCTAACTATGTGTGCATATACATATATATATATGTATATGAACACATAGTCAGATCACTTTAATTGAAGCAAAAAAATAAAAATGATCCTTTTTTAAAATTAAAACTGATTTTAAAAGTAAATAAATTGCACATATATTCTAAAGGAACTATTTGAATAACTGTTCTCTGCAAGCATCTCCAGGATAGGGTATAAACTATGGAAGACCCATGCATGTAATCCCAGCATGAGGATACAGAGCAGGGACATCAGAAGTTCAGTGTTATAGCAGACCCAGGAGGAAGATGACAAAGAAAGAAAGCATGAAGAAAGAAAGAGGGAGGGGAAAAAAAGAAAAGGGAGGGGGAAAAAACAAACAGCAAAAAATTCTTTAAAACCAAGTAATACCAGAGTTATTAACTAAAACTGAATAAACTCCATTAAGCCAAGAGACAAATATTTATAATTACTGAAGACATCTTAAACACAAACCATAAAAAATTCTACAAGTTTTTGACCTTTTTTCTTCTAAGTCTCCAGCCATCACAGAAGGCAAAAGAACAAACACAGCAGTGTGTGTTATCACTACCATTCCCTGCAGACTACAAGTATGTTTTAGTTAAAGGAAGAGTATAGATTGTCAGGAAAGCCAGAACCCACTTAAATGTGTAACTTCAGGTAAGGAACTGCAAAATTGCCACTCTATCTTAATAATACACAAAAAGGTAAAACAAAAAACAAATAAACTAACAAGGTCATAGTTTAAGTCGTTGTCACCAAAATTGGAGAGACAGGTGAATTCAGAGACTCAGGAACCAATTTAGGAAGTATGTGCCAAGCTTAAAAGTGTGCCTTAAGCCATGGCTAAAGGTAGCCTAGATAAGTCTAAGCACCCAGCCATGAGGTGTTTTCTTTCACCTTCAGGTATGTGAGCTGGTCTTCAGAGAACACAGGATCCTTCAGTGCTCAGTAGGAGAGGAAAGCGAAGCACTTTGAAATATACCAGAGGGTTTAGTTCTTAGCAAATGCCAAGCATGAGCTATTTCATCAGACCTTAATCTGCTGTTTTACCATAAAACTCTGATCTGGTGGAAGAGGGGGGAAACAATTCTAGAGGCTTGGTGGGCATAGTCCTGTTACATGCCCCATCAAATGGTCAAAAACGGAGGGTTGGGGGATAAAGAAAAAAAAAACCTTGAAAAGCACTAAAGTTCAGAATCCAGATACCCAGGCTCACCAGAAGATAAATCTGTCTGATTTTGTATTATTAACTAACTACTCCCCCATTTTTATCATTCAATAGTGCATGTGGATAATTCTTAGAAGTTTTCTCTCCTACCATGTAGAAGCCCAGAAACTGAACTCAGGTCAAACTTGGTGGCCAAACACTTTCATATCCACACACCTCTCATTTTGTTGATGGTCTTAATATTTGAGTGTAACTATGCATGTGCACTGGAATGAGAGCTATTTTCTTACTTGTTTCTCTTCTTTATGAGGATACACTGAACAAATCTTTCTACTTTTTCACACCATTACATGTTCCTTTAACATACTAAGGATGGGTGACCAAACCTAGCTTGTTGGGGCTGAGAGTGTCCAGGCTTATACCTAAATCTCTGGGAATAGTATGAGAAATAAATGGTCAACTGTTTATAACACTAAGCAGAGCCTGGACATAGCTCAGTATTAGCTATTTTACTATTTAAGAAGAAAAGTTTAGTTTCCTATTAAAATTCTATGAAATAAGCATTTTCAGAAAATTTTAGGGCAGAGAACTTTGTTTTTGAGGGGAGAGGGGTTTGAGACAAGGGTTCCCTGAGAAGCCTGGTTATCCTGGAATTTGCTTTGTAGACCAGGCTGTCCTTGAACTCAGAAATCCACCTGCCTCTGCCCACCCCCCTCAAGTACTGGGATCAAAATCGAGTGCTACCACTACCACCCAACAACAGAGAACATTATTTATAGGTAGCCCACAGAATTGTAAGGCAGGAAAGCCTTAGATTCTGTGCAAGACAGGGAGCTAAGATGCTAGTTTATGCCAACTCCCAAGGTAGCATGGCATCATTCCAGCATCTTCAGGAAAGATGTTAGTTGCTAGGTGAATGTGCTAAAGGTCTATTCCTGGTAATTCCTACTAGCACAGCCAGGTGTGCTATATCTTTCTACAGTATATTCTGTAGGAAGACACATCAGGGGGTTTTAAGTGTTTTTAAGTCAGCAACAATACCGCCACTACCCATGTCTGGTACCCTGTCCCTTTATGTTCTGCCAGTCATTAGCTCTCTGCCCAGCCCAAAGAAAAGTATGTCCCAACAGCTGTGTGTACCACCCTTTTCTATCAATAGGTAATGTGTTTTCTACAGCCAACCTCAGCTTTTTAATGTTTTAAACATTTTAATAGCCATAAAACACATGTCGAAAAACACGCAATTTAACTATTAAGAGTAGTTTTACTTTTTCCTTGATTGCTTTACTCATGACAGCCTGTTATATTTGAATCTAGGTGATGGTAAATCCATTTCTCTCCTTTTATATACCAGATATACAATTATTGAGGCCAAGGAATCATGCATTCTCCTTGAACTCAAGACTTTTCATCTCTCTACCAAAATGAACAAGGGACTGATTATGTTCATCTTCCCAAAATACCTTCACTGAGTAGCATCTTCTAGGTCAGGAACAGCCTCCGCACTGAACTAGCATCGTCCAGATGCTGCTCTGCCACTTCCATCTACCTCATGTTAAGATTCAGGAGGCGCAGGGAGCTACTGAATAATAAAATGAAAGCATTTTACAATTAGCTGAGCTAAGCTGCAGTTGCTGTCTGTGCCTGGCCTTGCTCACCATCTCAGTCATTCTTCTAAACACCTAAACCAACTTAATCTAGAAAGTGCCAAGATCTCATGATACAATCTGCCTCTAACTGGTGGTACTGTTTCTCTAGTGCTTGCTTATTTTAATAGTGAATGTTATTTCATTCAATCTATACTTAGTTTGATTTCTTGATAGATACTCAGTGACAGAGAGGGGGAGTGAGAAGGGGAGGGGGAGGGCAGGGGAAGGGAGAGAGGGAAAGGGAGAAGGGGAGGGAGAGGAATTCATTTTTTCTGCCAAGTAATTCTAATATAGTGCAAAGATGCAACAAAGCTCAGCTACTGCCTTGGACTTTTTTTCTATTTCAATCACAGTATACTTAGATCATTTCTAATTCTTCAATAAACTTATGCTTTTCCCTGTCTCAAGGAAAAGAATCTATGACCAGTTTTGTTCACTGGGAAAAACACTGAAAAAAATATTGCACGAATAACAAAGTAAAATTAGATGCTAGTCTGGCATGTATTTTACTTGTTGAAAATAAAAACAATATGAAGGCCCACTTTATATTGTATGTCAAATTTCCCTTTTTTCCCATGTAGAATGAAAAGAATCATCTTACCAAACAGCCTACACTAAAGGGAAAGGACTGTCCACACATACCTATCTTCTCTGGCTTCTGGATCTTAGGAGCAGATTAGAACAATTCAAATTTTTTAGTATGTTTTCAACCTGACAAATAACAAGAAACTACTTCACCAATTCTCTATCCTGTACTCTCTCTCACAGTTCAGCAGGGGAGGGAGGAGGTAATCTATAGATACACATTTGCAGGTTGTGATGGTGTGTGCATGCGGCCCAGGGAGGAGCACTATTAGGAGGTGTGGACTTGCTGGAGTAGGTGTTTGGCATGAACTTTAAGACCCTTGGGCTAGCTGCTGGGAAGCCAGTCTTCTCCTAGCTGTCTTTGGAACAAGAGGTGGATTCTCAGCTCCTCCAGCTCCATGCCTGCCTGGATGCTGCCATGCTCCTGCCTTGATGATAATAGAATGAACCTCTAAACCTGTTAGCCAGCCTTTATTAAATCCTTTGTAGGATTGGCCTTGGACATGGTATCTCTTCAGATCAGTAAAACCCTGACTATGACAGAAGTAACGCTAACTAAGACAAAGGTGTAATACAGCCAAAGAGGAGATGAACCTTCCTTTTAAACCAAGAAACAGAGCCTTGCTACCAAGAACCATTCTACTGGCTGCAAAAGCAGATGCAAGTTAATGTAATGCAAATTCATGCTCTAAAATTCTGACACTTGACAAAGTTATGAAATATTTTCCTATTAAGTAAAAGGATAATGGGAAATTAAATAAATGACTGAAAATAACCACCACTGTTCATAAGGGGAATCTGAATTTAATTAACTTATTGATGTCCAGAAGGACTACCCTCATGTGTTATAAGTAAATTCTCAAAATACTAGCTCAGTGACTACAGAAAACAGATGCTGAAAAGGACAGGAATGAACAAGATATTTATCTCACATCCAGATTTATTCCAGCATCTTGGGGGTAGGGGATGGGGGGGCGGGGAGTCTGTGCTAGGAGTCAAGCCCAGGACTTTGTATATGCTAGACAAATATTCTACCACTGACCATATTTCTGGCTTTTGCTTTTATGAGATGGAATCTTACTATGTAGCTCAGACTGGCCCTGAACTCACAACCTTCCTGACACTACTTCTCATATGGTGGTATTATAGGAATGCGTCGTCAAACCTGATCAACACCCAATATATCTATTCTAAACTAACACTGCTGACAATTAAGAACACTCACTTCTTAATTTCTAACTTGGATGCCACAGAGTTTGTATATGTCTAATATTTAACTGTTCAGAGCAGTAAAACCCTAACTATGATAGAAGTAACCCTAATTAAGACACAAGTGTAATACAGCCAAAGAGGAGATGAACCTTTATGTCCTCCAAAATTACTTATTGAGAATGATCATGATGTGTATGTATTTACCTTTAATTTTTAATTCATTTACTCACTGATTTAACAAACATTTAGTTGTAATCATAATCATATATAGTAAACTAGGCAAGGAAATTTAGATTTTTAAAATATGAATTTTAGATCTCAATGTGCTTTATGGCTTAGACAGACATCAGAAGGGGGCTTTAAAGTGAACAGTACTAAGAATTTTGCTGAATGGAGTCAGAAACACTCTAAAAGCCACCCCAAGAATGAAACTTATTGTAAAAGTAAGTGTAGAAGGATTAAGAAGGTATAAGCAAATAAGATAGATATATATGGCAAGTTTTAGAGAGCTCACTACTCCTAAAGCCCGAAAGGTTAGAGAAATTAGAAAACCAAACTTTGCTGTGACTGCAGTTTCCAACTGCACTGAGTAATGGTATACTGTAGTGAATGTGGGAGGCTCCTAATGAGCTTAAAATGCAGAGGATGAAAAGGGAAAAAGGTACCCAATTTTAATTCAGTTCGGTAAAGTTGGCATTAGAGTGAAAAAAATGCAGAACCAAACATGGTTGGTGAGACACAAAGAAAGGCTTTATATTATACAAGCAGGCTACAATTTCTACCATATAAATAATAGACAAAGGGGTGCTGAGACATTTTTAAATGGGTAGCCACAATCGTAGGGGCGCATATGACTGACTCAAAGGTATAAACTCTAAGTAAGTTCTCCCCCAAGCAGCTTTTACTCTCCCTCCAACCGAAAGAAACCCACAACCACAGAAGATTTTAGTCAATACCTAATGTAGCCTTTTGCCCCTAGCTAGGTAAATGATCGGATACTTAGAAATCTTCAGTAAGAGAGAAAAATATTAGTGGCATTTTCTAAAATTCCTTGTATTTACAGGGTTTGCAAAAAGCTGTATTTTAAATTTAATACTCTTTTAAAAATATAATTTAAAAAAATGGGCTTAAGATCTAGTATACCCAACCTTAAATACAACTGTTTCTAAGGTGAGCAAACTGAAATATCAATTTGACAAAAATTTACATATAAGCTTAAAATGACAGGTAATAGATGCAAAACCTTAAAATTTGAAATATAAGTGGAAAAAGCAGAATATAAAACTACATGTATAATATAAAATATAATACAGTATACACTACATGTTAACAAATTTAGAATAAAAGATCAATATAAGAGTTATGCTTATTGAATGGGGCTGATTCAAATTTTGGTGTGTTTCCTGAGAAAAATATATAATTAGGCTTGTTAAACACAAAACAACTGTTTGTCTTGGAAAAATGAATGAAAATCTGTCTTCTTCCTCACTGATATAAAAGTAAAGGTAAATTCAATAAGCTGAAAGGATTCAAAGTCAAAGATATAACAAATCACATAAGTAATGTTTGCAAATATCTATATTCCCCAAATGCTTCAGAGAAAGGGCTTCAGTGTGGCTCAGTAAGTAGTACAGTACTTGCCTAGGTCTGTCCCATCCTGAGTACAGCAAGAAAACAAAACAAAAGGTTTCTGGAAAATGATTCTTTTACAATAGAGCTTAATTGTTAGAATCACTTAAAAGCAGTAAGTCAATATGCATATAAAAGCTTCAGTGTAGAACAACAGGAATTGAAGATGAAAACACAATTCCAAGATAAAAAACAGACATCTTAGGATCAATGAAAGATAATCTTAAATATGCTGTTTCAGAGGGGACTTTATTAAAATTTGTATCATTAGGAAGACGTAATCCAGGGGTAGCTTACCTGCCAAGCATTAACAAAACCCCAGATATAAATCCCTAGTGCTTTCAAATATGCATTTCTAGCTGACATACCCATGGACAGCCAGAGAGAGGTGCTTCTGCAGGACTTCCCCAAAGCCCTGAATCTCCATCTTAACAAGTAACCCAACATTTAAAACACACTGGCAGTTCTGAAAAGATATGAAAGACTGACACCTGTGTGCAGAATCTTAGCAATATAGGAAATAAGATTTTAATCAAGAACATGACTGCATGAGAAGACCACTCTGGAGCAAGGCAGACTTTGTAGAGAAGACAGAATAGCATAAAGATGAAAAACAGAGGATAGTAAAAATGTTAATGTTAGGAGACCATCAAGATAATGTTAAGATTGGAGATGTGACAATTTATATACCAAGGGAGAAAAACTGTAGTAGTAAAAGAGCAGAAAAAAAAAGGTACAATTAAACTCAAAGTGATCTTCAAGCTCAAATGAAAATATAAACAGATTTAAATATCTAATGTTTAACATTCTATTCACCAAAGAATATGAACTTAAAGCTTAAAGTCTCAGACAATACAGAATATTTTCAGTGACTGACAATTTAAAATTACAAACAAAAACCAATCAATTAGCAAACTTACGCTGGATATGAATGAACTGTTTGGGCTGTTTAAACTCCCCTTTGTACAAGCGACTGTAATAGCTGACGTTGCTCTCCGCCTCAGGAACTGGAATGACCATGCTCTCTTTTTTTTCTCTAAATACTTGTTGTGCTGAAATAGCTCGTTGTAAGTGATGTTCCTGGAAAATGTAAAGTAGATAACAAGTTGTGTTAGTAATATTAACTTGATGCATAATTTTATTTAAAAGTTACTTTGTTAATTAATAAATGCAAAAACAAAAATTTGAATAGTTCCCCTTTGCTAAACCATGTTTTTTTCTGCATACCCAAGAAAGCATTCCCATCATTCTCCCTTAAAACCTGCAGCTTATTATCAGCATCACAACTGTTTAACAATTTTTAAAAGTACAATTCTTAAAAACCATATTTACAAGTTTATAATAAATCTATACCTTGTGTACTAAACAAATTGAGGTATTTGTCACCACTACCAGATTATAAAAAAATTCAAATCATAGGAAGTAAGTTTATATGATAATATCTTAAGTATCTTCTATATTTGAAACTGAATAATTAAAATAAAGATGAGTGTGGCAAATCATATAATAATCATGGCAGGAAATAGTTAATAGATATTAAACAAAAGATTTCTATAAAACATATGCAGGTTCTGATCACTTTTGATCAGCAGCCTCTGTAATCTCCTAATATACTTATTTCCCTTAGAGTAGCTTTACCTTTTAGACAGTAAACCAGATCATGCCATTGCCACAAAGATCACCTTTGTACCAGTAGAAGGTTAAATTCCCCAATGATGCTTAAGGCTGTGTATCTCTCGACATCTCAACCTCTCACCTTTTGCTATAGCCACAAAATTTCTTCCTGTTTTGAAGAATAGCCTACTTTTGAATTTCTTTAGTTTCATCTATCAAAGAGGCCTTCCTGGAATTTCCTTGTCCATCATTTCTTGAAAGACCTTATTTTCCTCCACACCATTTAGTTACACAGAAAACACTTAAGTCTCATTTGTCCATCCACCTGCTAGCATAAGTATTCTTTAAGGGAACAGCTAATTCTGCTCTTTCTGTAAATTTTTACATCTCTAAATTGCACAAAACAGTAACAAAAGCTAATAAATATATTTAATAAATTAAAACTCCTAGATTACTAGCATTTTTAGAGAATAAAAAATTTGTTGCACTCAAAGAAACTGAGGAGTAAATATGCTTAATAACTTACTATAGTCACATAATTCTAAGTGATAAAGCATATATGAAGTTGGCTACATCTGTGCAAAGCCAAATTCTTAATTATATTATTTATACAATTTTAATTTTTGAAATTCTATAAAGCATAAGAATGTAGATACTAACTTCATTCACACCTTTGGTGTAGGGATCTCCCAGCAACAGCCACACTTACAATTTAACCACAGCCCCACAATGGTCACAATAACTATGAATGTGATTCAACACAAAACCATAGCCTTACTTAAACATTATGAGACTTTTTTGGTAATTTTTAATAATTCAGTTGAGTGGATCTCAACCATGAACTTTGTGAACACCATCATAATGTCATGAAAATAAATATGGCATCTTCCCACTATTTGTATAATACATGGCTTCAGTTTGCAGGTGATGTGTACCTTTTTGGTGTCACATTCCAAGCACAATCCAATTTACATCATCAGACATAACATGTGCTCATGGTAGCTCGGTAAGTGAGATGCAGCAATTATCAATAATATTTTAGTCTACTACTGTAAGCGATAGGTATTTCGTGTCACTCAAAAGTTACATATGACTATGAGCTACCATATAGGTGTTGGGTGTAAAATCCAGGTCCACTGCAAGTGTTCTTTTTTTTTTTTCTTTTTAAGATTTATTTATTCATTTTTTGTATTTGAGTACACCATTACTGTCTTCAGACACACCAGAAGAGGGCATCAGATCTCATTACAGATGGTTGTGAGCTACCATGTGGTTGCTGGGAATTGAACTCAGGACCTCTGGAAGAGCAGTCAGTGCTCCCAACCGCTGAGCCATCTCTCCAGCCTGCAACAAGTGTTCTTAATCACTGAGCCCCTCAGAGTCATTGTTTTTTTAATACAATGTCACATGTCCCAATAACTTTGATGCCTTAAAAACAACAAAACCTTTTATAACTAAAAGCTTAATTTGTGTTTTTAAAATATTTTAAGCTATATTTTAAAATATTTTTAAATCATTTAAAAATCATAACTTCAACTTCAAATAAAAAATATCAGACGATACTGAATGGAAAATGTGATTCTATAACTATTTCAGTCACATATTATCACTCACAACCAAAATTTCTAGAGAATTCCAATACTTTGAGAAGGTCTGTCTTACTACTTATAATAAAATTAAACTAAAGCCTTCAAGAGATTTAGAGGTTATCAAATAGTAACATAAATTGCTATTCTTATCTGTAGTATCCTCAGCAATGAACAAACAATATCCTACTTAATAACAAGGCCTGTAAGACCCATGTTTAGAATAGCACAGTTAAAGTGAAATCTAGCCATTCACTTTTTCTCTCCTAGAAAATCAAACTCTAGGTCCTATGAATTATCCTCACCCTTCTACGTTTTTTCTATCATTTCTCAAGTTCATATACCTTTCTATTATAAATCCCTCACACTCACAGGCTTTTGTTTGTTTACGGCTATCACACTCATAGAGCTTCTCCATCACTTTGGAATAAAGGAAGGAAGGTAACCTACTACTGTCTCATTTTCTAAGCTTCATAAACACAACCTCTCATTCTATCAGAATGTTTCTCCCCAAGCATACTCCCCTAGAATCACAACGCCTGCCATTTCCTCTGTGCCCTCCTGCCTACCTTCACCTCTTTCTTCCACAAACAACTTCTACTTTCCTCTCTTGATTACATACACATCTCCATTCTGTTATTAGCAGTTTGTTCCTCGATTTTATGAAAAGTTTCAGCTTCTCAACCTTTCCATTTCCCCATCAGACGCATTCATTGCCCTCACTCTTTATCCAGGTCTGGAATATACTGTGGAGACTATTCATCCTCTCTCCATTCTTCTGATACTCCATTCTATGTAAAAAGCATTAATCAATAATTCAATATTGTACAACCGTAGGCTCTACTTGTGCTTTTCATATTTATTTAAGCATTTATATACAGAGCACACATGCAAACAAACAATGGGCTTCAAGATGCAGGAAGTGCACTAGGCTAATACAAAAATCAGCAGATGCTACAATGGATACATTTAAAAATTGTTATTAGTCATCTTCCAACATGTTTAAGTGTACCTGTTAGACTGTGATATTATCTTGTCACTTGAAATATTAGAATGGATGAGCATAGTTTCTGCTATTAAGAAGCTTATTTGGTAGAAGGGAAATACTCAAGTATGCAATCATGTTTGAACCTGACAAGTATGCCTCTTCTCAATTAGTCAAACCACTGTTTCTGAACAACAGGAAAAGATGTCCAAAGAATGCAAATCTAATTTGAGACATTTAGGAAGACAGATGATTTGATAAAGCAATAAAAGAAATAATAAAGGCAGCAAAACCAACATGAACAAAATGGACAAAGGCCCAGAAACAAATGGAAAGCAGCTTAGGACAGGATTAGTTGTGTTTCCACACTTCCAACAGACTCTTTACAGGGTAGGTAGGCTCTCAAACCAACCAATTACAATTTCTCATATATTAATAGCTAGCACAGTGCTATAAATTTAGAATATATCAGTGGTGGAAATTTGAGTCAAGTGAGCAATTGTAAGGATCACATAAAAACAACACAAATAGCATTCAGGAACTAAGAAGCAAAGCCTTAGATAAGTTAATTTCTAAAACTTAATTAAGGCTGGCCATAGAAAGTCAGGCACAACAGGCAGTGCCTCCCTTTTAGTTACATAGTGTAGTTTTAGTTCTTAGAGACCATCTACAATCACAACAATCTTGAGAATCAAACAAGTGATCTGTTCTTAGATAAATTACACGTATATGAGAGAATCAAATCAGGACTCTGGTTCCAGTGTTGTTGACTATTCTATTCTCACAGGACAAGGGCATTTGTTAAAGGTGAGAGACCACTGTTATAATACCAACAGTCTGCAGATTGGAGTAATAAGAATATGGGTTGAAGAGCACCACAGTTTACGATCTGGATTCTTCTAATATAAATGTCACTTTCCTCCAAGTATAGAACATTTTAAAGTATTAGCGTAATAAAGTTTTAAGGCATTAAAATTATTAAAACATTTTAATAGATGAGGATTTCATATTAATTCCTAACAAAAATTAAGAAATTTATTTAATCTGGTGAGCAAAGGAGGATTCTTGCTTGAAATCACTCATTCACTAGTCTATCTGCAATCCTAAATGAAAAATTTTAAAATAGATCAGAAATTACTTAGCAGAGTTGGCAGATGACAGAGCTGTAGACAGAAATTAAAAAGCAAGACTTATGACACTCTGCTATTTTAAATTAAGAGGCCAAAATTGTTTCTAAAAATAAATGCTCAGCTATCATTTTCTTTATCAAATTTTGAGGCAGTGTCTTAAAAAGGGGGCAGAACAGCTGGAGAGATGGCCCAGTGGTTAAGGACACTTAGAGCTTTTTTAGAAGACCCACACAGTAGTACACAACTATGTGAAAGTCTAGTTCAGAAGAGTCAATTCCCTCTTTGAGTTCTGTGGGCACCAGACTTCCATGTGGGGTACATACATTTGTTTCAATGATCAGAACAGAAATAACAGGGTTTCTGGAGACCTGTGCTTCAGCTAAAGATTGCAACTGTTCTCAGATTTTAAATAGCAAGAGGACATTTCCTGGAAGTAGGTACTAAAATTTTGTCTTTTGGGGACAGAGGGATGAACAGGGGTAATGTGTGGTCCTTGTTATATGCTGTTTTATACTTTGGTGGGTTACTTGGTCTTTCACATCCTGATCTTTCCTTTAAAGGGGCATCCCTGGAGCCTTAGAAATGGCTCAGCAGGTAAAAATAAGGTGTGGGGGGGTACTGACAACAAGCTTAATGATCTGAATTTGATATCTGGAACCCACATGGTAGAAAAAGAAGTATCTGCTCCCAAAAGTTGTTCCCTGACCTTTACCAGCAAGCTGTACATCACACAAACCCACCCCACACGCCCCTCCCCCACACCTCAATACACTGTAGTTAAAAAATTGAAAAAGCATATTTGCTGGGGTAGCTCAGAGAGTACAAAACCAACATATCACAGCAAGGCACCTCTTAATCCAGGCACTAACCAACAGCCTGTCATCCTATCCCTGAGGCTTAGAAGTTCAAGGCTATCAAAGTCTGAACTACTTACTGATTTATATGAAACCCTGTTTCCAATCTACTACCACAACAGAAAAGTTAAAAAGGCTGGTGAGAAGGCTCAGCAAAATGCATAGCTTTGCCACCAAACCTGATGACCTCACTTTTACAATTTCTAAGTTATTTTCTGACTTCCACAGTAGGACCGTGTGATATGTACTCACATACATATACCATAAACATATAATAAGTAAAATTTAAAAATAAAACTGGCTATTACTATAATTACACCTAAATATTTTTGTTTTTAAAGAGATTATGTAGATTATTTTCCCTAGTAAACCATGGAATCACATATAAGCTATGAAAAGCAAACATATTAAGCAATTTATTCATACATAAGTACCACAACCTCTTTATTTTTTTCCTTTTTGGGAAGGTATTAGCTGAAGTTCTATGGCCATCCAGTAGAAATCAGAACTGAAATTCAAGTCCTGTTGAATCTTACAATACTCACAGCCCAATTTGTTGGCTTTTAGAATTTACTCATTGAATGAATGTAAGGAGCTGTACATTAAGCCAAAGGTTATCTGTCACAGTTTTAAAACTCCACAGGCAACACCATCAACTAAAAGCAACAGACAGGCCACTTGTACTTTGCTACTATAATGTTACTAGTAGCAAACTAAATATCTTATAAACCACAAAGACAAGGAAACAGATGATCAGTACCAGACATTAAAGCCAAATTCTGGAAAGTAAAATACTCAATCAGAAGACCACAAGACACAAACTCCTATAAAGGGGGGTACAAAAAAGAAAAAAAAAAAAAAAGCCTACTTGACTCACAAAGATTAGACAAATATATTCAATAATTAATTTAAAACCCAGAAAATGTCATTCAACTCTACCTATACTGATAAACTCTTGTTATTTCTGGAATGAAGGTGTAGGAAAAAAAAAAAAGACCCAAACGTAATTAAATGAAGCTCTATCCCATATGATGACGTTCTGGGCAATGACGAACTACATAAATAACAGTGACCCAGATCACTCTCTGGTTATAAAAAAAAACAAAACAAAAACAAAAACACACCATTAAACATCTTCTTTTGTGTAACATTCTATAGAATATGTAAAACTGTATTCCCAAGACCAGGATGTGGTAGCCTATTCCTATAAATAATCCCAGAAATAAGAAAGTAGAGGCAGGGGGATCCAGTGTTTGAGTCTACTCTGGGCTACACAGCAAAACTTGTCTCAAAATAACAACATAGACCTAGAGATTTTGGTGCATGACTATAATAATCCTAATACTTAGGGCCAGAAGCAGAAGGACCTAAAGTTCAAGGTCAGCATTGACTATATACAGCAAGACCCTGGCTTTAAAGACTAATAAAATGTACAACAAACAGTATTCCAGAAAAATCTTGAAATTAAAAACTACAAAATTACATATTAAATAAGACTTCTTACTGAGGAGCAACGTGGAGGGATAGTATGTCCCAAACTATGCTCCTCCACGTAAGAGTGACATCATGGTCCAAATAGCCTTCAGAAACCACCTCAAAGTTCCCCAGGCAAGCTGAAAAGAAAGAAATGCCATTTCAAGCATTCCTTCAAGTTGGCATAGCTGAGTGCTAGGGGTGGGGGCTGGAAGTGGGAAGGCAACAAGATGGGCCTATCTGTGGAGTATTTTCTTGAGTGCTAAGTGAGTGACCATAGTGCTAAGTGGAGACCATAGGCCACCATGGGAGGTACCACCCTGGGACGTTAATTCATAAAGAAGACAGCTGAGGCAAGCCAGAAGAAGTCTATAAACGGTTTCTCTATCGTCTCTGCTTAAGTTCCTTCCTTGGTTTCCCTTGGTGAAGAATGTAACCCTTAAGCTGAAATAAACATCTTCCTCAATAAGTTGGTTTTGGTCAGAATATTTCATCACAGCAACAGAATAGTAAACTTGAACAAACACCAAAAGAACCTTGGAGCATTAAGAAAACAAACAACAACAACATATGCCTAAATTGAAGACTTAAGAGGCTCAATAAGAGGCTTAACCAACCAGAACAAAGTATGAACTCAGGAGACAAGTCACATGAAACTATTAAGAGGGGAAAATGCAAAAATGAATGAAGGTATAGAAAATCTAGTCCTAAGGGGACACAATCAAGTGGAAAAATACACATTTTAAAGGAAATTAAGGAGGAAGCAGGAAAGAGAAAGCAACAAGGACCTTATTTGAAGAAATAATGGTCACAAAGCCTTCCGCATCTGAAGACTTTCAAGAAGCTCAAAGGACAAGCCAAAGATAACCACACTGTGAGACTGCCAAAAGTTGGTAAAACTTGTGAAAATTATATAACTCATTAAAATATTTAGAATAGTTTACTGTATAACATAATAAATGTTGCTTACTTTGGGGAAAGACATGACCAAAATAACAAAAATAATAGAATTTTAAGAACAAGAGCAAAAAAAAAAAAAAAAAAACTACAAAATTTAAATGGTTAAGTGTTACAAACAAACTTTCAATAGCCTATCCATACTTGAAATTTCCAAAATAGGAACTTGTCAACTTAATAGGAGACAAACAACCATGAAAAGTCCCTGCTCACATTATAGTATGACCAACACCAGTACAAGGCAAACACCTCTGCTCTCATTTTTAATCACCACTGTACCTGAGTTTCAAATTAGTGTAAAAAACAGCATGCAGATTAACAAATAGGAATAAGATCTTTTGTATATAACTTAATTATCACTCAGGTGTGGTGATTATAGAAGTATAATCATTGTTAAAACAGAACTGTACAGAAAATAAGCACATTATATTGTGTTCAGTATATTCTATAAACTTCAATATCTAGAAAAATAACAAAACAAAGATAGAAGCAAATATATATGTTCTGGTATTTTGGTAGCGTGATACTGATATTACCTTAATAAACTTTAATGGTTATTATTTACTATAACTGGAATGACTAGAGTTTCCAATTTACTTTAGCAATTTATATAATGAACTGTTACACTGCACAGCTGGTCTAGAATTTGCTATGTAGACCAGGCTGGAATTGAACTCTCTAGATCTACCTGCCTCTGCCTCCTGAGTGCACATCTTAATTTAAGGACTCTTTTGTAGGTTGGTGTCAAGGCGATACATGATTGGACAGTAGAGTGGGGTAGGGACAAAGTTTTGGTAAGGTGGGAGAGAAAGAGAAAGAAAGCTGGAGATTCAAGAAGAAACAACATGAAAATAGATGTACATGTTTCTGCATATCTCTATATGGATAAAGGTTGTTTTGAATATTTTATAAGGGATAGAATTGTACAGGATGATTTGAATTATCCTGGTGGGCAAATTATACCAATTGAATCAGAGTATTTTGGTGTGTTCTTTGCTGTGGTGGCTTAATTGAGCATAATGGCAGGCCACACAAAGCCTGCCACCAAATTGGAATCCTTGTGTGCAAGGCTTGGCAGTAATCTGCCAAGGGGAAGTGAGTGAAAACAACACATTGAGTTTGTCGTGGAACACCTGGGTCAAAAGCAGCCAGAGTGGGTGAAGCAGACCCCTGGGTGGGTCAAAGGAAGCCAGGGTCTGAGAGTACTTGGGGGCATTGTGGAGCCACTAAGATAAGATAATGATACCCCACAGTGCCAGGTGGCCCTTCTGGTGTCAGCACTAGCACAAGATAAGAGGTTACCACTTTTTATTTTTACTGCAACACATTTTAAAACTGATTATGCATTATGTAGAAAAGACAGGAAATCAAGACACATATTCAAGATTATTTCAATAAGTAGTAATGTGAATAGGCTGATAGATGACAATATGCAAAGATAAAGTATTAAAAAAAACAGAAAAAAAGAAGAAAAGGCCTGAAAGAAAAAAATGTGCTCAAATATCAGGCACTGTAATTGGTTCCTAGTGGCATCCTCTAAGTCTTTTCAAGTTCTCTACAATTGTCTCAAAGGGCAGGTGTTACAAAAGCAGCCAACACCAAAGTTTAAAACCATTTATATGTATTGGCAGTTCCTTTCAAAAATCAAAGAAAGGAACAGATAGAGGAAGATAGCCAAGAAAGAAAGAAAAACAAACCTCTAGAAACCATCTTCCTATTCTAATTAAACATAGTTTTTCTAGTAAATCATAAATCTGATTCTCAGCCCAACAGAGAACTAAAATCACCTTCAGAGAAAAACCAATGCAACTGGAACTCATTAATGTTACACAAAAGGAGATTCAGAGAGACATCACATTTTTTCTTTCACAGATGAGCAGAAACTACATTTAAATATGCCCCCACTTATTTGTGTGTGTGTGTGTGTGTGTGTAAGTCATAAAACTAGTCAGGAAACCATGACAGAGATGAGTATAGAATAAAAATCTTAATAGAGCAAAACTTAAAAGTATTGACCTATTTTACAAGAAATTAACTATATTCCCCAAACAAATGCCAAGAACAGTAATGAGAATACAAAAGTATCTATCCCTCAACAAAATAAAATTCAATGGGATAAAATAATTTCAGAAGTGTCAAATCTAAGCTGGTGGTGGCACACGCCTTTAGTCCCAGCACTCACAAAGCTGAGGTCAGCCTGGTCCACAAAGCCAGGCCTACACAGAGAAAACCTGACTCAAAAAAAAAAAAAAAAAAAAAAAAAAAAAAGAAGAAAAAGAAAAAGAAAAAAAGAAAGGAGAAAGGTAGGGAAGGAGGATGTGTGCAGGGAGGGAGGAATCTGACAAGTGCTATTGAGGAGGTGAGACAAGAGGAAATCTTATCCACTGCTAGTGGGAGTGCTAACTGATACAACCATTATAAAAATCAGTACAAAGGTTACTTTAAAAATTATAAATAGGATATATATATATACATACATATATAATGTATATATTATGCATATAAAGATTATATATATAAATATAAAACAAGTATATTAAAGATACATTTGTGGTGATTTGAGCAAGAAATGTGGCTCCCAGGCTCACAAATCTGTACACTCAGTCCTGATTGCCAGTGCCTTTAGGAGGTAGAGCCTTGCTAAAGAACATACATCAGTGGGGCAAGTGTTGAGAGTTCAGAGCTTCACCCCACTTCCAGTTTACACTCTCTGCTTCCAGTTTGCAGTTGAGGGTGTATTCATTCAGCTTCCTGTCTCAGCCACATACTGTCATGCCTCCTCAGGCATTAGGGACTCCACTTCTGGAACCCTAAGGCCAAAACCCTCTTCTTTTTTAAGTTGTCTTGATCATGGTGCTTTATCACAGCAACAGAAAAGTAACTAAGACAGAGACTGAAAGGAGGCCGTTGCTGTGAAGAACCCAATCCTGCTGGTTTCCTGGAGAAATGTGGAAGACTTTGGAAGTAACGAATGCTTAGACAGCTATTCATTCTATAGGAGTCTGGAAGCTAGGCAAGGCAGAGGGTAATTCTGGTGGTAGAAAGTCCTGCTGAGAAGTTTCAGAGGGGAAGAACATTAATAACTGGTATAGAAGCCATTTATATGGTATGTTGCCAAAGAATCTGGAAGCCTTCTGTTCTTGTCCTAAGAATTTTTCTGAAGCAAAATTAAAAACTAATTTCTTTGGAGGAGGAAATTCTAGAGAACATATGAGTAATCTGTGGCACAGTTATTACTGATAGCTCTTATGCAGATTTGCAATGAAATAAAACATGTGAGACAAAAAGAAATACATATTGAACAGTTTGGAGAGAAAAGGTGCAGTAGGAACTTTAATGTTATAGCGGAAGGTAGGTGCAGAGAAACTAACACTAAGAAGATTCACTTCTTTAAGGAGAGGCCTATTCTACACTGGAACAAAGGACAAGACCAGCTAATCTTCCAACTTGTAGAAGTAAAAGGTCTAAGAATTTTGCTCCTAGAAAGTAACAGCTTACTAAAACTTAGCCTGCTAACAACCCAAGAGGACAAGAGTTCATCCCAACACAGCAGTGCCATCCATATGACCGTAGCTTCAGAAATAAAAAAAATTTAAGAGGGAGGGAACCATGGACTCTTCCTGCCATGATTTCAGAGAGCTAAGGGCAGGAAACATGTGGGAGTCCTGGTACTCCTGAGAGGAGTCCCTAAAAGATCATTGGAAGCCATGAAACTTGCAGTGTGCTGAAAATGATGGAGCCATGAGACATCTATCTACCAAGGAGAGCTAACACACAGGGGTTAAAGCAGCCCAAGAGAGCTCCAGGTGCTACATGGGCTACACAGTGAGCCCATTTCAAAAATTCATTTTAAAAGGGATACCAAACATTTTAGCAAATACAAATTTAAATGGTCACTTACAAGAAATAAAGTCACACAAATTCTAAGATACAATGGCATTAAATTAAAAATTGATAACAAAAATCCTTATGAACCCATCAAATATTTAGAAACCAAACAACACTCTTCAACTATGGACTAAAAAGAAAAAGAAAGGAGAACTGGCAAATATTGTAAATTTAAAAAAATCAAAACAAGAGCCAGTGAGGTGCTTAGAGGGTAAAATCATTTCATGCCAAGCCTGACAAGCTTCGTTCAACTCCCAAGACCTACAATGTAGAAGAAAATAACCAACTCACAAGTTGTCCTGTGACCTCCATACCTGTTCATGCCTGTACACACACACACACACACACACACACACACACACACTGTAATTAGATTAAAAATGTAAAATATCAACAAAGTAACACTTATGAAGAATAAAGATTTTGGGCTAAAGTTTAGTGGGAGAACATGGGTTTAGCAATGTGTAAGACTTAATCCCCCTAAAATACAAAAATTAAATAAAGCAGAAAAGTACCTGAAAGGAAAAGCAGATAACTTAAGAAAATCCACAAAATTGTTGATAATACAGATCAAGGAGAAAAGGTACAAAGTATCAGCTAACATTCTAATCAATTTACAGCCAAGAAATTGGATAATCATCTGACAAGGACAAATTTCCTATTTGATCCCTCCCACCTCAAATTATACAACATATTCTGATCAGTTTCCCCTCCCCCAATTCCTTCCAGATTTTCTCCACCTACCTAACTTCACACCCATTTCCCCTCTCTCTTTAGAAAATGGGCAAACACAATTAAAATTGGGAAAAGAACTAGAAATACACAAACAACTCAGAAACACAAAAAACATAACAGCATCGTTTGTCTTGTGTTGGCCATCTATTGTTAAACGTGGAGTCTACTGTTAAATGTGGTTAAGTGCTCCCACAGTCTGAGTGAGGTTCATATGTACAACCATTACAGTGTCTGGACGAGTTTCTTACGTACCCTCTAGCTCTTAAAAATCTTTCCACCACCTCTTCAGAGATCCACAGCCCCGAGGGAAGAGGATTGCTGAAAACATCTCATTTAGGACTAAGCTCTCCAAAATCTTTCACTCTGCACATTGTCAAGTTGTGGATCTGTGTTAGTTCAGGGACAGATTTCTTGAAAGAAACAAACTGCTAAAGCTTACTCAGGAAGACACAGATAACTTGAGTAACCTTGCAAGCATTGACATGTTTGAAATATACTTTTAAAAACCACAAAAACTCATGGACAAAGGCTTTACTGGAAGATGTCTTCAAATAAATAGCTAAAGCGGAAACAACAGCAACAATATCCAAATTTTGCAAAATTATGAAGAGAAGGGACTGAGCCCAATTCATTTTATGGAACAGTATTTTTCTGATACTAAAATGAGAAAAGAACATTGAAAAAAAAAAAAAAGAAAAGGTATACCAAATACCCCTATATATGTAATCACTCAAAACAAAAATTGAGCAAATAGAATCCAATAGTGTACTGAAATACCATTACACAAATAAATGAGGTTTATCTCAAGACTTGTAAGAGTTACGCTGGGTGGGGTAGTAAACATATATAGAGAGGGGGCAATGATCAGGAATCAAAGAACAGCTTAGGCTACATACTGAAGACCAGCTTGAGCTACAGCTTGAGACCTGGCCTTGAAACAAGCAAACAAGAAAATATCCAAATAGACTATTATCCACATATAAAAAAAAAGAAAGAAAGAAACATGATAATCTCTACAGAGAAAAAAAGCACCTAAAAAACTTCCAAAACTCAAAAAAATACGAAAGCTGGGGTTAGAGAGATTACTCTGTGTGCTTGAGAGCACTGGATGCTTTCCCAGAGGCCCCAGTTTGGTTCCCAGCACCCAGCTCACAACTGTCTGTAACTTCAGCTCCAGGAAATCCTACCTCCTCTTCTTGCTTCTGTGGGAACCAGAAACACATGTAGTATGCCCAAACATGGGTGCAGGCAAGACAGTCAGTCAGTCACACACAAAAATAAACAAACAAACAAGCAAGCAAAAACAAACAAACAAAAAAAAAACTGTGTGATAAAATACATGGCAAGTTCTTCAGTGTAGAAAAGGGGGCATCACACATAACATCACACTTAATACTCAGTGCTTTTTTTCTCCTAAGATGAGGAATGAGACAGCAACCAATACTCATTGTCTACCTAATTTACCTACTGAAATTCATAGCATACTCATCAAGCAGAAGGGAGGAAAAGACAAAAATAAACCAATCTGAACCAATCTGAGATCATTCATCCTCCACTGGTTTGAGACTCATGAGACAACTTCCCACACTCTTAGAGCTGTCTGATAACACTTGCTATGCAGCTCCCAGGTCTTAAAATTATCAAGTTCTGGCCTATCAATTTTTCATTCCAATATCAAGATCAGTTGGATGGGTTCTCAGCTCTGTATTTAAACCAAATTGTAATTCTAGTATCTAAAATCCCAGAGTCTACCTTTTCTTTCTTGATTATTTTCTATTATTTGTTTGTTTGTCTGTCTGGAGATAAGGTGTCACCACTGTAGCTCTGGCTGTCCACAAAGTCACAGAGATGCACCTGCCTCTGTTTATCTCCCAAGTGCTGAAATTAAGGGCATACATACCAAAGAATTCTTGGCTTAAATGGTACTTCCAAAATATTGCCTTCCTTATATTCAAATCTTAATGCTAACTGTAAAAACACAAAAACTTCTTCTCTAACTGGCAAATTTCAAGCCACCCCAACCTGTCTTAAGAATATAAATGGTTCTAGCAAAACCCCCAAAAGTCCTGTTATATCTAGTTTGACAAAATCAAAGATTTTCAACCACTACCCTGCTGCTGAGTACCTTGAAAATGATGGGGATAACTGTCCCCACACCACTAAAAAATATTTCAGATATTCTTAAATTCAGAGTCATGTGTTTAAGAAAATGCCTTGCTGTCCATTATACCCTGAACAAAAAAGAGTTACCGAGGAAGAAACTGATAAGTCACACATAGAACCAACATTTAATTAAGATGTTAAAGACTATATTTATACCAATAATTGCAAAACCAAAAGTATCCTAAGTGTGATTATAAATGATCAGGCTGAAAGTAGGAAAAGTCCATTTGGGGATGGCTTTTCAGAAGTCAAATGGAAACTGCCTTCCATTTTCATAATACTTTTAGTGTCTGATATAAAAAGCACTTGGTCACTGAAAAGTATTTTCATATAAAGTCATATAAACCCAGTTCACAGAAATTTTAAGTAATGGCGAATCTGTTTAGAAATGTTTGCTTTCACTAATACAGAGGGCAGTCTTTATGTTTTGCACTCTTACAGAAAGTCATTAATAGAGAATGGATTATACTGAGTCTTTATGTTGGATCTTTCAAGGTTTCTACCATGGCTTTTTTCCCCTCCAGAATTCTATGATTTAGATAACTGAGCATTTTTTCTTACATTGACTGTATTAATATGTTGATTTTTGTATATTTAAAAATATTTGTTAAAATATAGACATCCAGAAGAAATAGTCTTTACAAATCAAAAGGGGGGAGTGTACATATACCACTACAGCCAGCTAGAATCTTCCTTTTCACTTAGCACGTTTCAACAGTCTGATTGTTATACTCTATTATACTCTAAGAATCTGTTGTAGCCCAGTGGTAAAAGCACTAATCTAGCATAGTTTAATCTCCAAAGTTTTGTTCATGCAAGGTATATACCATATTAAAATGTCATAACCAACTCAGTCTTTTAAGTTTTCGATTTACAAATGTCATTTAAAGAATTCAGCCTTAGTAAGACTGATTTCCAGTTCTGACTAAGCACATCCTGGATAACCAGCATTTTGATGAAGAAAATCCAATTCCAGCTCTCAAACATTTATAATCATCAGGATGGTCTGACAGGTCTTATTTCAACACTCTAATACAAACAAATTTCAGTCTCTAATTCAGCACATCTGGGATGGAGTTAGACAATGCATATCCCTAACAAGTTCTCACAAGCTAATGATGTTGGGCATTGAAGACTACACTCTGAGAAACACCTGTTTAAGAAGTACCTGCTTAGGGCAGTACAGCTCATAGACTGTGGTCCTCTATAATTGCCAAACTTTAGAGTAAACATCTGAAAACAAAGCAATTTGGAATAATTTGGTGCAACCAATACTTTAAAATGTGTGGTCTTGTATTTGTCTATTCTCTTACTTTTCTAGTGACATATATTTTTTATTTTACTTGACAAAGGTATAGCTATGCAGTGAAAGAAATTATTAAAATTAATGTTTATTAAGAAACAGTCTTCACACATCCTTAATCCCAGAACTCAGAGGGCAGAGAGAGGCAGAATGCCAACCTGGTTGGCAAATTGAGTTCCAGGACAGGTAAGAATATACTGAGAAACCCTGTCTTAAAAACACAAAAAAAAAAAAAAAAAAAAAAAAAAATCTTCAAAATAATGAGTCATATCTGAAGAATATCCACTTCTCTTGTATTTTTAAACATACACTTCCTTTGAAGGTGACATAATACACATTTCATTGATTTTGCCACCTTTGCCTGGCAGCAGTGGTCCCCACCTTTAATCCCAGCACTCAGGAGGCAGAGGCAGGTGATCTCTGAATTCCAGCCCTGCTGATCTACAAAGTAAGTTCCAGGACATCCAGGGCTACACAGAGAAACCCTGTCTCCAAAAAAAAAAAAAAAAAAAAAAAAAAGGAAACGGAAAGAAACAAACACACACACAAGTTTTAGCTTGAAATAAAGCTATTATTATTAAACTTTCTGTTCACCAAACAAATCAACTGTCCATTTGCAATAAATTCTCTTTAAACTGAAAAACAAGGTAAAGGGGATTTTTTGTCCTGAAAACAGCTGAGGTGGATTTTAAGTGACTCAGAACTGACAGGTCCACAACTTCTCTTTTTACTGTAATTACTTAGGAGGTACATGAAGGGAAAGTGGAGTAAGGGGCATTCAATGTGTTGCATTATAAGCACAGATGAAAAACTGGAAGCCATCTCAACTGTGTGGAAATGTCCTAAGCTTTACTATTTGACTGACAGATCAATGTCTGAAAAACCCATTGTAAGTTACTTTAACATTAACTTGCTCCACTTGGTAGAGTAACAAACGTCTACCCTTCATTCCTGTATCTAGCTGCTGGGTTTCTGAAACATTGTTTTGAGTCATGTATTTGTTAATGCTAGTTAAGAACATAATCTTCAACATCAACTCTACCTTAGAAAGGTGACAAAAACATCTATGGCATTTAGTCTATAATCATTTGCTCAACAGATAATGAGCAGAAGATTCAAAGCAGTAGGTAAGTAAGTTACTGACATTTAGCTGTAAAAAAATGACTTACTGACAGCCAATTTTTCTATTTATTTGTATATCTCAAATTATCTTTCATTCCTATAATACTAGGGTTGATAACTTCATACAGTATTTCAAGAACTACATTTTAAAACAACCAAAAATCAAGGTTTGGGGAAATGGCTCAGTGGGCAAGTGCTGAACAAGTGTGAAGACATAAATCTGGACCCTCTGTATCCTACATAAAGGCCAGTTGTGGTCATGTGTGCGTACTGTGCTTAAGAGAGGTAAAGAGATTGAAACAGAAGGATCATCATCCCTACTAACCTAACCAAAATATGGGGAGCTCTGTAACCAGTGAGACATCCTGAGGGTTTAAGGTGGAGATACCTGACATCTTTCTCTGTCTTCCACACAGGTTCAGGCACACTTACAGATACCCACCCCTACCCCCCCAACCCCCACCTCCCCCACAAACATCCAAGAACTGTATTACTGGGTGGTAATTTGAATAAGAATGGCCCCCATGGGCTCAAATATTTGAATATTTAGTTTATAGTTGCTAGACTGTTTAGGAAAGGTATGGCCTTGTTGGAGTTGTGTCAGTGGTGGTGGGTATTGAGGTTTCAAAAGCCCACAGTAAGTCCATTCTTTTTCACTCCTTTTCTGCCCCCAAATTGTGGATCAGATAGATGCTCTTAGCTACTGCCCTGCTCCAGTACCATGCCTGCTGCCACCATGATGGAAATAGAATAACCCTCTGAAACTGTAAACAAGCCTTAAATTAAACTTGTAACTGTTTTAAGTTGCCTTGGTCATGGTGTCTCTTTACACCAATTGAATGGTAACTAAGACTCACTGACTGCTAAAAAAAAAAAAAAAAAAAAAAAAAAAAAAAAAAGATAAAGAACATAAGGTACAGCTAAGAGCCTGCCAAATCAACAGGTGTGGTGGTTTCAAAATAACTGTCCTATAGATTTATGTCTCAATACCACCTCCACCCTCTACCCCCAGTCCTGTTGATAGAACTGTTTGGGAAGGATTAGGAGGTTAGTACCCCCTGGAATGCAACTAGTCTCCCAGTGATCTGAGATCCTGTCAAGTTGACAACCTTAACCACAATATTCTCCATTATCAATATTATGTCATATTTTTTAACCAACAAGTATCATATTATCCAAAAACCAAAATGTGTCAAAGCCTTCACAAAGTCTAAAGCAAAAACAAACAAAAAACAAACATGGAAAGTTCTGCACCCCAAAGATTCTCAAATCCTAAAGAGCACTGAAACAACCTAGGAAATCTAAAAAATAGTAGTAATAGTAGTAAAATAATAATATTTGAAAGTTCACATTTTGTTTCTCTAACCTTAGGATGGAACCTGAGGTTTAACATTTTAAATATTCTCCAAATCACCATCTCAAACTTTTGCATAGCAAGGTTTTCATTATGGTAGAACCCTGTGATGGTTTGCATATGCTCACTCAGCCCAGGGAGTAGCAGGAATAGAATCTGTGGCCTCCTTGGAGTAGGTGTGTCACTGTGAGTGTGGGCTTAATACCCTCACCCTAGGGGCTAGAGAGATGGCTCAGTGGTTAAGAACACTGACTGCTTTTCAAGAGGTCCTGAGTTCAAATCTCAGCACCACATGGTGGTTCACAACAGTCTGTAATGAGATCTGATGCCCTCTTCTGGTGTGTCTGAAGACAGCTACCCTCACCCTAGCTGTCTGGAAGTCAGTCTTCCACTTGCAGCCTTCAGATAAGATGTAGAACTCTCAGCTCCTCCTGCAGCATGCCTGCCTGTTCCATGTTACTGCCTTTATAATGGACTGTGCTGTTGTACCTGTAAGCCAACCCCAATTAAATGTTGTCTTTTATAGGACTTGCCTTGGTCATAGTGTCTGTTCACAGAGGTAAACTAAGGCAAACCTCTATGGAAAGCAGCATGACAGTGTATCTAATTCCACACTTTATATATAAAACTACCATTACCTGAAACCACTTCACTACAGGCACTTAGTTACTAAAAGTCATTGTTCTCACAGTGACTTTATTTGTTAACAGCCAAATGTCACCTAACAGGTAAATGGCTACTGTAAAACAGCTATAAAAGAAATACTATTCAGCAATAAAAAGGGATAACACTTCCTTTCAGAAGTGAGTAGACTTTAAAAACAGTTCTTACTATGTATCATAGGCAGGTCTGTAACTACAAATTTGTGGTAATCTTCCTGTCTCTGTCTCCCAAGTATTGATACTACAGGTTTGTATGGCCACACCCAGCAAGGGATGAACTACTGATAAATGTTACAATATGTATAGATCTTAAATATAATTAAATTCTGAGTAACAATAAGCTAGAGGGTTAAAAGTATATCATGTTTCATGTATACAAAACTCTAGAAAGTATTATCATTAGTCTCCAACTGCAGGAAGACTGTTGCTTATTTCAAACTAAAGGTAGAGAGCATCATCCTGACTGTGGAAATGACTTTGCAGTTATACACAAACACCAACTATCCAATTATACAACATGTACAGTACGTCGAGTATACATAATATAAGAACTTTCTCTTTTAAGTGGTAGGTTGTTGACTCTGAGGGTCATTTAGAATTTTAATTCTAAGTTATCACTAAACACATGTAGTGTAAAATAGACAGTTATGATCCCGGTGTCTGATGCCATTTATCAGAAGAGAAACCACTATCTGGACAGTAAAACTGTAGTTAATATCTATAGATATAAATTTTGTATTATAAAATATAAAATTGTAGTAGATATGTTCGCAGGTTTTGTCCCGATCTTTACATTTATGTTCCCTCCCACAGACTGAATAGTCATCAACCAAGCTGATTATTCAGTCACCTTATCGCACTCAAAGTCACAACTGATGGAACCAGACTAGAGATGTAACCTGAACTAGCCAGTCATATTCTATCTCTTAGTAACTTAGAAGAATGGATTACAGAAGCTTTGAGGTGGCCACATTTGGTCAAGAAGATATCCAAGATCCTCTGTAGAGAATTAAAAGAAAACACTATTTGAGTCCTAGTGTTTGAGAAGCATAGGTAAGCTATCACTATTAATAGGCAGAGATAGAATTCAACAACCCAAGGGAATCGATGCACCTAGCACAATTATATAATTTAGTAATGTTGTAGAGTATGAAATTAACATATAGAAACCAATAGCTTGGGCCAAAGAGAATGATCAGTGGTAACAAGAGCACTTGTTACTCCAGGGGCTGGTTCAGAACACCTACATCAGGTAGCTCATGACTGTCTGGAACTGTCATTCCAGGAAATGCCCTTTTCTGGTTTCTAAGGGCACCAGGCTACTCATATGTATACATTTCTAGAAGGGAATATTAAAATGGCATTTACAATAAAAACCACATAAAACTCCTATAAATTCAACAAAAAACAAAAACAAAAAATCATTAAGAAAAGCATTCCTCAAAAAATAAAGAGATGTCAGCAAATGAGAGAATACATAAATGTATCAATGCTCTGTAAGTTGATTTACCAATGTATGGTGAATCCTAACAAAAATACCAACATTATTTTCAGAATTTTTGGCAAAATAATTATAAAGCTCACATGAAAAAAAATGCAACAGTATCTAGGAAATCTCTAAGAAAGTGCAGTGAGAGGAGGCAGTGAATAGCTTTAAAAGATGAAGTAACTGATAGAACATAATGATGAAATTACAGTTAACAATTAAGGCGGTATACGTTCTCCTCAATGGAGCCATTAGAAGTTAGGCATAAGAGAGAAGAGCTGGCATACAACTCTAACCCCATCTCCAAGAGGCTGATACATGGGCAGTACAAAAACCCCATCTCAAGACATTCAAAAGGCCCAATACCTAAGAAACTTCGGAGAAAAGATAACTATCTTTTCTTTGAACAAGTGGATGTCCATTTGGATGAGAGAAGCTCGTTATAATTTTAGGGGTTTGGGATGTGACTCAATGGTAGAGAACTAGGTCTAGCATAAACAAAACGTGGCTTTGACAGTACAAATAAACAACATATACTAGAAGAAATCATAGAAATTCCATAATAAAGATGAAGTAATTAATAACCAAAGGGAGAGACCTTTTAATTTCAGTTACATAACAGAAATATTTTTATTAAGAACTGAACTTACTGCATGTCAATATTTTGTCAAAATATAACTTGTTGATAGTAATCTTTGACCACCACCTAGCTACTCCAGTGCCACAGTTTAATGAACATGAGTTCATAATAAATATGAACATTTTAGTTTTTTTTTTTTAAGTACCACTACTCATCCCAAGCTCAGGTTAGAGCAATAATCCAACTACAAGCTGTCTTGTTTCTACATCATCTGTGTCCTAGACTTCAGCGACAAGACCACACAGACTCAACCAAAGAGATTCATTTCTCAGATTTTTTTCAATCTAATAGAAATAGGTAAAAACCAAAATAGTGTCTGCTCATATTCATTTTTAGGACAGTTAAACCACCCAATTAAATACTTAAGCTGATTTCATTGGTGGTGCATTCCTCACTACCCATCCTAATGTTCTGGGTTCCTGAATGAAAAACACATAACACAGCCTTTATATTTTGGTGTGCCTAAAACAACTCACTGGTTCAGCCACTTCCTAACCTCTACATGGTTAATCCACCTTCCTCCAACATTCCCAAGTTATGACTTACTAAATTCTATATTCCACCTTTCTTGCCCTGAAACTAGTCGGGGAGCCCTTTGGGGCTGAAATCCCCAGCTCCTACATGGTGGCTATGCTTTCTGTCAGCACCTTCTCAGGTGTGGTGTCTTAGTTTTTAATTGAGTACTACTACAGGATACTTATACAGAAAAGGGGGAAAGACAGCAAGCAGTACATTCACCCCAAAAGATAAGGACTTCTAAAGGTAGCTGAGATTTAGGGATCTATGTTTCATTTCCATATTTTTCTGGCATCTTTTCACATGTTTAATAATGTTATGATAGAGAAGTAGTATAGGATGCACAAACCTAATCTGGAAATCCAAAAGGATGCCACAAGTGGAAAACTCCATACCTATAGTACACAATGTGGACGTTAATAAAAGTGATATGTCATCATAGACAAAATAAATGTTATAAAACAATATGATCAATTCAACAGAACAGGGCATTTAAGAAGACTCAAGAGTGTAGAGGAATTTTAATCCAGCAACATGGCTACTCTGGCTGGAATACAGATGAACTTTTAATCCCAGGAGACAGAGGTAAGCAGATCTGAGTTTAAGGACAGACTGGTACAGAGCAAGTTCCAGGTATAGAAAAGCTTAGGTGAAGGTGGGGTGTATACACATTTAATCCCAGCACTCAGGAGTCAGTTGAGAGGCAATGCAGTGAAGTTGAATGTGGCAGTTTTGGTTCATAGAGTTGTTTTTTTCATAGAGTGACAGTTTTATGGACAGGTTGCAGAGAGAACACGCTGACAAGAGTGAAAACAGAATGAGCCAGAGAATGAGAAATAGCCAGAAGACGAGGATAGATTGCTAGTTAGTTTAAGGCCATGCAGAGAAATTCAGTCAGAAGTCGAGAGAAGCTAGTTTGAATCAGTAAGTTTGGAGAGGAGTTTGAGCCAAAACAGCTGAGTTTAACCAGCCAGCCAGAGTTCATAAAGAACTAGAAAACAGTGAGTTTATTCAGCAGTAAGTCTTAGAGATGACAATTACAGCTAGTGAATAAAAGATACACAAAAGGAACAGGCAGCAATATATAATGGTCACCTAAAATAAGCCAACTCCTATCACTGTAAGGAATGGGAAAATGTTTAATGCTTCCATACCAAGATCTAGAACAATATAAAAGCCCACTTTCACTGACTTTATTCAACACAAAACTAGCTGTCCTCCCCAGACTAATCAACCAGGAACAAGAAGTAAAGAGCATCTACACTGTCACTTCACAAATGCCATGATCTTATACACTGGAAAACCAAAAAGACTAGAATGTATCAAAATTGCAGAATACAAAATCAACAAAGCAAAATGGATAGCATAGCAATATGCCAATCAATTCCTAAGTGACAAAAACAGTGCTATCTACAACAGCTATGAAAAGGGTAGGGAGCACAGAACTAAATGTCTAGGACTAAATACGTAATGGAAAATCTCTCCAGTAAAAACCAGAAAACACTGACAAGGAAACTATAGAGAATAAAGAAACAGACTATTCTGTAGTGTGTGTGTGAGTGTGTGTGTGTGTGTGTGAGTGTGTGTGTGTGTGTGTGTGTGTGTGTGTGTGTGTGTGTGTGTGTGTGAATGAAGCTGTTAAGATGACTCAATAGTTACCACATACTGCTCTTGCGGAATCCCTGAGTTTGGTTTCCAGAACTCATGTTGGGTGGCTCCAGGAGATACAATAAATCTTCTGGCCTTTTGGGGCACCTCTATACATATGGCATATATAGACACATGCACATGAATAAAAGGGAAAAGGGGTGGGGGTAGAGGAAGGGAGGGAAGAAGAAAGACTGTACCAGATCTCAAAATTGGGTCCCTAAACAAATGACAATCTTCATTGTCAACTTGACTGGATTTAGCATCACTATGAAAACATATCTGTGAATCTACACATTTTCAGAAAGGTTTGAGTAGAGAAGTTCCCACCCTGAATGTGGGCTGCACTATCCCAGGAAAAAAAGGAGAACCATAGTTGAATACTAGCATTCCTCTGTGCTTCCTGGCTACAGTCACAATGGAGCCTACCACCTCACACTCCTGTCTGTTGTCTTTGCTACCACAGAGAACTGTAACTCTCCTTAAATCATGAATCAAAAATGAACCCTTCTCTTCATAGGTTATTTTTGTAAATTATTTTGTCACAACAGGAAGAAAAGTAACTGATACACTTGGAAATATCTTTAAAATGAAAATTCTTAAGCTCCATACAAAACCTACTGATTGAGATACTGGAACTGTAATCCCAAAAGTCTGTTTGAATAAACCTTCCAAATAATATAACACATGTTAACGTTTGAGAATTACTGAACTAAACTATTACACTACTCTGGAGACCCTGACAAGTCCTGCTAAGTGGCTAAGCTATCTCACATGGCTTACCTATAAGTACTATACATGAACAATCCTATTCTCAGTCTTTAGAGAAATCAGTCACTGTCCTTTATTGTAAAGTAACAATCACTGTATCCCCTACATAACAGGCAAGCAGCAATGTTTCTTATGACGTCTTTTCATAAATCCTTTATCCCAGAAATCATAGATCCCCAAAATATTCACAGAAAATTGAAGGATCCACAGAATAGCTGAGAAAGTAATAATCTTTTAATTCCCCTAACCTCAAGCAAATTTAACATTTCCTTTAGTGTTACCTATGTAGTCAATAGTAGTAAGAAGTGGTACTAGCAATACTAACAGAAATCATAAACCTTTCCACGTCATGTTACGATGTTACTTGTCAAAATATTGTTTATATCCATCATGACTTCAAATTTAACATAATCAGATCCAACTCTGCACCCTGCTTTAAAGTT
Organism: Micromys minutus; assembly: GCF_963924665.1. Lineage (NCBI taxonomy): Eukaryota > Metazoa > Chordata > Mammalia > Rodentia > Muridae > Micromys > Micromys minutus. The sequence goes on along the minus strand of NC_137982.1, from coordinate 24,210,915 downwards.
ATCATTTAAACTATTTTCCAATATAACTTTTCTCTGATTCCCCCCCCCCCATGTAGCCCTTGATCTGTAGACCAGGCTAGCCTTGAACTGAGAGATCCACCTGCCTCTGCCTCCTAAGTGCTGAAATTAAAGACACGAGCACCTCTGTGGATTTTCTCTGGTTTTGCATATTAAGGTATTATCAGACTGCCAAAAGAATTCATAACCAAAAAAGCTGAGAATCCCTCAATAAAGGTTCTCATATCAAGTGTTACAGCCTCCATTTGGAAACCGATAGAGGAATCATTTCCTAATTATCCAAACTGGAATGCTACCAGATATTAATGAGCAGGAGGCAGATGTAAACATTTCTCATTTTGCAATAGATTTACAGATTAAATTGCTAATTTTGTTCCAGCTAAAATATTACAAGAATAAAACATGTGGCATGGCTACATTCACCAATTACCTTGTTTTCTAAATGTGTTAACCCTGAAGCTCACTGGTATGTATGACTGTCTTCGTCCACTCTTCTTGTGTATACCAACTCCTGAAGAGGCTGTCATCATACAAATCTATTTTCTCTCAAGACTATGCATCTAACCAATCTTTAAAATAAAAATCAACTCAGAAAAACAAATACAATAGTAATCTATTAACTTAAAACCCAATTACTGCTTTAAAAGTAGCTAAAAGTTTTGTTCTTTTTTGCCAGTAATTTTAACTTTTAATTTAAGTCAGTTTGACTGTTAATTACTCTGCCACAAAACAGAAAAGAGAAAAATATACATATGAACTTGCTAGTGCATTGAAACTAATGCTTTTAAAACTAAAAATATTTTCAACTAGCAAGATACAGAAAAAAATAGGAAATTATGAAAGAATGTTTTGGGGATACTTCATATCTTATTGTTTCCATTCCTTTACTCTGTATCACTGAAAAGTGTTTGTCGATAATAGTTGTTATCAAATGGCATATAAGGCAGATTCAAGTCTTGCCAAAAACAAGCTCTGTAATTTTAGAACTATGCTTTGAGGCTGATGAGATAGTTCAGTAGTTAAGAGCACCTGCAACTCTTAAAGATGGCCTGGGATTCAGTTTCTAGCACCCTCATGGCAGGTCACCAAAATTTGTAACTCCAGGTAGAGAGGATCAGACACTCTCTTCTGATCTGTGGGGGCACCAGGCATGTACCCAGTTTACTTAAATACATGCAAGTGAAGCATTCAAACACATTTAATAAAAATAAATAAGTCTTAGCAAAAAAGACCTTTTGAGATGGCTATTACTTCAATTGTCCATGGGAAGAGGCAAAGATCAACGTTATTTTGTCCAATTAACAGTACTATTAACTACCACTTGTGAGATTTTTGGTCAACCGAAAGCTCTACACCCTTTGCCAAGGAGGACAGAGGTGAGAAGATGCACTGACAAGTAAAATCGACAGACTGACTCTCACAATACAGCCATCTGAGGCCAACACTATACTCACTGAAGGGAAAAAGAGACCTAAGAAATAGATAACTAAAGAACATGCTGCTGAGGAAAATCTGGAAATGACTACCATATACTTGCATAATACTAACTCCACAAAGAACAGTCCTGAATGGTGAAGTAGGCAAATTGGAAGTTGTATTTGTTCCATTTAATAGAGTACAGGCAAGGCAAATAATCAAAGACTAACTTTAAAATAAGTCTAATAATTGTAAGAGACCTCCTGCCATCTATATTAGCTTCCTTAGTGACTTAATTCCTATAGGCCACTCCTATTCTGCTGGCCCTACACTCATCATCCTTTCACTTCCACTCAACTGGGACACATGCAGTCATGCAATCAAACTTAACCACGTAACTCTGAGCACAGCTAATGCCAGTACTATAAACCTCTCATCATTTAAAGTAAAAGGGGCATAAGTTCCTGCTCCATCGCCTGCTTGTGTTAAGTATTAAATTAAACAAACACAGTAACTTTCTTATGCCCATTAGTCTAGTTGGGACAATATATACTCATTTTCTCCTTTCATATACAACATCCACACTCATACAGTTTACACACAAGAAAGCTGACTAAAACAGTTAATAGTGATGAGTAATAGCAGTAAGATAGCACAAGAAAAATCAAAGCTAACCAAACAGCCAGAATATATAGACTAGACTGCTCTATCCCTGAACAAAAAAGGTATCAGATAGTAGATAAACATAATCAACTCTCATATAAAAAGTACTCCATGTCAAAACAAGGAGTGGCTGCGAGAACAGCAGAGTTCAGTCTTGAAAGGAGCATCCTAATACCCTGTGCCACATTTGTTCTCTTCATCTAGTTAGGTCTGGGCTGGTAGACAGAATGGAAACTCGCTAAGCAAGTCATTTTTACAGGCAAAAGTCATCTAAAGGTCAGTCTAATTCTATTTCAGAAATGAGGAAATTAAGGGCCAAGAAGGCTAAACAAGTTCTTTGAAGCCACAGAAACTTATACAATTCTGCAAAGTATGAAGGATTTGCTTTCTTTAAACACATTTTGGAGATTTCTTTCATTCTAATCTCATTAAAACCCTTTCAAATTCATGGTTTGCAAAACAAAGTACATGAATTCACTACAGTTCAAAACATGGACTTTAACAAATTAATCTACCCAGCTGTTCCATACACAAAGCAGTAACTGTCTGGTCGACTTCCTGCCTAGGAGTAGATCACCTCTGTAACTACCAGGTTTTAAAGACAGAAGCTTCACACAAATCTCATGGAAATCACATTTCACATCCCAAGAATCTGAAATTTTTAAACTGAGAGAAATTTAGCAGTGATAAAAATCGTAGGGCTAGTGAAATAGCTAAGGAGGTAAAGGTCCTTGCTGCTAAACCTAACAACCTTGAGTTCAACTCGAAGGACTCATAGTCTCAAAAACTGTCCTCTGAACTCCACACATGCCAGATTTTGCATGCATATGCATACACACACACACACACACACACACACACACACATACACACTAAATAATTGCAATTTTTAATTAAAAGATAAAAATACCTGGTATTTAAAGAATGCTTACTTCATGCCAGTTTAACTTTTCTAAATACACAACAATTCATCCTTCAACAAATTTTTGAATCTTATAAATACTGGCATGTCTAAGAATGCAATACACACACACACACACACACACACACACAAATTCACCCCCCCTCAATAAAATCATTTACTGAAAAGGGGGGGGAGGTAGGGAGAAAAAGAGAGAAGGGAGCAGACAGACCTAGGGAGGGAGAGGGCCTGAACTAGGAACATGTACATTCAGCCAATATTGTTCAGTGCTTCTTAAAGATAATTAGTGATATTGATCTCACTTGCTACTAAAAGGCCTATCACTTGCCATGGTTCCTGGACTTGTCTCTGAAAAAATTCTCAGAGCTCCTTAAAAGATTAGTTTTCTGCTGCTTGAAACCAGCAAAATCATCTTAAATGTAAAATATAAGTTAGAGTCTCATTTTCAGAGCCTGAAACAAATGATAAATATATACCACAGATAAAACATTCCTTTACATTTAAAAGAAATGTGTATATAAAAGAAATTCAGATTCTTCAATGATACCTGAAGTCACTAATTTAATAGATGAAGCAATACAAAGATAAGACTCAGAGTCCTGAAGTCAGATATAGGACCTCAGTTCAATTTCTGACTCTACTGTATTTAGTTTCAGATAGGTCATGTTAGACAAGTTAAAGTGCCATTTTTGCCCTCTAGAAATGAGATATTCACACTTATATATCCTATTGCTATAATGAACTCTAACCCCTTTGTTAAACTTAACAATGACATGGTACATGCTCAACATACTCTGGATGTTATATAACATAACCTGAGACTCAGCTAAGGTAGGGAGTTTCATCAATAAAGGCCACCTAATGATCAGAACTAGAAAAACTGACTCCAGACCCACATCTGGAAACTCTTTCTTCCAGACTACTCTATCATGTCCTGGGCCTAACACTCAAAGCCACCTAGAATCTGGTAGTTTTTTCAATGTTTTGTTCAAGTTAATCTTCACCCCATTTTTTAATCACTTACTGAATTTATACTATATTTTAAACAGCATTGAAGATAGAAGCATTCGGATAGGAAATGCTAGAAAAGAAAGTTTTTAAAAAGTGTCTGCATATGCAAAAAAGAAAAAGCTAAAATAAAATAAAATTAGGACAGAGTGCCACTGTCTCCTTCTGGAGTTTGGATCAGTAGGAGAAGGTTATGAATGAATGAATAAGGAATCTTGAAGAACCTTCCTTTTGTCTATGTAACATTCAGACTTTGCTTTAAATACCTTACGCTCAAATATTTGAACCAACATATAATGTACAACCAAGCTTGAAAGCTCAAAATTGGGGGGAAGCAAGATGGCAGCTGGGTAAAGACACTTGCTATACAAGCTTGGTGCCCTGTGTTTGACCCCCAGATCCTATATAAAGGTAGAAAAGGAACTGATGAAGCCAGGTGGTGGTGGCAGAGGCAGGAGGAGTTCTGAGTTCAAGGCCTGCCTGATCTACAAAGCAAGCTCCAGGACAGTCTGGGCTACAGAGAACCCTTCTGGAAACACAAACTAACCAAAAAGAGAACTGACACAATGAAGCTATCACCACTTACAGGAGAACCCTGGCATGTGTGCATGAGTTCACACAATGTAAAGTTTTAAAAGAAATTCTTTTTCTACAGGAAACCTACCTATACATCAGAAAGTTTTCTCTCATGCCTCGAAACTACACTGCAATTTTACTTTTTCTGACATATCCTGATGTCTGCCATGGTACCTTAAGGCCCTAGTTCTTGCTAACTTTCCACGTACTGTACATAATCTTTGCCTTAAATAACTAATTTTAAGCTTCATGAAATCAAGATATATATTTTCTTGAAAAACTAAGAATACTTCTGCACACTGGCTTATACATAACTTTGATATCCAATGCATCTTAATAATATCCCACTATCTCATTTAAGTAACATAACACTTGTCATGTTTTTACAATATGAATTTATAAAACTGTAATTTATATTCTATCAGAAATCATGGAAAACATCAGTGTTTAAGTTAATTCTGAAAAGATATTAAGACTCAATATATTTCACTCAAAAATATCACTTAAAATGCAAATGAGAGGAATCAACAAATGGTAATGGGAAAAATTACAAATTCAAGTTGGTCCTGTGTTCTTTGAAAGTAAACTAAAAGGTGTACTGGGCACAGCTACAATTGCATGGGGAGTGCATGCAGGAAGACAGTGAGTCTAAGGCCAGTCTGGCTACAAAGAAGAATTCTTATCTAAAAAAACAAACCACTGACCATGCATATATGTAGGTACATGTATGTATGCATATATGTGTATGTGTGAATGCTAAATCATATGATTCATGTAGACTTTGGTTTGTGTTTAAATGAAGATCTCTTGCACAGAAATCTATTCATAGTTATAATCGTTAATTAACGCAGGACAAAGAAATAGTATTTCAGCCATAGCTATGTGTTAAAAACCAAAAAAAAAAAAAAAAAAAAAAAAAATCCAACCTGAGTATCAAGAGGCCTGTACTTATAACTCACAAAATTCGATTATATCATTTACATAAAATTATGAGCACAGTATCTTAGATCTAAATATTCAACAAACAGGAGATAGTAAAAACAGTAACTACCACTCTACAATATTCATGAAGAAATGACAGATTGACCACAGAATTTTCAACTGACAGACCTTGAACAAAAGAGAGCAAACATAGGAAGGAGAAGAAAACAATGTAAAGACACATATCCAAAAGAAATGGCTAAGAGAAAGATGTGATCAGCAAAGACAGTACCATGCTACCAAACGCAGTTTCTAGATCACCTATCAAGAGACTGTCAGAAGGTAACTCAAAATCAAGTCAATAGCCTCATAAGCAAACTTCTCAAACACAATCTAGCTCTATCTAAATCTTAGATATAAAACCTTTTTCTTAAGGTTTATAAAGAGACCCTATTTTATATTCTACTGAAAATGTTAAGTCAGGTAGTCAAACACCAAAGAGAAATGTGATTAAGTCAAAGCACCAACACAATGAGGTCAGAATTCGAGCAGCCAATCAAAGGCTTAAAGGCATTTCCTGCAATATTAATAGTCAAAAAAGAAAACCAATCACAGAAACCTCCAGCTTTCTTTTGACAGTCACAGAAGCAAGGGAACCAATCCACACACACCCGTGGTTGACAATAAGGCGGGACTGAAGGTTCATTGAAGAAATTCTTCAGGGTGCAGTTACTATGAACTTCACACATAAGTAACAACACTCCTGAGTCGTAAACACTATCAAATCAGAGGAAACTCAGTCTTGGGTATAATTTAACCCCTGGGAAGAAGGAAACAGCATTTTGCCAAAAATTTAACTTCTAGTCAAAAATGCAACTGTCATCGCGGACGCTCTGAGTCCTCAAGTTGTAAACAGCCATCTCGCAAGCAGCTTCCCCGGACGCTGCACGGGAAGCGCGGGCCTGGAGGCTAGTTTCAAGCACTCGGGCTCCCTCCTAACTCTGCGCTACCGAGGAGGGCCAGCCCAGCAGGCAAAGCCCGCGTGCGGTTCCGGGACTCGCTAACGCAGAGTCTGGGCCGGGGGTCGCTGCCCGGCTGCAGGGTTGCATCGCCTACTCCCGCGGCACCTCCTCCGATGGGCAGCGCAAACCATCACCCTACTAGCAGGAAGATGCCGTGTTTTGAAAGAGCTTCACTTTTCCTAAATCGTTTTAAAGGCAATTTCATGCACACACGGATTTTTAAAGGTAACGAAAATATCGCCTAATCAAAGGACTCCTCTCAACCAATTAACCCCGCTCCCGGGGAGATGTCTACAAGGTAAACAGAGGCCGTACGCCAAGAGCGGCCGGCGCATCCCTGCGCCATTCCCGGTCGTTGCTTACGGCAGGGTCCCCTTACGGCAGCGTAAGCGGCGCCGAGAGCTAATCACAACACTGGGACGCAACAACATGGCGGCCGCGGGCGGGCGCTGCGCCGGCCGACAGGTTTACGCTACTCCGCCGGCGTAGGGTCCGGAGCGCGCAGTGGCAGCGGCGCCCTCCAGCGAGCGTAGAGCGCTCTGTGAATGGCGAGGCCCGGCTGACAAAGGGGAGGGGGAGGAGGGAAGAGGGGGGGGTAATAAACACTCGAGTCCCTACCGATTCCTCTTCCTTCTCCATCCCGGTGGGCATCTGGGGCACGGCCCGGTTGATGGAGACGCAGTCGTTGAGATCAGGCATGTCCTTGCCGCGGTAGATGGGCAGCGGTTTGGCGGCGTCCAGCGCCCGCGCTCGGAAGGAGAGTTTACTCATTGTCTCCCCGCCTTACAGGAACAGCCCGGGCGGCGGCGGCGGGGCGGGCGGGGAGGGGGAGAGCACTCCCGCCGCCTCCTCCACCTCCTTCCTCAGTGCAGCACGGCCGGCCCGCTCCTCCTCCTCCTCCGCACTGCCCCCGGCCCCAGCATGGGCGCCCACCCCGCCCAAAAACAGCCCCCCGCCGCCCGCGGCCGCTTCCACACTCTAGATCCGCCGCTCGCCCGCCCGATCCGCTCCCTGCGCCATGGCCAACATGGCGGACATTACCACAGCGGCGGTGAGCGATCCCGGCAGCCCGCGCGAGAGCGCGCCCCCGCCGCGGGGACGCGCGTCGCCCTCTCCCTCCCTCCCTCCTTCCTTTCCCTCCCCTGCCTGCCCACCCACTCTCTCTCCGCGGCGCGGCGCGGCCAGCCAGCCGGCGAGAGCGAGCCGAGTCCCGGGGCTCCTCGGCCGGCCGCTCGGCAGGCAGGCGGGGCGGCAGGTGCCAGGTGCGCTCGGCCCCGGCTCCGGGCCCGACTCCTGAGCCTCCGCCGCCGACTCGCTCGGCGCACCGGGCTCCCTCGGGAAGGCTGGGCGCACCGGATCGCCCGCCTCAGGGGGCAGGAGGCCGGCCACCCCGGGGCCACCGGCCGCCACTCCAGCCTGCCCTTAGGCAGCTCTGCTCTCCCGGGCGCCTGCTGGCCGATTTCGCGCCTCGGGTTTGCGCATCCCCGGGGAGGTACGATAAGTCCGCTGCGTCTGCCCACGCCGAGAGGCACAGCCCTGCTGCGTCTCGCGCCCTGAAAACTTGGGGCAGTCCCAGTCCAAAGGAGCTTTCCAGAGTTAGGCACCCCAGCTTCTCCTCGCCTTTTCCAGGAGGATGCTCACGGTAGTTTGAGACTACAGCTTGAGTGCTTGCTGGATGCAACAAGCGGACTTGCACCTGTCATCCAAACTTTTCTTAATTTGATGGTAGGAATTTCTCTGATTAAAAAAAAAAAAAAAAAAAGTCAGTTCTTAAAGGTGCCACTTGAAATCTCTAACCAAAGCTAGATGTATGTAAAAAACACTGGTTACTGTGACGACTCAAAGAGTTTAATAAAGTTCCCGACTCCAATTAGCTTGCGTGTTACTGTGTTACAACTGAACCGTTGGATATTTAGTAACAACAAGAATTGTATATACTTGAAAGGGCAGCTGCAAAGATGATAGTCCAAAAAGTGTAAATACTTGAAGAAAACGTTACAGACGACACGAAAGAGAGAAGGAAGGTTAATTACCAAATGACATCTATGGACAGTTGCTGTGATAGGTCAAAGAAATGAGACATAGCTTTGGCCAGAAATGGTTAGAGAAAGCTCTGCAAAAAGTATCAAACTGACTCAATTTAATACCAGCTGCCGTTGACACAAACCTTTTTGTTGCAGTTTTTTACTCTTTAAGCATTACAAGTTTCTAAGCAAATTCCCTCACAGTGCAACAATTTTACCATTTTCTAATCATTGAAAAATACCCTACCTAGATCATAAAAGGGTAGATGGTTTGCTAAAGTCCAACAGTTAAAACGGATTTCTCTTGTCATATCTTAATATAGCAAAACCATCTTTCTCGTTGCCATCCATTTTTTTCCTTCTATTTCTTTCACTCCCTGCTTTTTTTCTGCCCTTCTCCCTCTCTCTCCCCTTTGTCTTCAGCTTTTCTTTTGAAAAAGGAATGGTGGGTATGAACTTCCTTATAACATCTAAATAATCTAACCAGTCTGTCGGGAGACACTTTGGAATGTTATTCAGTGACTGTGTTTACGTCCACTTGTTACTGATAACAATGCAAATAGACTGTGGCTGGGTTCTTGTAAGCAACACCTTTCTCTTGCTTGTGGACATGCCCCGTTCTGAGTGTTAGCCTCTGGAGTAGTTCCAATCCTTTGTAAGGGAGAACAAGAAGTTCTCAGAAGTGGGGTGGGTGGGGTGGGGTGCGGGTCTGAAAATCAGGGGCAAACAGTAGTTGAAAAGATGAGTCATCTAGGCCTTTTATCTAGATGCCTAGCCCTTGTCCAGCTCAATAGTGATAGCTTCCTTCTAGTGTCTGTGCCTAATGTTACACTCAGAAAAAGAAGTGTGAACATTGGTGTGTGTGTGTGTGTGTGTGTGTGTGTGTGTGTGTGTGTGGTGTAGTCCCAAGCCATTGATTAAGTTCACTTAATTTTTATAGCTATATACTTCTACATAAGGAGAAATATTATGATTTTTGTTAAAAAGGAAACTGAGATCCAAACCTATAACTTGTCAAGTTTCAATATGAGGGGACCGAAAACCTGGATCCAAATTTGAGTCTATGCTAACTCCAAAACACTTGTTCTCATAGTCACACTCTTTAGTATCCAAACTCTTTGGTTCAAAAGTTTCTGACCCAAAATTAATTAGTGAGAAAGCCTAGCCAATGGGAAGAACGGCATCTGCTCTTTCGTTTCTCTAATTCTAGTTCCATACCACACAAAAATCAGGCATCTAGCTAGTTTGCTGATAGCTATGGGGAATGGCTTTTGCATCATAGTGGGCTTGCTGTTGGTCTTTGTTTTGAATGTGTAACAATTTTATCCTCTAAAGTTTCCTTTTCTTCTTGCCTTGTAGTCAATGATTGCAAAGCTAAGAACAAAAGAATTTGAAGTAAATGTCACAGTAGCCTTTCACCTGAGACCCAGTTTATTTTTCCTTAAATTGTAATTCAGTACCTAAACCCAGATGCCTGTTTCACATCTGGAAAGTATTTTTTCATTTGTATGCAAATACTATTTATTACTATATTTATTTCTATTTGTTGAGTGCTCTTATTTGTTAGGGCTAAAGGCACAGATATCTTTTCAGCTTTTGAAGTAAATCCTCTTAGGAAACTTACCAAAACCTGTTTCAAATGGTTATTCGACCTAACCTATTCTAATTTCCATATGCAATGCACATGTATGAGTACTGCCATCCTAAAAATCAATCCACTTCAAATATGTTCTGGATCAATCCAAATGACTGTCATTTAATCTAGTGAATGTAATATATAAACACTAAGAATTAGAACCAGTTTTATGACCATAAAAATATACAAATAAGTAACTAAGAAAATGGAAATGACCTTTCCAGTTTTCAATTCCCAGTATAATAATCAGGGCTTCCAAATAATAGACAAGTTCTTTTTAAAAAGAACCTTAAACTAGTAAACACAGTTGCTATTCAGTGATTTCAGGGTTTTGCAAATGTCACGTTCTTTCTAATTGACTCCCAGTCTCAGCAAACGCAATTGAAAGTTAATTGGGTTGGTATGTGGACTGGATCTCCACCCTTCCCCCTTCTATGTTTCTAGGAATGAACCTAGTACTAATAAAGCTTCCTTGTTCCCCATATGTAATCTGAATGTGGGAGTCTGCATTCATTACAATCAACTGGAATCAATCCTGCAGTCCCAGAGCACTTTCTGAAGGCAACTCTTGATTGTTTCAGATGTTGGGATAGAGACAGTACTGAAGGGGTACATGACAAATGTCTACTTTTACCTCTTCATTTGCCACAGGGAACATGAAACAGTAAATAAAAATCTGTAGCTGTGGCTCAGCATCTCTTCTCTCAGACCTGGTTGGAATCACAGGGTGCCACCTTGTGTATAAACTGACAATTTACTTCCCAGCATCACCAAGGCTCCAGACAGACTCAAAAAAAAAATAGTCTGCCAAAAACCTCTACATCTTATTGACCGGGGAAAGATGAAACAGATTAATTGAAGGAAACAAATTTGAAAACACACCACTCCAACGAATCTACAACACTTTATTTTAAGTCTGGCAGCCTGTCTCATTTGTCTCCCCACCCCTGACCGGAAAACACACCCAATGTCCCACATATGGAATAGATTGACTCCGGTTTTTAAGTGGGGGAGGGGTAGAAGTAATTAAAGCTCTTGTGATGGGCCTCATATTTCTGATTTGGACAATTATCTGTGTTCTAACCTGTGAATTGAGTGAGCTTCTTATATTTAATTCCAGGACTTTGAATTTTTTACAGGCATTAGATTGAATAGTGGATGAATATGGTCCCACTTATTTTAGTAAAGTATAATACGGTTGTTTGAAAAAAATGAATGTGAAACAAGGAAGCAAAATCATGAATGGTAAAATCAGATATCTTTCAGTGCTATTACTTAAGGGGAAAAAAATCTCCACCTTAAGGCTCATGGAACTAGAGACCTTTTGCGTTATTTCCAATAAGGCATTTGAGTGAAGAACAGGCTTTTCAGGGGCCTGTGGGTTTGTTGTTGGTTAGGTCTCCTGTAACATCCTCATTTCAGCTACCTTCCCTGATTTTGCCTACTGGCTCATCATTTTCTCAGGTACCCCAGAAAGCTAGCCGGGAAGGTATATTTATTCATTCATAGTCTTCTCCTTCTCCTCCTCCTTCCTGGTCTCCCTGACCATAAACAGGCTGGGAGCACTCAGCTTTCTGGGTTAGAAAGTGTTAGCAGAGAGGATTCCATTGCTAGGAAACCTGGCTTGAGCTATTTTAAATGCTTCTCCCCACCTCTCACCTGGTTTTTTGGTTTGTTTGGTGCTGCTGCTGCTGCTGTTTCCCACTAACAAAAAGCTGGTGTTTACCATAAAAGCACAGATTTGTGAAGGAAGTATGTGGCTGGAATTCTGAGTTAAAGAAGATGGAGAATTGATTTAGTGAGAGCCATTCCACGTTGAGATTATTGTTGTTGTTCTAGAACAAAACAGCTCATTTCCTATGGTATTTACTTACTGAGTTCCACAGTAAATAGTCAGGAGGCAGAGAGGAAAGCAACTTTATTGCTCCAAATCAAAAGGCCATTTACTTACCTTTCATCGGCTATTAGGGGTGACTTTGCTGGGAAAGAAGCAAACCCCTGAAATAAAACACTAATGATCTACATTTTTACTGGTATACCTAAGCTGCTCACCTTGTTTCAGACAGAATTTCATGTGGCTTTTGAAGGTAGCTAGCATAATAGGATGGCATTTGAACTCTAAATTCCTAGCATCATGAAATAAATATGTCAGCTTCACAGTTCACAGTGCCCATTATATAATATGATTACTCAGGGTATTTACGACTGCTCTCAATCAGAATGTCCAGAAGTAAACAGATCAGTTAGATAGTGAAACATTAATCTCAACAGTATCTTTACAATAGACATAACAGGGCCCCTTAGTGATGTTTCCTGCAGTGACCTTCCATATAAACTATGGGATTAAAATGAGCATGGACTTCTAGGACTATGAGAACAAGCCCATACAGGTTTAAGGGTAAATGGACACTGTGGCCCCCAGGCAACTCTTCATGAATAGCATTTTTTTATCCCTACTGTCTCTGGATAAATTAGATAGAGCTGAAAATTGGGCTCTGTTCTTTTCACCTGGAGTATGGCTCTTGTAAGTGCCCAATTATGTTCATGTCCCTCCAATGGCCATGCTACATAAAGTTAGCATTCTTTTGTGGGGGAATAAAAAGAGCTTAACAAGTACCAAAGCTTTCCCCTCCTAAAGGTTAGACACTCCCGAGTCAAGAGACAGTTTGACCTTGAATAACTGAGGTAGGTATTGCCATCTCATGTTGGGTGACATTTGGGGATGGGGATGCTGAGAAAGTATCCTTGTATTTGCTGAGTGTGACAGCTATTTCTGGTTGTCAACTTGACTACATCTGGAATGAACTACAATTCAGAAATGAAGGACACACCTGTGGTCCAGAACTTGAAGCTGGAAGATTCAGGCTTCTGACCCAGATCTTTTTTCATAGAGATCTTGAGGCAAAGTGGCTATGAAAAGCTTAGGCCCAGGCAAAGTAGTGCATGCCTTTAATGCCAGGAGACTGAGGCTGGCAGATCTCTGAGTTCAAGGTCAGCCTGGAACATAGCAAGTTCCAGATCTAGGCATACTGGTACAGATCTTTAATCTGGACCACACTTCTGCTGGAGGCCTACATAAGGACATTGGAAGAAGGAAGAGTCACTCTTCTCTCCTGCTTGCACTTACTTGCCAGCACATCTCTTGCTACCTACCTCTTCATGATTCCAGAGTATTCAGAAGACCAGCTGAAACAACTAGCCTTGTGGACTGAGCAACTACCAGACTTTTGGACTCACCATTCCAAGCTGTCCATTGTTGGGAAGTTGGACTACAGACTGTGAATCATTACGATAAATTCCCTTAATAAAGACATTCCATAAGTTCTGTGACCTCTATAGAACCCTGACTAGCACAGAAGTTGGTACCAGGATTTGTTCTAGAGGAGCAGAAGTATAAACATGAATCTTATAAGAATCTGGAATTGGCTTAATAATTTACCAGCACCTTCAACTGCTAAAACTTCTCCAAATACTTTGTCTCCTGGGAGCTCTGAGAATATGGGAGGTCCATGGTGAAAATTCTATTTCAAACTTAAAGGAGCAAATGCCTTTGGTCATCTCAATCTCTCAGTTGTGACTAGCAATGAATTAGATGACCCAGTATATTAAATTTTCTACAATTGGGGGGAAAAGAAGGAAAATGATTTTGCTAGCTTGTTGCTCTTAATATCTCTGGATAAATTGATGAAGGAAAAGAATGAACTCTATGATAAAAATCAAATGGCTCCAGATGCAAGTAAGCAATCTAAAGGTTTCTAAGTGTGCCCTTGAAGAGAATCTAATCTCCAGCAGCCATAGAGCTTGAGTTGCAGAAAATCAAACTGAAGCCCTCATTATAAGTTTGGCCAAATTATAACAAAAATTCAAGTCTCATCCTCAGAGGGTGTCAGCAGTTAAAGTAAGGGCTGACTTAGTAAAGTAAAGTAAAGTAATTGGCAAAGAATGGGATAACTTGGGATGGGGATGTGTGGGAGGACCCTTTTATGCCGAGAATTTTGAATCTGCAGATTCTAAAGGATTTACTTCACCTGAGGAAGTGGTACCCTCAGCCCCAACCCTTGAAATAATGACTTTTTCACATGAGGCAATTAATCCCTCATAAATAAATAATAAATAGATAAATCAGCAGTGACCTTCTCTGAAAAAAAAAAAACAGATAAGACAATACTGATGTTCCTCAAGACCCACCAATAGTTTCTTCCAGACCTACAACCAGACTCAAGGCAAAGCAGGCCCCTAGAGAGGAGGTAGAAAGTATAGTCCATGAGGAAATTCAATACACTACTAAGGAGCTTAATGAGTTTGCTAATTCATTCAAGCAGAAGTCTGGGGAATATATGTGGGAATGGATTTTAAGGGTGTGGGATAATGGTGGAAGGAATGTAAAACTAGATCAGGTTGAATTTATTGACATGGGCCCACTGAGTGGAGATTCTAGGGTTAATATGGGAGCTCAAACAGTTAAAAGGGTATCAGGAATTTGTTTGAATGGCTGGTTGAAGTATTTATCAAAAAAATTGCCTACTTAAAAGGAGTTGGAGATGCCCGATATCCCTTGGCTTAGTGTTGACGAAGGAAATTTAAGGTTCAGGGAAATTGCAATGCTAGAGTGGATACGATGTGTATCTAATCCTCCACAATGGGAAGGCCCAGAAGATAGGCCCTTCAGGAATTCTATAAGATGAAAACTGGTGAGATCACCAGCACTTGTGAAGAGTTTGTTCTTGCCTTTTTTCTCATGCCAGACTTTAGGGTTGGAGATGCTGCTGCTCAACTTGAATGCAATGGCTTAAACTGGGCCCCAGGTAGCAAGGGCCAGGTGAGCATTGAATCACCAAAAACAAAGTTATAATGGATAGTGTAGACAAAGCATTTATAATGACATAGCCTGTGATGGGCCGTACAAGAGAGGTAAGATTTATAACGGGATGACTCATTCGGACCTTTGGTACTGGCTAATCAATCATGGTGTTTCCAGGCATGAAATAGATAAGAAGCCTACTGCATATCTGTTTGATCTATATAAGCAGAAACATTCTCAAACAAATGAAAGAAAGGTTATATTGGATCATGGCAACAAGCAATCTCAGCTAGTGAATCAATTTCCAGCCTTGAGTCAGTTTCCAGACCCAAAACCCATTGAATGAAGAAGGGGTGGCCAGGTTCCCCTGAAGAAGGATCTTAACAAGACATATAAAAGTTTTGTTGCTAGCATTTCTCCAGGCCTTCCCCAGAGGGACCTAGGGCCTTTTACAAGGGTAACTGTACACTGGGGGAAAGGAAATAACCAAACTTTCTGGGGGGTCTATTGATACTTGTTCTGAATTGAGATTGATTTCAGGAGATCCCAAGAAACACTGTGGCCCTCCACTTAAAGTAGGGGCTTCTGGGGGCCAGGTGATTAATGGAGTTCTTGCTGATGTCTGACTCACAGTAGGTCCAGTAGGTCCTCGAACACATCCTGTGGTTGTTTCCACAGTTCTAGAATGTATAGTTGGGATAGATATACTTAGAAGTTGGCAGAATTCTCACATTGGCTTTCTTACCTGTAGAATGGGGCTAGTGTGGTTGGAAAGGCTTAATAGAAACAATTAGAGTTGCCTGTGGCAAAGAAAATAGTGAATCAAAAACATCATTGTATTCTTGGAGGAATTGCAGAAATTACTACCACCATCAAGGACTTAAAAGATGCAGGAGTGTTGGTTCCCATCACATCTCCCTTTAACTCTCCTATCTGGCCAGTTCAGAAGACAGATGGATCATGGAGAATGACAGTTGACAATCAAAAACTAAATCAGGGAGTAACTCCAATTGCAGCTATTGTACCCGATGTAGTTTTGTTACTTGAGCATATCCTGGTACCTGGTATGCAGCTCTTGATCTAGCAAATGCTTTCTTCTCAGTACCTGTCCATAAGGATCACCAGAAGCAGTTTGCTTTCAGTTGGTGAGGCCAGCAGTATACCTTTACAGTTTTGCCTCAGGGATATATTAACTCCCCTGCCCTGTGTAATAACTTTGTTAGAGAGCTCTTGATTGTCTGTCTCTTCCACAAAATATCTCATTGATGCACCATATTGATGACATTAAGCTGATTGGACCAAGTGAGCAGGAGGTAGCAACCACTTTGGACTCATTGGTAACATATATGCATATCAGAGGATGGGAAATAAATCCAATCAAAACTCAAGGTCCATCTACTTTAGTGAAATTCTTAGGAGTCCAGTGGTATGGGGCATGCAGAGATAGATATTCCTTCTAAGGTGAAGGATAACTTATTGCACCTAGCCCCTCCCACCACCAAGAAAGAAGCACAACACTTAGTGGGGGGGCCTATTTGGATTCTGTAGACAGCACATTCCTCACTTGGGTCTGTTACTCGGGTCCATTTACCATGTGACTCGGAAAGCTGCTAGTTTTGTGTGGGTCCTGGGACAGGAGAAGGCTCTTCAACAGGTCCAGACTGCTGTGCAGGCTGCCCTACCACTTGGACCAGTAGACTCGATGGTACTTGAGAGGTGTCAGTGGTAGATAGAGATGCTGTTCCGAGCCATTGGCAGGTCCCTATAGGTTAATCACAGAAGAGACCTTTGGGATTTTGGAGCAAAGCTCTACCATCATCTGCAGACAACTATTCTCCCTTTGAGAAGCAGCTCTTGCCCTGCTATTGGGCCTTAGTGGAAACTAAAGTTTGACAATAGGGCACCAAGTTACCAAGCGACCTGAACTGCCCATCATGAGCTGGGTGCTATCAAACCCTTCAAGTAGGATGTGCACAGCAGCAGTCTATTATCAAATGGAAGTGGTATATATGAGATCGGACCCGAGCAGGTTCTGAAGGCACAGGCAAGTTACATGAAGAAGTTGCTCAAATGCCATCTGCTGCCAAGAACTTAACTATAGCCTTATGGGGTGTTTCTTATGATTGGTTGACTGAGGAAGAGGAGACTAAGACCTGATTTACTGATGGCTCTACACATTATGCAGGCACCACCCAGAGGTGGACAGCTGCAGCATTATAACCCTTTTTTGGGACAACCCTGAAAGATACTCTTGAAGGGAAATCTTCACAACTGGCAGAACCTCAGGCAGTATGCATGGTATTATACTTTGTTTGGAAGAAGAAATGGCCAGATGTACAATTGTTTACTGACTCATGGGCTGTACACAATGACTGACTGGATGATCAAGGATTTGGAAAGATCACGATTGGAAAATTGGTGCGGAAGACATCTGGGGAAGAAGTATGTGGGTAAATCTCTCCAAATGGGCAAAGGATGTGAAGATATTTGTGTCCCATGTAAATGCTCACCAAAAGGTGACTTCAGCTTAGGAGGAAGGAGTTCAATAATCAAGTGGATTAAATGACCCCTTCTATAGACAGTCTGCTTCTTTCCCCAGACATCCCTGTCATTGCTCAATGGGCACATGAACAAAGTGGCCATGGTGGCTGAGATGTAGTTATGCTTGGTTTCAACAACAGAGACTTCCATTCATCAAGGCTGACCTGGCTACAGCTGCTGCTGAATGCCAGATTTGCCAACAGCAGAGACCAACACTGAGCCCCAGATATGCACCATTCCTCTAGGTGACCAGTAAGCAACCTGGTGGCAGGTTGACTACATTGGACCACTTTCTCCATGGAAAGGACAATGTTTTGTTCTTACTGGAGTAGATACTTATTCTATGGATTTGACCTTCCTGTGTGTAATGCTGTAGTCTTGCAGAATACCTTATCCACCCTCATGGCATTCCACAGAGTATTGCTTCTGACCAAGGGCTCATTTCATAGCCAGAGAAGTGCAACAGTGGGCCCATGATCATGAAATTCACTGGTCTTACCATGTTCCCCATCATCCTGAAGCAGCTGGTCTGATAGAAAGATGGAATGGGGGTCATCCCAAATCTGGGTTCATCCAACAGCAGCCACTTCCACCATGCTGTCCAAGTTCGACTCTAATGAGATCAAAGTTGTGTATTTGAGGTAAACCAGAGATGACGTTAGTGCCACATCTGCCTTGGCCTTTAGTATCTGTCCCCCAAAAAAGTTGGTGATGACATTGCCAAGGCTACCAGTGACTGGCCAGGCCTCAGGATTACAGTGAGAATAATGTCCAGAGCAGACAGACCCATACTAAGGTGGTGCTCTCTGCTTCTGCCCTAATTATCAAAGCCCTCAAGGAGCCACCAAGAGTCAGGAAGAAGCAGAAAAACGTTAAGTGGAAACGTCACTTTTGAAGAGACTGTCAATATTGCCTGGCAGATGAGACTCTGGTCCTTGGACAGAGCTTTCTGGAGCTATCAAGGAGATCCTGGGAACTGCACAGTCTGTGGGCTGCAATGTGGATGGCAGCCACCCTCATGACGTCACAGATGACATCAACAGTACCACTGATTATCTGATTGATTGAAAGAAAGAAAGAGAGAGGGGAGGGAGGGGGGAAAGCAAGCAAGCAAGAAAGAAAGAAAAGAAAAGAAACAAAGAAAGAAAGGTGGAATGGCCTTTTGAAGACAGTTACAGTGCCAACTGGGTGGCAGCAGCATGGAGGGCCGGGAAGAGTTCTTCAGAAGGCACTGTATGCTTTGAATCAGCATCTGATGTGTGGTACAACTTCTCCCTTAGCCAGGATCCATGGGTCCAAAAATCAAAGGGTGGAAAAGGGAATAATTCTACTCACTATCAATATTTCCTAGTGACCTTCTAGGAAAATTTTTGCTTCCTGTCCCTACAACTCTAGGTTCTGCTGGCCTAGAAGTTTTGGTTCCAGAGGGGAGAGTGCTCCTACCAGGAGCCACAACAAACGTTCCATTGAACTGGAAGCTCAGACTTCCCACTTTTTGGGTTTCTAATGCTCTTAAACCAACAGGCTAAGAAAGGAATATCAATGTTAGGAGGGTTGATAGATCCATATCACCATGGGGAAATTGGATTGTCGCTTCACAATGAAGGTAAGAAAAATTATGTCTGGAGTGCAGGAGATCCTTCAGGACATCCGAACTAGAGTAAGGTTGGAAAAGTTCTCAGTTACAAATGGCATCCAGCATGGGACTCTTAGCCAGGCTGAGAGCCTGAGAACTCATAGCTGGAAGGTAGTTTCTTATTGAAAGAGTGGGGAGGGGCGAGGCTGTAAGAGGTTGAATGCTTGGCTCCTTTAATAGCTCCTGCTGAGCAGAGAAATGGGTTCTCCACCAGAGCATCAGGGCAACTGCAGTTTCTCAGAGCTACCAGCAGGTGCCCATGAGCTAAATTCATCAAGTGGAGCTTGAGGCCTGTAGGAATGGCAGAAGCAACTGCCTACCACCAGTTCCCAATCCAAGGAACACTAGCAGCTAAGGAGCAAAAGAACAGGAAGCCAAGGTCCAGAAATCCCAAGCACATAGAAGGCTCTAATCTGGTACAGTAACTAACAATGCCCCAAAGTAAGAGTTTATAGAAACTTAGATACAGATGGAAGCAATAAGAGAAATAAAGTGAAGTCTACAATGGAAGGAGAAAGAAAAAAATAAAGATGTTATGTAAATGTACAGAGAAAATAAAGTCTCCATAGAAAAGAGTTTAAGGAGACATTAAAAAAGAAAATATTTTCAATGTTAAAAAACAGAAAATAGGAGGCTGGAGAGATGGCTCAGCAGTTAAGAGCACTGTCTGCTCTTCCAGAGGTTCTGAGTTCAATTCCCAACAACCACATGGTGGCTCACAGCTATCTGCAATAGGCTGATGCCCTCTTCTGGTATGTCTGAAGACAGTAATGGTATACTCAAATACAAAAAAAAAAAAAAAAAAAAAAAAAAAAAAAAAAAAAAAAAAAAGAATAAATAAATCTAAAAAAAGAAGAAGAAAAGAAAATACTGTAGAAGGGGACTTCTACAGTAGAATTGTTACAATTATAAGCATAGAAATAATTATATGTTCAATGTTTTTAGTTTTATACTCTTTAAGAAAGAGCAAAATAAAACAGACGTAGATAAGGACAGGCCTGAAAGATGGGATGATAGGTTACAGATGATAGAACAGAAATTAGAGGATTCTTTATATCAGAATAAAGAATACTCAGAAAAAAAATTCAGTCTGGAACCTACAGTGACAGCAAAAAAAGTTTAGTTCCAGATGAACAAAAACCATGAAATGTTGAGGAATTAGGATTGCAACTCATAGAAGTGCAATTTACTGAGTTAAGAGTACAGACTATGTTTGAGGCCCCCTTAGAGCACTCTCAAACAATAGGTGGTGTGTTTCATTTTGTAGACTTTGAAAAATTAAGATGTGTACATACGCTAATACATCATACAACTGACACTTACTCAGGATTTCAGTATACTTTTGCATTGAGTTCTAAAAACACTGATTCTGAGATTGTCCATTTATTAAAGATGGTGGCTATCTTGGAGACACCATTACAGATTGAAGCTGATGATACTCCAACATATATATATATACATTAGAATATAATATTTTAGACATTGTGGCATAGAAAATGTTACAGATATATCTCACAATCCTACAGGTCAAGCAATTAAGCAGGAAACTAACAGGACTTTAAAAGTAATACTTATTGAACAGAGGGAGATATGGGATTTCCCAGAGATAGATTAAATAATGCTTTATTGCCTCTACATTTTTAAAATGCCAGTAAGACAGATCACACAGCTGTTAAAATATGCTAAAATTTTAGAAAGAACTGATCAGTTAGATCAGTAAAAATATGTGATAACTTCAGAAAGGAAGACAGGTAATATGTTGCTTTGGGGAAGAGGTTTTGTCTTTGTTTCAATAGAAAAATATTATGAATTTCATCAAAATGAATAAAGATTAGATTAGGAGAGACCTCCTGAAGATATAGGATGTACCTATAGTGGGGAAAACAGCAAGGAAAAAAACATGTAACATGAATGCTGATCTCTTTACATGGGAACAGTTCTAAAACTGGCTGAGATATGAATGTCTACACCCAGGACTTCAGCTTTGCATAGCCAATAGATTTGTTGGCTACATAATCCTCAGGACTTATCATGCTATTCTTTCGAATGGCATGGATGGGAATTTATATTATAGTTTGTTTATACAGTCCAAATGGACTTATAAAGTTTGATGCCTTACACCTGCTCAAACAAAGAACAAAGCATCATCTTTAGCTAAATTGTGCACACTGCACATTCCATACATATGCCAACGCAGAAATGTATATTACCTTTGAAAGTTTATATGTTTGAAGAATCAAAGAGCCAGACACCAAAGAACACAAGTAGCCCATGTGACTTCAGCCTCACAGACTGCCTCAGTTGCTGTTTCCTTAGAAATCTGCATCCAGAAAGGCTTCTATATGGCTAACTAGATCATCCGGCATCACCAACTGTTCCAGTCAGGATGAGTTAAGCCTTGCACTTTCCCAGTACATGGGGAACAAGCCCAAGCTTATGGTCTGGCATTTATTCATAAATAAACAAGCCTTTGAGTTGTTACCCAGGAACTGGGATGGGGCTGGAAAAGCCTGAGGTTACAGGGGTCATGCTGTTAGACTTGCATTGTTTCAAAAGGAAGCATAATGCATGGCAGTTGTTCTAACCCACTGAGCCATCTTACGGGACCAGAAAACTACAATTAAAGCTTTTTTTTTTTAAAGATTTATTTATTTTATGAATGTTTTGCCTGCATTTATTTATGTGCACCACTCATGTGCTTAGTGTCCTTGGAGATCAGAAGAAGGCATTGAATTCCCTGGAAACTGAGTTAGAGAATAGTTAGTCACCATGTAGGTGTTTGCAATTGAACCCAGAGCCTCCATACAAGCAACAAGTGCTCTTAACTATTGATACATCTCCAGTCTCTAGATTCTGATGAATAGATATAAAGCTGGAATTATTTCCAAAATATTTCTTTAGTGGGAGAGTTCTCAACTACCTTTCCAGCATTGTGTCTGCCTGCATGATGATAATGGACTAAATCTTAGAAAAGATAAATAAGCCCCAGTTAAATGCTCTCTCTTGTGTGTGCACACACCCCTCACAATGCAAGTATATACACACATATATAATATGTATTCATACACACACACACACATATATATATACATATACATACACACACATACACACATACATATATATTCAACGGCTCAAAAAATTCATAGCCCAGCTAAAGAAATAACCTTAAACTTTTCTAATAAGAAAGTCATATCTTTATTTTACTTGTTTGTTTGTTTGTTTGTTTTTGGATACAGGGTTTCTCTGTCTAGCCCTAGCTGTAGGACTTTGTAGACAATGCTGGCTTTGAACTCACAGAGATCCACCTGCCTCTGCCTCTCAATTACTGGGCCTAAAGGCATCTACCACAACATCTGGCCTGAAAATTATATCTTTATTAGAGAAAAATCATATATTTATCAGAGATACTCTTATATCTGACTCTAAAAGTGGTTCTCAACCTGTGGATTGTCACTCTTTTGGGGGTCATGCAACCCTTTCATAGGGGTTGCCTAAGGCCACCAGAAAACATAAGATATTTACATTATGATTCACAACAGTATAAAATTTCAGTTATGATGTAGCAACAAAAATAATGTTATGGTGGGTGTCACCACAACATGAGGGACTTTGTTAAAGTGTCGCAGCATTAGAAGGTTGACAACCACTGCTCTTGAAACCTCTGATTTGCCAAAGTTTTCTTCCAGGTTGGAGAGTTGTACTTTGATTCCCAACACTAATAAGGCAGTTTTCAAACCATCTGTAACTCTAGTCTTGAGATCAGACAGCCTCTTCTGACCTTTGAAGGTACCAGGTATGCGTGCATGACCCATACACATATGCAGACCAAACACTCTTACACATAAGATAATAAAATAAATCTAAAGAAAGTTCCGAAAGTTTTCTTCCTTCCTGTCCTTCTTACCTTCTTTTCTTCACCTTTCTTCCCTCGTTCTCCCTTTATTTACTGTGTGTACCTCTGTGTGTGTGCATGTGTGCTTGTATAAGTGTGTGCCTGTGTATGTGTGTATGTGTGTGCCTGTGTGCTTGTATGTATTCGTGTGTGTATATGCCTATGTGTATGGCTGTTTGTGTGCATGGCTGTTTGTGTGTATGTTGTGTGTGTATATATGTGTACGTCTGTGTGTGTGCCTATATGTTTTTTATGCTTGTGTGTATGCCTATGTGTGTGTTTGTATGTATGTCTCTATGTGTACCTGTGTGTATGTGTATGTTTGTGTGTGCCTGCGTGTGTAAGTGTGTATGCTTGTATATATTTTTGCCTGTGTGTGTATGTTTGTGTTCCTGTGTATCTCTGTTTATGTATGCCTGTGTGTATACCTTTGTGTGTGTGTGTTTGTGTGTGTGTAAGCTCGTGCATGCACCATAGCACTGCAGATATGGGGATCAAAGGACAACCTGCAGGAGTTGGTTCTTCCCTCTCGCTGCACAGGGATCTAGATTTGAAACTCAGGTCGTCAGGCTTGGCAGAGGCACCTGTACCTGCTGAGGCATCTGGCAGACCCTTCTTTCTCCTTTTCTTTTTCCCTCCCTTCTCTTAAAAAGCAAACATTTTATCACCTTTTTATGAGCTTATTTTGTGTGTGTGCATGTACACAGGTATGGATATCAGACGGTTTTGTGGGAATTAGCTTAATGTGTGTGTAGGAGATTAAACTCGGGTCTTTGGCCTTGGCCATTAGGCCATACCTTATTTTAGAAACTTTGAGAGCTAATTTTAATAAAGGATTCTGAACTGCAACATAGGTAGCTTCTGTTCAAAATCAGAAAGAAATGAGGCTTCCATGAAAAGACCCATCATAGCTAATGGGCTGGCTTGTCCCTTCTGCTGGGAAATAGGCTGCCATGTTCGGACACAAGCAGAAGTCAGAAAGACATATGTCTACAACACGCAGGGAGGACTTCTGAAAGAACGTATCAATGGCTTTTGAAAAGGTTTGTCTGATTTCCAGCTTATACATATCCCAATAAGTTCCCTTGCACATCCACCTTTCTTTAACGAGAAAGCAGACGTCTGTGGAAATCAAGCCTTTCCGTAGATGCCTGGTTATCTGTTGCTGTGTGCAGATTTTAAATGCATGTTTTCATTTGTTTATTTTCCAACAGTCTCACTGTGTAGCATGTAAACCAAGCTGGCCTCTAAATCATAGAGATATACCTGCCTTCACCTCCCAAGTGCTGGAATAAAAGGCAGGCTGTGTTTATTTAGGTGTGTGTGTGGTCCGTGTGAGTGTGTGTGCACCTGTGTGCTCACGGGCTTTGGAGTTTGAGGGATTCCAAGCTTCTTACATGGGCTCTGAGCTCTAAGGTCCAGTCTTTGAATGATGCAGCTGGCACTCCTAACTGCTGAGCCATCTCTATAGTCCCTTGGTTTGGGTTTTTCATTTTCCTGTCGTATGGGTCAGAGACTGGTTTGCTTACAAGTCTTATGACTAACTCTGAATGCCTTTCCAAACAGAGTTGCCAGGAGGCAGTGAGCTTTCCTAAGTCTCCACTGCGAAGGAGTTTCCTGTCAGATATACATATTGTATAGTTATTAAATCAGTCCCAGGTCAGGCGTGAGAGTGGCACATGCCTATAACCCCAGGACTTGAGAGGCAAAACGACCAAGAATAAAACAACAAACTAAAAACGAAACAACAGGACCTGACTTACTGACCCTTTGACCTCTTTTTTAAAAAATTAAGTTTATCTATCTATTTTATTTATTTACTGTTCTAGTCTGAGAGTCAAAGAAGTGTCTCACACGTGGTAGGCAAGTATTGTACCAGTGTTAACTCCTCCCACTTTGTCCCTTTTTATTTATCATTGATATAAATAAATTCAAAGGAAAATTTGGAGTAGAAGGCTGGAAGGCTTATTTGGTTTTTATCAATATTTCTGAATCCCAAGAGGTAAGAAAATTTCCTGGCAAGAGTTTAGAGGGAAAAGAGCAATAGCTACTCTGCTTGGCACTACATTCTCTGGCAAAATATTTGTTCTTTATTATTTTATGGATGTATGATTAGCTCCAACGTCCTACTTAAATAAGTGAGAGTCAAGCTTGATGTGTTTTGTTAATTTTAATGGAGCCATTAAGTCTGTACGTATTTCATGACTTTTAGAGCCACTTTGCTAATTACAAATAGTTTGTCATCACATGAAGTAGGAGTATAATTCAAATACTTTGAATTGAAAATGTCAGCTTTATTTTCTTTCCCAAACCAAAGATTTCTTTCATACCCTCAGAGGTGGTATTTGCTGCCAATGGCACAGTCAGTAGCCCAAAGCCAGCATAATGATTGGCTTTTCATCTCCTCAGCCAGATGATCTATCACAATAAATTCCTGGGGTGGTCATGCAATCACACACAACAGAGTCACTATCATAGCAGACCCCGCTAGATCCAGATATAATACGACCACTTGTCAGACAGGCATTGTCTAACATGACATGACAATATCATCACTGCTCAGCTGGCCCTTTTAATATATATCCTTACCTCCCCTGATTAGAAGCCAGGCCACTGTGAGCCTCAGAAATGCAACACATACAGAAACCGTTTGTTGAGTACACACCACAGAACACCTAACTCCTCAGCACACTCAGGTGCCAACATCCTGAAGGAGGGTGGCTAGCATAGCAGTTTTCTTTTCTTTTTTCTTATAACAGACATTTAATTGAGGCTGGCTTACATTTAATTGGTTCAGAGGTTCAGTTCACTGTCATCATAACAGGAAGCATGGCATCATGCAGACAGACATGGTGCTGGAGAAGGACCTGAGAGTTCTGTCTTCATCTAAAGGATGCCAGGGGTGAACGCTCCTCAGCAACTAGGAGGGGGGGTCTCAAAGTCCATCCCCACAGTGACACAATTCCTCCACAGGCCCGTTCACGAGAACGAGTCTATGGGGGTCATGCCTTAGCCACAGCATAATGCAAAATACATTTACTCCCAACTTTCAAATGTTAAAAGTCGACACTTCAAAGTCTCTTCTGAGATTCATGCCATCTCTTAACTGTGATCCCTTATAAAATCAAAATAAAAAGGCAGATTTTGAAATAGGCATAGCAAGGATTTAAAAATAAGTTAAAAGTTATCCTTGATGCTAAAGTTATTGTTATGATGCCCACCTGCCTCTGTTTATCTTGAGGCATTCAAGTAATAGAGCTGCTTTAAGACATTTTAAATTATACTCCTTTATCTACTTTGTGAGAGGAGGGCATGCGTGCTATGGCACACATGCATGCTACGGCACACATGCATGCTACGGCACACATATAGAAGTCAGAGGCAACTTGCAGGAGTCAGTTCTCTTTTTCTACCATGTGGTTCTCAGAGTTCCAATGCAGACTGCCAGGCTAGCAGCATGTGATTTACACGCTGAGCCAACTCACCAACCAAACGTCCAACTGAATGGAACTTCTTTCTGTGCATAATTCCAGCATAAAAAGTGGGCATTGCCAATGAGCCCCCACTTTGAACCTGTAGATAAGGGTCTCCTAGTAGGACTGTAAGCATGGCCGCCAACATTCCAACTTTTGCCAAGAGTGCATAAGAAAGTGCCTCATGGTGAGCAACAGTCTGTAATTAGAAAACGTTGTGGCTCATGAATTTCCCGAGTGCCCAGCTCCACCAGTGCCTGTGTCAGGGGAAAAAACACATTTGACATTGTCATGATACAGTCCTTAGAGTGGATCCTTTTGATGCAAGGTGCTATGTTACAGGGCTGCTTTGATGTATGGGAAGATACGACAATATCTTTGTGAAAGTAATGGTTATCAAGTATTGTATAGAATTAAAAAGAAAAACCTTTTAGGCAACGAGATAGACTCTCTTTTTTTTAGCTTTAAAGATGCAAATGGATTTTAAAATCTGAATAAAAATAAAAATTGAAATTAAATTAACAAAGAGCAGTGTAATTATTTTATCAAAAAGCTTACTCTTAAATGATGCCGTTTCCATGGATGCCAATTTGGCTGATCTGGGATGTGGTCCAGGATGTACATTTCCCAGCACAGGTGATTGTGCCTTGGACTATTCCACACTGTGGATCCTCTTTTATGCTCATTTTTTTCTTTTTCTTACCTTTCCTCTTCCTCTTGTTTCTCTTATGTTTCTTTGCCCTTTCTTTTTGACTTCTTCTGTTCTTTTCTCCCTTTCTTGTCCTTTTATGGAAATGGAAGAAAGATATATTTAAGAAGGGTTGGAGAGAACCTGAAGAAGAAGAAATAACGCCCATCTCATCAACTTCACAGTTCGTGGCCTCGCTGTATCCCTCTGCCCCTGCAATTGTGGCACACACGCCAGGCTACCTAGTTTTCTATAGTCATGGTTAATAGAC
Organism: Micromys minutus; assembly: GCF_963924665.1. Lineage (NCBI taxonomy): Eukaryota > Metazoa > Chordata > Mammalia > Rodentia > Muridae > Micromys > Micromys minutus. The sequence goes on along the minus strand of NC_137982.1, from coordinate 24,183,404 downwards.
AGAAGCCAGGAGAGGCCAGAGGAAATAGGCATGGATCTTGGATTAAAGTCCAAATTTAGTTCTGCCAACTAAAAGAAGCTGCATCTAAAATGTTCAGAGCAAAACCAGGACCAGAGCAACTATTGCCTTCACTTCCCAGTATTCAGCACTGATCTCCATCTTTTCTATGACCACTTGCCTTTGTTTATTTCAGTCATAGAGAGACTTGTTCAGATTTGGTTTTCTAACATAGTAGAGTAATACTGTTTGAAGACCCTGCACCCACCTCAGGCCCTAGCATTAGCTAATCTCGGTCCTTGGCACATCATGCAACCTGCAACTTTTCAGCTCTCACTGACCATTATTGCCAAAGAGAAGGGTTTATCTACAATGCTCATTTTGGTGCTAGAATTATGCTAAATTAAATTATATTAATCTGTTATAAAGCTTCATCATAAAAGTTGGCATGCATAATTATAAAAATAAGTGAGCTTTTATTACATTTCATTTTTTTAAGATTTATTTTTAATCTTTAATCATGAGTTTGTGGAGGTCTGTGCAAGTAAGTGAAGGTGATCTTGAAAACCAGAGATATTGGTCTCTGGAACTTGAGTTGAAGACAGCTTAAGTTGATGAGGCTAAACATAGAAAAGCAATAGGAAGGTATCCTGAAAAACTCAGCGTAGGACTTTCCTTGTCAAGGCTCTTAGATCCTTGCTCTTAATCAGAAATGGTATGTATGCAAGACCCAAGCTTCAGAGGTTTTCCAGATATCTAGACTTAGATGTTCTATGCCTGGTGATTTTATGTCAAAGGTTGAATCGCCTCTTGTAGTGTGACAAAACTTTTTCTGGGGAAAGGCGAAAACACTTCTATTCACCCCAGATAAAGAGCCCACAACAGACCTTGTATGGATACCACCGAAGTCCAGTTTAGTGAACCAACGTGTTTTATTAGAGTTACTTAGAGGGATATAAATGAGGGGTTACTTACTTTGAGATGACTCAAAGACACAAGCTCTTCGTAGCACAGGTGACATCTTACATCTGGGGAGCTGGTGCACACTGCACAGTCTGCTCAACAGGTTGGAGAGTGCCCTTTCCAGGTGCCTAAGTAGGTACCTTGTCCAGGTAGCAGGGCTGGGTTTTGCTTCCTCAGGACAGCTGGTCTCAGTGTCTTCCTTGCAGCTTGGCTTGTCTGGGAGGGATCCTTCACAGTCTTTATTCCTTAGCACTTGAGGCGATAGGATCTGGGAGAATGGAGCTGATGAATGAGGCAGATTAAAGTTTCATGCAACAGCCAGCTTTATTCAGAGCATCAGACAATTTATACTCCAGGGTTAAGAAAATTCACATGAGTAAAGTTCTCATAAGTTCAGCTGTATAATCACAAGGACGAGCCATGTGTGGCAAAAGCATATTTCACGATAGAGCCATAAACATTTAGTTGAATGACACCAGCATGCAATAGTGAGTAATCTGAAATTCACTCCCATCTGCTACACCTGAGGAACAACACAAGACTCCTGTTTCCTCACAAGCTCTCAGCATTCTCCTTGCATGACTCCCTCCCAGGACTCTGTTCCGACTCTTATGCTGGCAGAATGGGAACTTAGAGAACCTGATCAGTTTCGGGGGGTTCCTGAAGCTATATTTTGAGTTATTTACCCACTGAGCTTCCCTGTAGGATGGGATGTTTCAGTCTAAGAGAAAACTGCCACATAACAGTCTCCTTGGCAATTAAAAAGCCAGCTAACTGGCCGAACATCTTCACATTATCCTGTAACCCCACTTTTGGCTGCTTTATTGGGTTTTTATATTTACCACCCTAGCTTCCGCTGGCAAAATCACACCCCTGCAAAAGCATGAGACAAGTCATAGTCAGCTGCTGTGGACAATCTGTAGCATCCTCATATCCCACAGGTGGGATTAAAACAAAAACATATTTGCATAATAAAACTTTTTTAAAAAACCCAAAATTCTAAGAGAACATGTCTACTCTCAACTTAGAAATAAAGAGAAGGATATCAAGAAGAATAAAAAATATTAGATGTGTTGAACTGGAGAGATGGTTTATTGGTTGAGAGAACTGGCTACAGGCTGGAGAGATGGCTCAGTGGTTAAGAGCACTAGCTGCTCTTCCAGGGGTCCTGAGTTCAATTTCTAGCCCCCACATGTCAGTCCACGACTCTCTGTAACTCTTGTTCCAGGGCGTCTGACACTCTTATGCAGACATACATGCAGACAAAACACTGATGTACATAAAATAAAAAAATAATTTAAAAATATTAGAATTCTATGTTTCTCTTCCTTTGATCTTTTTACCTTGTTCATTCCTTCATTCTAGCATTGATAATGCCTGCTATGTTTTCTGTTTTCTACTACAGAAAACATTCTATGACGTTCTTTGAGGATTCACAGATAAAAATGTATTGTCCTTTGGTGCTGGTTGCCTTTTGAAGGACCTCTAACAGGTCTGAGCCTAACAAACATGGCTCTGGCAGGCCTTGCCCTTCTCCCCCATTTCCTCTCCCTTGCTAAAAGTCATTAGATTACATTCCTAAAGCTATCCACCACGGTCTATTCCCTTATTTGAACAATTCCTCCTCCTGAGGCTGATTACCAATGTTCAGCTCTCAATGTATTGAAGTCCAGCAATCAAAAGTTCCCTTTGGCTCACCTAATTAAGCTGACCACTCAAAATTAAACACCACAGCCTAACACAGGGTTTCCCTTTTACCTTTATAAACTGCTATTTGCCTAAGGGCTGTATCTGTCTCCTCTCTATCCAGAGGTCCTTTGACCCTCTGGAGCACGTATTCCTTCCTTTTCTCCCATGTTCCTTCCCCCTTCTCCTGCATCCTGTATCTTCTGTTTTTGTCTGTTATTTCCTGCCCTTTTTTCCTCTGGGGCAGATAAATCTCTTTTGTGCTGAGAATGTGGTTTGGGGTATCTTGTGCTGATACTGGTCCGTTCACCTACTATAGGACATAAGGTGTAAATAAACATAGTTAACTACACTGAAACATTAAAAAAATAACAGGAAATCATTACGGGAACTTCAACACTAAAAATAATGGGAAAAGAATGGTGGGATTGGTAGTATGCCAGAGAAAACTTAAGAGACAAAATATGACCTGACCTTTGGAAAAAATGCAAGCAGGTAGATACAGACAGAACTTTTTTTTTTCTGGCTGAAAATAAAGTTTCTGTAAGCAAGCACACACAGCGGAGAAGGATTGAATACATTCCAGACTCAGGAACCCCAAAAATGGAATAGGGCAAGTACAAACATCTACAAATAAACCAGTGATGTTTCCAGTCTAGGTTCTGCCTATTACAAAGCATTTCACTGACATCGTTTTCATTTTTAGCATTGGCTATTGCAGATGGTAAAACAACTACCTACCAGCCCCGTTGGATGATTGTGAACATGAAATGCAATGAAGCCTGTGAAGATGCTACAAGTTTCTATGGTCTCAATACCCCTCCCCCCCAAATGCCTGAGTTGAAACTTATTTGCCAGCGTAATGGCATTAAGACTTCTAGTAAGCATAGCCTCCCCCTTCTTGTTGCCCAGCAACTTGTTCGTCTTGTGGCATCATGTCTCTTTGAGCAGAAGCTCTGACTGGATTCCCAAGATCTAACTGATTCTTTGAGCAGAAGCTCTGACTGGACTCCCAAGGTATAACTCCATCAGTCCTGGACTCCACAGATCTAACACCTGTCCTGTCTTGCCTTCTATGTCTCCACAGATTGGGAGAGTGGTTATTTTGTATGTTAATCTGTACATGCCTGTACTTGGGTTTCCCAGGCCACAAAGCCCTCCCCAATCTCCTTCCCATCTACCCTAAGTCCTGGTGTCTGTATTAGTGCACACTGCTACCTTCTCAGCAGACCATATGCTTCCAAACTCCTTCTGGCATTGTTGTTCCCTGGATTTTTCTGCCCAGCGCCCTTACAGCTCCACCTTCAAACAACATCGGCCCCTCTCTCACAAAATCATGCTGATGGTGATGTTACTTATCATTTGGCCTCAGTGATTCAGCTACTCTCTGAACAATTCCTCCTCACATACGCTATAGGAACATTCTCTGCGCACACTGTTCATTGGTCTCCACGTCAGATCCAGAGACTTCTTTTGTTTCAGTTCTTCTCTAAGCTAAATTTTTAGAAATCTAGGACAGTTGCACTTCATAAATTCTTGTTAAATGATGAACAATATTTTCATAGACTTGGACTTTGTAAAATAGTTTACAAATCTTGGGTTTTTTTTCCTCATCTTTTCTCTGATTGCCTATTCTATTTAGTTTTTAAGTGTAGGTTGATGTTAAGGTGATTCATGATTGGACAGTAGAGAGTGGGTGGGAACAAAGTTGTGGTAAGGCAGGGGAGAAGGAGAAAGCAGGAGATTCAAGAAGGGAAATGGGGGCAATATGGAAGCAGATGTGGATGTTTCTCTCAGTGCATCTTTATATGGATAAGGTTGTTATTAATATTTTATAAGGATTGGACTTGTACACTATCATTTGACTTTTGTAGGTGGGCAAATTATATCACATCAATTGGATTAGAGTATTTTGGTGTGTTCTTTGATGTGGTGACTTAATTGAGTTCAAAAGAGGGTGTAGGGGCTGGAGAGATGGCACAGTGGTTAAGAGGACTGACTGCTCTTCCATAAGTCCTGAGTTCAAATCCCAGAAACCACATGGTGGCTCACAGCCATCTGTCATGAAATCTGATGTCCTCTTTTGGTGTGTCTGAAGAGAGTGACAGTGTACTTATAATAAATAAATAAAATTAAAAAAAGAAACGAGGGTGTAGTGGTGGACCACACAAAGCCTGCTACAGAGCTGGGATGTGTGTGTGCAAGGCTTGGCAACAACAACCAAGGGCTAGTGAGTGAAAACAACACACTGGGACAGTCGTGGACCTGGGAAGGGAACCGAGTGGAGAGTGTGGCTTATTGATCGTGTGATAGATGAGTCTGTGCGCTCGGCTCCATGCTGGAGCAGCTCCTGAGGAGTGAGACTCAGGACTGATGGCTACAGAATACTTTTTATTTTTCAGGACCACTAAGAACCACAATTTCCCTTTAAGTTCAACATGACCACAGTCAACATGACCATAGATGTTTTCTGTCAGGAGTCAAAGGTCATTCTCTGTTTTCAAGCACCGCTAGTCTGCAGAAAAACTGAAGCTTTCATATCCATCATCAACTACATCCCACTCTCTCACTGGCGGCATTAAAATTTCAGTTACACATACATTTTGAAGAGGAATGGTTTTCACCATAGTCATTCAAACTCCTGACTTGTGAACAGAATTTTATCCAATATAAAGAATAACAGAATAGAAAAATGGAGGTAATAACAAACTCAAACCCCTTTCAGCTTTGGATATTGTCTCTGTGCCAGACTAAGTCTAAGGTTACATCTTCATACCTGCTCCTTTCTAGCTGTAACCACTTATCTAGTTGAGAGATTTCACCTTTGGTACCACTGATGTTTAGATCCACACAACTACTTGTTGGGAGAGAGGGGACTTTACATGGGTCAGAATATTCCACAGCATCCTTTGCTTCTACCCACTAGATGCCAGCAGTGTCCACACATTATGACAATAAAAAAATGGCTGCAAACAATTGACAAGTATTTTCAGGGTAAAATTACTCTTGATTGAGAATGATTGACTTAATTATGGTTATCCTCTAAATTTTAGCTAATATGTCATCACCTCTTTGAAGTCTTCCTTAGCCCCTTAGAGTAAGTCAGATGTCCTGTTCTTAGTTGTCTCATAAATATTTGTCTTATTTTATATGTATAGGAGCTTTGCCTGTATGCATATCTTTGTACCATGTGAATACCTGGTGCCTTTGGAACTGTAACAGACATCAGATCCCCTGGAACTGTAGTTATAGGTAGTTGTATGGTGTGCCATGTGGGTGTTAGGTATTGTACATGGGTCCATTGAAAGATCAACCAGTGCTCTTAGCCACTGAGCTACCTCTCCAGAGATAGTTCTTGGAATACTGCACTTAGTCCCATCATAACATATTATTTATTGTTTTATTTAAAGAGTTAACATTTTAACATATTTAGTATGTTCTCAGTTCTTTTAATATTGTATACAGTTCCTTCATAATATATATTAAGGCTTGCAGTTTCCTAGTTATTAGCATGTATATTAAAGTTCTCAACAAACAGAACCAATAAGATATACACACAGGATTTATTTTATTAGAGTAGATGCAATCATGGAGGCTCAGAAATCTCTGAGCTGCTGTCTAAAAAGTGGAAAGTGGGTACTCTCACAGCTGCAAGACTAGAGCGAGCCAGGGAAACTCATTCTCAGTTGCTATCAAAGGCAAAAGAATCCTGGGACAACTGAACCAAATCCCAAGACTCAAGACCAGGCAAGGCACAATCCTGAAGTCCAAGGACAGAAGAAGGAGGAATGTCCAGATCCAGGAGAAAGGAAATATTTCCCTTTTGTTCTTTCTTAGCCTGGAGCTAATGTGATGGCTAGGTTTATATCTAGGCAAATCTCCCTCTCTTCCCCTCCTCCAGCTACATCCCAGGCACACCCAGCAGTAATGAATGCATTCTAGCTCTCTCAATTCTCCTTAATTCAGTCAGACTTACACCTAAAACCAACCATCACAGCATATTTCCTGGCTAGCAGAGCACAAACCTGCTGCTCCATGACTTGCTCTTAGCATAGCTACCTGGCTTATATTTGGGAATCCATAAAAGAACTGTATAATCTCTGCCTTAGTAGCAAAGTCTTAGAAAATTCAAAGAAATCCTGGTTATTGTCCTGCAACTGGAAGTATTTAAGAAGTGATGTTGTTTACAAAGGACAAGAACTTTTAATATTCTTTCTGAAAATCTGGGAGACAGGGAAGAGCATCAATACAAACCAACAAGGCAGAAAAGTATCTGATAAACCCTTCAGGACACAAAGGTACAGACAACATAAATGTTTGTGTTTACAAGAAGCATTTGATGGAGGTTGGCATGCAAAAGGACCCACAGCTCCCATAAGGATTCTGTCCCCAGTGCACAGAAAGGACATTCTGATCTAGACCATGGCAAGCAGCAACAAGAGACCTCAGGACAAGCTAGGAAAACAAGTGAAGAATTTGTTCCTAGCTTCTCAAGTGTAATGTATTCGTGGCTAAAAAGGGAAGTACTCTGGTTGTCTCATCACTAGGCCTAATGAGTAATAAAGGAATGGGGGAGGCTGCTTACTAGTGATATGTGACCTTCAGAACAGAGATGAGGGAACCAGGTGATCAGGGAGCACAGAAATAGCTTTCTCATTCTCTGCTGCCTCATGTGGCGTCCCTTGACTGATAGCAATCTAGTCCTGAATCAGCAACAGGGTCTACTGGAGCTCCCACAGGCCTAACCATCATGGGAAGGGGCAACAAAACAAACCAAAAACCAAAAACCAACTAAACAACAATAACAAAAACCCTAATGCCTGAGAAATCCTATTTCAGACATAACTGCCAACAATTTTTAAAAGTGTGTTGATTTTCCAAGAAAACTTCTATTAGGAGATGAAGTAGATTTTAAAAGTAGACACATCAGAAACAAATGGTACATGTCTATCTCAGAGACTTGGTCACCTTCACTGTAGTTGCATGCCACACTTCAGAGCATGAATTAAACTGAACTCCACATCTGCCTCTCCCCTTCAGGCAGGGGTATTACCAGTCTGGCCATACCAGTTTCCTCTTTTACTGTGTCTGCAATGAAAACAGAGAAGTGAGAAAAGCCATTGAGGCTTAAGGTATGTGCAGGAGTTGAAGAAATCTGAGGAAAAGCAGAGAGAAGAAAAAGCAGATGATTGGAAGACAAGAAGGACTTCGGACACTAACTGGATCACGAGGATAAAATGTTTGCCAAATGTGTGGTGTGATACTGTGCCTCTCCCCTTTGTAATTTTCTGAAACATTTAAGAGAAGATTTCAATTGCTTCCTAATTTTGTGTCTAAATATGAAGCTACTCAGATAGAGACCATAAATTATTCCAGCCCTCATGTGGACTGCAGAAGAAAGCAAAGAACAGATGAGCATCCGGCCAGGAAGAAGATGCCTAGAATTACTTGGCCATGCCTTTGTGGTCTCCATTGCCCTCACTTTCAGAAAACCTCCATCAGGGCATCAAGAAAAATACAGAGGTGAAGGGAAGTCCGGCTTAGTGTCCAGCACATAAAACGCTGAGCAGAGGGGTTGGGGGCCACTCTCATAAACAGAGCTCCTTTAAGATAACAGAGCCCAAAGTCCACTGAAACAGCTTGCTCTTCGAGACCAAGTCCCTCCTTCTGCCTGTCCCACCCCTCAAGTCCTGAAGTAAGGTTGTCACCCAAGCTCCTGCCTTCCAGCCTTATTGATAAGTAACCTCGGCTTCAATCTATCTGTGACTTTATGACTTCCCTCTGTAAACATAAGCGCTAGCATGCCTGTTCTCACAGACTTTGAAAACCACTTCTCTCTCTCTCCTTCCCTCCCTCCCCCCTCTCTCTCTCTCTCTCATTTCTTCTTTTTTATTTTTTTTTGGTTTATTTATTTATTTTTTTTGAGACAGAGACCTGATCATCCTAGAACTAGCTTTGAAGACCAGGCTGATACCCCCCCAAAAATTTCCCCCAAACTAACCAGCATTCTTTTGGGCATTCATCTTATCCAAGAACCTTCCAAATTTTTATATCTCAGTTGTGGCCAACGTTTTTTAGTGTTTGCTTGATACTTAGAAAACAAACCCTCTTTATTTCAGAGAAGTAAGCATCTGTTTAGGTCAAATTTACAACAAGCAGGTTTGCTATGATTAGATAATGACCTCTAGTTAAAAAAATGTTATGATTACAAGTTAGCAAGATGTGACTGTGTGCTGAACATACTTGCTGCTAACCATCAGACTGAAGAAGGAGACCCCAATAAAGGTACTAGAGAAAGGACAGAATGAGCAGAAAGGGTTTGTAACCTCATGGGAAGAACAACATTATTAACCAACCAAACCCTCCACAATTCCCAGGGACTAAAACATTAACCATTGAACACATATGGAGAGACCCATGACTCCATATGTAACAAAGGATAGCAGTGTCTGGCATCAATGTGAAAAGAAACCGTTGGTCCAGTGTGGGCACATTTTCCAAATGTAGGGGAATGCCAAGGCACTGAAGTGGAGAGGGTAATTGGGAGAGGGTACACCTTTGTGGAGACAAGTTGAGGGGGAGAGGAAGGGGATAACATTTGAAATGTAAATACAGAGTATCCAATGAAAAAAGATGTGTTTTTGCTGTATATGAATGTATGTGTGCATGTATGTATGTATGCAAGTGTGTGCATATGTGTGTATGCATGTATGTGTGTATATATGTATATGTGTGTATGCATGTATGTATGCAAGTATGTGTGTATGTATGCATATGCATTTCTGGCTGTGTGTACATGTGCACTTATGTTGTATAGAAGCTACAGGCAAGAGTCCTGTGTATGACCTATCAGAAACAACTGACTGGCTTCTAAATTCTAGTACATCTGTTGAATGTTTTATTCCTTTTTCTTTTAAGATGTTTAATTATGTGCATGGGGATGGATGATATGTACATAAGTACAGGTACCTCTGGAAGTTGGGGGTATAACAGGTGGTTGTCATTGTGAGCCACCTCACAGGTCCTACCAACCAGACTTAGTCCTCTGTGAGATTATGTGTCTTTCTCCCTGCAATGTTTCTCCAGCTTAACTGCATTGTTAATTGGATTTTCAGTGTATCTAGTTTAGAGTCTTCAAGTTTTTTTCAGCTTAGAACTCAGATGATACTCTTTGAAACTATGGAAGAATTTGGTTGGCGAAATGGACCATCTGGCAAAATTTTTGCAACACAAGCCTGGTGACCTGAGGTCAATTCCTAGAATGCTTGTTGAGGTAGAAGGAGAGGATCAGCTCCATAAAGTTGTTTCTTACCTCCATACACATGGTGTGGTACATGGCCACACACGAAATAAAAATAATAAATATAAAAGGTTAAATTACTAAAGAACCCCTAAAGAGCTTTGATAATAGGGTTATGGCATTTGCCACACTGAAAATTAACACTGAAAAATTTAGTATTCTTTATTAAATTAGTTCAAAATGATTTCTTAGTTGATATGTTTTGATTGAAGTATGTAGCATATGCATACAAATATATATAGCATACACATGTATGCCCCGTATATACATAGATATTTGTTTACAAACATTGCATATGCATACAGTATATGTATATATTATTGGAAAAGGGGGAAGGATTTCAACAGTCTTTCTGTTAGGTAATTATTGAATGCTTTGCTATTCTGCCCTAACTCAGTGATTGGTAGTCTCTATACAAGTTACTTTTCTCATTGTTTCTATAAAATGCCTAACAGCAGCACCTGAAAGAGTAACAGTTTATTCAGGTTTATGGATAGTTTAGAGGCTATCATTCCGCATGGTAGGAAAGGCATCATGGAGTATCAATTTGTGTTGTTAGGAGCATGAGGTAACCTCTTCTTGTCTTAGTATTAAATCTATTAAAATCCATTTTCCTGTGTTGAACTTAGGACGGATTCAGGCATGACTTTTCTCTCATATTTTTCTATCATATATTTAGTTATTGGCATATTATGTGAAATTCCCAAAGAATCAATAAAAATTATGTTAAAAAAGAAGGTATTTCTTACTGAATTATGTGGTCCTACCAAATGGAATGCCAAATAATTGATAGGGCTATTGATGCTCTTAGTATTGGGAAACTCTTAAGATTATGGTAGCAGATACCAGTTTTTACAATTCGTATTTTTTGTGGGTTTTGAGAGCTTGAATTTTTTCCTTGAAAATTAGAACAGTTACTTTTCTTGATTATGTCAGGTTCCCCTTTGCAAATGCCTACCAAAAAAGTGGTGGCTTATCGCTCCTTTTAAGGAGACTTTTTTGCTTTGAACTACATTGTACTTTGGAATAGAGAGTGTGTTCATGCACAGCATCTATTTTGCCAGAAAAAATATTTAGAGGGCTTGGGCTCAAAAGTCACAGTTAAGTATAATTACTAATTGTGTTATTTTGGGTTTTATTGCTGTGAAGAGACACCATGACTAAGGCATTTCTTATAAAGACAAACATTTAACTGTGGCTGGCTTACAGTTTTAGAGGTTTAGTCCATTATCATCATAGTGGGAAGCATGGCAGTTTGCAGGTAGATATTGTGCTGGAGGAGCCAAGAGTTCTACATTTTGATCAAAAGAAGTCAGGAGGAGACTGGAATTCCACACTGGAAAGAGCTTGAGAATAGGAAACCTCAAGGCCTGCCCCCACAGTATTGCACTTCCTCCAACAAGGCAACACCTCCTCCTACAAGTCCATATCTCCTCATAGTGCCACTCCCTTTGGTGAAACATTCAAACACATGAATGTTTAAAAACCATTTCTATTCAAGCCACCACAATATTACTGTGACCTACCAAGACCTCCTCAACAGAAGTGAGCCTTTTTTTTATTATCTTTTTTTTATCATGAGTTTGTGATGATAAAGGGGAGGATGACCCCTGCTTGGAGCCTCTTTTTTTATTATCTTTTTTTATCATGAGTTTGTGATGATAAAGGGGAGGATGACCCCTGCTTGGAGCCTCAGTCCTGACCCTTGTTAGTAACATTTTGCATTATTTTTTTAATTGATTTTTTTTTAACTTACAATTCAAATGCTATCTCCTTTTCTGGTTTCCCTTCTGAAATCCTTGTATCCCCTCCCCCTGATCCCTCCACCTCTATGAAAGTATTCTCCCTTCCACACACTCCCTTCCATCTCCCTACCCTGGCATTCCCCTACACTGGGGAATTGAGCCTTCACAGGGCCTAGAGCCTCTCCTTGCATTGATGCCTGATAAGACAGACCATCCTTTGCTACATATGTTGCTGGAACCATGGGCCCCTCCATGTGTACTCTTTGGTTGGTAGTTTAGTCTCTGGGAAGTCTCGGGGATCTGGTTGGTTGACATTGTTTTTCTTCCTATGGGGTTGCAACTCCTTCAGCTCCTTCAGTCCTTTTTCAAACTCCTCCATTGGGGACTCCATTCTCAGTCCAATGGTTGGTTGAGAGCATCTGACTCTGTAGTTCTCAGGCTCTGGAAGATCCTCTCAGGAGATAGCTATATCGGGCATGTGTCAACATACACTTTTTGGGATCCACAATATTATCTAGAATTGGTGACAACATATGGGATGGATCCCCGAAGTCTCTGGATGGCCCTTTCTTCAGTCTCTGCTCCAAACTTTGTATTTCCTCCTGTGAATACTTTGTTACCTCTTTTAAGAAGGACTGAAGCAGATTCTCTTTGGGCTTCCAACTTCTTGAGCTTTATGAGGTATGTGGGATGTATCTTGGGTAATCTGAGCTTTGGGGCTGATATCCACTTATCAGTAAGTGCATACCATGTGTGGGTTTTTGTTTTGTTTTGTTTTAGTGATAGGACTACCTCACTCAGGATGATATTTTCTAGCTCCAACTATTTGCTTAGGAATTTCACAGTACTCAGTATGAACTTCATTGTGTAAATGTAACACAATTTCTGTATCCATTCCTCTGGTGAAGAACATCTGAGTTCTTTCCAACCTCTGGCTACTACAAACAATGCTACTATGAACACAGTAGAGCATGTGTCTCTATTATATGTTGGAGCATCTTTTGGGTATATACCTAAGAGTGGTATAGCTGGCTCCTCAGGTAGTATTATGTCCAGTTTTCTGAGGAACCACCAGACTGATTTTCACAGTGGTTGTACCAGCTTGCAATCTCACCAACAAAGAAGGAGTGTTCCTTTTTCTCCGTATCCTTGTCAGCATCTGCTGTCACCTGAGTTTTTGATCTTAGCCATGACTAAGTGTGAGGTGTGACTGGTGTGAGGTGGAATCTCAGAGTTGTTTTGATTTACATTTCCCTGATGACTAAGGAATGTTGAACATTTCTTTACATGATTCTTGGCCATTCGATATTCTTCAGTTGAGAATTCTTTGTCTAGCTCTGCACCCCATTTTTAATAGGATTATTTGACTCTGTTGGGTATAGCTTTTTGAGTTTTTTTTATATACTGATAAATATCTGTCAAATGTAGAATTGGTAAAGATCTTTTCCCAATCTGTTGGTTGCTGTTTTGTTCTATTGACAATGTACTTTGCCTTACAAAACTTTGCAACTTTATGAGGTTCCATTTTTCAATTCTTGATCTTAGAGCATAAGTCATTGGTGTTCTGCTCAGGAAAATTTTCCCTGTGCCTATATGTTTGAGGTTCTTCCCCACTTTCTCTTCTATTAGTTTCAGTGTATCTGGTTTTATGTGAAGGTCATTGATCCACTTGGACTTGAGCTTTGTACAAGGTGATAAGAATGGATTGATTTGCATTCTTTTACAGGATGACTTCCAGTTGAACCAGCACCATTTGTTGAAAATGCTGTCTTTTTCCTACTGGATGTTTTTAGCTCCTTTGTCAAAGATTAAGTGGCCATAGGTGTATGGGTTCATTTCTGGGTCTTTGATTCTATTCCATTGATCTACCTGCCTGTCTCTGTACCAATACCATGCAATTTTTACCATGATTGCTCTGTAGTACAGCTTGAGGTTGATGATTCCCCCAACAGTTCTTTTATTGCTGAGAATAGTTTTTGCTATCCTGGGTTTTTTGTTATTCCAAATAAATTTGCAAATTGCTATTTCCAATTCTATAAAAAATTGAGTTGAAATTTTGATGGGGATTGCAATGACTCTGTTGATTGCTTTTGGCAAGATGGTTATTTTTACTATATTAATCCTGCCAATCCATGAGCATTGAAGATCTTTTAATCTTTTGAGATCTTCTTCTTTCAGAGACTTGAAGTTCTTATTATACAGATTGTACTGCTGGTTTTATGTGTCAACTTGACACAAGCTAAAGTTAATCACAGAAAAAGGAGCCTCAACTGAGGAAATGACTACATGAGATCCAGCTATAAGGCATTTTCTCAACTAGTGATCCAGGGGGAAGGGCCCAACCCATTGTGGGGGGTGTCATCGGTGGACTGATAGACCTGGGTTATAAGAAAGCAAGCTAAGAAAGCCAGGGGAAGCAAGCCAGTAAGTAACATCCCTCCTTGGCCTCTGCATCAGCTCCTGCATCCTGACCTGCTTGGGTTCCAGTCCTGACTTCCTTTGGTGATAAACAGCGATGTGGAAGTGTAAGCTGAATAAACCCTTTCCTCCCCAACTTGCTTCTTGGTCATGATTTTTTGTGCAGGACTAGAAACCCTGACACAGATCTTTCACTTCCTTGCTTAGAGTCACCCCAAGGTATTTTATATTGATTGTAAGCATTGTGAAGTGTGATGTTTCCCTAATTTCTTTCTCAGCCTGTTTTTCTTTTGAGTAGAAAAAGGCTACTGTTTTGTTTAAGTTAATTTTTATATCCAGCCACTTTGCTGAAATTGTTTATCAAGTTTAGAAGTTGCTTGGTGGAATTTTTGGCGTCACTTAAGTATACTATCATTTCATCTGCACATAGTGATATTTTGACTTCTTCCTTCTCATTTTGTAGCCCTTTGACCTCTTTTTGTTGTCTAATTGCTCTGGCTAGGACTTTAAGTACTATATTGAATAGGTAGGGAGAGAGTGGGCAGCCTTGTCTAGTCCCTGATTTTAGTAGGATTGTTTCAAGTTTTTCTCCATTTAGTTTGATGTTGGCTACTGGTTTGCTGTGTATTGCTTTTACTATGTTTAGGTATGAGCCTTGAATTCCTGATCTTTCCAAGACTTTTTAACATGATGGGGTGTTGAATTTTGTCAAATGCTTTTTCAGCATTTAATGAGATGATCATGTGTGTGTGTGTATATGTGTGTGTGTGTGTGTGTGTGTGTGTGTGTGTGTGTGTGTGTTTTCCCTTTGAGTTTGTTTATGTAGTGGATTTCATTGCTGGATTTCTGTATATTGAACCATTCCTACATCTCTGGGATGAAGGCTACTTTATCATGATTGATGACCATTTTGATACGTTCCTGAATTCAGTTTATGCAAATTTTATTGAATATTTTTGCATCAATGTTCATAAGGGAGATTGGTCTTAAGTTCTCTTTTTTTGCTAGGTCTTTGTGTGGTTTAGGTATAAGCATAATTGTGGCTTCATGGAAAAAACTGGGTAGTATTCCTTCTGTTTCTATTTTGTGAACTAGTTTGATGAGTGTTGGTATTAGGTCTTTTTTGAAGGTCTGATAGACTTCTGCACTAAATCTATCTGGTCCTTTGCCTTTTTAGTTGGGAGAATTTTATGACTGCTTTTATTTCTTTATAGAGGTTATGGGACAGTTCAAATGATTTATCTGATTCTGATTTAACTTTGGTACCTGGTATCTGTCTATAAATTGGCTGTTTCTTCTAGATTTTCTAGTTTTGTTGAGTAAAGGCTTTTGTAATGGGATTTCATGATTTTTGAATTTCCTCATTTTCTGTTGTTATGGCTTTTTTCATTTCTGATTTTATTAATATGGATACTGTTCCTATGCCCTGTGGTTGTTAGTCTTGGCTAGGGGTTTATTTATCTTGTTAATTTTTTTTCAAAGAACCAGCTCCTGGTTTTGTTGATTCTTTGTATAGTTCTTTTTGTTTTTATTTGGCTGATTTTAGCTCTGAGTTTGATTATTTCCTGTGTTCTACTCCTCTTGGGTATACTTGATTCTTTTTGTTCCTGAGCTTTCAGGTGTGCTGTCAAGCTGCTAGTCCATTTTGTCTCCAGTTTCTTTTTGGAGTCACTCAAAGCTATGTGTTTTCCTCTTAGCACTGCTTTCATTGTGTCCCACAAGTTTGTGTATGTTGTGCCTTCATTTTCATTAAATTCTAAAAAGTTTTTGATTTCTTCTTTTATTTCTTCCTTGACCAAGTTATCATTGAGTAGAGCATTGTTCAGCTTCCATGTGTATGTGGATTTCCTGTTGTTTTTGTTGTTGTTGAAGACCAGGCTTAGTCTATGTTGATCTGATAGGATGCATGGAATTATTTTAATCTTCTTGTATCGGTTCAGGCCTGTTTTGTGACAGGCTCAATGGTTGGTTACTTTTGGAGTAGGTACCTTGAGGTGCTGACAAGAGGTATATTCTTTTGTTTTAGTAATGTTTTAGGAATTTAGGAATTCTTTTGTCCTATAGATATCTGTCAAATCCATTTGGTTCATAACTTTTGTTAGTTTCACTGTGTCGCTGTTCAGGTTCTGTTTCCATAATTTGTCCATTGGAGAGAGTCAGGCATTGAAGTCTCCCACTACTATTGTGTGTGGTGCAATGTATGCTTTGAGCTTTAGTAAAGTTTCTTTTATGAATGTGAGTGCCCTTGCATTTGGAGCATAGATGTTCAGAATTGAGAGTTCATCTTGATAGATTTTTTTCCTTTGATGAGTATGAAGTGTTCTTCCTTGTCATTTTTGATAACTTTTGGTTGAATGTCAATTTTATTTGATATTAGAATGGCTACTCCAGTTCGTTTCATGGGACCATTTGCTTGGAAAATTGTTTTCCAGCCTCTTACTCTGAGATAGTGTCTGTATTTGTCACTGAGATATATTTTCTGTATGCAGCAAAATGCTGGGTCCTATTTACATATCCAGTTTGATAGTCTATGTCTTTTTTTATTGGCAAATTGAGTCCACTGATGTTAAGAGATATTAAGGAATAGTGATTGTTGTTTCCTGTTATTTTTGTTGTTAGAGGTGGAATTATGTGTGCATGAATATGTTCCTTTGGGTTTGTTGCAAGAAGATTATTTTCTTGCTTTTTCTAGGGTGTAGTTTCTCTCCCTATGTTGAAGATTTCCTTCTATTATCTTTTGTAGGGCTGTCTCTGACTGTAGCCTGTCCTTCTTGAGTTCCTGATTGTGTCAGAACTCCTCAGAGACCAGGTGTCTTTGTGATCCTGTGATTCTGGAATCCCGGGATACTGAGTGTGTCAGAGCTTCTGGGAGTCAAGCTGCCTCTGGGATACTGAAGTCTCAGTGTGACCAAGCTCCTAATGTCCTTGAGTGTGTCAGAGCTACAGTGCTCTTGTGTGTGTCAGATCTTCTAGCTTTCTCTGTGATCCTGGGCCTGTTAGCACACCTGTGTTCCTGTGTTCCTGTGGTCTTGGATAACAGGCTTCCTCTGGGTGTTGTAGGATTGGGTGCAGCCCCAGCACCCAAGGTCTGCTCAGGGCTCAGGTTCAATCTAGAAGGGCAACATTTTGCATTATAATGAAAATAATCTTGACTTCTGTAATACCATAGAAGAGTTGTGTGTTACCTTAGGAAGCTGCAGATCACACCAGGATCTGCTATATCTGTCTACGTGGTAGTAAACTCCAAATGCCTTCTGTAAATTTGTGGGATTATCTTCTACCATCAATGAACAGACAATGCACCACCTATAAGACAGGGTAACCCTGAAAGAACAATGATTTGGGAGCAATCTCAGCAGTGACTATGTTCTCCTGGTTTCCAAGAGTTTCTACATTTCGGAGTACATAAAGTGAGCTCTTTGTTTTTGAGACAAGGCTTCACTATGTAGGCCTGGCTGGTCCAGAACTCTCTGCCTAAAGGTAGAGTTCCCACTGCCTCTTCTTCCCAAGTACTTGGATTCAAGGTGTGCACCACCTCATGTTTTTTGAGGAGAGACAAGACAGGAATTCAGGGAGGACATGCCTTTGCTGTGTAATCATATAGCACAAATTCAGTTATTCAGTTGCTCCCCAAAGTCTGTTTGAGCACTTACTGATGGCCAGGTTTATTGTATCTGCTTTGTCTTTCTAAGATGCTTACAGTGTTTTACAGCTGCTAACTAGTATGTGGGGACACCTGGGAGAGGACAATGCTGTGAGAAAGTCAAGTTTATATTTGGCAGATGGAGCTTTATTTTTTAAAATTGAAGAGCACACTCATTCTTTTAAAGCTTTTCAGAGCCACAGTCGTTCTCTGGGTGGAGCTTAGGACTTACTCACTGTCAAGGTCCAGTGACTAGGACAATCAAAGGGCTCTGTCCTTGCACAAATAGCCCCAGAGGAAGGCCATCAAGGAAGAATTTGGAAGTGAAACAGGCCACATTTGTCATGTCAGTGTAGCTTAGACTTGGCATCTTCTCTGGCTCTAAGCCATGGAGGTAGACCTTCTTGGCAGAACTCAATTCATCCTGGGAACTAGGCCTGCACCAAGAACTCACCCTGTCTCCAGATCGGTGTCTCCTCTTAAGAATTTGGTGGTGGGGAACTGAGGTAGTAGATGTGGTTGTGAAATTTCAGAAACAGGTCAATCGTGTGGTCAGGAACATGGATTCTTTTGTATTCTCATTGATGAATTGGAACAAGGAGACTATTCCCAACCTTATATGTCAGTGGACTAAACGGGAAACCATTTAGTAATGGAAAGCCAGTGTGAGAAAGAAGAGAGAGAGAGGCATGTTTTTCTTCTCATGAAGAAAGGTTTACTGATGAAATCTCAACTCCAACCAAAAGTGCTTATAACAGTGCACTTTATACTTTCAGAAGCATTTGCCCTTTTGAACTATTCTGACATTTTCCCATTTGCAGCACTCATGTTTAACAATATTTGTACTTCTCTTCCACTAAATGGTGCAGGCCAAGGGATGTGTGAGCCCCTCTGCTTGCAGAAATGCTGGAACATGTTTCCAAAATAAGGAAACACACATAAGCTGTAAAATCCGTCTTTGTGTTTGTGTCACAGGCTGTTCCTTGGTACAGAGGCAGAGCTGGGGGCCCGATCTCAGTGCTTTTAGAAAGTTCTTTTGATGTTCCAGAGAAGAACCTAGCATTCCTTTCAGATGTAGTGCACTCACAACAAGAGCAGGAGGTATTCTGTCTTGGAAGCTTCTGATGAGATCTTTATACCTTTCTGTTTTTATTTATTTTTTAAACAAAAAAAGGGGCTTCTGGTTATGCCTGTGTATTGTAGTCTTTGTAATTCTAAGAGTATTAAGAGTTGTCAGAACACACACTGATAATATTTGCTAGCTGGGTAAATTTCTCAGTATTTGAGGCTTTTTTCAAATGATTGAAGGAGCCACAGGCCTACAATTGTTCCCAGAAAAAGAAAATTAAAAGGAAACAATATAAAAAACAAACAAACACACAAACAACCTGTGCTGTCACCTATAGCTGGGGGTGGGGTGGTGACCTGTACTTTGTGGAGCCTAGGCTACCCAGCTGCAAAATGTCACCAAAGCACTTAGTTTATAAAGTGTGACTGCTAGATAGAATGTGGGCTCACACAAATGAAAGTGTACAATGCAGTTACCTAGGAGCACTAGTGTCAGTATCTGGAAATGGTTAGCTCATTCTCATAAGAGCAGAGAACTCCATTTTCATGAATTCTCTTGGCCAGTTGTCAAACTGTTGGTAGTTTGGAAGTACAACAGTAGGGATACTCTCACCATAGATGTCAGCAATCACAAAACAGGGGTTCTCCCAGTTTGCAGCCAAAGATGTGCAACCATTCCACTAATGCTCATAATAAATGTGGAGTGTTTCCCCTCTTCCCCTCACCCCCCTCTCTTATATCTGAGTTGAAAAAGGGTTTTGCTCTGTAATACAAGTTGGCCTTGAACGCACACTTCTTCCTCAGCTTCCCAGTGGTGGAGTTCCACCTATGGCATGCCCTGCTCAATTTGCTTGATGTCCTAACACTATATGGGGAACTAAATTGTGTGGGCACAGATGTCTTGAAAATGTAACTTTGTTCAGAGGGATAAAAATCTGTTAATGACTGGATTTCTTGTATCACCAAGCTTCGTGGTCATGGCAGGTCCTTAGATTGACTATTGTACATCTCTCCATTCGGCCTTTGCCCCTCTTTCCAGGCAGAAGGACTACTAACAGCATTGCTTCGAGTGAAGGGTCGACCAAAGCTAACGCACAGCGCCACAGATAGAAAATGGCAGATATTTCAGTCATGAAGATGAGATTTCTATCCAACAGTGACTTGTTTAGTGGTGCATATGTGGCCAAGCTCTGGCTTCCATTCCGTATACAGAAATAGATGAGAGCAATTGCATTCTCTGTGTTCAGTTGTCGTGGTGTGAGGCTATAACCCCAGGCATCAGGCAGGTGGGGGCGGGGAAGCCGACTTTCTATGGGGCTCTGAGCAGAAAAGTAGAGAGTGTATTTATGACATTACTGAGCTTAAACTCTGAACTCACCTTTCCCCAGTAAAAGCAGTTTAAACCAGTTATATCTGTCTTTTATTTGAAGCCCCAAGAGCTTTCAGTTTAATACATGGAGGGACTATATTGCAGCGGTCCTTTCTAAGAGACCATCCTGATTCCAAATCTCAAAAGCACAGAGGTCAACTTAAAGGGAGTTATGGGGGTAAGATAGATACAGAATAGGGGGTTGTTCAGTTATTACCATAGAGTCAAGCACAGGTGAACCTCACTTTGAAGTTCTCTAGGTACAACCTCCCAGGGACCCTTTTCGGGTTAGTTGTGAGGTCCTTCTCTTGCATCACTCTGAAATCTTACCAGAAATAGTAATTGGGAAATGCAACTCATTCATGACTGCAAACATGATGAGGTCATTAAGAGATGATGAAGATGATCATTGGTACTGTGAAAACAACCTACTACGCTGCTGCAGAGAGACGCTTGGTCCTCTGTCTGCTCCCATGACAGGCTTCTTCATGCAGGAAGACATGGGACACAGGAAATAGGGCCCAGAAATGTGTGCCAGCCCTATGTCCGTCATCTCCTCACGGCCAGGGCTCATGCCAGGCCTGTGCCTAAGGACAATGGCAATAGTAAGAAGACATTCAGGGCCCCGGCCCTAAGGAATGGCCGAGAGCTCGAGGAAGTCTATGAATGGCTTCCGATGCCATTTACAGCACATGAAGTCTTCCTTTCTCCTTTTGGTGAAAACTCCCATGAAACTGAAAGGAACCTCTGTCTGGTTTATTTCAAAGGAGAGTTTGTAAAAAAAAAAATGTTGAATTTTATCCAAATAGCTTTCTACAGGCTAATTTTCAGAGCTAAATAACTGAACTGCTCAAAAATATTTCTTTTTCATATTACTCAGAGGGAACGGGGATAGATCTTGACATCAGATATTTTTAATGTACACATTTTTCTCTGTCTGCTGGAAAGATTTAAGCAGTTTCAGCAACAATTTTTAGGGAGCAAACTGCTCCCTAGTAAATTTTCATCACGACAAAGTCACCTTCAGAATGGCACTGCTCCTGTACAGTATTCTGTAGCATTGTTATGATTAGGAGTCAGCAAACTCTGAAATTTCTAAGATGCTACAGAGCCAACCTGTTTCCATGTTCGGTTGCCAGGTGAGAAAGTTAGAAAGAATATGGCAGGGCCCCTCTAGGGTCATGGCTTGTTCAAGGTGTTGAATTTAACAAGCCATATGAGCAATATGTAAAGGAATATGTGCCCCACCGCCTCACTTCCTGCACATCCAGGAAGCAGGCAAAAAGGGGAAGTGGCCGCTCTTCTGCGGCAGAGCTGCTGTTACAATATCATTCAAAATGAGGCTGAAGGTTTAACCCACAGAGACACGTTCGAACTACCGTAGCAAGCATTGAGAGTAGGGAGTCTTTTTTGCCTCTGGGGTGGTTTATAAAGGATCAAGGAACCCAAGAAAAACCCCATATCCTAGCCACCAAGAGCATGAGAACCGCAGGAGAGTCAGGCGAAGGAGGGAGGAGGGACTGTCCAGTTCCTGCCATTAACGCTAAGCTTGTTCCTCTTCTCATTATTTCTGCTTTTCTGTAGTTTTTGCTCCCTCATCTCAGTTTCTGTTTCCTTTAGCCTTTGCGCATGCGTAGACCCAGTGGCTCCTTGTCATTTCTCTCAGAGCTCTGCATCAGGTCCAGACTCCGCTTCTCTTGGTCTCGTTTACTGCTTCCTTGTCTTGTCTCCTGAGGAGAGTTTTATAGCCTTGCTCATCCTCTCCTGTTCAGGGGCCCCTCTATCCTGTGGTTTCCGTTCCTCATGGTTAATGCCAGTCTGGGAATTATTAAGTGGCAGATGCCAAAATAAATAATTTATAATTTAAAAATTATTAGCCATTCTATTTCTTCTCTTTCTCTTTCCTTCTCTTTTTCCTTTCTTTCTCTCTTTTTGTCTGTCTGTTTATCCCTCACCCCTTATATTTTCTTTTCTTCCTCTTTTTCCAGGGTTTTGCTATATAGGTTAGTCTTTAAATTTTCACTTCTCCATCCCAGGCTTGTCATGTCTTCCCATTCAGCTCTCTCTCTCCCCTTTGTCTCTGTTTCTCTGTGTTTCTATCTTCCCTTTTTTTGATATTGTGTTGGGACAGAGCACAGGGCCTTGTGCTATTGTATGGTAGAGGAGCACTTCAGTTACATCTTCAGTCTCTCTCTCTCTCTCTCTCTCTCTCTCTCTCTCTCTCTCTCTCTCTGTGTGTGTGTGTGTGTGTGTGTGTGTGTGTGGTGTGGTGTTTGTGTGTGGTGTGTGTATGTGGTGTGTGTGTGTGGTGTTTGTGTGTGTGGTATGGTGTGGTGTGTGTGTGGTGTGTTGTATAGTGTGGTCTGTGGTGTGTGTGTGTGTGTGTGTGTATGTGAGTGTGTGGTGTGTGTGTATGTGTGGTGTGGTGTGTGTGTGTGTGTGGTATGGTATGTATGTTGTATGTGTGTGGTGTGTGTGGTATGTGTGTATATGTGGTATGTATGTGGTGTGTGTATGTGGTGGTGTGTGTGTGTGTGGTGTGTGGTATGTATGTTGTGTGTGTGTGTGTGGTGTGTGGTATGTATGTTGTGTGTGTGTGTGTGTGTGTGGTGTGTGGTATGTATGTTGTGTGTGTGTATGTGTGGTGTGTATGTGGTGTGTGTATGTGGTGTGGTGTGGTGTGTGTGTGTGTGTGTGTGTGTGTGCGCGCGCGCGCGCGTGGTATATGTGTGGTGTGGTGTGTTTGTGGTGTAGGTAGGTAGGTAAGGTCTGACAGCATAGCCAAGACTGGCCTCTTCTCCTTTCTCTACCTTCCCAGCACTGTAATAAGAAGTGTGTTCCATCATGTTCATCTCAGCCTCATGTTCCTTGTTGAAAGGCACCAACATAAGATCAGACATGAAAGAACACAGAGGATCTACACATTTCCTACCTACCTCACCTACATTACCTCTCTGCCCTTGGTACTGTGATCTTTCAGTGGCTTTATCTCTCTAGATTCTATCTCTTATTACTTGGCTCCTTCAGCTGTTCAGTTCTCATGGTTTCTTCTTCCTGGGCATTGGGCCAAACTAAATGTGATAACATCCTACCATAGCTAGACCATTGTGACCTTTGTATGACTAATTATTATTTCTGAGTTGTCTATTATAAAGTTTCCCATTCCACATTCTCTTTCAGAACTTTTCCTTTATCTCCCAGCCCCATTAAGAGGAGGAATCTAGACAAGCATGATGGTGCAGGCCTTTAATCCAGGCATCCAGCTACAGAGCCCGG
This sequence comes from Micromys minutus, assembly GCF_963924665.1. Lineage (NCBI taxonomy): Eukaryota > Metazoa > Chordata > Mammalia > Rodentia > Muridae > Micromys > Micromys minutus. The sequence goes on along the minus strand of NC_137982.1, from coordinate 24,159,939 downwards.
AGGAGCTCCAAGAGTACAAGGACAGGCTAGACTACATAATGAATTCCAGGGTATCCAGGGCTACATAGTAAGACTCTGGTAAAAAATGTAAAAGAGAGGGGGTGGGAAGGTGATGGAGCCTATGTTCCCTTCTTTTCAAACTTGGTCTGACTTCTGTGTTTGCCCTCACACATAAAATAAAACATCACAGATGAGGTATAGCCTCCAAGCCTAAGCATAAAAGGAAATTGCTACGGCTTGCTCATAGCTTTTAAAAGGTTTTTTGTATTGAAAATGTCATTCCCAAATTCATGTCAGTGATATTTGGAGTTGAAGTCACGAGGGTGTCCTGTAGTGACATCAGTGGTTTTAGAAGAAGAGAGAGACATGAGTCCAGCAACAAAGTCCTCATTGGGTGCTGATGTCATGCTCTTGGACTAACCATATTTCTGAACCACGAGCCAACCTTCTCTGTGAACAAACCCTGCATCACTGTAATTCTCATGCTCAGAAGGATTGGTGTGAGTTTGTGTGAACTTAGTCTGGGCTACATAGCAAGATCCTGTTTCAAAATCCAAATAATGTTAGTCACCCAGGCTGACTTAAAGTAGACCAAGACATTGAGAATCCTTGTTCCTGGTTCTAGGGACACCTATCTTTGAAAGCCTCAGCCACCAGATATCTGTTTACCTTGAAGCCCATGAAAAGAAGATACTACGTTGGGACAGATACCCAAGGAGCCTTACTATTTCCTGCACCCATCTGCACCCATCTGGTCTCCTGTCCAGAGACAGATGCATGGGCGACCTCAGAATGATTTTTATTTTAACCAATTTCATGAGAACAACCTTACTGAGCCCATTCAACCCCTGAGAAATACTAGAAAAATGGCTGCTTCAGACTACCACATTTCAGGGTAATTGGCTCAGTAGCTGCAGGAAGGATGCATCTGACACCCCCTACTCTACAAGTCTTCTCAAATCCCCAGGCGAGCAGGTCTTCTGTTTTCTGCAGGACCCCAGCTGACATTCGGAAAAAGTCACCAGGCTTCATAGATGGTAGGTCTGAAACAGCATTGAGAGATGCTAGAGTAAGTCTTCCCTCTCTAGTTTACAGGCCAGGAATAAAAGCTCAATTGAGTAAAATTCAACTAGAACTCTATAAGAACATACAGAGAACCACTTTGTTATGTAGGTTCTGTGGGCTGAGGTAACGATTTTCCGTTTAAAGTTAATTGTCTCTGGAATTTTGTCATACTAACAAAATGGTAACCAACCCCTACCATTGCTATCCAGGATCACTATTTGCCCGCAGACAGGTTGGATGCTTTACTTGGGATGTTAGTCCCCTGAAATTTATTTATTAGAAATTTAACCTCAAAGCACATATGTTGATGACACTTGTGGTATTTGGAGGTAAGCCTTTGGGAGGTTATGAGAGTGGAATGTCCACAGCATCATTATTATATTTATAAATGAAATATATATATGAAATATTTATAAGTGAAACCCAAGTTCAGTCGGCCTTGCCTTGCCATGTTCTGCATGTTATGATCTAGCAAGAAGACTCTTCCCTGAGGAAATGCTGTGTATTTAGAATTCTGAGCCTCAGGAACTGGGGACAGTTAAACTTTTTAAAAATGTATGTACCAGTCTTGGGCGTTTGCTATATAAATAGAGAGTAGTCTAATACTCTGACTCTCTGGCAGGTGCCCTTCTGAAAGCTTCATAGCTTATCATGCCCCTTGACTAATTCATATCAGTAAACATTTATCAATTTGCTCTTCAGGTATTAAAACAAAGCCTTTGATGATGTTTGGCAATTTCTGTGTGTGAAAGTTTCCCCATCACTAGTTTCAAGTTTTAAACATGATATCCGTGGAAGTAGCCTTGGGAGGAGAGTTTGACTACCAGCTCTAAGCATACAAGTCTATATAAACAGATCCCAGCAGGCCAGCACCTTAAGGCCTTCACTGTTTTCTTCCATGAGGATGAGAGCCGAGTCCCTCCACTGCTTCTTAAGCACTTCCAAGCTCAAGATTTTTATTTGTGCGAGTCCTGCCTGCTTTAAAACTCCTGTGTTTCCCGCTGGCACAGAAGCATCCACGGTACTTTGCGTAGTACTTGGTACATACATAGTGAGTCGTGTTTATTGGATAGATGAAAGAGTGCATGTGTGTACGCCTTATGTCTCATGAAAGAGGCTCTTGTGAGCAGCTGTCTACACAGTATGAAGCCAGGCAGAACATATTCACTGAAGATGTAAATGATGCATCTGGGAATGACTTCCCAAGGGTTGAGATACTGCTCAGTCTCATCTCATTGAAAGGCTGTGCCCAAGTGATCGGTAATTCATGTTTTCTCCATCCCGTGCTAATTTTCCTCACTTGTGAAGCCCCCGGGAGGCCTCCCTTAGTAGATGGCAACCCCCTGCAATGTGAAGGATATCTGTGCAAGCTGAATGTGAGAAGGGGGACAATAAAGCCATCAGGATAGTGGGTAGACAAGGCAAGGAGTGGTAGGATGGGGGATGGCGGAGGCTGAGTGACACTCAAGAGGGAGACCTGAAGGTTCCTAACTCGTTCTCTACATATTTTGAGGGTTGGAGGTAGGGAAAGTTCTATAATTAAAAGGATTTTCAAAGGTGGGATGATGCTGGACCATTTTTCTAGAAAATTACAAATAGCAATAGGTCATTTTGACTCTTTGTAATAAAAGACAGACATGAGAAGTGACAAGCTCCTTACAGTAGGGTTTGTCTCCACATGTACTAGGAGTATAATACTTGCTGAACAAACTCATGACTCGAGTTCCAGTCTGGGGACTAACATGATGAAAAGAAAGAATTATCTCTAAGGTTATTCTCTGACCTCCTGTTTATACCGTAACATACTCGTAGCTACCTAACCGCTCAAAATAAGTAAATAAATGTAAAATAAAAATGAAAAAGGAGTTAAAAAGTAAGGCTTCTAAGCCTCCAGAACACCCGTGGAAAAGAACCCGTGTTCTTGGCCTTGTCTTCTCTTGTCTCCCCACCTTCAAGGAACAGTCAAAGCTGGAATTCATGCCCAGCAAATATTCCTGTGCGACAATACAGACAGGAAGTATGGCGCTGACAGCTGCCTCCGCCTTTGCAGTCACTGGTGTCAGCTGAAGGGACAGGGACATCTTACTTCCCACTTCATCGAGTGAGCCTTAGGAACGGGCTTGCTCTTCCTTCTTTGCTTCACTGACTCCTCACATCACTTCCCAGTTTCCAAAGCACTTGGATGCAAGACCCAAGTGTCCAGAGCCAGCCAGATAGTTGGAGGTAAGAAAGCAGAAGTATCAGTATTTGTAGGCAAAATAAGTGGTTCTTTGTATGAATCCCTGATTCCCAAAGTTATGGATGAACGTCAGTGTGGACTGAATGTGGAATTCCAACTATCTCAGAAAAGGGTTTATGGTTTTCACCAATGCCTCTTAGCTGCACTAAGAGGTCCAGTCTTAATAGAATCAGGTTGCCATGAAAATGTCATGATCCTACAGTCTTTTGTTTGTTTGTTTGTTTGTCTGTCTGTCTGTTTTAGAGAGGGTCTCTGTGTAGTTCTGGCTGTTCTGGAACTTTTTTTACAGACCAGACTGACTTTGGTCTCACAGAGATCCACCAGCCTCTGCCTGGGATTAAAGGTGTGTGCAACCATGCTTGGCATGTAGAAAGCCCCACACATACCCAAGTGTGGGGGGAAGTTTCACAGCAGCTGCCTGAAGAGCAAAAGAGCAAACAGGAGAGCTTGGCCTAAGGCTGGTGATTTTTAAAAGTTATGAATCCTGACTATGAGAATCCAAAGGAACTTGGGCTGACAATGTAAAATCTTGGACTCAGCAGACCTCCTTTCTTTTAAATGGACAGTGTACACATTGTTTGGAAGGTTGGGAAGCATAGGCAAACCAATTTCAAACATAGTTTCCAACGCAGTGCTAAATCCATAAAGACTTCCCAACTGAAACCGAGTCCAGTTGTTCATCTGAGAAAAGTCTGCTTTTCACTCCACTTACTTTATTCTGGACCTTTTGAATGACCTTTCGTGTACTGGGAAGTGAACAACTTTTATCTGAAATACTGTCTGGGAGCTGAAGAAAAGGATTCCTGAGTATATTACTTGAAAACAGAACAGTGCAGTGCTTAGACAGGTTTCTCTCCTCAGACTGTTCAGTATCCACTGTCTACAGGTGGCTGACACTGTTTTTATTTTTAAAGAAACATTTTGTAAATCTCAGGGAGACAAGCTCGTTGTCCAACCAGGGTGAAGAGTTTGTGGTTCTACAGTGCTCTACATCCTGTCACTTGGCACAAGTGGTTATAGGCACAGCTTTCCTGTCTATTTTGTCCTTCTGTCCATCCATCTCTTTCAACTCCAGTGTTGGCGGGATACCCAGCACTTCCCTGTAAGCTCCCCTTCTGGAAAGAAGGATAACACTGCTTTTCAGAGAGGAACTCGGTCATCTCTATTCATGTGAACCTGGCTTTATAAAAAATGTTAGCCACACAATGAGGATCCTGGAGGAGTCTGGTACTTCCTCCGGAAGTAAGCAGGACTTACAGTATGTTCTCAGGGCTATGTGCCAACCATCTGGCTGAGATGATCTGGTTAATAGTCTGTCTGCCTCCTGGCTCCTGTCCAGTGCTAACATCATATCATGGTGTACACTACTGTGGAGAGTGAGCCTTTAATCCCAGTGCTCAGAAGGCAGAGGCAGGTGAATCTCTGTGAGTTCTGCCCCAGCCTCGTCTACAGCTTGAGTTCCAGGAAAGGCAGGGCTACACAGAGAAACCCAGTCTTAAAAAAGAAAGAAGAAGAAATAAGTAAAGATTGAGAGAAGGAAAGAGAGAAGGAAACTGAGCATCCATCAATGTGTCTGCTACGAAGTGATGGCATTCAATCTGAGAATGAAAAAGAGCAGCATGTTTTCCTTACTATCTGATCCCAGCATGTAAGTTGTTCATTTTGTCCTAGTTTGCTTTCCGTTGCTGTGATAAAACACTCTGACCAAAAGCAACTTGGGGAGGAAAGGTTGATTTCAGCTTACACTTCCATGTCATAGTCCACCAGTGACAGAAGTCCAGACAGTAACTCAAGGCAGCATCAAGGAGACAGGAACTGAATCAGAGGCCATAAGGAAACCCTGTTTACCAGCTTGTTTCATATGGTTTGCTTGCCCTGCATTTTATACCAGGACCACCTGCTCAGGGGTGGCTCCACCTACAGTGATCTGGGCCCTTCCATATACATCACTAATCAAGAAACTGCCCCCAGACTTGCTTAGAGGCCGATCTGATGGAGGAAACCCTCAAATGAGAGTTCCTCTTCCCAGATACGTCTGGTTTGAGTCAAGTGCACAAAAAGTAATCAGCACACATGACTATTTGTAAACAAATATACTTGTGGGCACAATATAACATTAGAAAAGAGAACAAAAAAGAATAGCATGATTTAAGAAGAAAATGGGCTATAGATAAAGGATGTGAGCTCTAAAGAGGATATAAAGCTAATTGGTTTTCTAGTTTAACCCTGGCATACATTAGAGGCCGACCTAAGATGTCATGTCTCAGAAGCTGTCCACCTTGTTTTATGAGACAGGGTCTCATTTGTGGGTTATTCTAGCTGATCAGTGAACTCCAAGTATCTGCCTGTCTCTGCCTCCCTTGCACTAGGATTACAAATGTCTGCCACCATGTTCAGCTTTCTCTATGGCAAGCCCCAATGCTTGCAAGGCAAGCACCTTGCCAAATGAGCTATCTCTCCAGCCCCAATTCTTCACTCCGAATCAGCACCTGCTTCTAATGCAGAAGTCACCCCTGAGTGGCCAGTCATGTAAAAAGGAAAGACAAGGAATCAGGGACATATGATTTCTTCTGACTCAATTTAGCTTTCTCCCAAGGGGTCTGCATTGCAATTAAAACAATGTCTTCACTCATTACTCAGTCAGTCAGCAGGATCTTCCAGTCAGTTTCTTGAATAGAGTATTTTTTTGAGTAATTATTATTTATCTCATTTAAAGAAATCATGAGACACCCATTCTTCCAAAAGTGTGACATTTAATTAAAAGAAAACACCTGTGTATATATGAAGTTGGGACCATTGGATTGCAATATCAAGAGGATGGACATTCGCTCTACTTTATTTATTTTTCCTGATCACTTTCCAAACTTTTCCCAACAGCCCCATCCCTCTTGTTCCTGTGTCCTTTAGTACAATGCTTTCAGAGATCAGTTTGTGCTTGAAATGGCTGCTCAGAGGCTGTTTCTGCTTCCAGTCTGCCTTTGATCTTAAGGTCTCCATTTTCATTGCAGCTAATCATGAATTCAGCAGATCTCAGGCTGCTGAGTTGAGGATCAGGGAAGTAACACTCCATCCCCCCAGCTCCCCAATGTCTTGTCAGAGCCCTTGTTCCAAGAACAATTGAAGACTTTATTCTGATCAAAGCACAGCCAGACAGATAAAAGAGACCATTCTAATTCCCAGATGATACTAGTTTTTGCTGAGCCTATTTCCCAGGGTAATTTCTGCTAACTACCTAAGTGTTGAATTTTAATCCTAATTATCTCAGCCTATGATGTTCATAGAGATCCAACCCTTTGAAACCTTCCCAACCATTTTCTAGTTTTCTACTTCCTCAGTTCCAGGTCATTTAAAATAGTGCTTTTTGCCGAATAATTGATGCTCTAGAAAATATTTCTCTCTGGTGATAAAGATGGGTAATTTTTCTTCTTTGTGATGGAAAAGTGTCCCAGATCAAAATGGCTTTTCAAAAACTTATTTTGTTGCTGGAGTAAATTTCCACTTAGGTAGACTATAACTCAAGGAACTTAAACAAAATGTGGCACATTTGGCAAAAAGCAACCAGGATGAAGGGCTCAGGGACTTTTTGGTCCAAAGGAAGGTAAACTGCCCTACTTCCTGGCTATAGCAGAGGTAGTGTCTGGTCATATGAGGAACAGAGTGATAGATCTTAGGATGAGGAGGAAACACATGTAGCATGGAGACAGAATGAGCTGTTTGGGAGGATGCACGAATTTTCTATGACCATGGCAACAAATTGTGAATTTAGCTTCTTAAGACAGCAACCATCTACTAATGCACAGATCAGGAGGTGTAAGGTCCAGACACAGTACACTTCACTGGATCGTCTCTGATTCTCACGGTGCTGAAACAGGGTACTGGACAGCCTGTGTTCCATCCTGGGATCTCTGAGGGACAGCTGAGCATCCAAGCTCACCTGGTGTGCCAAGTTCAGTTCCTTATGGCCATCAAGTGGTTGTTCTCTCACTGGCTGTGTCACTTATTCTCAGGGGCTACTGCATTCTTCCCCTACCTCATGCTTCCTGTCTGCCCCTTCTGCAGCAATGGCAGGCTGGGTCCTTCTCATAATCAGATATGGCCGGTTTTCCTTCTGCCTCATTTCTTAGACTCATGCTATCTGCAGTTTCTCTGAAAGGCTCATATGAAAGGGATGGGTGTAATCAGAGTGCTTGTAAGCATGTGTGAGGTCATGTTTGATCATTCTTAATAAGGGTATTTGTATGAGTGTGTGTGTGTGCATGTGTATATGTGTGTGTGTATATGTGTGTGAGTGTGTATGTGTATATGTGTGTGTGTGTATATGTGTGTGAGTGTGTATGTGTATATTTGTATGTGTATATATGTGTATATGTGTGTGTGTGTGTGTGTGTATGTAAGCTTATATGATTATTTTGACCCCACTTGGATAATTATCTCTTAAATTTAGGTTCCTATGAGAGGTCACCTTAGTTATATCTGCAGGTTCCTTTCATTTGCACTAGAGAGATTGCAGTGAGTTAGTTACCAGGATGAGGGAATCTTGTGAAGCATCTTCAGAATTCTGTCTACCTCATGAGCTCTCCATTCGAAAAGACAAAGATGACATAGAAGAGAGGAGACTGATACCAGCAAGAAGTGCAGAACTATGTAAGGAAAGACAAGGTCTTATACAAACCTGTCACAATGACTGGTATCATTGGTACTTTGGTCTAAATAGGACAAGACTACAGTATTCATACAGTATTTGGAACAATCCTGTAAAGTGAAGATTTGCCCCCACCCCATTGCTAGTAGAACACCTGCTGAGAGGCTCTAGCTGCACAGACAGCTGCTGGCACTGATGTTGATTCACACACACCCTCACAGAAGCCCAGATGCTCTTGTATCCTATTTGCACCATTCTGCCTTCAATAAAGATACTAGTGGAGAAAGGGACACAGGATCTGGCTCCTTCCAGAAACACAGAAAAATCAAATTGGTGATGTAGACATGCAGGTGGGCCCTGAAGTGTTGGTACAGACTCAGCTCTGGACAGGAAGGCTGGTAGCTATAATGTCTGGTTGCTCCACCTGTCATCTGTTGGGTCCTTTGATGCTGGGATTTCTGCCAAAGTTAGCAGATACTTACTGGTTCCAAAGGGACGTTAAAAGTCATGCTTCCTCAAAGGGTTCTCTGTAGAAGAATGTTCTTGATTGGTAGACGCTATTGTGACAATGGCAACTTTGGGGACAGGAATGACTATGTGTCATGCTGGGCTAACCTACCATGATCCACTTGAGTGGGAAGAGCAAACAAGAATGCCTGGTATGAAGGGAGAGTGGAGGTAAGATGGAGAACCTGGCGGCAGAAGGAGGCAGGAGGGAGGGATGTCAGGAGAGAGAAAGAGGGAGAGAGGGAAAGAGAGAGAGGATGAGAGAGGGAGCAAGACAGAACCATACTTGACACTAACAAAAGGAAAGAAGAGAAAATTGCATGATCCCTGGCTTCGAAGTCCTGGTCAGCCAGGGACTAGGAAAATGACAGTGGGACCTGGGACACCAGGAGAAGTGTTACCCCAAGGGGAAGGCACCAAAGCATGGCTCCTTTTCTTTTCCCATTCTTAATCCTTCTCAGAACACATGGGTTTTCTTCCTGCTACTTCCCCATCTTCTTGACACAAAGTGAACTCACCTTTTCTTTTCTTTTTTAAAAATTAGGTATTCTCTGTATTTACATTTCAAATGTTATCCCTCCCCCCCACTCCCATTGCCCCTCCCCCTTTACTTTTTTCCATGAAGATACTCCCTGTCCCAACCACTCTCTTCACCTCAGCACCTTGGCATTCCCCTACACTGGGAAAACACACCTTCACTGGACCAAAGGCTTCTTCTTCCATTGATGCCAAACAGTGCTATCCTCTGCTACATATGCAGCTGGAGCCATAGGTTGTATGTTCATTGGTTATTGTTTTAGTCCCTGGAAGCTCTGGAGGGTTTGGTTGATTGATAATGTTGTTCTTCCCATGGGGTTGCAAACCCTTTCAGCTCCTTAGTCCTTTCTCTAGCTCCTTCATTGGGGACCCCATGTTCAGTCCCATGGTTAGCTGCAAGCATCCTCAGTTGTATCTGTATGACTCCGGCAGAGCCTCCGAGGAGGCATCCATATCTGGCTCCTGCCAGTAAGCTCTGCTTGGCATCAGCAATAGTGCGTGGGTTTGGTGGCTACATATGGCGGCTCTGAATGATCTTTTCTTCAATCCCTGCCCCTCTATTTGTCTCTGTATTTCCTCCCATGAGTACTTTATTCTCCCTTCTAAGAAGAACCGAGGCATCCACATTCTGGCCTCTGGCGGGATCTTTGTGAGATGTTAGATAATGGATGTCATTGTCCTGCCAAAAGCCTTGACTTTCAGAAATCTTACAGTGATCAATATAATATGCCTCAAGTTGCACTCCACCTCTGGTCTCGTCTTCTCCTCTCTGCTCCCTCACTCTATGTTAGCCATACCTACCTTTACCTCTTTACCTATGAAGCATCTGCTTCTGTCTTGTTACAGTCTGATATGGTGTTTAGGATGAACGGTCGTCAAGGTCCCCAGTGGGCTGAGCAAACCACCAGATCTAGATCTTGCTCTGAAGAATGCTCCTTCCTAATCCTGCTTCCACCTTCTCCCCACCTGCTCCCCCATTTCTGTACTAACAACCTAAACCAGGGCCTGGCACATGTCAGGTGGGTGCACTGCCATCTTCTCCTGTCTCTAGACTCTTTTTATTATTTTCGGGGTATACCCCCAATAATCTTTTGCATTTTATCTCAGTGTCTACTTCCCCAGAGACCAAAACAAACCTAAGTACTGCTGTAAGCCCTTTACATACATTAATTAATCTAAACGTGTGACTTTTTTTCCCAGAGTTTTTAAAAATACAGAATCCCAGAGCATGAGAGTTAATTAATCCTTAACTTTTTGTTAGAAATATCACTCTTGGTTCTTAGTCTTAAGTCATTTTAAAAACAATTTATTCCCCCCTTGGACCTTGTGTAGCCTGACTTCCCTCTAAGGTTCTGCTCTCTCAGCAACCTGCTCTGCACACCAACGATCCGTTTCCTTTGCTCTCTTCCAACTTCACATCAAGCTATTGCGTCTCTACTTTTCCCTTAAATCCTCCCAGGGTCTTCTCACAATGCTTTGCCTCACCGCCCCCACCCTCCACCCCAGCTAGCCCCAAGTACTTTCTCCAGTGGGTTCATCCATTGTCGTGACATCTGACAGCATCTGCAGATGTCTCCTGGTGGCACAGGCTTTGTCACTTTCGTACTTTGCTACACTTCAGAAGATGCTCTCTAAGAAAAGCCATGTGAAAGACCAGAATCTGCCTGCTTAAGTTCAAAACACCAGCATCCTAGAAAGCCAGACAACCAAATAAGAAATGCCAATCATCAAGTGACTGTCCTAGTTTGCTCTCTATTGCTGTAATAAACTCCATGACCAATAGGAAGTTGAGATTTTAAAGCTCATCCTTAATGCAGTACCTCCTTCAACAAGGTCACACCTCCTAATCCTTCCCAAACAGTTCCCCCTACTGGGGACAAAGTCAAGCCTTTATGGCCCATTCTCACTCAAACTAGCAATGCTTAGTGACCCATTCCCACATGATCTAGTACCACCTACTAACTTAGGGTGGCAGGCATGCTTGGCTGGGTCCTCCCATATTAATCACCAATCAAGAAAATGCCCCTCAGACTTGCTCACTGCCCAGTCTGATGAAAACAGTTCCTCAACTTCTCCACTGTTGGTGGGGTTGCAAACTAATACAACCACTCTGGAAATCAGTCTGGCGATACCTCAGAAAATTGGACATAGTACTACTACCTGAAGACCCAGCTATTCCACTTCTGGGCATATACCCCAGAGACACTTTAGTACACAACAAAGATATATGCACCACAATGTTCATAGCAGCTCTATTTATAATAGCCAGAAGCTGGAAAGAACCCAGATGTCCTTCAGAAGATGAATGGATACAAAAATTGTGGTACATTTACACAATGGAATACTACTCAGCCACCAGAAACAATGACTTAACCAAATTCTTAAGAAAATGGCTGCATCTAGAGAATATCATCCTGAGTGAGATAACCCAGTCACAAAAGAACAGACATAATATGCAGTCACTGATAGTGGGATGCTAACCCCAGAGGCTCGCACTGCCCCAGAAACAACTCACAGACTGTATGAAGTCCAAGAAAAAAAAGAAAACAAAACAAAACAAAAAAAATAGTCATGCTCAATCCTTACCCACCAAGAACACATTGACAAATTCCGGGTTGTACCCTGTATTACATGTACTGTCTGTTCATTGTAAAAAAAAAAAAAAAAAAAAATCTTTACACACCAAGAAAACGTTGACTATTTCCAGGTTGCATCTTGTTTTACATGTACTTTATGCTCATTGTTACTGGTGGGATTTTTATCACACTATCAAACCTTTTAAAAAAAACAAGTACTGACAAAAATGTATTGTATAATTTTATGCAAAAAATGCTTAAAATCTGTACATTTATTTTTGTTTTGTAAAATAAAGCTGTTAATAAAATAAAATAAAATAAAATAAAATATAAAAGAAAACAGTTCTTCAAATGGAGTTCCTCTTCTGGCTACTCTAGCTTGTGTAAAGTTGACAAATTAAAAAAAAACTAGCAAGTACAGTGAAAAAAAATTACAATCCATGTGTCTCCCTTTCTTACTAGTCAGAGGATCATTTCAAATTCAAATAAACATTGTAAAATAGCAAAATAGAAAGAAGCAGGGGAAAGATGTGAGCACTGCTTAGGGTTAACAAGGCAAGCAAATGCTGGGACACCAGATACTGACATGAAAAGGAAGAAAGTTGAATTCTAACTCCATACTGTGTGTGTGTGCACATGAACACACATACACATACATATACATAATAAAAAATAAAATATTTAAACATTTTTTATATTATGTGAGAGTTAATACTACAAGACTCTTACCAGTGAACAGTGCGTTTGTGACTTTGGACAAGCAAAGATCTGACTGACACCAAAAGTCAGGGCACTGTACTCCACCCAAAGTAAAAACCTCTGTGGTGTCAAAGGGTGTTCTAAGAAGTGAAGAGATAACAAACTGAAGGAAAAAGAATCATCCATCCGCTGAGGCTTGGTATACAGAACATACAGAGAATGCTTGCAACTCTCCAGGCAAAATAAATACAAGACAATATTCAAATGCACACATTTTGAAACATACTGTTCAAAGGAGAACAATGGTCAGGAAGGACATGGAATGCTGCTAAAATTCACCACCCTTTAGAAAATACAGATCAAAACTGCAGTGGCAATCCATGTCACATGTGTGAGGATGCTTATCCATGTCACATGTGTGAGCATGCTTATCCATGTCACATGTGGGAGGATGCTTATCCATGTCACATGTGTGAGCATGCTTATCCATGTCACATGTGGGAGGATGCTTATCCATGTCACATGTGTGAGGATGCTTATACATGTCACATGTGTGAGCATGCTTATCCATGTCACATGTGGGAGAATGTTTATCCATGTCACATGTGGGAAGATGCTTATCCATGTCACATGTGCGAGGATGCTTATCCATGTCATATGTGTGAAGATGCTTATCCATGTCACATGTGTGAGGATGCTTATACATGTCACATGTGTGAGCATGCTTATCCATGTCACATGTGTGAGCATGCTTATCCATGTCACATGTGGGAGAATGTTTATCCATGTCACATGTGGGAAGATGCTTATCCATGTCACATGTGCGAGGATGCTTATCCATGTCATATGTGTGAAGATGCTTATCCATGTCACATGTGCGAGGATGCTTATCCATGTCATATGTGTGAAGATGCTTATCCATGTCACATGTGGGAGAATGCTTATCCATGTCACATGTGGGAGGATGCTTATCCATGTCACATGTGTGAGGAGGCTTATACTTTGAAATAAGAAAAGCAGTGAGAATGTGTAGGACTATACTCTCAAATCATTAATGCCAAAGCAAATGGGGCACTCTCTCTCTCTGCAAAGCAGTTGACTGAGTCTCGAAATCTCAAATGCAGGGAATGTAGGTCAGGTGGTGGAGTGCGTGCTTAGCATGCCCATATCTTCAGATTCTGTTCCAAGGATTCAAGTGGTAGTAGCAGGAGGATTAGAAGTTCAAGGTCATCCTCAGGTTTGTAAGGAGTCAGCTTAGAGGCCAGAGTCTGTCACAAACAAACAAACAACACAAAGAAGAGACATGTTCACACAAAAACCTATATATGGATGTTTATAGAAGTGTAATTCATAATAGGAAAAGGTAAAAACAGCACAAATGTTTATCAATTAATGGATAAATAAATGTGGTTTATTTAAACATTGAAATCATCTAAGATATATACTTTAGGCTGGAGAGATGGCTCAGTGGTTAAGAGCACTGACTGTTCTTCCAGAGGTAATGAGTTCAATTCCCAGCAACCACATGGTGGCTCAAAACCATCTTAATGGAATCTGATGCCCTCTTCTGGTGTGTCTGAGGAGATCAACAGTGTACATATCATATCAACAGTGTACATATCAACAGTATCACATTCATAAAATAAGTAAAATAAAATGTTAAAAAGAATATATATATATATATATATACTTTAAATTTACTCTTTGAGAATTTCATAATGCGTACATATAACACATTTTGATCATATCCCTGCCCCCTGTTTCCTCACTAAGTCCTCCTAGCCCCGAAAATATATCTCTGAATTTCATGTCTTTCTCTTCTTTTTAAAAAACAACCCGAGTCCAATGTGCAGTGTCTATGTACACAAGCATGTTGGCCCATCTCTGGAGCATTGGGGACCTACCAGGGACTCCACCCTTAAAACTGACTCTGGCTCTCCTAGCAGCCACAGTCTGAAGCTCTTCAGCTAGGGCTAGTCTCTGTGCTACACTGATGACTGGCTTGATCCTGTTCAGTCTTGTGCAGGCAACTAGGGCTGCTATAAGTCCATGAATGCAGCATCCCATCATATCCAGAACATACGGTTTTTCTCTAATTCTCCCAACCTCTGGCTCTTACCTTATTTCTGCCACCTCTTATGCTGTGTCCCCTGAGCTTCTTCTCTGCCCGGTGACCTCTTTTGAGCCTCTGTCTTAGCCACAGCCCACTGCATAGATGCTTCTCTGTCAGACTGAGAACGGTAAGTACCTTACGTATAGAAATGTGACTAGTTAAAGGATAATTTGGTAGTGTGCTTATTTAGCAAAACAATAGTATGTATGCTACAAAACTAACCAAGTCTTGACAGATGTTTCAGGATGGATGAAAATGTGTTAAATGGAAGAGGCCAGCCATAAAAGTCACATGTTATTTGATTTCAGTTATTGAAAACCAAAAGAAAAAAAAAGATGAGAAAAAAAAGGAAAAAGAAAAGTTATGGTTGCCAAGGGCTGGCATACGAAGATGGGATGGGGAGGAGGACTTCTGACAATGCAAATGAGATTTTTTTTGGGGGGGTGAAGTAAATGCCTTAAATTAGGTAACAGTTATGGTGGTATAAAATTACAAACTTCTAAAGCCACTGAACTGCACTTTTTAAGGCATTTTTTGCTGGTTTGTGTTTGAGATGGAGTCACTGTGGTCACAGAGATCTTCCACCAAGCCTCCCTAGGTTGTGTCTTAAAACAGTGACTTCCAAGGTAGCGAATTTCTGTTATCTAATAAAAAATAACTTAAAAAAAAACACAAGTTAAAAGAAGAACAAATTCAATATTCAACTTTGAATATTGTGACTGAAACAATGTGACTCAGATTCATTTTCCATTATTATGTTAGGAAATACTTAATACTTTGTAACGAATAGCATTTCATAGCTACAAAGAAGCAGTTTTATCTAGTTTTGTTTAGAGTATCAAGGCATAGCATGGTCATAACTTAAAAAGAAAACCTCCCGCCTCCAGCCAGGTGTTGTGGCACCTGCCTTTAATTAGCGCACTTTGAGGCTGAGGCAGGAGGTCAAAGAGATTGAGGTTAGTCTAGGTTACATAGCAAATATAAAGTTAAATAGCTAGTATACAACTAAACTAAAAATAAATAAAATAAATGAATAAATGTAAAAATTAATAAATAGGGGTTTAAGAGAACGCTCTATCTGAAAAATGTTTGCCACATAATCTCGGGAGCCACATAAAAGGCCAGCGTGGTGGTGAGTGCTTGTGAGCCTTGTACAGATAGCCAGAGCTGCAGAGCTTCGGCCAAGAAGCATCTTACCCAGGTCCCAATGAGAGAGCAGAAAATCAAAGTGGATGGCTCCACATGAGCCCACGTACACACATGTCCACCCTAAACCCACCCAGCCAATCATAACATAAAATAAATAGCTTTGCTTCCAAAAACTGACTCTATGTTTTTTTTACTTTTATATATACCTGTATAAATGCTGTTGGTCATAGAACCATTATCAGGACTTAACCACTGGCCACAACTGTACAGCCACACAAGGAAAAATTAGCTACCACAGAATAAGGTAAATTTACACACACACCAAAATGCCCACAATATGGTTTTTAACAAATGTATCAAGGTTGCAGTAATTTCCAATCCCAATAAGCTCGTATGAAATCCACACAGTCCAGGCATTATAATTATAAGGTATGTATCTAGACTGGGCAGATCTAGCACTCTAGCAACTTATTCCCCAGCTGTAAGACTCTTTGCTACTGGCGGTTTCTCGCCACGTGGTTCTGCTCCAGCACAGCTTTCTCCTTCTCTTCTTTCATCTTCTCCATTCCCTTCTCCTTCTTCTCTCTCTACCTGCTGCCATTGTCTAAGACCTCCCACCCTGCCTTTCCCCTCCACTGCCCAATGGGGAAAAGGCTCACATGAGATCACCAGTATGTGTTGGACTGTTCATCATGGGCAGCTCCTCTTTAGGAAGCAGAATTAACATCAGAATACAAACAGCATCAGGGCAACCCACAACATATCACAATAACACATATATATCTCCAAATGTACGTGTATTTACACACATATATGTCTATATTTTATAGATACTAAATTTAAGGTATGTTAAAGAGAACATTTGAGAGATAAAAATCAAAACGTCCTAGAATTCACCATTTATGTTATCCTGGACTGGACTTGTTTGTAGTTCTGTCTAACACGTGTTTATCATGTATTAATTTACAATAAAAGAAAGAAAAACAAATGTTCTGCCCTGTATCCGCTAGAAATTTATATCATCTTGTATCTAAGGAGGAAAACTAGGCTTTGGGAGTGAGAAGGTTGGGCTGAGGGACAGTAATCCTGCCACTCTGAGGAATGAGCAGTGGTGAACTTCATGGGGAACCATCAACTTCACGGCCACTGATGGCTTTCTGTGCACACCTTGCTGAACTTGAGGTGGGCGGCTTTCTTCGCGCCCTGAGAGCTGGCTTCTGTTTTGCCAGTGACTGTGTTACCATGAACTGGCTTAGGCATTGCACATAAAGGAATTGTTTTCTTCTCTTACTACTAGATATAGTGGCTGTTTATGGAATAGATTAAAATTGTTATGATATGAAGAGAGAAGGCTTTTCAATGTTCTCTTTCTTTATGAAATGGCTGGGCATACCATCATTGCCTCTGATTGATTGACACTATGTTATATGTGGTAAGACACAAGAGTCTGAGTGATGGACTTGTAAGGAGTTTCATCCCTGCTCCTTAAACAGGGAATCAGCGCACTGCATCAGTAAATGTAAATGTTAATATATGTCTTTCCAATGGGGTAGGTGATGGTTTCCTCTCTAATACGGTAATAGAGAGTTAAATACAGAGTTTGAACCTGAGATAAAATTCATGCCCTCTTAAACTGTAATTAAACTTGTACACATTTTGTTTTGCTTGCATGTTTAAGCTTGGGTAGTTTCACCTCTTTAAAAACAAAGCAAAACGCCAATAGTTGTTTTCTAATCTGAAATGAAGTTGGGTCAGAAAAGGGCAAAAACCTCTCTGTTTCAACAAGTTTTGGTAGAGAAATGAGAATGGGGTGGCTGGGGATCTTGACTAAGTATGGACCATGCATGTATGCATGTATGTATGTATGTGTATGTATGTATGTAATGTATGTATGTATGTATGTATGTATTGTTTGTATGTACATATGTGTATATATGTATGTATGTGTGTATGTGTATATATGTATGTGTATGTGTGTGTATATATGTATGTATGTGTGTGTATACATGTATATGTAGCATCTCAGCAGATAGGCCCTGCTGGCTACAGACTGCTGGGATGACTTGTACCATCATGAGAGGCTAGCCTTAAAGGGACTTTGAATGGATCCCTCTCTGCTTCCTTCAGAACAGCTTTTAAAATTTAGCTAGAATGGAATCTGGACACACCATACACAGGGATTGAAATATCACACATTGCCCCACAAACGCATACAGTAAGTGTGTCTCAAGGAATAAATGAGGACACAAGACCCGTGGGGTGACAGAAGAGCTATCACCAGGCAGCTTTCAAGTGCTGCCTTTTTTCTAGCAGCCAGCCACACCTCTGCAAAGTGACAATACAAACTGTCCACAGTTAGGAAAGAAGCCAAATAGCCTTTGCCCTCCAATCACAATGAACTTAAAAAAAAAATCAGTGCCTGGTCTGCTCTGTTTTAATACCTAGTTGAGTGGCATGAAGATGTGATGGTTTGCAACTGTCACACCTCTCAGATTCCTCTTAGATACCGTGGCTGCATGCAGTGGTCCAGACTCCTGGATGTGCTGCACTCTGGGTTTCAGACCAGGACTTGTACTTGCTTTAAATTCTTTCTTGGCTGTGAATTCTGCTCAGTTCAAGCAAAAGGGACACGTTATCCACCTACAGGCAGGGAGCATCCGAAAGTTCCTGTTGAGGCAGGCAGTCCTGTCAGGCTCTTTCATGGCCTCTGACAGGATCATTGTTGTTGTTGTTGTTGTTGTTGTTGTTGTTGCTGATACTGTTGCTGTTTTTCTTCAGTTTTTTGTGTTATTTACTGGCAAATTCCAAGTAAAATAGGCAACGAGGACTATGAAATGGTCGGTGACTGTGATGTCACTCCTGTTCAGGACACAGATTTTGATTGGCCTTGAGCATTTTTTTCAGACTGGATATGATATGACACACAGGGAAGCTGGAAAAGCAGTTCAGTAGATCTTAACAGCATTAACAAATAAAATCAAGTATAATAGAATGGAACATACTAGAGTTTGTACTCCACAGTAAAAGTAGGACTGTTTATGCAGTCCAAGTTCATCATGTGTGTGTGTTTTTGTATGTGTGCATGCGTTTGTATGTTTGTGTGTGTGCATGTATCTGTGTGTGCATGCTTGTATGTATATGTGTTTCTGTTGTATATTTAATATAAAATCAGATGCTCTCCTTATACTAATAGTCTAGAATCTAAGAGGCACTGACCTCTGACCTCATGCTGGTGCTAACAAGTCACAGTTCACAGCAAATCCAAGGTCTGTGAAAAGATCCAAAACAATATTTCAAGACCAAAATCATATGATATCAAATTTCATGTCTATATGGCATTATTATGATCTCATTTCTTTGTGTTTCGATGTTTTCTGTGGCCACTTCACTATGTTTGAGTGCAGCCATTAAGACAGTTACTTTAGAGCTCACACAGCTTATAATATTACCATATTTATAAAAAATGCCCTGATCTAAGAAGTTTTGTGTATGTGGTGAGTGTGTGTGTGTGTGTGTGTGTGTGTATATGTGTGTGTGTGTGTGCATGTTCATATGTACACATGTGTGTGGAAGCCAAAGGTCAGTCTTTGATGTAGTTCATCTAAGATGCCATGCACCTTTTTAGACACCAGGTCTCTCATTGGCCTGGCCTGGAGGTTGTTATGGGGAAGGCTGGCTGGCCAGTGGTCCCCAGGAATCACGAATCTCCACCTCCCCAGCTGTGGTGTAACAAGTACAGTCTAATATGCTTTCTGCATGGGCTCTGGAATCGTGACTTGAGAACCTTGTCTTTGCCAGCTGAACCTTCTCTGGGGAGGAAACTCAGTTTTATGATGCATTTTCACATCCGATATGTTGAATGCCTATGGAAAACAAATATTTGGGGTGTGTCATGGGCACTATTGCAGCTCCCCACATCCTGTGGAACACATTCTGTTCTGTGTGTTGCTTCCAAAGCTTCTATATCTTCTATCCTGGGGAGTTGGCCCAGGGTCTTTGGAGGAGCCTTTCCTGACCACACTGGGTTGGATGCCTTGTCCTTGGTCCTTGGTCAAGACACAGATATGCAGGTAAACTTTTTTGCATCGGATCTGGAGACAAGTTTCTGAACTATACCTTCATGCTAGAGGTCACCAGGCCTGGATCGCTCCAAACCTATTTCCATTCCTTCTGGGTACTGTTTGTGTCATTCCCATTGGGGTCTCCTGAGTACTTTAACCCTTAAGAACAAGAGTGGTGGCCAGAAAACACCAGAGACCTTCTGTTTCTGCAACCCATAGTGTTGGAGCTGTAGATGCATATGACCATGCCAGGCTTTTTATGTGGGTGATAGGGATTTGAACTCAGGTCCACATGCTTATCCACTGAGCTATCTTTTCAGCACTTGCTAAATTATTTTTAATCTTATCTGTTCACTGAGATTTCTATCTTAGTAATGAAGTATGAAAACACTTGTCATTCAGATTCTAGAAAATGAACACATTCGCCTTAATGTTAGAAATGATGTGTCATTTATTTTGATTCAGATTTATAATCTCTGGGAGTTAAATGACAATTTTATTTAAAAAGCAATTCTCTATAACAAAAAGTACTTTTTGTTATTATTTTATTTTTCACTTCAAACTTCATATTAATTATATATAAGAGTCAAGAAAAAGATAAAATTAACTCAAAACCCTACTTTTCATGCTATAAACCAGTGGCTCTCAACCTTCCTAATGTCATGACCTTTTAAAATAGTTCTCCTTGGTGTGGTGACCCCCAATCATAAGATTATTTTGTTACTACTTTATAACTGTACTTTTGCTACTGTTATGAATTGTAATGAAAATATCTGATGGGCATGATATCTGATAATCAACCCCCAAAAGGTTATAACCCATAGGCTGAGAGCCACTGTGTAAATATTTTAACCATTATGTCTGGTTCTCAGCTATTTATAATTCAGGGGGTAAGTCTGATTGCCATGAAGTTTTTGAGTCCCAATATTAATCTAAATTAATTTAATTCAATTTTAAGACAGGCTTGTTTTTAGTCATGATAATCTGCAACTGAGTCCTCATGCTCATATACGAAGACTCAAGTATTTTAAAATTTTAAATTTTAAAATCTTTGAGAGCCCAAGATGACATCCTTAAAATTAACATAATGAAATAAATAACACACTAATTTAACTAATAAAGCATAATGAATAAAGGCCAGCAGCTGGCTTCAGGTGACGATGATGCAGTTGGGCCACTAGACACGGGGCTGGTAGGAGTCTGAGAATGTCCAGGACTGACTGAGTAAACAGGGTAAGAAAGTTATGTTAGGGCAACTTTCTAAATGATACAAATGACTCCTTTCCAATGCTTACCACTTCCTTTTCAAACTTCGTGAACTCTCTGTCAAAATAGAGCATTTTTTTTCCTAGCGCCTGCAAAATTAGAGCAAATTCAGATGCTATTTCCTTCTTGTGACTTGAATCTTCTCTTAATGATGAACTAAGGAAGTTTGTCCTTGGAGTCATTCTCCACTGCTCTGTCACGTGAGCAACTAGCCGGTGTGCAGAGCTGTTTGTTCTCGACGTGTTCTCCAACCCTCTGTCACATGAGCGACTGGACTAGCCGGTGTGCAGACTGGGCTGCTCAGACTTCTCTTCTTATGAGGAGCCTTTCCTTCCCCTGTCCCAGGGACTGCCTGATGGCTTTCTGAGAAGGCCACACTGATTCCCTATGCATTGCAGGTGTGGAAGTTTGCCAAATTCTCACCAACATGGACTTTTACAAAATTTCTAGATCTTTGCAGAGGTCTTCTTCAATTTCCTCTTCACAGACTTGAAATTCTTGTCATACAAATCCTTCACTTTCTTGGTTAGTGTCACACCAAAGTATTTTATATTCTTTGTGACTATTGTGAAGGGTGTCAATTCTTTAATTTATTTATCTACCTGTTTATCCTTTGAATAAAAGAAGGCTACTGATTTGTTTGAGTTAATTTTATATCCAGCCACTTTGCTGAAGTTGTTTATCAGTTGTAAAAGTTCCCTGGTGAAAATTTTGGGGTCACTTAAGTATACTATTGTTAGAAAAATGATGAAGAGAGTAGAGGGGCAAGATATGACCCATGGAGGTGAGGCAAGGCCTGGGGGCAAGGGCCTCTGGGTGGCCCATATTGGGAATTCCTTCCCTCATGGGAAGCCACATGATGGTATAGTACAGAATAGAAGTTATTTGGGTCATGGGGGAGTTAAGAGGGTTGTAGAGGCATAGAGAAATAGAGAGAGAGGATAGGGAAAAAGAAGTAGAAGAGTAGAGGCCAGATATGAACACATGGAGAGAGAGGAGGGAAGGGAAGGGGAGAAAGGGTAAGGTGGGAGAGCAAGAGAAAGAGGGCAAGAGATAGCAAGAGAGCGAAGGGGAGGGAGGGAGGAAGGGAGGAAGGGAGAATGAGAGAGAGGGAGAGAAGGGTGCAAGCAGCTCCATTTATTTATTTATTTATTTATTTATTTATTTATTTATTTATTTATTTATTTATTTATTGGTGTCAGGTAACTAGAGTAAAGCATACCTGACCATTGCCAGGTAACTGAGGGGTAGGGTTTACAGAATCTCAACAAGTATCATGTCATCTGCAAATAGTGATCTTTTGACTTTTTCTTTTCTGACTTGTATTTGCTGTCTGATTGCTCTGGCTAGTACTTCCAGTACTATATTGAATAAAGAGGTAGAGAGTGGGCAGCCTCCTCTAGTCCCTGATTTTAGTGAGATTGTTTCAAGTTTCTCACCATTTAGTTAGATGTTGGCTACTGGTTTGCCGTATATTGCTTTTACTATGTTTAGGTATGAGCCTTGAATTCCTGATCTTTCCAAGACTTTTAACATAAAGGGGTGTTGAATTTTGTCAAATACTTTCTCGGCATCTAAAGAGAGGGCCATGTTCTTCTTTTCTTTGAATTTGTTTATATAGTAGATTACATTGATGGATTTCCATATATTGAACCATCCTTGCATCCCTGGGATGAAGCCTACTTGATTATGGCAAATGATTGTTTTGATATGTTCTTGGATTCGGTTTGCAAGAATTTAATTGAGTAATTCTGCATCAATATTTATAAAGGAAATTGGTCTAAAGTTCTCTTTCTTTGTAGGGTCTTTGTGTGGTTTAGGAATGAGCATAACTGTGGGAGAAGTATTTTTCTAAACAATTGATAAAAGTGTCTTTTGTGTTTCCAAGTTCCAGAGTTTTAATTTTTTTCATGTGTGGGCTTAGTGATTGGGGACAGTATCTTAAAGGCATAAACAAAATACCATGCAAGCTATTTGTCCAGATGACAGAGAAAGAATTCGTACACTGTTACTAATATCTTTTAAAAATACTTCAGACAAAAATTAATCAAAACAGATGGCAAAGGACACTTTATACTCATTAAAGGACAAATCCATCAAGATGATGTTTCAATTCTTAACATCTATGTCTCATCGGCAATCACATTTGTAAAAGAAACATTAGTAAAGCCTAAATCACCTATTCAACCTCACACATTAATAATGAGAGATTCCAGTATCCGCCTCTCTCCAGTGGTCAAGTCATCTAGACAAACAGAGACTTGCTGTATCTAACAGATGTTTTTTAAGTAAATGGACCTACCAGGTAGCTACAGAACATTTTTTCTAAACACAAAAGATTAGCTAACACCAACACTCTTCAAATTATTTTAGAAAATAGAAACAGAAGAAACATTTCTAAATTCATTTTATGAGGCCATAATTGAAATACTGGCACACTTAATCCAAGAACATATCAAAAAGACCATCTACCATGATCAAGTTAGCTTCATCCCAGAGATTCAGGAATGATTCAACATTCAAAAATCTGTCAGTGTAATCCAGAGTATAAACAAACTGAAGAAAAAACCCCCACATGATTGTCTCATTAAATACTGCAAAAGCCTTTGACAAAATCCAAGACTCCTTCATGATAAAAGTCTTGGGGAGATCAAAGATACAAGGCACCTAGCTAAACATAATAAAACAATATATAGCAAACCTATAGACAATTTCAAATTAAATGGAGAGAAAATCAAAGCAATTCCACTAAAATAGGGAACAAGATAAGGTTATAGACACTCTCCATATCTATTTAATATAGGACATGTAGTTTTAGCTAGAGCAATGAGCAAGTAAAGGAGATAAAGGGAATATAAATTGGAAAGGAAGAAGTCTAAGTATTGATATTTGCAGATGAAAGGATAGTATATATAAACAACCCCAAAACTTCTACTAGGGAACTCCTATAGCTGATAAACACCTTCAGTGAGGTGGCTGGATATTAGAATAACTAAAAGTAAAAAATAATAATAAGCAGGGCCCTCCTATTTACAAACAACAAATGGGCTAAGAAACAAAATCAGAGAAACAACTCCCTTCACAATAGCCACAAATAGTATAAATTATCATGGGGTATCTCTAACCATGCGAGTGAAAGTCTAGTATGATAAAAACTTCAAATCCCAGATAAAACAAATTGAGGAAGATATCAGAAAATGGAAAGAGTTTCTGCTCATGCTCGTGGATAAGGAGGATTAACATTATAAAAGTGGCCATCTTACCAAAACCAATTTACAGATTCAATGCAATCTCCATCAAAATTTTAGCATTATTCTTTGCAGACCTTGAAAGGATACTCAACTTTATATGGAAAAACAAAAATCCCAGGACAGCTAAAACAAATGCTGTACTACAAAAGAACTTCCAAGGGTGTCAGCATCCCTAATTTAAAGCTGTACCTTAGAACTATAGTGTTAAAAAAAACCACATGGTCTTGGCATAAAGACAAACGGGTTGATCAATGGAATAGAACTGAAAACCCAGACATAAATTCATACTTGAATGAACACGTGAATTTTGATAAAGAAGCCAGAAATATACAATGGCAAAAAGAAAATATCTTCAATAAATGGTGCTTGGTTAACTGAATATTTGCATGTAGAAGAATCCAAATAGATCCCTATCTATTACTCTGTACTAAACTCAACTTCAAGTGGATCAAAGACCTCAACATAAAACCCAATACATTAAATTTGATATAAGAAAGTAGAGAATAGCCTTGAATGCATTGGCACAGAAGACAGCTTCCTGAACAGAACACCAATACCACAAGACTAAGATCAACAATTAGTAAATGGAACATCATGAAACAGAAAAGTGTCTGTAAGACAGAGGACATTGTCAATAGGACAAAATGGCAATGTACAGAATGAGTTAATATCATCACTAGCTCCAAATCTCACAGAGAAAGAACTCAAGAAATTAGACATCAATAAACAAAATAGTCCAATTTAAAAGTGGGGTACAGATCTAAACAAAGAATTCTCAACAGAGGAATCCCTCAGTGATAGGGATTGTGACTGGGACACATAAGCCAACCAACGAGTTTTTGTTGTGGTATCTTTGTCACAAACCCACCCTAAATCAGGGCCATAGCTGGTGGCAGCCTATATACAGGTCATGGAACAAGGGAGTTCCTGCTTTTGCCTACCTGCCCTCATTCTTGTAGGTAATTTCCTCTCTCCTATTGCTGAATCTTTTTTTCACTGGCATTAGAACCTACTTCTTTGGGATTCCAAAGAAGACTCAAGATCAGCTGTGACTGTCAGACTGATGATTGGATTCTTGACTTTCCATTGGAAGACAGCCATTGTTGGACTATCCAATCCACAGTCTGTAAGCCAACACTCTAATAAATTCACTTTTTGATTATACAGAGAGTTATTCTTTCAGCTATATTTCTCTGTAGAACCCTAACAAACACCCAGAAAACTTAGGAAGTAAACAATTCTTTTGTTTAGAAGAAAATTCTCACAAGTCTAAACTGAAAACAAAATGCCAAACCATAATTGTTGATTGTTTAATTAATGAGGGCCCAAGGCTAAGAATAAGGTTAAAGGGGGGGGGTGATGGTATGTCAAGTTGGCCCAGTAGGTAAAGGTGTCTACTGCCAAGCCAATAATCTGAGTTTGATCTCTGGGACCCACGTGGTGGAAGGAGAGAATCAACTATGGCAAGTTGTTCTCTGACCTCTATAATTTCATTGTGGTACATGCACCCACATACATACAAATGCACACAAAATAAGTACACAAGAATGCAATAGAGATTAAATTAAAAAGAAAATACACAACCTTGTCTTCCTTCTTCCCATCAATTCTCAGTACCATCTCATGTCCCTAAGTTTGCTGACTCAGAAACATGTTTGTCCTATATGGTGAATGTTTGGTTTCAGACACCAGAACAAGGGACTATGGCGCATATCTTATACATCAAAGCAGACCTGGCTTCCAGGTTCTCCTAGCATCCCTCAGTCCCTACCTGACATACTCTGACCCCAACCTTGAACTTTCCAGCCTAGGAGCTGGGCTACCCTTCTCCCAGAGGCTCTTCCCTACATAATCCAGACATTTTTATCTCTGTCTGTCTGTTGGTCTCTCTCTCTCTCTCTCTCTCTCTCTCTCTCTCTCTCTCTCTCTCTCTCTCTCTTCCTCTCTTTTTGATGGTGCCCCCTTCTCTCTTTCTTTCTCCCTCCCCTTCTATTCCTTTCCCCATGGTGACTTCTCTGTCTTTGGTTCTCAGAGCCAGTAAACTCACCCACCCAAGAGCAGCTTCCCAGTAAACTTAGCTTTAATAGCTAATCTGGCTTAAATTGGCTCATTTCACCGATGATGAAGAAATAACCTATCAGTAAACTCCAAGCTTTTAGGTGACACTGGACATATAGAATCCATATAAAAATTCATGCACATAAAAAAGAAAAGATTTACATTTACGTTTCTTTGAGACAGCATTTTCCTTGGGAGGCCTCATCCGGGAGCTTCCTCACAGTTCTCAGGTTCCCATGCCTTCCTTTCTTTCTGCCACAATTGAGTGAATGAAATCACTCTGCTCCTGGCTCCCAGAGACAGAAAACTTCTTCCCCTTTCAGCTTTGTAGAAACTGGAGTCTTGCCAAGGGGTCTTTGATATCACATTTTCTCCATTATAGAAATCATATAAAATCAGCAGTTATAAATGTCCCGGGAACTAAGCAGAAATTTATTCTAAAGAAGACCAAATGAGAGAAGCCAATCAGGCCTAAAAAGCTGTAGCCACCAATGGTGATTGTTATGTGAGCCATAATCTAATATTTATATAGAAGATAATTCATTTTTTAAGCTTCTTTGTGTCTTATTCCCAGGTTTCTACTCTGAAAATCTTCCTTGGCACACAGTTGTCTCTAGATCATGTCTGTGTTATATTTTCCAGCACATTCACCTTGCTCAACTGTCTTCTTAACACTAGCTGTCAGGAATGATAAGGTATTATTAGAACATTATCTCATGTGATCTTGTATAATAAAGGATTTTGGTAAATCTAGACAGATAAGAATAACCTAATTTGAGTTTAAAAGTCCTTTAATGTGTACATTTAGAGCTCATCATGCTGATAGTGTGGGAAAAATAAAGACAGATCAAGTACCTAGACTAAAATACATTAGATTTGAGCCTACAATGTGTCTGGTAATGATTTGGACTCTAAAAGTCTAAGGCAGACATTCCAATGAAGTGTGATTCTTCAATCTGGCTATATAGTAGAGACACTTGAAATATCTATCTATCTAGCTGTCTGTCTGTCTGCCTGCCTGCCTCCCTATCTATCTGTCTGTCTGTCTGTCTGCCTGCCTGCCTCCCTATCTATCTATCTATCTATCTATCTATCTATCTATCTATCTATCATGTGGTTCACAACTTTCTTAACATTACAATCTTTTAAGACAGCTCATCATGCTGTGGTGACCCTCAGCCATGGAATTATTCTGTGACTACTTAATAACTGCAGTTTCTCTACTGTTATAATTGCAATGAAAATATCTGATATGCAGGGTATTTAATATGTGACCACCAAAGGGGCCAGGGCCCACATGTTGAGAACTGTTGATCTACCATTTATCTCTTCTCTGCTGTACATGTATACACACACATCAATTCAATGCCTGCTTCTATTCCTATATTTTTTAATCAACTTGTTAGAGTGAGGGTTATTTTAAGTTCCCTAAGTGATCTGTCCATGACTGAAAGTTAAAAGGCATTGCTTTGAAAAAAATATATGATATTAAAGTAATTTTTGTTGGATATTTTCTTTGCTTACATTTCAAATGTTGTCCCCTTTCCCAGTTTTTCCTCTGGAATCTCCCTATCCCATC
The DNA here is from genome assembly GCF_963924665.1 of Micromys minutus. Classification (NCBI taxonomy): domain Eukaryota; kingdom Metazoa; phylum Chordata; class Mammalia; order Rodentia; family Muridae; genus Micromys; species Micromys minutus. The sequence goes on along the minus strand of NC_137982.1, from coordinate 24,132,197 downwards.
CCCCTCCTCCTAAAGTAATTTATACATAAACTATTGGGCCAATTTATTTTGACTGGTGTAATAATAGAGAACATATTTTTATGCTTTTGAGAATATGGCCTTTATGTATTCATGACATCACAGTGAATCATCAGTAAAGAGTCCTGAAGACCTTCATGATGACATCTGAGCAGCTATAACCTCTTTTCTAGAGCTTGATTTCTAGAAGGAGGTACAGTATATGTTAACTAACATATGAAAATGCATGGGTCCAAGCATCCCCTTTTGTTAGTTTATGCTACCATATGTCATCTCATTGCAGCTGCAGTCAAGCTTCCCAGTTACCAGCTTTTCCTTTACCCCACTTCTTAGCTCATTCCTCCTGTAATCTATCTTTGCTCTTAATGCTTCAGCATCCCTCAGACTTTCAAGTACTCATTATCAATAAACTCTTGGCCTTATTAATATATAGCTGGTTGAGAATCATTGTGATTAAGGAAATTATATGTGGTGCCTACCACTTGGCCTTAATTTTTCTGATACAAAAACTTCCCTGGGGTTTGGTTTATGAAAGATTGACTTTATTGTCCATAGTTTGACATACTGAAAGCAATTATGATCACCTGGGGAAATGCATTTGAGGATTAGGAATGAAATAGTCAGGGCCTGCTGCAACAAAATATGACATCTTGGGTGACCTAAGCAGTAGAATGTGTTCTTTCATTATTCTGAACTCTAAAAAATCCAAGGAGCCAGAAGAAGTTTACTTTCTTTTAAGACTGCAGAGAAGAATCAGATCGGTATTCTCCCCCTAGCTTCAACTGGTAGACCAGTAGTCTCTAGTATTCTCTGGCTTGCAACATGTCAACTTAAGCCTTGCATTCTCCTTCTCTCTCTGCCTCCTCCACTTCTCCAGTTTCTCCTTATGTAAGAACACTAGTTGTACTTGATTATAGCCATCTAATATATAATTCTCGTTGACTGCCTCTCTAAGGCCCTATCATCTGTTAAAGATTGAGGTATTAGAATTAGGACTTTGATTATGGAAAAACTGTTCAACCTGACGTGATTTTTTTTTCTGTGATGTCTAAGGTGCAATGGTTTATATTTCGCTTCCTTAAAAGCTGGCTTGATAACACTATCTGTGGTTCCTTCCAGTTCATGATGCTTTCTTTGACATCACAACTGTGGTCTCACTTGGTATTGTCTTCTTTCAAAGGAAACATCATTTGCTGTAGAGAGAAGAAACAGATACTTGGTTTCAAGAACTTGCCAAGTCTCAGGAAAGAAAAGCTCACTATAGCAGTAACATTAGTTTCTGTTATTCTTCCCCATTCCCTACTCCCCACACCTTTTCCCAAGCTGCCACTCTGGCTGACATTTTCATGACTTTCCTGTTAAGTAATTTGGGTTAAGTCACTACTAAGTTAAGTTCCTACTGCTTTGGGAAAACCAAGGAAGCCACTTATCCAGGTCTCACAAATAACTCAGATGCTGGGACACACTGCTTTGAATTCTCTGTCCCCTAAAGAGGAAGACAATCTCTATCAAGGGATGGGTGGTAGTCTCATCTGAGAGTAAAGAGGTCAACAGTATGAGCAGAAATGGCATAAATGAGGAAATGTGGTCCAATGAGGCTGAAAATAAGTAGGAGAATTGCCATAGCACCCAGGAAGCTGCTTGAAGCTTTGGTTCATATTTGCAAATACATTGGTTTTTCTTATTGGCTTCCTGCATTTAGAAAGCACACCCATAGCTGTTTCTAAGAACGGGGCACAAAGCTGCAAAGTGGGAGGTGGTTTTTGTGGTTCTTTTGATTTTTTTCCCTTTTCATTTTACCTTTGCTCATAACTAAACCATCTATGGTCATTGTTTAACCTCGATGTTATAATGTCAACCAAAAAAAAAAAAAAAAAAAGATATATTTTGCTTCAGGGAAACTTTTCATAAGATACCTAGAAGCTTATAAAAGGTCACCTCCCAATATGTATGGAATTCCTCTAGAAAGATAAATGGTGATGTCAAAAAACTACAAGTAAATTCTAAGGGACCTATGAGAGATCAAAGCAGGAAATCACGCTGTGTTTGAGAAGATTTTAGAAAACAATGTAAACCAATGGGTGTGGTAGTTTTTACTATGTTGCAAAAATACCTCTTACTTAGCCCCTCTGATTTCATTTTCAATCTGTCAAACAAGGAACATCACTTCCATCCAGAGGTGAGAGACTAAACCCACTACACATGTGAGCATACAGAGACTGAAGTGAGGCTTGTTGTATCTAGTTTTGCCATGTTGGTCATCGTCTCTTTGAGGTCTGCTCTTTTCTGAAGGGAAATGGAGTATATCCAGGGAAGAGGAGAGGTGGGGGAGAGCTGGGAGGAGTGGGGGGAGAAAATTGTGGTTAGGATGTATTGTATGAGAGAAGAATCCATTTACAATTTAAAAAAAAGAAATTAACAACAACAAAATGCTGGAGAAAACACTGGCCACTTTTCCAAAAGATGCAAGTTTGACTCCCAACACTCACAAGGAGGTTGATAATTGAATGTAGCTACTGTTCCAGGGGATCCAATGCCATCCTCCAGCCTTTGTGGGTATTACATATATGTAGTACACAGATATACACGTAGACAAAATCGGCTTACAGGTAAATTTTTTATCTAATGCCTTATCAATTGAGTTTCCTTTCCAACTCTACATTGTAACTTGTTTGATATCAACTTCCCATTGAAAACTAAAACAGCTAGATTAAAAAATAATCTCTGTTTTTTAGAATAATCAGAGAGTTAGCAAGGTAGACAGGAATAAGGGCTAATGTCCTAGAGACAGTGAGCATGTATCACAGTGAGCCACAGCAGGGGACTCATCTGCTACACTCCCAGGCATTTGCTAATTCTTAGATGAGAGACTGAGAACACAATCTGGAAGGATGCCAAAGACAAGGCACATAGGGCGTCCCGTAGTAGCAGATATAAAAACTGCTTTTTTGAATGGTCTTGAATATGGTACTGTGGAAATTTGGAGTAAAACACACACTGGCATTGTTACTCTTTGGGTGTAAGAACCACAGGATCTGCCATCTGGTTCACTATCTTGCTGCCCTTAGTGTCTAATAGTAAAGGGGCTTGGGTAAAGACCTCAGGCTGGCAGGTGGGATCCTTTCAAAAGAAACATGATAGGAGAAAAAGGAAGATCCCAAAATAGGTCAGTCTGAGTTCAACAGAAATCTAATTCCACAGCAGCTTAATCCAAGACTAGATTAAGGCAAACAACCCTGTATCACAGTCTTCCAGAAACAAAGATTAACTGTGAGAAAACAGTCTTCTCCAGAACTTCCATACATCCTCAAGTCGTTATCTCACAGTGTAAAGGTTTGTGTACCTTTTCCAGCCTGATCTTTTGGGTCTCCCGTGAGATATGGAAAAACAGCACGTGCCTCTGGGTTTGCTTCCTTACTAACTGAGCTGGTTTCTAGCTTTCAAAGTCTCTGTCCTTAGAGCGTGTCTAGTCTAGGCCCAGCCACTTCCTGGTCACCCTGCTGGTGATGAAGCAACCCTGGTCATGTGGTAATGGGGACAGCTGCAGGGGGGATTCCAGACATTGGGTACACATACTAGGGTCAGAGCACAGCCTCAGCCAGTGGCAACAGTATTAGCAGGAGCACAGCCAGGTCCTATAGCTAACCAGCCCCCAGCATCTTCTTCCTCTAAAGAGTCTCTCAAATCCAGAAACTAGAGAGCCCTTCTCTTTGCCCCTTTGCCTTGGTTTTGGTTGCTTTTCTGATCATCTTCAAGAGGTTTACCTCTTGTTTACCTCTGACCCCTAAATGCCTCCTCAAAGGGAGACCAGCAAACACCTGACTTAACATTTCTCTTTTCCCCTTCTTTCCTTTCGTGTGCATGCATGTGTGGTATTCACAAGGACATGTATGTTCATGTCTGGGGAGAGCATGTATGTATGTGCTTGTGTGTGTGACAGAGGTGACATTGAATGTCTTCCTTGGCTATTGTTCAACTTATTGAGATAGGGTATTTCACTTAAATCAAGAGCTTGACAGTTCAGAGAGTCTAGGTCGCCAGCGTACCTGGAGGATTCCCTGCCTCTGCCTTCTGAGTGCTGAAAGTTTAGGGGAACCACCACCCTACTTGGCATTTACATGGGTGCTTACAATCCAAACACGGATCCTCATTTGCACAGCAAGCACTTTATTGACTGAGGTAAGCTCTAACACTTATCAACCTACAGGAGAGACAGCTTCATTCAAAAGAGCTCTGTCTACTTCAAGTTAAATTAGTGTTGGCTTCCTTAGTGACCACTAATCACACACTATTAGTCACTAAAGACAGAGAGGCTGCATGAAGAACAAGCTATAGAGAAACCACACCACATGACAGCCCTGTGCTTCTTAAGCCCACAGAATAAGAATTTTGCCAGATTTCTCACAGTCCTATATATGAAGATGGCCCTCAGTGTTTCCTTGACACAAGTGGATGATAAAGCGTACAATGGAGATGTTAAAATTGTGACCATTGATAAGTTATGTTCAAAGGCACTAGGCTGTCAGCATCAGGCCCCCCACTGCAGCCAAGTCTTTTCTGGTGCTCACTCATTCATGTCTGAGGAATGACAGGAGATGCTACTTGGTTGGTATTACAATCTCTGTCCTCCAGCTCTTCCCTTCAGCCAGAAGTCTCCCAGACAGAAATGGAAAAGATGCTGGAGCTGTTTCCTTCGCCATTTCCCTGACCTGACTGGTATGTGTACCCAATGTCTGGAACCCTCTCTGCCGCTGTCCCCATTGTCACAGGACCAGGATTGCTTCATCACCAGCAGGGTGAGCAGGAAGTGGCTGGGCTGAGACTTTGAAAGCTAGAAACCAGCTCAGTTAGTAAGGAAGCAAACCCAGAGGCATGTGCTGTTTTTCCATATCTCACGGGAGACCCAAAAGATCAGGCTGGAAAAGGTACACAAACCTTTACACCGTGAGATAACGACTTGAGGATGTGTGGAAGTTCTGGAGAAGGCTGAAGGACAGAGTCCTGCTCCTTTCTCTTGTCCTTTTCTATGATGGATATATTGTCTTCTACTCTATCGTTTTATCTCCATGGCCTTGCCTCCTGACATTCTCTGAGGACAGATGTGGGGAAGTTTCTAGAAGGTTTAGGAGCCTTCTCGCATCGAGCTAGTTCCACAGAAGTGCCTGTTTCATCACAATAAGCCTCTGCAGGCTTTTGGGGTGTGTGGGGTGGTGCACAGTCAAAGCATGTGCACTTACCCACACTGCTGCTCCTGGCTCACTCCCAATCCTGAACAACAATGGGCCTCCTGAGGACAGGTTCTGTTGCCATGGTCCAGAAAGCTCCTATTTTATTTCAATATGGAAACCATTTAATAAACCAGGACAGCCTGTGGTCAGGCAACCCTGCCCACACACGGTCCCCAGAGCTTTCTGTACACTGCCGTGGGCACAGACACTTGTCTTGAACATGTTGGTTGCTACTTCAGTGCCTCCCACTTCCCACCCCACCTGCAGGTCTGGTGATCTCTACCGGTCTGTGGCTCCCTCTAACTGACCACTGAGAAGGTGAGACAAATTGGCTTTTGGGTGGCATGAGCTGGCTTTCAGTGCTCTGTGATTAGTCTGTTTCTATAGAACAGCATCTCTCCTTTATACACTTTGGTACCCTACTTCTCAGCACACAAAGATGGTGGCGGTATAGTGCCAAGACCCGTAACTGAGTTATGATGCCTGCAATCACAGAGTCAGGGGCAGAAAAGGCATATGAAGAAGAATGGTTTTTCTTTCTTCTTTTCTCTCTGTTTTCCAAAATGTTTTTTTTTCCTTTTGGAAGAGAGGTGCCAGGACATCCCACCCCGAATCCTCTGAGTGGAAGGCTTGAATGCAACTCTAGGAACCATTGGGAAGCCTCCCTCCCACCTATGTGACCTGGCAGTGTGCCAGTGTGTCCTCTAAAATTAGACCACACAAGTGTTGCTTCCTTTTGGCTACAAAGCCTGGGTAAGTGGCTCAACCTCTCCAGTTGGAGATGTTTTTCACTTATAAAAGAAACACAAGTCCCCATCTTGTAGGCTCACTAAGAAGATGGACCAAGAAAGCCCAGGGGAAGCTTGCAGCCCTGGTGTATATGCAGAAGTGCTAAACAAAATAAGCTGGACAAACACTTGTTTTCTTTTACCTTTCCTGAATGGGAACCTTTGCTTTGCCCTGCAGATATAAAAGTGAATGAGAGAAAGCCAAGATCTGGGAAGAGAAGATAAGAAGAAAAAAAGAGGGGGTCTGGAGGAGGGGGAGCTGGACTCTGGGGGTGCCAGGGTCTCTCACATTCATTAAATGCCTCTGGGTGCCATACAAGAAAATGAGTCTATCCCCCCAAAGATGCTTCAGGGGCTGCTTTGCAATCAAAAGGAGATCAGCTAGAGAATTTTTGAGAGAGGCCACTCCTGTAGAGGATGTTATAGAATTTCAAAAGTCAACCTAGAAAATTAATTCAGTGTCAGCTGTTGGGTGCGATGTGCCTGGACTCCCAAGGAAGTCTGGCTGCACAAATTTATAAGTCATATCTGCCGTTTTTATATTACAGAATTTTTCGGTTGATAACATTTCTCAGTGTAAACATGGAGACAATTTGCTCGGCATCTCATAGATTCTTGGAGTACTGGACTGAGGGAGGAGCTGTTTACCATTTCATAAACTCCTTACCATTGATCACAGGCATGCGTCAGTGGAACAGCCACCAAGAGGTGACGAGGAGTGTCCAGACAGACGTGTAGAGTTAGATGAACATACCGGGGGTGGGGGGAATATTTCCAAAGGTCACATGTAAGGACATTAGTGCAGAATGCACGAGCCATTGAGCATCACCTGAGTGTGAGAGCGGGGGCTGAGTCAACACATTGGCACTTGACCTTTGAATTGCTTCTTTCCAAGCCGTACGAAATCAACTAATGCCACTTAGCAGCACATAGAGAGCGGCTCAGGAGAGCCATGACTGTGCAGAAAGAAAAATGTCAAAGATTCTGCAGTGGAGGTGAGGCAGGTGAAGGCCTGAGCTAAAATAGAATCCACAGGAAATTGCTTTTTAATCCTTTCCCAACATTCATTCTCTCTCTCTCTCTCTCTCTCTCTCTCTCTCTCTCTCTCTCTCTCTCTCTCTGTGTGTGTGTGTGTGTGTGTGTGTGTGTGTGTTGTCTGTATGAAAGGGCAAGTTTTGGGAGCTGGTTCTTTCTCACAACTGTTGGTTCGAGATCATCGGGATTTGTGCATCTTTCCCTGCCTAAGCATCTCACTGGACCAGAACTTATGTTTGGATCATTAGATCTTAGAAAGTTTCTATCAGTAGAAGGGTGACTTCCTGGCTTCTGACTTGAGTATCTAGAGTGGATTCAAGGGATAGAGCATGTGCGTGTGGGAAGTGAGTGCTGGCAGACTGAGGGCTGATTGTAGAAGAGTGAGTGTATGTGTGTGCATGTGTGTGCATGTGTGTGTGAAAGCAAGGAAGGACTGGGGTTAGTGGAAGTGCTTTCAAGGTTAAATTGAGAAGAGATTAGCTTATCTGCTCCCTTATAAAGTATCTTTACAAAGTATCTTTGCTGCTGTTCTTGAGAGTGGGAAGACTTAAGGACATCCCAAAGGCAAAACAAACAACTAATGTTTGCTAAGTGTTTCCTTTGTGCCTTTCTTGGGCCATTAAGTACTCAACCTATATTAACTCCTTTGATCTTCAAAATGGTCTTATGAGATGAATATTGTCATCTCGTGTTTGCAGATGGGCAGACTGAGACTGGAAGGGATTAAGCAAGCGCTAAGAACCTCACCAATGGCAAACGGCGGCACATGGGAATAAAGACATTGTCTGTAAAGGAGAAAGAAGTCTTCCTTGTTCCTATTTCAGGCTGCAGGAAGACTGGGTGACATGAGATGTAGATGAACAAATGTGATCTGGCAGTTTTATTATCGCCCTACTCCTAGATTCGCTGGTGCTTTCAAGCCAGGGTCACATCTCCTATTTCAGATTTCTCTCAAATTATCTCTCTGAGATAGCCCAGGCAGACGATCATGTCTCTATTAATCAATCAACAAGTATTTGGTACCACACTGAACAAGTCACTATTCATCATGGCAAGTTCTTTGCTTGCCAGGAGTTGAAGTCTAGTAAAGGCTCCTACAAGGAGTGATGAAATTATTTGAAGCATGCACCCTGATTACTAAGTGAAGGCTATGGAGTCTTAGCTTCAAATGGTGTCCATAGAAACCGAGATCCTAGCACCTATGGTAATGCTTCTCCATGCTTCAGGATGGTTTTGCTCTCAGAGACTTCCGGCAATGCCAAAGACAGCTTTGGTTCTGACACCATTCCACAAAACATTCCAGGTAGGAGAAAGGGTGTGTACTGCTCATATCCAGAGCACAGGGAGGCAGCTGACTCTCCTGCTGTGTAAGGGACAAAAGCCACAGTAAGGAGTTAGCCACCAACACAGAAATCATGCCCAGGCTGAGAATGGTACTCCAATGAAACAGAGCAATAAAACAACAGAATCACAGCACACCAAGTTCACATGCTCATTTGAGGACTAATAGGCACTGGGGTGTCAGGGGCTTTCTCGAGAGACTTCCTGGCCCAGCAGCAATCACGAAGACCCCTTCCCAACAAGATGACATGCTATGATGAACACGCTAAACTTTCAAAGATGGTATTTTTTTTTTGTTAAATCTACCATTTGAGGTGTTTTATTCCAATAAAATATAGACATAAAATTGGAAGCTGAATCTGATATGACTATAGTTATCTATAACACCTCCATATTTTTATAGTTCTCAAACAACCTAACTGAATTTTACAAATAAATCCTAGGGTGGAACTTATACATTTGAATTAATGTGATATTCATTTATTTAAGGAAGGGGAAAGGCCTTTACTACCTCAAATAAACAAACGCAAAACCCCATGAGAATCTACTGGGGGTAAAATCCAAATCCATGGCTTTCTTTGAGCCTCAGAAGATGTTCTTTATAGTAGCAGAATAGGGATTGTCGAGGAAACTTAGCATAAACGCTTCAGACTTTCTGCATCAGAAGCTTCATTTATACAAAATGCCACTCATATTAGCGTTTAGAAGTTCTAGCCTCTAGAACGTCACAGAACAGAGACCTTCTGGACCATTGTAAGTTGGCAGGACTATAGGCAGACAAAGCAGTTTCTACAGGTGAGATTCAAGTGATCTAGAAAGGATATACTGGGTAGAACCCCAGGTAAGGAGGGGCGCAATATAAAGGGGTGTTAGATAGAATTTCCAACAGAATGTTCGAGAAGCAGGGTACAGGAAGTAGCTGAAGAATTTAGGGGAAGTGGGGAAGCTGAAGTCGAATGCACGGCATCCATCCAGTTCCCTCATACTGTGGCGGCCTCCTTACAGAGAAGCCACTACAGGCCAGGCCAGGGTTGCCAACCACTCAGGCACCGTGAATCAATTAAACCTTCAACAGCCCCAGAATTCGAGGCTCATTATCTCCAATTTCTAGAGGGGAGCCAACCACTTCCGAAGCTCTAATTACCAAAGGTCAGCGGAGCACCTGAAACAGGAAGTCTGGTCTATAACAGCACACGCTTGGCCCTCCTCGGATCTCCATCCTGAGACTCCCAGAGAAGGGGCTGCTCTCAGCTGCTAGAACTCTTTCCGGATCCAGAGTTTCTGGGCCCTTGAGGGACCGCGGCAGGAGAAAAGGGGCTGTTTCCCTCTTCACTTGGGCGCTGTTTTGGGTAAAGAACAGACTTTAGCCTCATGCCACAAAGAGTCAGGCTACAAGAGAGATGCTGGGACAGAGGTCCCCTGGGACCAGTAAAGGAGGAGTTAGGGAAAAGGGAAGCGGCTGCTACAAAGTGTCTCCGCCACTGTATGAACTTGGAATCATAGCCGGCATCCAGTAAAGCCACACAGAAACCTCAGGGATCTTTACCCACGGAGCCATCTCTCCAGTCCTCCTTGAGAACTGAAGCCCTATCTATTTCCCTGGAGAATCTTTCAAATGCTACCAATGGACATTCTGGGAAATGGAGACTGGCTGCCGGCCTGAAGTATAAGCCAGCTGGGACGCCTCAAGTCCTGATTTTGCTAGAAATCTGGGTATGGTGAGCTTTCTCCTAACCTCTTGCGGAGCGCGCACAAGTGTCTAAGTCAAGGCAATAGACTAAACTCAGTAAGCTAAGTAAGGGGAGGGGACAAGTGCCCGAGGGATGGCGGACCAGCCACTCTATCCCTCCAGCGCCATCTTCTGCCATCACCTAGCAATGCCACCTAGAGGCAGAACACTCTCCCCTACCCAGCTCTGCTCCTCTTGGATGGTCACCTTGAGCCCTGCTTAGAAGCTGGTTCTCGGTTGTCAGAGTTTAAGGTTTCTGAACCCGATGGGTCCCGGACTCTCCAGGATGCTGCCCTTTGGTTCCTGGCTAATGACTCTCAGCTTTTCGAGTCCTGATTTGGTTTAGATATTTGGGGAGAAGGGCCCTAAAATCTGAGTCTAGGCAACTCTGGATGCTATCGGGATGCAAAAAACGGGTACTGGTCTCCGACGTGGGCTATAGTGCCACAGGGATGGGAAATATAGTGGTTGCTTGTGGGAAAACTAAAAGTTACTGCCTCTTGGACCACCCAGGTCTCTGGCCCAGGCATGGAATCTGACCCTGGATTTATGGCCCAGTCTTTGCAATTGGTGACAGTGTAAGGAGCCTAAGATGCCACCTGAGCAGTGTGTCCCAGGTTTCTCTAGGACCTACTAATGCCTGAAATGTACACTTCTGGAATTAAAACACAACAACAGCAACAATAACAACAACAACAAAACCTTTCTGGCAACAACAAATCCTAGGCAGGGGTTAACATTAAACTAGGAATACCTTAACATAGTAAATGTGTTTGGGGCTTCTGCACGGTCTTGGCAGGGAGAGAGGGGGAGATAGTTGTGGATCGAAGTGTGAAGAGAAACAGGAAAGACTCAAGCTAACTGTAATGCCCGAGCTTCTGGAGTGCTGCAGACAAGTTGTCCTTCAACAACAGGAGGTGAGGATGTACCAGAATCCCTGGGAGCACTCCAGGGGAAGGTGGGCTCAGAACGGAGAAAGGACGATGAGAGCTGGTAGGTTAGGCTATCCCCAGCCTAGGTACTTGTCCTGGGTTCTAGAAGATGCCAACCTGACTGGATTGGCAGGATTCCAAACTGTCGGATCAGGCATCTGCCAGGCCCCGTGGGCTGCTGGTCTTTAGGAGTGTGATGATGGTGGAGATCAGGGCCACAGCGAATGAGATCAGTCTGAACTATTTGAGGGCTCGTCTCAAAAAAATGAAACCAAGGGGTGGGTGGGACTCTTCATGCTTTGGCTGTCACTGAAATGAGGAAATTATGCGGGATTATCTTTATCTTGGATGCCATCATCAGGGAGAAAGGCAGAAAAACTGAAATACAGAAGAGAAGATGTCATCGTTGAGGTAGAGATAGAAAGGATGTGACCACAAGTTAAAAAAAAAAAGCCAACCACCACCAAAAACTGGATGAGACCAAGAACAGATTCTCTCCCGGGACTCTAGAAGAACTTGCAGGATCTAGAGATTAGATAGCCAAAAAAATGAGCTTTAGGGAGCACATTCAATTCAAAAGTAAGCAGTGATTCCTACTCGGAGGTCCCACAGTTTTCACCCTACAGTTAGGAGATTTCCTACCGAATGCAATGGTCCATGCTTGTTTGATTAGTCTAGCGCAGAGCCTGGCTCCTGCTGAGTTCTATCCAGCAGAACTTGGCTCTCTTTAAAGCAGGAGCTCCCATTGTATGCTCTTTTCCATTACTCTGTCATCTTTGGAAAAGGCTCAAACATCTCTCTTCTCTAGGAGAACTGGTTTAGCAAAACTGTTATTCCTGGCCAGAAAAATCTTTCAAATACAGTCATCACAGATGCAACTGGATACTTGGAATGTCATCTGGATACAACCCAAACACCAAGTCTTTGAGATCACAAGAGAAAGATCCAAGGGTTTATTGTAAAACTTTGCTACTTAGAGTGAGTTTTGTGGGCCAGAAGCATCAAACCACTGAGGACTTATAAGAAATCCATATCCGTGGCCACACCCCAGACCCAGTGAGCAGTATCTGAGATCTGCTACGTGATCTTCATGCACACATTGCCTATAAATATCAAAGTTTATCTTGTGTTTCCTTAATTAATTCTTCTATTAGAAAGCAGCTATTGACTGTTCATTATATGCCAGCAACTCTTCTAGGGGACTGTGGTGGTCTGAATGAATGTGGTGGCCTCCCCACCCCCCCATCCCCCAGACTCACAGGGAGTAGCTTTGTTGGAGATGTGACATTGTTGGAGTAGGAGTGGCCTTATTGGAGGAAGTGTGTCTTTGGAGATGGGATTTGAGGTTTCAGATGTTAGACCCAGACCCAATGGTTCACTCTTCCTTCATGTTACCTATGGATTCAGATGTAGAAGTCTCAGCTACCTGTCTAGTGCCTTGTCTGCCTACATATCATCATGCCTACGGCTATGATCATGATGGGCCAAACTTCTGAACTGTAAATCATCCTCGATGAAATGTTTTCATTGAGAAGAGTTGCTATTGTCACGGTGTCTCTTCACAGCAGTAAAACTCCAAGACAGAGAGACACAGTAGCAAAATAACACCTATGTCCCTCTCTCCCATTACTGTGCAGTTACATTCTTGTAGGGCAGATGAACAAACAAGTTTAAGAAATAGATGTTGGGTTAGGGAGATGGCTTAGTGATGAAAAACACTAGCTGCTCTTCCAGGCATCCTGAGTTCAATTCCGAGCACCACAGCGCGGCTCACAACCGTCTGTGATGGAGTCTCTGTCATGCGGGGGTGCATGCAGACAGAATCCTGTATACCTAATAAATAAATAAAGCTTAAAGACTTAAAAAAAAAAAAGAAAGAAAATTGAGGATGAGAGGCTGGCTAGCTGCTGCCGCTCTGCACCAGCCGACAGAAGGAAGACACCCAGAAGCCCATCTGCCTCATGAGAAAGCGAAGCCGAAAACACTGAGCACCATGGAAACAAGGTCATGCAGCAGCGGGAGTCTATGCTGATGTCCCTGGTCTGGGCCGCCACCGTGGACCACGTTGATGTTCAAGAACTATGCAGAGCCGGCCCTGTCCCTTGTCAGCTGCAGCACTTGGCAGAGCTGACCCTTGCCTAACCTGGGCAGCCCAGTAGAGCTGGCCCTGGTGGCAAAGGTACAGGAGACTTGGCCTGAGGATAGGATGAGAATGGGAGAGCCGGAGAGTTGGTCCCACTACTCTGACTGCGCACCTGACTGCGCACCTGACTGCGCACCTGACTGCGCACCTGACTGCGCACCCCTGGGAGAGCCCGCCCAGGGCGTGCTTTTACAGTCCCTCAGTTACCTCCTACGCTCACCCATCTCACCTTTCTGAGCGCTTGAGGCTCACCACTAGGACCAGTTTCTTTAAAATCTCCCATCCTTAGCACCCTCTTATCTCCCAAGTGTAGTCGCCTACAAAACACTAAAAGACCTGACCTCTGATTCCTCTATGAGTGTCCTCTGGAAGCAGGACTGTGCCTACTTTCAGTTCCAGCCCAACTTGTACTCTTCTAGGCTTTATCGTGACTCATCCTTAACACTCACTTCTTTCCTGTGTCTTACTCTTCACCGATGGACTGCCATAGAATACCACATACATGCACACACACACACACACACACACACACACACACACACGCACACACGCACGCATGCACAGTTAAGTAAAATATCTTCGGAGGAATTATCAAGAAGTTGAGGGGAAAACTGGGTCACTGGAGACAGAAAGAGACTCACTGTATAAATCATTTTGAGTGTTTGGAATTTTGCATTCTCTGCTTGAATTACTTCTTAGAATATACTGAATGATTGCCGAATGATTAGTTAATTGGACTTTATCACAGCTTTTCTGGGTCTTGCCTACCCCTCCTGTCCTCGTGTGTTCTCAGGTCACACTCCACCTGTGCCGCCCTAGAGAACTTCTGTACTTTTATGATGACGGGAATATCCTGCATTTGGGCAGTAAGATTAAGAGATTATGAACAAAATGTACACTATACTACACATCACAGTTCCAGGAAGGGAAGGATTGAATGGGACCAGTGCCCAACAGGAAGATACCCTGGGTCCCAGTTTCTAAATATTTTTGCTCAAGTGCACCCTAAAACAGCATGAAGCGTGTGTACCCTTTGCACAAATTAACGTCGACATCTAAATGCTTCATCTTTGGTTTGAGAGTTTATTTTTGTTAGGAGTTATAAAAGATTAAGCATTTCATACGATGAAATGAGACGAGGAGTGGCTCTAATTGGAATAAATATTTCATGGGCTGGTTTGATAAAGTAAGTTTTAATTACTGAGTAACTCTGAAGGAAATCGTGCGAACGAGTCTGTCATCACTAACCGATGGCGCTCCAGTCTAAATTTAGAGCACCTCAGAGGGGCACGCTTCACCCTTGACAGGCACGTGGCGCGGGGTGGGGCGGGGAAGAAATGGGACAGGGAACACAAACACGGCGAACATGATGGGCATGACGTCATAGGGACTACACACACGTGATGGGGCGTGCTCATGAGCTGGGAGATTGGAAGCCCAGAGTGGTGACGATACGTTGATGACTCACTAGAGAAACCAATATAGTCATCTTCTCTCTCTTGGCTCAGGATCTTTTCCTGCCTGAGAACAAGGCTCTGTGGTGAGATTCCAGGGGGCAGGGGAGAAGGGTCATGGGGGGCTTTTGGGAAACGATTGTAGAAATAAGTCCTTGGGAGCTAAAACTCTAGCAACGGAGCCCCTCTAACGCATTCGTGACCTTTGTGCCCCGGAGAAGTCTGTACAGCCTTAGATGTCCTTTCTTCTCAGTCTGAAAACAGCTGCGGGAGGACGGTGGAGGATGACTTTGTCACGCAGTCTCTGCCGCTTCTGCTGAAGTTTAGGAAGAGAAATGAAGAGAGGGCAGTTTGCTCTGCGGTTGGGCAGGGGCGCCCTGGCTGTGTGACTGACGGGGTTTCCCTCCATGGTGTTCTTGTTTATTTAGAGGGGAAAGCGGCAAACGTAGGTCTGGTTTTCATGGGATTTAGGGAGAACCTAGTTGTTTTGTGACCAGTTATGGACTCCGCTCCAACCCTGCCCTTCTCGCCGCCAGCCCCTCCCTTGCTACCCAGTAACTTCAGGTTAAACAAGGAGGCAGGTGGCAGTGACCCTGCTGGCTACGGCATGTTCCTCATACAGACTGCGACGTCAGACCCAGACGGAGACAA
This sequence comes from Micromys minutus, assembly GCF_963924665.1. Taxonomy (NCBI): domain Eukaryota; kingdom Metazoa; phylum Chordata; class Mammalia; order Rodentia; family Muridae; genus Micromys; species Micromys minutus. The sequence continues at coordinate 24,116,878 of NC_137982.1, read as the reverse complement.
AATTATTCTTCAAAGTCCTTGAAGTTGATCATGAAAACGGCTTATAAAGTGTCACACTGGAGTACAGTAAGCCGTCTTTCAAAGCAGCCTATGCAAGTCCCGTTTCCCGTCTGCCCAATCACCGTTTCTTTGGTCAAGTAGTGGATGTGTAGATGATTAACACCCAAGAGGCACACTGTGGCTACATTTTCCTCTAACCTGAGAGTCATGTTCCACACACATGTTGCACACATACCTCCCAGGGTGGAGTGGGGAGCGCTGTCTCCTCAAACTTCCTGAAAGTATGAACAAAGATCATCCCCACATTTATATGGTGGGCAGAGTCCCTGACAGCATATCCTTTTCCCCTTGGAAAACTTCCCCTGCTCTTTTCTTGGCTGAGAAACTTGTAGTTGGATTATGTAAGTTTACGTCAGTGGCATTCACGTTCTTTGGTCACCTTGAGAAGGTAGCACAAGCTCACTAACAACTTATTAGGGTCTGTATTAAGCAATCAGTGCTTACTTTTCAGACAAGACTTAGCACAAAGGCTCCTCAGCCTCGCTCTGTTTCCTATTAAAACCCACGCCTCCGTCTACTTTCAGAGTCACAGAAGACACAGAAGGCAAAGAGGGTCGACGAGTTTGGCCCCCTCCCATCAACACAAAGACCTACAGTGCCAGGAAGTGGCAAAAGAGGCAACTGTCTAACACCTTAAAATGGACTGACTGGTATCTGTTATGGAGAGAGGCCAAAAGGACTCAGAGGTTCAAAGCTGCCCAGTGGAGTGAAAGGAAAGCTGAAGGAGTTAAATCCAGGAAAATGAAGATGCTCCGAGGGATGAGATCTGGATAACCTTCTGTAGAAGACACAGCATTGCTGTGTGCTCTCTCATTCTCTGCTTCTAACACACCCGTCAATAACTTCTCTAGCACGTGTTTAATTTGCTTATAATTGTCATAAAGAAAAGCAATCGCCTTGTGAACATGGCTGGTTTAATCGACGTTAGGACTCACTCCGTCATGCTGACTTTTGTGGCTAATGCTTCTCTCTCCTCAGAAATAGACTCAACTCAGCACTGCTGCCGGATTACTCTCAGGGCTCTTTTTTTTCTCCCACTGCAGCATCTTCATTAAGGCTTCCGGAGGGTGTGTGGAAGCAAGTACCCCATGGGGTCCCCCTCTTCAGCCACCTAAATAGTCCACTGTTCAGCAGATGTGGGGGAGAGGGGCAAATGAGCCCAAGCCATTGTAAAAGATGTCAGTTTCTGTGGAGGATCGTATTTCTGATCTAACATGCCAACAAACTGTCTTCTATTAGTTTTTGATTAAGAATCGGATGTTCTATAACCTCTGTCACTATCTTTCATCTGAAGTGCCCATTGCTGAACGTCGAGCTGTTATTTTCTAGGTAGAAAATGCCTGGTGTTTGTCTCTATAACTCAGACCCAGACCCTTTGTATTTGGGTTGTGATAAGGACACACTTGTTCCCAGGGCAGAAGGTTCAAGGACCACCCACCTTGGTATTGTCTGTCCTGGGATTATTAACTGCTTAGTGCACTCTCCTTCAGAGATTCTGCCTGCCTGCTGTCTATATCTGATGCCCAAGTCCTTGCTGATAGCTTTGTTCACACTATTCCCTCTCATCCCCTCTCTTCTCTCAAGAGCTAGTGGGAGCTCACTTGATATCTGCCCACGGTCCTCTTTGCCTCACCGCAATGTCTCTCTTAAAACTCCAATAGATTGCCCCATCTACCCAGTTCCATGATATCTCTGCTTTAGAGCTTTCCTGTGGTAATATTGGGAAGTTTTGGCCCTACCTCGAAATAGCAGTGGCTCCATTAATGGCAGGGTTTGAGCGTGTGCAGAGAACAAACTCATTCTTTAGCACTTCACTGTTGTGAACATTGTTTCTGTCCCTGCCATCCTCTTGTCCCAGATGCAACAGATGACTTAGTTGCTTCATGTTGGTAAGAATGGAAAGGACTTCACTTTTGTAGACTCAGCAAATATTTATTGTCTGTACATGAGCAAAAGAAACAACAGTCCTCATGGTGCCTCGGTCAATGACAGTGGGTAACAGACAACACACGTGGGAAGTAATCCAATGCACTAGCAGGAAATCGAATGTTTCAGATAAAGGACCTGGGAGGAATTAACATGGTGGTAAGGGTTAACATACCATACCAGACATCACGGATACACCCACAGTTCACCCTGAGAGCTTCCACCCATGGAAACACATCCTTATCAACATGGAGGTGAATTTTAAGTCAGAACTGGAGGCCTGGTCACTTTTCTGTTACCAAGATATAACTCTATTGCTAAGGCAACTTATAAAAGAGTTTGACTGAGTTCCAGAGGGTTAGAATTTACTGTGACTTCAGGGTCAGTGACATGAGGCCTGGGCAGCAGCTGAGAGCTCACGTTGTCAAGCAGGAGGCAGACTTTTGAAATCTCAAACCCTCTGCCAAGTGACACACCTCCCCAAATAGCCACACCTCCTAATTCTTCCCAACTGGGTAAACTAACTATAACCAAGTGAGTGGGAAATTCAGCCCATTCTTATTTAAACCAACACATTCCACTCCCTGGTCCCCATAGGTGAGCAGCAAGGTACGCATTGTCCAACTTCAAAAGGCTCCGTGGTCCTTCTGTCTCCATACATTTAAATGTACAAGGTTCAACATCTCAAGGTTCTGGGCTCAAGGGAATCTCTTAACTGTAAACCTTGTAAAACAAACAAATGAACAACAAACATCACCATCATCACCACCACCAACAACAAAAATTACATACTTCCAATATACAAAGGCACAGAATATACATTTACCATTCCAAAAGGGAGGAAGTGGGAGGGGGATGCTGCACTGAAACAAGACCACAACCTAGCATGACAACTCCAACTCCTGATGTCCACGTCTGATGTCCAAGGGCTTAATGGCCTATCCTTCCACAGTTGCTGCCTGCAACACACTTCTCTCTCTTGGGCTGGTTCCTGTGTGCAGAAACACTCCCTGTGAGCAGCCCTCCTTGGCAGATGATTCCTGGCTCTGACTCCTCTAACATCTTGGGATCTCCAAAGCAAAACACCCCTTTTCACAGTTTCCCACGCTGGCCTCTCAGAGCCTTCATACAGAGACTCCCTCGCCAGACTCAGCAGCTCTCTGCAACCTTAGGAGAAGATCCCATGACTAATTCTAAACCCTTCCTGTGGATGACACTGCTAAGTTAGGCTATCAACTTTGGGTGAACTCAGGGCTCTAGAATTGAGAAGGCTAGGCTGATTCCATGACAGACTTCAAATTGGCAGCTAAGGAGACTAGACCTAAGAACTGGGCAAGTCCAAGAACGCCCAGACAAATTAATTACTAAGAGAAAAAGAAACCCCAGGCTCCAGCCTTCACTCCCTGATAATAGTTCTGGAATTCCTAGAGATATAGTAAGACAAAGCTCACCTACCCCTAAGATTCCTCTCAAGTTTTCAGCCCCCACATCCCCCATAATAGTTCCAGAATGTTTAGAGATAAAGATAAAACTCATCTACCGTAAAATTCCAATGTGCTTTAAATCAGTCTTATGATCTCACTGGGTTGTCTCTCTGTCTTAGTAATAGGAGACCCCAGCGGACTTTTGCAGAATAAAACACTTAGCATTTGCATACTATTGGAGTCTGGGTGTTGGTCTTCTGTGAATCATAGGCTTTACAGAATTACATTGGAAGTGGATCGTGTTAGTGTTAATTGTTCCTCTCTAAGAGAAAAAACATTCTTCAAGTCCTTTTCTTTCACAAATTTAGCTAGATTGGGTCTTGCCATGAGGGTACATTTCTCCCCGTCCAGCTTCGACCCTGCCCTTTCTTAGTTCCTGTACCTCTATCTGTCCAGTATTCTTCATGAATGTTTTCATCTCTCAGTCCATTACTGGATTGCTGATGCATTTAGAGTTTTCCTTCAAGGCCAGTCTGGAGGTCAGTTTCTGACTTCAGCACCTGCTTCTAACCACCTCTTTTTATGTGTGTTTGGTCTCCTGCCCAAACACCTCCAATAGTCGAAAGACCTAGAAACATTTTCTTTAAGATGTTTCTTTAAAAATGTTTCTTCCCACTAAAATTTAGGATCAAGAAGACAGATCTGTGCACCTTGCTCCACACTCATCCCAAATACCTAACACTATGCCTGGCATATAACCAGTGACTACTGGGCAGATATGTTGATTGATACCTATAAGATGTTGCCACTGCTGAGACCTCTCAGATGTGTGCTCCTGGGACTGGAGAGATGGCTTAGCAGTTCAGAGCACATACTGCTCTTGCAGAAGACTCAAATTTGGTTCCTAGCACGCACTTCTGGTGGTTCACAACTACCTGCAACTCCAGCTCCAAGGGATTTTCTTGCAAATGCTGCATTCATGTGCAAACCCATATTCATACGTACATATAAAAGGTCAAACATTTTAAATTAAAAAAAGGGGGCGGGGGCTGGAGAGATGGCTCAGGGGTTAAGATCCCAAGATGTTGGAGGAGCCAGAGCTAGGAATCATCTGCAAAGAAGAGCTACCATGGAAGTGTTTCTGCACACTGGACAGATAAAGGTACAGAGACAAAGGAAAGGCAGGGTCTGAGCTGGAATGAGGGAAAGAATGACCTCAGGTGCCCACATTCAAACATACAAATAAAAGACGTATTCATGTATGTGAGCACGCACCAGAAGAGGGCATTGGATCCTGTTACAGAAGGTTGTAAGCCACTGTGAGGTCACTAGGAATTGAATTCAGGACCTCTGGAAGAGCAATCAGTTCTCAACCTCTGAGCCATCTTTTTAGCCGCACCACCACACCCGTCCCCTTTTTCTAAATTTAAAAAGTTTGGCAGGGCATCAGTGGTTCATGTGTTTAATCTAGTAACTGTGATGTAGGCAAGCCTGGTCTACATAGTGATATAGGATAGCCAGAGCTACATAGAGAGAGAGCCTATCTCCATTTCTTACACACACACACACACACACACACACACACACACACTTAATGTGTGTTGCCTGCCCATCACTTCTTTGAGACCCTACTTGGCCTCTTGTATTGTTTTCCTTTATCTTGTTTTTGAGACAGGGTTTCTTTGTGTCCTGGAACTAGCTCTGTCTGCCCGTTTCTGCCTGCAGAATGCTGGGACTAAAGCCACACAACACCTTAAATAGGGATTATTTAGTCTCAGTGCATCAGTGCATTCGACCTGCCCCAGCTTCTTCCCACTGAGTGGAGGGATCCTAGTCGTAGACAAAAGCGTAGTCCAATGTCATTGCCTTCCAAGGAGAAAAATCATCCATTAGAATCCAGAACATGCCCCCTGCAAGGAGACTTGTTTTTATTTACTTATTTTGAAATGTTTATGTGACTCAAAGACACAGATGCCCTAAACAGAAAAAAAAAAAGTTAGAAAGAAGGAAGGGCTGAAGCTTTTCCCAGTTCACCAGTCACCAAATCCAGGGAGAGAGGGTATTGGGATTCTGTAAACCCCACCCCTTAATTACCGGGCAATAGCCAGGTATATTCCGCCCCAGTGACCTGACACTATAAAAGGGGCTGCTTGACCCCTCCTCTCTCTCTTGCTCTTGCAGCCTTGCTCTCCCCAGAGGGGACACAGCTTCCTAGGTGATACAGGAGGAACTTTAAAGTCCCAAAGCCAGTGCCTTCCAGGAAGAGGTCCCATGACAGACTCTGAGCTTAGAGCCACACCGAGGCCACCTGGGGGGTTGAAACAGCTCAACTTCAGGAAAAGAGGGAGATGTGGTCACAGTAGAACACACCGTTCCCTGAACCCGAGGCCGTGTTCCACCACTCGAAGTGCTATGGCAGGCTCTTCCATTTGCATGAGAGCATCCCTTGTCTTCAAAGTTAACTATTCACCGAATCTCGTTTCCACATGTTCTTGTGTTTAGAAAATGGAGAGGTTCGCTTCATCTTGGTGCTAGACATGAGATGCCTGAAACTAATCTGTCAAGGAGATGAACACAGCCTCATGGCCTCCCCCAGCTAACCTTTGGAGGTGAGTTTTGGGGCAACCAGAACATAAGGAGCACAGAGACCGTTAAAAGTACATGGTTGGCTGGATCTGCAGACCTTGTCACAGAGAACCATTTACCTGTCGCAGGCTGCTGTGTGGTAACTTGAGTCTGGTAGTGGCCCTGAACAGGATGGCTTTTCCAGTCCATGGGGCCAGCAGGCAGCTCTACTCTCATGCAGGGGTTGAGCTTAGGAACAACCCTGATTCTGACTACACAGGGTCTCCACATCTTACTTTTGGTATCCTGGAGTCATCTTCTCAGTGGCTCCCAGGAGCCACATCAGAACCTCTCAGACACCTCCACTGAAGTATCCCTGACAAGAGTGAGTTCCATGGCCCCAGGCAACAGATAGGAAATTTCTTTCAAGTGCCTTTTCTATCTTAAATATTCATGTGAATTTTGCATCTGACTTTATAATCTATTCATGCTTGTTTTAACATAAATATATTATTTCCTTTAACTATTCAAATAAGATGACAGTTCAGGGAAGCTGCCAGTAGAGGGGGGCTGGGTGGCAAGTGAGCAGAGAGAACAGTCGGCCCCTCGCAGCTGAAGCCTTGGCCAATTCTCTCAACACAGCCCTTCAAGTAGAGACTTTGGTTAGAAGAAACATATTTATTATAAGAGAATTCAGCCTTTATAAAGCATGCTGTGAACAGTATAAAGCATACTGTGAACACCCCTACAACCTTCTCTAAGAAAAATCCTGGTAAGAAATATCTGTGTTGCCTTTACTCTCAGTGGCCTTCCTCTGTCTGACCACTCTTGTCCCCTGCAGGCTTGGAGTTCTGTCCCCACTATGTCCCCACTATATCCAGACCCCATTCTGATAATTACATGTAAGCCGTCCTAGTTTTTTCTTTCTTTTTTTTTTATTGGATCTTCTCTTTATTTACATTTCGAATGTTATCCCCTTTCCCCCTCATGCCCATCACCCCTCCCTCCCTCTCCCAACCACCCTCCCCACCTCCGTGCCTCCCCTTCACTGGGAGGAAAATGAGCCTTCACTGAACCAAAGGCCTCTTCTCCCATTGATGCCTGACAGTGCCATCCTCTGCTACATATGCAACTAGAATCATGTGTGCTCATTGGTTGATGTTTTAGTCCCTGGGAGTTCTGAAAGATTTGGTTGGTTGATAATGTTTTTCTTTCCATGAGGTTACAAACCCTTTCAGCTCCTTCATTCCTTTCTTTAGGTCTTTCATTTGGGTCCCTGTGTTCAGTCCGATGATTAGCTGCAAGCATCCTCAACTGTATCTGGCAGAACCTCTGAGGAGGCATCCATATCTGGCTCCTCCTGCCATTAAGCACTTCTTGGCATCAGCAATAGTGCTTGCTTTCTATTGCTGGGATAAACACTATGACCAAAAGCAACTCGAGGACGAAAGGGTTAATTACATCTTATAGCTTAGAGCCAACCCATCAAGGAGTGGGCAGGAACCTGGGTACAAGAACTGAGGCAAAACCACTGAGCATTGCTCACTGGCCTGGTTTTTCTTTCTTTCTTTCTTTCTTTCTTTCTTTCTTTCTTTCTTTCTTTCTTTCTTTTTTTGGGTTTTTTTTTTTTGTTTTGTTTTGTTTTTTTTTTTTTTTTGATTGTTCAACCACATTTCTTATATAACCCAGGACCACCTGCCCAGGGGTGGCATTGCCATTAGGCAGTTGGGCTCTCCCACACCAATCATTAATTACCAAAATGTTCCACAGACTCATACAGGCAAGCCAATGGGAGTAATTCCTCAAGTGAGGTTCCTATTCCCAGATCACTCCAAGTTGTGTCAAGTTGATCAAAAACTCTAATCAGCACACAAGCTTTGTTTTGAACTCAACTCTGTCTTAAACCAAGAGAAATCGCAGGAGAACCTGTCCTGTTAAGGTTCTGCCCTGGTCTTGAGGCCCTGGCTTAATTTCATGAGGGACTTTTTTGTCTGGTGGGGCCATCTGCTGGTGGCCAGATGTTTAGGACTGTTCGAATAAAGAGAGGAGGCCATAAAGTGCTACAATTTAGAGCCAAGATGGGGCAGATGGAGCTGGATGGTGTAGATGAGAGGGTGCACTGAGAAGCAGCTGCCTGCAGGTGGTCAAAGAGCTCCTGGCTCTAGGCGACTCCCATCCAGAGGATGTGGATATGTTGTGAGATTTGGATGCAAATCTCTGTCTTATGTTTATAGGGCAAATGGGGTCCCAAGGTGAAGTCATTACTTCCAGAATGTCCTCAAAGGGTTTCTTAAGTAGCTGTGGTCAGCGACCAGGTGTCCAAACAGTATCCTAGAGAGCAGACTAGAATGGTGTTCCTCCCGGGGAGCCTCTAGCTATACTGGGAAGTGAGTAAAGCTCAGAAGTGAAGCTGAGGCAGAGGTCATGAAGAACTGCAGTTTAATGTTCCTATTTATGTGGTTCTAAAAACATTCACATTCTCAAAGGCTTGGGGAACCTCAGAGGAAAATTTCGTCCGTCAAGTATTTAGTCATGGGATCTTTCTTTCTTGTGTACATTCTAAAAACAAAAAGACACGCTGGAGCTCACACAGTTAACTTTCCACTGCAGCGTGGTGTCTCTAAGATGCTCAGGCTGTCTTCCGAGTCTTCTGTGGGTTTGAGTGTGAACTGTTCCGAGTCACACCATTCATTACTCAGCTGCTTTGACCGCCCATCATTTTCTTCAGCTTTGTCTTGGAATAACTGTTGTTTGATTCCAAAGAAACATTTGTTGTCAAATAAGTATTATCTCTCCTCAAACCTGCTTCCCTGTACACGGTAGATTTTTTGAATGGAGAGAACACATCTGGCTTATCTTTGGCCACCCAAGCCCTGGCTATGTGCTTCAGAGATGCTCCATTGGAATTTGTTTCTGTGTTGGCTCACTCCCCTCCACTGGCATGTCATACATGCTGTGGAACCCACGTATCAAAGGGGCTTCAAGCATACATCTTTAATACCAGCACTCAACAGAGGCAGGTGAAGGAATCTTTGTGAGTTTGAGGTTAGCCTGGTCTACGGATGAGTTCCAGGACAGCTAGGGCTACACAGAGAAACAAGTATCTAAACAAACAAACAACAAACAGATGTTTACCTTTACTTCTCAGTGAATTAAGTCGGTCATCTTTATTCTGAAATAATTTTTGTTTTAGAACTTTGCCCACAAAGCCCGTGGTAGATGGGCCTGTGGAACCAGTGCTAACCTGTTGGTTCTGTTGGCTGCACAGAGCAGGCTGTCAGCGTTTTCTCCTATGTTGCTATTCTTTGTGGAAGCACAAAAGCCACATGGAAGAGGAAGCTAGCACTCGACGGATTGAATATATAGTCACTCATTTATTACACTTATAAAAATTGGTGTGGCTGCTCTGGCTTTTGAAAGCTGGGTGAAGAAATTTTACAAGATAAGGTTCTCAAGTGATGGTTACCGCACTGTGTGTGAAAGAATGTGAAAGTTCTACACGAAATACGTTAAAAAAAAATAGTGCCAAAGAACTGAATGGGTGTGTGGGGGTCAGTTGATGATGGGAGAAGGCTGGGAGGCGGGCAAGTATTCCTTGGCCAGATCATAAGTCAAACTCTTAGCTCCTGGAACTGGGAGAAAATCAAGTCCACATGTTGTCCAGAGCCTACAAATGACATAAAGTTGTCCAGATGTTACACTGCACTGACTGGAGGGAAGATAAAGGTGCTGCAAGTCAGATCCCAGTAATGGCCCTCCCATATCCCTGTGTGTGTGTGTGTGTGTGTGTGTGTGTGTGTGTGTGTGTGTGTGTGTATGTGTGTGATTCACAAATGCCTCTGTAAGTGTCACAGCTGTGAAGGGAAGACTGTCTAGTGAACGTGTTACAGTGCTCTGCTCTGCTGTGGGTGGGGGCAAGGTCACAGTTCTGCTCTTCTCCAGAAAAAGTATTACAAGCTCCCTGAAGTTACATCACACAGCGAACCTCACCTAGGAGATTTACTGGGAAGGAAGAAAGCAGGAGTGGCCGCCTCTGCTCCTGGGAGCAGCCGCAGCAGGGCTTCAGTAAGATTTCCAGGGTGCGCATTGCTGGGATTTCAAGTCCTGGAGAGTTTAGTGATTTGGTGGTCTTTCTTTTTTTCTCTTTTCTCTGCACTGGGCCCATGGGCTGGGAAGGGAAGACCTTCGTGGGCACAGGCAGCCTTGGCTAAGGCTGAGGAGCTGCTGTGAGGGGAATGGAGAGGAGGTGCCCCCTGCTTTTTTATGTTTCTCCCAAATAGCAATGCAAAAATCTTTGCTGTATGACCAAGGGATCTCCCAACCTCCCCACCCACCTAACTCCCTCTTCCACCCTCCACCCCCAAGAAGCAAGAGCCCTCTGTCTTCCTCCTACTTATAAATGAGAGTCATTACAGAGCCTCTGTCCTCCTCCTACCTATAGATGAAGGTCATTAGAGATAGAACTCTTAAGCTTGCACTGAATGGTATTTGATAAGACCAGGTGTGCTGGCCCTGCCCAGATGGTGCTGCTTCTATGCCTACTGTGTGGGACAATGGGCCAAGTATGCTTGTGTGTGTGCTCTCGCATGTGCTCGAGATTGTGAGTGTGCACACACACTCGAGCGCTGGGACCAGCACGTTCCATACATGATCTATTCTTCTGTAGTGAAGGCCTTTGTAAGGTTCTGGCCAGGACTGGCCGAGTCAGTCCCCTTGTCACCCCACCCCTCCCCACCCTGTGCAACATTCCATACAGACAATTGTTTGTGCCCTTTTCTTCTTTGCTTCATTTTACCGAAGCTTCATTCTTTCTGTGGAGTTAAGCTGTGGCCTATTGGCAGGCATACCTCAGGATGTGACTGCATTTGGATGTAGTCTTTAAAGAGGTGGTTAAGACTGAGCTAGTTGGAGTTGCATCTGATCCGATATGACTGGTGTTATAAGAAAAGTTTAGGACTCAGACTTGTCAGATGGGCAACCCATAATGAGCCCTCCACAGCAAGGAGACCTCAGGAAAAATACCTTTCTGAACTGTTGACCTTAGACTTCTACTTCCAAAACTATGAAAAAAATAAATAAATTCCTACCATTTAAGCCATGCAGTCTATTGTTGCAGGATGTTTGAACCTGTTTTGGTTAGGGTGTGGCCCAGCCTTTAACACACACCTTTAATCCCTCTGGTTGGAACACAGACACACCCTTAGTTCTCACCCTTAATCTTAAACAATGTTTGCACCCATGTTTGAAAGTGATGTCTAATTAAGTGATGAATCAGAGAAAGGTTTGACAGACTAGGGTATGCTCAACTCTCACAAGAAGAGAGATGAAAGGGAAGCTCCTCAACGGAGAGACAGACAGCACAGGAAGGAGAGAGTACAGTGCAGAGACACAGTAGAGTTCATGGGGAGCAGCGCAGGGAGGGAGGAGAAGGCAGTTTTACTGGGAGAGTTTTACAGAGATAGATTGAAGAGAGAACAAACTAGACTCAGGAAAGACAGAACAAGCAAGGGCCAGAATATTAGAAAAGATTGCTAGAATTAGTTTGAGGTCAAGCAGAGCAATTCAGAGGCCATGAGAAAAGCCAGATTGAATACATCAGCTGGGAGAGTTTGAGCCAGAATGGTTGAGTTGAACGAGCCAGGCTTCAGAGAGAACCAGAAAGGGTGAATTTATACAGCATCAAGTCTCAGAGGCTGAAAACATTCTAGGCCTAGATAAGAGACGCTAAAAGCCTCTAAGATTAGGCCTAGGCCAGCCGACTGATGGAGTAAGCCTCCCAGACAATTACAACAGGAGAACAAGTTACTTTTACCATCTATAGTACGTTACAGTTGAAGCCTCAGCTAATGCGTCTTTCTTCAGACCAACTGCAACGATGGCTTTCTGACTTCTAGTCCCTTTCTTTAAAATTTTTATTCGTATGGGAGTTTTGCCTGCATGAATATCCATGCACCATTTGCAGGCCTAGAGCCCACGGAGGCCAGAAGATGATGTAAGGTGCCTTGGAACTGGAATTACAGATGATTGTGAGCTCCCATATAGGTGCTAGGAAAGGAACCCAGGTCTTCTGCAAGAGCAGCCTTATCCACTGAACCATCTCGCTAGCCCTTCTGTCTCTTTTCTTAACTTCGGATGGCCATGAGGTCACTACCAGTAGAAAGGAGCTTGGGTACCTTTCTCAGTAACTTTGAAGGCAACCCTCCTGCCCCTTCCTTCTGGGGTCAAGGATAAGTACAGGCTGACCAGACACATGACACAGCTTCTGCTGTGGACATTCTGTAGAGGGGAGAGGCTCATTTCCTGGATCCCCTCTATTCTAGCCGATTGACTCAATTTTGACTCCATTTCTTCGGTGCTTATGAAATTTCATTTTGGGTCCCCTTGGATCTGGCATTATCAGAAGAACTAGACTAGACTAACTGCCAGCCATTTAGTTGCATTCCTAAAGCAAGCCATGAGTTAGGGCTATCTAGGTTGAAAAAAACAGTCACTGAGACATCACTTTCAAACCTGGGTGCTTCTGCAAACAGATGTTACCTTCATCGTTTGGGATTAGGGGTGAGTACTAAGGGTGAGTCTTGCCTTCTCTTCTCAAATCCTTTTGCCCTCTGTGATCTGGGTAAGTGAACGTCAGGGTGGTGATTCAGGGAATCCACAGGCAACTTACTGGATGGCTTACCTATCAGATATGGAGCCAGGACTTGCTGCACCAAACCATCAAACCACCATTGTTCCAAATAGGATAAGCTTTACCGAAGGCCAGCTGAAACTACAGGCTGCTCAAATCTCTGTCCCCGTTTCTCTTCTTTCTTTTATTCTTTCTTTCTTATTAATTTTTGGCCTTTCAAAGCAGGATTTTTCTGTAGCCTTGGTTGTCCTGGAATTAACTCTGTAGACCAGGCTAGCCTCAAACTAACAGTTCTACCTGCCTCTGCCTCTCAAGTGCTAGGATTAAAAGTGTGCACCAAAACTGCCCGGACTATGCCCGTTTGTTATGAGGCACTGGCTATAGGGGTCTGGGAAAGTGACTGATTCTGTGTAGATGTCGGTGACCATCCTGTACCTGGTCCAGGTGAAACTCATGAAATATTCTGATCCATCCTATAGCTGCTGTTGATCCCCTCACTCCCGTCCTGCAGAGTTCTTTAGCCTTCCTCAATGCCATTTATTTTTATTATTTTTATGTTGCTAGAGATAAAGACCAGCTCCTTGTACACTGTGGGCAAGTGTTCTGACCCTGAATCTACACCCAAGCCCTCAAGGTTGTTTTGAGTCAGGTCTCAGGGTTCTCAGCCTGGGCTAAGAAAAAGAACATTTTATGATCATGGAAATGGCTTCAGTATGGCTGCTTTCACACCCAGTGGCTTGTTGTTCCTGTTGCCACCGCTATAGCAGGGGTCCCCAGGAAGTCCTACTGGTGGCTGAGTAGGATGTCATTACCCTGCTCTCGGCAGTTGGGTGAGCTGACCTGGATTTGGGTCTGCTCCTCCAGGACCTACTAGTTCCTCCTTCAGCAGATGCCAGCTTCTGGCCCGGCCTCTGCCTTCTGCTCTCCTGAGGCCAGTAGGACCCACGCTGAGGCTGAACACATTTTATCAGCACGACACAGAAAGAGCCTTTGGCATTACACAGTTCCAGGTTCAAATACTACCTCCCACACTTGGTCACCGGGTTAATGTTTGGCCAGTTGTTGGCAGGGAGCCACCAAGAGCCTTGTTCTTTTCTCTGAAGCAGGTGTGGGGCTGAGGCCCTGGTCTGGGCTTCATGCCAGCTTTGCTGCTTACTCACCGTCCTGGGTGGTAGGAAGTCACAGAGTGTCCCCTCAGTGTAATAACAGTTCCCTCGGACATGGGTGTATATGGACTCAAAGGAGATGATGCGTGCAAGCATTCAGCTCAGTCCCTACTCGTTATGACCCGTGACAGGATCACATCATGACTGCTGAGAGTGTCCACGGAGCCTGGCATGCAGCTGGTACTAAACAAGTACTGATTGAGTGAACATGGGAGGTGGGCTGAAGGCTAAGTCCTTGCCTGTTTTTTCTGTTTGGTAAGGGAACAGCTTCAGATGGCAAGACTGTAAAGTTTATAAATCTGGTGTTTTAGAGCCCTAGAAGCCAATGGGAAGTGGGAGTCTGATCTTACAGGAGACGGCAGGGGGGGGGGGGCTTCCTCATTTCTCTTCAGTGGCTTTCTGAGGACAGGTATTGCCCTGGGTACTTGGACAGCGACACTGCCTGCTTAAGCCCAGGTCTCTGCTGGGCACAGTCCTGGGGTGGGGAGGAGGAGGGGCAGTGGACAGTGCTCCTGGGTTCTAGAACTTGGGCTAGGCCTATTGCCTAGTGCTTGGGAGCCATCTTTAACGCAGTTTGCTGGCTGATGTCCCCCTGCTCCCATCTGCCACCTCTAAGCTGAGGGCACCAGCCAGGAGGTCTGACTCAAGCAGGACATTCAGAGGTTAGTGAAGGACACAGTGTATAGACAGGGGGATTCGAAAGGACACAGGAATGGGGCGCTTTTCAAGCAGGTGTATCAGTAGTTGTATGTCTGTGTTAACTAAGTAGGCACAGAAAGTAGCATCCTTATTAGGGACATTCCCAAGAGGCTAGAGGAGAGGGCTGAAGGAGGAACAGCATCAGCACAAGGACATACATAGACTGACAGTCTAGATGCACACAGACACATTAGAAACATGCACACAGAGATATAAAGAGACAGACATTCATATTGAGACACCTAGCAACAGACAAACAAAGGATAAGCCAGAATTCAAGCTTCCATCAGACCTTCAGGTCAACGGGTGTTGGCCTGCCCGGGCTGGCAGCTAGTGTGGGATTGAAGTCTCACCCCTTGCATGATGAGTTGGTGTTTCTGGGAATTCTGCACTCTTCAGGAGCTCCCCAGACAGAGCTAAGGAGGTGATCCCTGGACCATAATCTGAGAGACATGTGCTTAATGATCATTATTACAATGATAACTTTAGATAGATTAACAAAGGAATTCTGGGCTGCAAAGGCCAGTCTCCGTCCTGATCTAGAACAGTAGTGAGGTATGCCAGGAAGGATGACCACACTGGCTCAGTTGAGCAAGGATAGCTGTGGACATAAGACCTAGATATTCTCTCTCTCTCTCTCTCTCTCTCTCTCTCTCTCTCTCTCTCTCCCCCCCCCCCCCCCTACTGAATCTTGTGTTTGGAAGCACACAGAAGACACTTTCTCAAAGTGCCCAGGCCAGGCCCTCACTATACATTTCTTCTTGCCCCTCATTTACCAGGCCTTGTAGCCCCCTATAGTCCCCAAATATTATCTTCCATTCATCCCTCCACCTCCAGACCACCAAAACTACCCCCTATGTCATCTTCTTCCATGGGAGAGGCTGTTAGCAGACACTCCCTGGCCTGGCTCTCTTTGTGGGTATAAAGGCACACTAGGAGAGAGCAGATGCTCACTGGCTCTGGGGTTCACTAGCTGGTGGTGTTAGGGTAACTCTGGACACCAGTGTCCTTAATGCAATGTCCTGGCAGAGAGAAGTGGATGCGAATGGTTCGTCCTCTTTCTTCTCTGTGGAACAGCCCTCTCTACTTCCCTCCCTCTTTCCCTCCCTTCCTTGTTTCTTTCTTTTCTCTTCCACCTTCTCCTGTTTCTTTTTCAACCAAGTAGCCATGCCTTATTCTTTGGGGGGAAAGAGAAAGAGAAGAGCAGGAAAAGCTAATGTCTCAGAGATAGTGGGGCCACAGGCAACGCGAAGGGAGGTGTGAGTTCCATGAGTCCCAGTATCTTCTGCAGGGTTCCCAGGTGGGTGGGACCCACACTCAGCCCCAACCCCACCCTGTTCCAATGCAGGGAGAGTACATGTTCTTGGAAACATCGAGGACAGGGAGCCTGGCAGTGCCCCCGTGCCAAACAAGGTGCTGGGACCTTAAGTCAGGACAAAGATGGGATTACATCTTCTACTAGTTTTGCAGAATTGGGGCCACAGGAAATCTTGAATTTGTGTCAGGAGAATAAAAGAATGCTCTATTTCTGCTACTCTTTGGTGTGTGGTCTGACTTTTTTTTCTGATTTTAGCAGTTAATTTCTTCAGACACATTTTTGTTTTCAAGTATGTGCAGTATTTGTGTGTGTGTGTGTGTGTGTGTGTGTGTTTGCACATGTATGAGTGTGTGCACAGACACCTCTTTTAAGTAAAACTCTCTTATTAAGAGTTTGAAAGGCAGACAAAGGTCACTGTGTGCATGTCTTGCCTCTCAATTCAGCCTTGAAACAACGGGAGGACTCCGGTCTTTCCATAGCTAATGTTGGTTGTCAACTTGACTAGATCTGGAATCAACTGAAGCTGAGCAGTGTGCGCACCTGTGAGGGCAGTTTCTGATTAGACTGTCTGAAGCAGGAAGACCCGTCCTACATGATGCAACCCAAAACAATGGACATAGAAGAACCAAACCTTTCCTCTTGACTGCTTGCCTGCACGGTCACTGGAAACTCCATCCATCCTGGGTTTTACTACACCATTGCTACTAGATTCAGCTTCTTCAGGCTCCCAACAAAGACTGCACAGCAGCTCCTCTTCAGGAGTTCTCCAGGCCTTTATTACCAGAGCGGGACTTCGGACACAGCCAGGTCTGCGAACTGAGCAATCCAACTCTTTTCCTTTCCAGTGTGAACAGTCATTGTTGGACTACCTAGACCTAGACTCGGAAGCCAGCTTAATAAATACCATATAAACACACACGTGTGTGTGTGTGTGTGTGTGTGTGTGTGTGTGTGTGTGTGTGTGTGTGTGTGTGAATGTAGATGTACTCATTCTATCAGTTCTGCTCCTCTAGAGAAGACTTGGTCTCCATCCTAAAAGAAGGAGAGGAAACTACAGCATCCAGCACCTTCCAGGTCTGCTCTGCCCTTCCTCTTCATCCTCTTCACACCTTCCTCTTCACACCATCCTCTTCACACCTTATAGGTGTAGCTGCTCCCCTCTGCCTCCAGGTGCTTCCTGCTTTGATGTAGACATGTGAGGTTGTATTCCTAACACGGAGTCTCATGGCTGCCTTTCATACCTTTACCCTTAGTGTCTGGGACAAAGAACTTCTCAGGATGGAGACTCTTGAGCTTTGTGGGAAATCCTAGTGCAGGAGAAGGTACAGAAACTCGTCCAAGACTGATGGCAGAGTTTCTTATGCTTCTTTAGAAATAGTTTGGCTTGGACTGGAGAGATGGCTCAGCGGTTAAGAACACTGACTGCTCTTCCAGAGTTCAAATCCCAGCAGCCACATGGTGGCTCACAACCATCTGTAACGGGATCTGATGCCCTCTTCTGGTGTGTCTGAAGACAGCTACTTATACATAATAAATAAATCTTTAAAAAGAAATAATTTAGTTTAATAACAACAAGAAAAGGAAAAAGGATCTAAAAGGTAAGGACTTTTACCTTTTCAAAATGAGTATATATGATATTTTACAAGAGCTCTGTAAATTATTGCTTGAATTCACTCCTTTGATTAAAGTCTACATAACAGCCAGTGTCAGGTCCAAGAAAAACTTCCTTTCACAAACAGGAGTCCTCAGGAACTTATGAAGCTGGTTGCCCTCTAAAGGAGCCATTTCCCTTACCACTGGCAGAAAGGATGAACGGCTAACCATGCTGCGGAGTCTTATATCAAAGTGTATGCTGGCCACCAGGCTCACTTAGCATCACATGTTCCTAGATCTTCTATTCTTTTTCATTATCCTAAAGCTCATGGCCTTCCCTCCAGCTGGTCATTCCTTTCCCCCCCCCAAATGCTATCCCCTTTCCTGGTTTTCCCTCTGGAACCCCCCTATCCCATTCCTCCTCCCACTGCCTCTATGACAGTGTTCCCCACTCACCCACTCCCGCCCATCTGCCTGCCCTAGCATTTCCCTACACTAGGTTACTGAGCCTTCACAGGGTCAAGGACCTCTCCTCTCCTTGATGCCTGATAAAGCCATCCTCTGCTACGTATGTTGCTGGAACGGTGGGTCCCTCCATGTTACTCTTTGGTTGCTGGTTTATTCCCTGGGAGCTCTGGGAGTCTGGTTGGTTGGTATTGTTGTCCTTCCCATGGGGTTGCAAACTCCTTTCAGCTCCTTCAGTCCTTTCTCTAACTCCTCCACTGGGGACCCCATTCCCAGTCTAGCGATTGGGTGAGAGCATCCAACTCTGCTGGTCATTCTTTTAACCCTGCTATTTCAAGTATGTTTATTCTTGCTCTCTTTGTCTTCCTCTGTCTCCCCCCCACCCCCTGTTCTCCTGCACTCTCCCTCCTTCTACCCCTCCCCCAACTCCTCTGCTCTGCTCCTATTTCTCTAATGGCCATGTCCAGTCTGCTGGTAATGTCCAGTCTTCTTTCTCCCTCTGCTCTGGACTCTTCCAAATGCCACTGACTGGTTTCTCATATTTACATGAAAAACTGTCCTTTAGCCACGATGTGGAGCTGACATGTTGTCAGTTTATACATCTGGTGCAGGAAACCAGGAGGGCATAAATAGAGCCCTCTCTAGGGAGCCCAGCCTTTTCCAGTGGAACCAAGCTGCTGATTTATCTCTCCTGAGCTATGGGTCATTTGTTTCTGCTGGCTTCTGCTACCCATTTTATTTGACTACAAAATTTAAAGTCCATCTCTTTAGCCCCCTCTCCCCTCCACCTGCTCTCTTCTGGTACTCAAGTGTCACCTTGGAGCTGCCTGCTCTGTCTCTCTCTGATCCTGGAACTGACTACAACATAAAAGTTGTGCCAATGTGCCAGTGGCTTCTCTCACTCTTTTGGGCATCTACCACATGTTCAGTGATGCTTTTGCTTTATGGTTTGGGACATTTATCTCTGACAAGTCTCTTGGGCCACCTGAGATGCCCTGGCTTGAAATTCTTTCACCAGAACATTTACTGTTCTCTCTTCCTCCTTGTTCCTCCTTTTCCCTGTTCTGTCTCTGTCCCTCTCGCTGGTTTGCTGAAGCTTACAGGTCCATCAGACATCTCATTTCTTAAATTTTGAGAGAGGGTCTCTAATTTGCCAGGCTTGCTTGAACTTCCAATTCTCCTGTCTTAGTTGGATTTCAGCTCTATGCGCCTAGGCCCCATACAGTCCTCCCGTTTGAATTACAAATGGATGTCTTCTTACTGTGTCCTTGTCTGGTGTGCAGTTCTGGTGGCTTTACATCTTCTTATAAAGACAGCAGCCCTATGGACTGTAGTTCTACTCTTCTGGCCTCAGTTAATGGTGCTGCCTTCCTTAAAGGTTCCACTTCCATTAAAGCAAACGGCCCTTGTGCTCACAAAAGGACCTGAGAAGCTGGGAAAGTTAAACACAAAGGCTTCCTTCAAAGGAAGGAACTGTTTTCGGGTCCTGGAATGCTGGGAATGGATGTAGTTTACAGCCTAAGGATCCTTTGCTACCTAATGAGCCAGGCTCCACCCATATCCATATCCTCCAGAATAATCTGTTTATCCCAGACTCCCAGCCCAGTACTTGAGCACTGAGAAGTCACTTAACCTTACAGCAGCCCAAGAGTCTTCTGTTATTTTAGAGCCAGACCAACCCTGACTCTCACAGCCTTGTTTACCTCATAGCTAATCCTCCCCAGACCCTTATCTTAAACATTGTTTCTAATTCAGCAGAACCCATCTTACAGATGTAGCCATACCTACTGTGTAAAGTGCTTCAGTGTAAACAGGACCGGGAGTTGTTATCAGAAAACTTGGTTTCCCAAAAACTGTGCTCTGCTAAACTATGGCTAAATTTAACAAACTGGTATCAAGCCCTCAAAGTTGGAGCTGAGCACTGGTTACCTAAGCTTGTGTGAGTTTTGTTCTTACTGCCCCATGACTGTTGTAAAGCCTTCAGCTACCTCCACAGATCTCCAAATATAGTCATGTAAGGTAACAGGTTGTAAAACTGGAGGAAGGAATCATTCGCTGGGCTCAGAGTTTGAGGGGAGACATGTGGTAGGAGGGCCCCATGGCAGCAGACAGCTCTGTAGCGGGGGTGACTCTGTATGCGGTATCTGCTTGTTCAGGTCCTAGCAGATGAGGAAGCAGAGAGAGAAGAATGCTGGTGGCTGGGCCCCCAGAAGATTGGGTGTATGTTGCTATGTTCAGTGTGGGTCTTCCTTCTCATTCAATTCTCTGTAAATACTCCCACAGACACGACCCAAAGTATATCGAACATGGGCATGTACTAGGCACTCGTTAATCCAGTTAAGTTCAAGTTAAGGCATTTTACTTTAACTGAATTTTACCTCGTGAATTTTACCCAGCAGGGTTCACAGATAAGACACGTCACTTTGAAAGTCAATTTTGGCAGTTATGGTGATTCTTAGAGAGAAGTCTGGAGGGAGCAAAGCTGAGTCAGAAGGTTACAGCAATAACACAGGTTGGTGGTGGTTTGAACTAAGGGTATCAGTAAGAAGTGTGGAATGTCAGGGAGCTGTGACTGGCCGAGGGGAGAGAGAGCTGGTGGGTAGAGATGCTCTTCCTGGAGGTAGCAGAGGCAGCTAAGGAACATGGTCTGGGCCGCTGG
Organism: Micromys minutus; assembly: GCF_963924665.1. Classification (NCBI taxonomy): domain Eukaryota; kingdom Metazoa; phylum Chordata; class Mammalia; order Rodentia; family Muridae; genus Micromys; species Micromys minutus. The sequence goes on along the minus strand of NC_137982.1, from coordinate 24,096,375 downwards.
TGTCAAGGCTGAGTTGCTGGTGGAGCATACGGGATGTGGAATAAGAACAACGGGACCCAACGGAAAAATTAGTAGGGATCTTAGTGCTCTTGGCTTCAATGGAAGGACGCCATCCAAGTCTCCGGAGGTCTGTGCTGGCCAATCTTCCTCCACAAAGGAGCACAAACAAGGTCAAGACCTTTGTGCTCACTAAGCAAAAAGAAATAACACAAACTGGAGTTCACGATGCAATCAAGAAGTTAGTAAGTAAACCATACCGGACATGTAGAAAGAGGACTCGGAACACAGATACGCAACTAAGAACATGGGCGCGGAACACAGATACGCAACAAAGAACATGGGCGCAGTCACACTCCCGAAGGGTGAAAAGGGAGAATGGGTGGGTTTTCAGTTTAGATCTTGTTTAATCATTTGTGAGGAGAGTAGGACCTTTGCCCGAGACGGACAAGGCTGGCTGGTAGAGGAGGCGATGTGGCTGAGGGACTAAAGAGGAGATAAATCTCAGGAGGTGAGCAGACTCTTACCTGCTGCTTCTACCTTCCCCGTGCCAGGCAGAGAGGCTTCTGGGAGTCTGTTGTTTGCTCTGAGTTGTGATGGTCTGGGGAGGGGCCAGCAAAAGCTCCATCCTCAGTCTTTCCCTACGATTCCAAGGGTTCTGTTTTTGTGCACTTCCTGTTTCTACTTCTAAGACTTGTTTCGGAGAAAGTTTTAGTGTGGCTTATAAAAGGGAAGAAAAGACCCCACATAAATCCGGGGAACCGGCCCATTTTTGAGATAAGGCGGCTCTCATCTTTCTTGTTTTGAATTGCTCGTTGGTCGGACAGGATCATACTTTTAAAAGGAAGTTTTGAACTGGGATAAAAACCGTTTGCTTTGAGCTGAATGTTGATAGGTGACATTGGAACTGCTGACGAGCCAGGGTCAGAGTGAGCGGGAGCTGCCTCACTTCTGCAAGCATGGCCGCTAGGAACACAGAGCCGGAAGCCGCTGTCCGCCGACGCGAAACGGGGAGATCCTGATTTCCACCTCTTCACATCTGTGCAGTCAAGGTTTTACGCGGCCTTGGTAAACTCTGCCTTTGATGGACACCCCTCTGACACTGAACAGCCCCCAAAACCCAGGAAAGAGAAGGGATAAAATCTTGAGGACCTGGGTCCATTTTGCTTTTGGTACCAAACTCCCTTAGCCTGCCTGGTGTCTGTCTCCTGGTCTTAGTCAGATAGGCCGCGATCCTTAGCGAGAAAGATCCTTAGCAAGATCTTCCAGAATGTGTGGCTTAAGCAATGGACAAGTATTTTCCAGTTCTGGATGCTGGACGTGCAAGAGCAAGGGCCAGTGGGCTCTTCTTGGCGTGCACATGGCCTCCTCTCGAAGCCTTACTACTGATGCGTGCATTTCCTAGTTTCTCTCCTTTTCCTATAAGGACAACGAACTGTTAGATTAGGTCCCTGCTTATCATTTTGATGGGCCTTAATCATCCTCTCAAAGGTCCTATTTTCTACTGGAAATAGATTTTTGGAGGGGACACTGCAGTCTCCCCCCAAACATCCTTAGGTGGGGATTCTCTGGGTCAACTTCCACCTCTCACAGAGCTCTTTGTGTTCTCATGCAAGGTGGCTTCAGGGTCACCTCTCTCTTGTTAGAATTATCCAGCGGCTGAGGACTGAGGAACCAGCTTTCCACTTAGAATCAACTTGGTCTCGGTTTCCTCACTGATACAATCTCCAAGGAGGCCCCATAGTTCTCGTCTCATAGAGTTATCATGAGAAATCAAGGAGTTGTTTTGAATGCAGAGTCCAGCCTTTGAACAATACCGCGGGCTACTATTACCTCTTATTCACGGTCTCTGCATCTGTCATCGAATCTATTTCTCTTCTGCAACAGGGTTCCCTCCAAGATGTATCCAGCTGGCCTGGAACTTGCCATCTTCCTGTGTCAGCCTTTCTAATACTGAGATTACAGCCGTGTGTCACCATGTGTAAATGCTCACCAACTTTATTTTTTAATACAGAGACCCACAGTGAATTTTTTTTTTTTTTTTTTTTTTTTTTTTTTTTTTTTTTTTTTGTTCACCGTTCCTACAGGAAGGAACTTAAATGTTCCAAACTCATCATTTTGTCTGATTGGTCTCGTTAGGCCTTTCTGATTGGTCAAGGAAACCCTGTTTGGTCTTTCTCCAGTCATGTCCCGCCTTAGTTCAGTCAGCCAAGTCTAGGAAGAAGCACATTCTCCCCCGCTCAGTAGCGGCACAAGGAAGTGTGAAGCCGGAAAAGGAGAACGTGGAGGCGCCCCCACTGTGCTAACCTCAGAAGTATGCGCTACCAGGTCACATCCCTGCCTTTCCCACGAACCTACCTTTTAAAATGGCCTTTCTCCACCGGACTGCCCCTCCAGCCACTCTCAGGGAACGATTTCCTATTTATCTTCTAGAAAGTATCCACAGAGACCTCAGTCCTGTACCTACTTGAGCTCCTTGACCCAGTGAGACACTTCATATCTCTGTTTCTGCTGTTTCCTATGCCGACCGATAACCAGCCTGGGGTTCCTCACACTATATGCCTCAGTTTTCCCACTTCTGGACTTGAGCAGTTTCTTAGGTATCTTAGACTGTGAGCTTCTTCCAGACAGAGACAACATTCTTCAAAGTGACCAGAAAAGATTGTTTAAATGATTACCAAGGCGGAATAGTAGGGTGTGTATTTTCCACACAGTGAGTGATCCAGTTGAGGTTATGACCCTACTCTGTATCTAACTTTCCTTATGGGAAGGGGTCAGAAGTCTGTCACCTTTGATATTGCAAATGTTTATCTCTGAAGGGAAAACACAATTACTTTTAGAATAGTTGCAGAGACAGGAAGCAATAAAGTTACAATGTGAAGCCAGAATTTCCTGAGTTTGATAGAAGAAATCCAAGTGTGTCATAAAAAATAACCAACACTTGGTGTTTGGTGGCTATTTTCCCCTTTGAAAGCTGAGACTTCTAAGAATCCTTAGCAAATGATAGCACGTTGCCACGGGTCAACAACAGGAATCCCAGACAATAAGTCAGGGTTCTCTAGAATCACAGAAATTAAGGGTAGTCTCTATATAGTAAGGGAATTTGTTATGATAACTTAGTCTGTAGTCCAAGTCCTCAACAGTGGTCAACTGTGACTAGAAGCACAAGGATCTAGTAGTTGTTTGGTTCTACAATGCAAGCTGGCAAAGAAGAGCAAATTTTCCTTCTTCCAATGTCCTTATGTAGGTCTCCAGCAGAAGCTGTGTCCCAGATTAAAGGTGTGTGCCACCAGGCCTGGATCTGAGACTTAGTTTGTCCCAGATGACCTTGAACTCAGACATCTTGCCTTAGTGTCCTAGGATTCATAGCCACTATGCTTCAAGATATCCATGCCAAAATCCAGGTCTGAAACTTCTATCTCCCAGCCTCAAGATCTGTATCACAGGTGAGCCTTCCAATTCTGGATTGTAGTTGATTCCAGACATAGTCAGGTTGACAACCAGGAAGAGCCATTACAATCCACCCCCTGTCAACTTGACACAAACAATATCTCATGTCTGCATAAGACAATAACAAGGTCGTGAATACACCTAACATGATATAACTATTCCTCGCACAATCACAAACACATTTGTAAATTTACAATGGGACATGTTCCTTGGGAACATTTTTTTATTATGTCAACTTAAATACCAATTGATGTTAAAGAAATTAAAGAAATACAAATGTGTTCTTAACAAAATAAAACAGAAGCGTTCATATTACTTTATAATCCTCGTTTCTGCAACTGGTTACCCAGCCTTAGCTGGTATTTGTAACTACCTTCCTCTATTTTCCATTCTGTATTTCCTCTACCCTCTGCAAGCACCTCAGCAGGTCTTGGCATAGGATAGATTTGTATTAGCTTTCTGCAATACTGTGTTTAAATCTATCCAGAAACTAAGATGCAGTACAACTTGTATACGGCTGAAGAGGTGAGAAGCAACTCTGCAGCCCTGGTGCTCGACAGTTCCGGAATAAACAGGTAGTGCATAGCTGCATTAAAAGGTAGTTTGCAAATACTCAAGTTATACCAAGGTTCCTTACAAATCTCTGCCTTTCTCAAAGCAGCGCAACCGGCCATTGCTAATACTGTGGCACTGCGTTTGGTAAATGGTGATGGTCTTACTTTCTTCTTAATCGAAAGCCTGTCTTACTTTCACCTTAATCGAAGGTGCTGCCACACGGCAGAGCAGTGAAGTCTCAAAAGGTACAGCTTATATTAACAAGTGGCCAAAAGACAGAGCTGGACAGAACCAGACCAGCAAATCTATCGTTACTCAACTGAACTAACATAAATACATTCAAAATAAAGCCGAAGATCAGAATTGGTTTTAGAATCAAATTTGCAGACTTCCTTGATAAAAGAGGAGTGACCTGCAGTTGGAAATGAGGCTCTCTCCTGGCGAAGGGCAGAGACTTCGAAGTCCCTCCTGTACAGGCAAGGAAATAAGTGACAAAGTCTCTTGCACTGAAGTTATGTATTTTAACAGCTTTACATGTAATATTCATATATAAAAAACTTTAAGTGCCTTTCTCCAATTTAAAAATCTAAAGAATTCAAAAATAAGGCATTCAATATTTGAAAAAAGTACAGATTTACAAAATGCTTATATTCTGTCATGAAAACTCCACACCAACATTATACACTTGGAAGAAAATACAAACAGGATATATTACAAATTTATGCACCAATAACTTAGTTCACACCATGCAACTAAAAGTACATTAATCAAGATACACAAGCCTTTGTAGGTTCTAAACGGAAGGACTTTTCTTTTTTTCTGCAGAATCCTTAAAACCCGTGGCCCTTAAAACTTGCTAGCCTTCCTACTGGGAGGTGATTGTACACGGCAACGGCGAAAGGCGACAGACCAGGTGTCTAGTCTGAGTCATTCCAGCTGCGCTCCACAATGGCCGAAACCCCTTCTCATACTCCCATTGTTCTCCTAATGAAGCTGTGCCTCTCGGCTACTGGCTCAACTGTTTGGACTCGGCTCATCCAGCAGAGACTGGATAGAAGATGGACGAGACATCATGTGTGGGACTCATCGAGTCTGCGGGATATCCAAACATATGCTACCATCAGCATACATATTTGGATGAAACAGTTGGTGGTTTATTTCGATATTCTTCAGAAAATTCTATTAGTAGTTTAAAAGTACCATCTTCAAAGGGTATCTCTTCTGGTCCAAATATAACCGTGTTCCACTGCATGATGCTGTTTTCAGATGGTGCACCACTGACCCCCACAGGTGGGTCCTCTTGCAATCTCTTGAAATGAGCCTCCCATGGGTCCAGGTCGACATGCCCCACTGCCCCGTGGTCAATCTGAAAGAAGAGTCCTGTTTGGCCGAATCACCAAGGGTTGCTGCTGCCACATAGACTGCACAAACAACCCTCCCTCACCAATTTTCTCATTGTGACCTTTCCAAGTCCCTGACCATCCAGCCAGCCCATTGGCTACAGCCCATGAGTCAGTAAACAATTGTACATCTGGCCATTTCTTCTTCCAAATAGAAGCATAGTCAGGCCTATCACAGCAATACCCCAGTCCCTCATACCAACTTCTATCTTAGTTTGTGTTTTATTGCTGTGAACAGACACCATGACCAAGGAAAGTTTTATAAAGAACAACGTTTAATTGGAGCTGGCCTGTGTGGAGTACACAACCTAGGGTATCTGGCTAAACTATGAGATAGAGGCTCTATAGTGGTTGTGGTACCCCCTCCCTCTCTCTTTCCCTCCCTCCCTCCCTCCCTCCCTTCCTTCCTTCCAGATGAAGTCCTGGGCCTCTGCTAGCTCTCTTGCACTCTGCATGGGTGACTCTCCAGAGCAGGTGACAGAGCTCGCCAGTGACCTGACTCTGATCCAGGGAGATATATTTGGATAGATAGTTTGGGTTTACAGAAAGATCAAGGTCATTCTTGTGCAAAGTAGTCCATGTTAGTTATCAGATGTCCCAGAATTCTCTGCTTCCTTTGGTTATCCTATCACCACTCACTTAGACCTAAGTATAGCACATTGAGTAAGAAAAGCTGGGTCTCTCTCCCGGGAGCTTTGATTGTTTACTTCCATTGCTGACGATATTCACCAGGGCAACACACAGTAGCCTGGTGTCCTGCTACTTGGACTAGGGCTTCTCAAAGTTGCATGCACTCAGCCCCAGTGTGATGCAAAGCAATCTGTGGGATTGGAGGAGGAGATAAAGAGCCATTCCCAGCTTATCTCATTGTTTCTTCACTTCTATTTTGAGTATCCCTAATATGTAACAGTATACATAACACTGTAAGCACACACACATATGTAGTATACTTTCAATTTTATTGGTACAAATTCCTGTTTTACAAAGGGTGGAAACCATTGACTATGAAAAGAGAAAGCTAGTCAGGCATGGTAACCCACACCTGTTATCTCAGCTGCATGGAAACAGAAGGATTTGGGGGTTCAGTCAGCCTGGGCTACACAGTGAGACCTTAGTTCAACAAGGAGGAGAAGTTGAAGAGGGGGGAGGGGAGAGGGAGGAGAAAGGGAGGGAAAAGAGGCAAGGGGAAGGGGGAATGGAGAAGGGGGGCTGGGAAGAAGGAAGGGAGGAGGGAGAAGGGAGAAGGGGATAGAGGAAGAGGGGAGGATTTATTTTGTACTTTGGCCCAACCACACTTTCCATCCTTATCCTCCATTCAGAAATCTATGACCTCCTAGTGGTAATTTCTGGGTACGGTCTCTGATTATACTCAAAGTGACTGTGCTCGCTTCTGCCCCTTTCCAGGATGCCTCAGCTCCTCTGCAGACATGGTCATTCTAGTCATTTGGGAAGAGTCAGGAAGCCAAGAGAAGGGAGGAATGAGTTCCCAGCTTTCACTGATTGATCCTCAAAAGATTCTTCTACCAGAGGGAATGGTGAATTCTTCACTCCAGCTCTTGCAAGCTTCCTTCTTGGCTCCTGTGAAATGATGTTTTCTGTTCTCTGACAGAGAAACCAGAGCCATGAGAAGAATCAGCCTACAACCACCCGCGCCTACCTTCAAGATTATACTAAAATTTGAGGGAACTTACCTATTCAAAATAATCAGCATTTGTGCAAAAATGGGGGCAGCACCTGCCAAGAGTCATGAGAGATTTCCGAAGTCTCCTCATGATCAGGAAAACTACTGAGGATGAAGTTGGGAAGGAGAGCTGAGGTCCCAGTCCTCCCGGCTGAGTTCCCCATAGCCTTTCTCACACCCAGCAGCTCCATGGACAGAAAACTCCAAAGAAGTGCTGTGTGGGAATAGGTGTTCAGTTACCTCTCCCTCGTGGGAGCATTTCTGTTTCTTTTTACAGAAGCTTATGCCTAAGACTTCACAGTATGCAGAAGCCTGAGCATAGAATTTAGCTAGACAATCCCAATTAAAATATAACCTTTAATGGCACTTTTAAATGCTACCATTATACACAACTTTTCTTCTCCTTTAAAAGCACTTTTTGGTAAATCATCTCTTTTCATTTCATGCTACTCTTTAGGGTATAAAACTAATCCCAGGATAGTTATGAATCCACCCAAACCCACACCCTCCCAACTCTCATACTCAAATCTTCTAAACACTTCTTGACTCCATCTTGGTTATAATTCTGAGTATTCATGTTTAAATAAGAGGGCATATTTAACAACACACAGTTAACTGTGACAAGCCAGATCTGTCAAAGTGGCCAACACCTGGAGATTACTTAAGCTACTTACTTGAGGCTGTTCATGGAATAACCAGGAGAAGTTTAGCTTCTGTATTAAGGTGGATATAATGAGGCACTGCATATAAAACTATTATAGTGATAACTACACTTATATAGCACTTGGTGTATGTAGTTTACCCACATCAATTTAAGCAATACTCCAACAGTTTTATGAGGTAGCTTCTAAGTTCACTGCCATTTCTCAGGTAATGTAACCAAGGAATGGAGCAGTCACACCCTAGCTGTCTGACTGTAGGTCTTTCTAGTGACCTATCTGGTAAGACAGGGTTGTTCAGTGTCAATGACTGAGACCTCACATTTCAATTTCTCATCTTAAATACATCCTCACCTGTCCCCAAGGTCTGCATTGTTGACTGTTTATATATATGAAGTCTAGCTACTTACTTGTAGAGCTGTTCTCTAAGCTGAGACTTAGAAATTCTCACATTCTATTTGATTCTGATTCTGTCCTGGTTACTATAACCAAATCATGTAACCTCTTGGAGAAACAAATTTCTAGATGGCTTCATTGGAGAACAGTTTTCTTGGCTCACTTCTGCATGTAGCATCATGGATAGCAGAATTCATCCAGGAAACAACACAGGTAAGTCAGTCCAGAAACCCAGGGCTGGGAAGAAGAGCCACAAAAGGCATCTCTGAGGATTCACTTATGGTAGCACGACCCTGGACAGGATACCTTGTCCTCTGTTAGAGGCTCCCAGGACTCCCAGCATTCTAGACAATGCCAGTGTCTAGCAGTCCCTTTGTCTGACAAGGGGTCCCTTTGCTGATCATAAGTTTTACGTTGCAAGTTGGCAGTACATGACACTAAAAGTTTTACCTGTCATGTCACCAGTTTACAACACAATAAAGAAAGTGCCATTATTCTATGTTTCAGTGACGGACTTGTCCATAGTCAAGCTACCAGCTAGAATCAGAGCTACCTCTGAATGCATATCCATCAGGATTTTCCATGGCCCTGCTTATAACCATTATATTGGGCTGCATCCATGGAGGGTACATTTCTGTGAACTTGACCTCCCGTTACAGGGAAGGGATATCTGCTGACCCAGAGACCACTGGACCCGATACCTGCTATTGTTTGTTTTGTTGGTGCCTGTTTCTTTTTAAACCAAAGCCCCCAACTGCACTGTTCACTGAGCATAGAAAGTGACTAATTGTGGTTGGGATGTTTGCACAACGGATACAGTCTGGTATGGGGTGGGGATCCAACCGTCCAACGGCCTGTTGTAGGCGCTGACCATCTTCTCTGCCTCCCTGTCTTTCCACAATCTTCAGTGCTCACATTGTGCGCCTCCACCATGGCTTCTGATTTCCCAGGGGGACAGGCAGACAGTTACTCACCCAAAGGCCTGATCTACACTTACCTGAGCACTTCACTCAGCTTCCTGTCAGTAGTCCTAGCAAAATATCCTAGGGACTTAAACCTCCCCAGCCTTTGATAACCACAACAGAGACACATTTGTTTTCCTACCTGTGAAAGGAAAGAAAGGAGAAATAGGAATAAACCCCCAGTCAAGTGTAGTGTGCACAGATTACAGCCAACTTTGGTGTGCACGTACATTTCCTTATGATAGCAGGATCCTGCACCTAAAATGCTGAGGGCAAACTGTCTTTTAGATTTTGGACTGTCTTGAACTTTAGAATATTTGCATATATATAATGAGGCATCTTGGAAAGTAGACCCCAAATTAATTTTGTATGTGTACTTTTTATATACATACACACTGAGGTAACTTTAATGCAAAAATGTTGTTGCATCCGACTTTTGATTGTGAGTCATAGGTGTGAGATTTTGTACCTCAAATATGGTATTGTTACTAAAATACTTTTGTATTTTGGAGGCTTTCAGATTTCAGATTAAGAATGCTCAATGTATACTAGAAACAGATACACACACACACACACATACAACTAGACTGAAAATTTGTGGTAGGCTACCATCAAAATAATTAAAAAGTTTATGTACTTGAAGAAAGTTATTCTTCAGAAGGGATCTTCATGCTCTTTAGTTTTAACCTCTTTCATTGTGTATAAGTTTACATATGTGTGTGTGTGTGTGTGTGTGTGTGTATGTTATATGTGTGCATATGTATGTGTGTGTGTGTGTGTGTATGTGTGTGTGTGTGTGTGTGTACCTGGGATTTGACCTTATACCTCATCTACACTAGGTAAGAGCTCTACTAATGATATATTCTCAAGACCTTTTTCACTTTTCCTTTTGAGACAGGGTCTTACTTAGTTACCTAGGCTTTGAAATCACTTTGTAGTCTTGGACCTGTAGGCTAGTCTTAAACTTTGATCTTCCTAACTAGTACACCAGGACCAGCTCTTTCTACTGGTTCTTAGCACTGTAGTCAGAATACTTTTCCTAAAACACAAACCTAGTTGTATAAACTCTTTAAAAGTCTTTACAACAGTTCCTTATCCACACACAGTGAAAAAGCACCTAGCTAGGCCCACGTGGCTCCTTCAGCATTCTCTTTCACGTTTTCTTTAAGCATTAACACTTACTATTCTGGAATATCTAACATCTGTGTGTATTACAGACTCTCCTTTGCCCAATTACTATTCATTTTTCACTAATTGTGCTTTAACCCTTTATGCCCCCAAATAGAGTCAGCAGACATATAATGTCCCTTATAATTATTATACTTACGTGATGTTTGTCTGTCCCCTCCATCCATTCAGTGAGGGCAGAGGATGGGCCTGTCTTGCTTATCGGAATCTCCACTGCTTCACACAGAGTGTCACATACAATGGCACTTAGTAATGATCTATTTAGTGACTAAATATAGCAGCGATACCTCTAAGATCTTCTGAATCACTTCGTCAGAATTGAGAGGATAACCAAAGCTACTGATACCTGGGCAAGGCAACTGTAGAGAACATACATGTTATCAAGATCCTCATAGGCAAAGGCCTCATCTCATTCTGAGAAAAGTGCCCACACACCCATCTTGAACTTCTACTCCCTTAAGGTCCTAGGACCACTCTATATGGGCTATTGGTCTTCTTGTAGATTCTAAACTACATGTACTTAGATAACTCTTCTAAGCTATTATCTCAGTTTTGATTATTTTGGGTCTCATGGTGGAGCAGGTATATCTAATTTGAAGCCCAGTGGCATTGTGTCCCAGGATAGCTATGAAAGTAGTCCAACACATTTGTAGATGACATTAGAATACCAAATGATGCTGAATATCCCTAAAAAGATTATAGTTCAAAGTGGGGTGGATACTAAATGTTTTCACTTCCTTAACTATGACGAATCAAGACAGACTCAGTTGACATCAATTTTGGCTGCTTCAGGTTCCTAATTAGTATATAATGTAAGTCTGTCCATAGTTTACAAAGACCCATGTTCCCAAACTGGCTCAATTTAAGCAATGATTTTAAGTTTCCAATTTGAACCCCTACCCTCTTCAACTTCAGCAGAAATTTGGTACTGTGTGGTACACTGTTGATTGTGATGACTTGGGAGAGGGTGTTACTGACAGAGTGGTAACAGAAGAGACACTGAAACATCTTAGAATGCACAAGGCAGCCCCTGCAATCAAACATGACCTGGCCTCAACGTCACTAAAAGCCCAGTGTTGAGGCGACACTTGCTAGACTCTTGAGGAACAAAGAGTTAAGACCTATTCCTTGACGTCATACTTTCTACGATGCATGGGAACATAGCAGAAAAGAGCAATGAGTTGCAAATCAGTAAGGATGCTGGAACGCTTCCCCTGCTCAATGTCTGAAAGCAAGATTTGTAGGTTCTCAGGTAGAATATTTGCGAAGTTTTTCTACATTGATTCCCTGGCACAGGTCATTGTGTTTCCTATGGAAATCCCATAATGCAAGGTATTTAGCACAGAGTTCAACAGTCTTGTATTTAAAAGGGGACTTGGGGACAAGTGGAACCATAGTTGGTTTTCACGTTGAAAAGTTTCAGGCCATTTTCTTTTTCTAATGATATAACCATCTGGATGAAAATATCCCTTTGAGTGAGATGCAAACTGCTACCTTTCTACACAGACAGTCCAATGTATTTATACTTAATTCATAAAGACATAATGTTACAAAAACCATTTGTATATTATGAAGCCATGTGGCATCAGATTTTCCAATTTATAGACAACTTTGTATTTACATAACAAATGATTAAATCAATCAGTTTTTCAGGTATATAAAGGTCATGTAGGTACACACACAGTGTGTATAAAAGCAGATAAGGCTGATCATATATATTTACAGTAGACACAAATTAGATTCCATGTTTAAAGATAATACTTTCATCATTTTTTTTTTCTGAATCAGACTCCCCATTGTTAGCAGGATTTCCCATAATTACAATGTTCACTGCTTTTTTTGGCTCACTAATTTGACTCTCACTTTTGGGTTGTTTACACAGAGTTACTATATGTTCTGATAACTTTGGCTAATGCAAGTATGAGAGAGTGAATCAAAGAAAAAGATCAACTTACAGCATTCCATCTATGGATTTGTATCTTCTGTTCATAGCTTGAGTCTTGCATTCAGTCACTTGGGCAGATGGCCAAAGGGAATAGATACTAGTTGAGATCTAGAACCTTGGGATTCTTTTCAGAAAGAATAGTGCTACCAACTTCCAACGTACCTTACTGGATCTTAGATCCTAATGGAAAACTGCTTGTGACAGGCAAGTGATGACCATACTCTGCATGGAAGGTCATCATGGTTAACAAACAACTCATGTGACTCATGTGGCCTGAGAATCTTCAGAAACCTTACAGAAGTTAAACTGTCAGCCTTACCTCCTCCCACACTGTCGTGCTGTTACAAAGAAGGCCACATTTATGTTAAAGACAGACACAAAAGAACTCCGATTCAGGTCTTCATAAATGACTAAACATGGTTCATGATATCATATGGGATAAATGCTCTTCAAGTATTTCCATTCAAAGTGCATCTCAAAAGTGTCTTCTGAAAATGTCCCTTTAAGTAGACTGTTAAAAACAAGTCCTGGGCTTCCTGAAGAACAAATCACACAAGGCCTTTTAGTTAAGTTTTCCTCATTTGAAATAATCTGTTAAAGCTGCTTAGATGTGTGTTTTTTTCTACGTGTGCTTCCCAAAACCATGAAGGGGCAGGAAATGAATTACATTTCCTTTGGCAGTTAGGACCACTATGTTCTATAAAGAAAAAATAATAATGTTTTTCATTTTTTCCCCTAAGCTTGACTTTTTTCTTTAAAAATGGTTATTTTAGGAAATAAAAATTGTAGCAACATAAAAGGGCTAGTTTTCATTTAAAAATAATTTGGCTTCAATACAACAAAGGAAATGGCTCTATGGGAAGAATGGAAGTATGAGTGACCAATGTTTTTAACTGTAAGGTAGATGCCATTTTAAAAAGTGTCACAGCTTTGCACGGCCTAAAATTCGGACAGTATTTACATTCTTTGCTTACAAGAAACCATACAAGGGAGTGTACGAGGAAGAAGAAAGCCCTGTGTGGACAGACTCAACCACATTTTGCACCCACAGCAAAGCGACAGGCAACCGTGAGGTCACAGAAGAAACAGATTTACACGGTTTCCTGATCCAAAGTATATTATGGTGCAAATGAAAGCACATCAAGAAGGTGTGGCCGAGTCAGTGGAAAAATGGAAGGGCAAAGGCTGACTCATCTTTTGTACAGCAACAGGTAATACATACAGACCCACCGGGCATACAGATACATCCACATCCGAGAATAAACACAGCTACGCACACAAACGGGAAGAATCGGGCTAATGCGAAAGATAAACCCCAATAGATCAGCTAGTAACAAACAGGTGTCCATTACATGACACAGAAGGTTACTTCCTGTGACTCAGTGAAGAACCTGGGCGATTTGGAGATTCTCTCTCAATACCTAGCCACTTCCACAAGGTCAAAATGGAGGAAGTACTCATGTAGATATTTGCATTCCATTGGGTTTGACCTTAAGGGTTATGTCAAGGACAGAATAGACAGAAAGAAACAGAAATATCAGAGGGGAAGTCTCAGAACTTTGTTAACAAAAGTGAGCCTGGTGGAAGATGGGTGTGGTGCTGCATGCTTTTAATCTCAGCACTTAGGAGGCAGAGGCAGGAGGATCTCTGTATTTCAGGACAGCCTAGTCTACATAGCAAGTTCCAGGATAGCCAGTGGCACATAGAAAGACTTTGTCTTAAACCACCACCACAACAACAACAACAATGAGCAAACCTGGTGGTGTGGGTGTACTGTATTCTGTGTCCTCTGAGCTTTGTCCTGAGTTACTAGAGTGCTGTTTGTTACCTGATGGGACGTGGAGTTTAGGAGGAGGAGGGTTAGAAAGAGGATGGAATCTGAGAGTCCAGAGCCTGGTAGGGGACAATCTCCCAGTGGCTGAACACAGTTCAGGAGGACAGCCAGTGCTCTCTGGGGTTTTGGGTAAAGGCTGGTTCCAAGAAAGAGGGATAATAAATCCCTTCTTTTGACAATCTCTGAGGTGGTCTGGAATTTTTATGCCACCATAATGCACAATGTTTATTGTTCATTACCTTGCACAGTTTTAGGTTTGTGTATTTGTGATGTAGTAATTTTCTACACTTATTTCACATTTCTCTTATTTAATGCAACATAAATAATTTGCTTAAGAAGACTCAACCCACATATTTCGGCCACATTAATATATATGTATATATAAAAATAATCTGTGAATGATATAAATAATTCTTTAAATAAAATAAATCTGATATGTTACACAATACTAATAAAAATCACCATTCCTCATTACCATTCCACTTTCACTGCTGGGTAAAGTGGTGCTGACGAGTGACATAAAATGTAGTTCCACTTATTTTCCACTCCAAAAAAGGAAAACTGAACTGTTATCATCCTCATGTCTATAGGTGGTTTTAAAGGACAGCTTCTGCCTCCACATGTGGAAATGAAAAGTTTCACCAAGTTTCACTTTGTCAGATATGTGCAAAAAAAAAAAAAAAAAAAAACCAAACAACCAATACAAAACAAAAACCAAACTCTTTGATTCTGAGCATCACTGATAAAAAATGATCAACAGGGGGCCATCAAAGACTAATAAATAAATGATTGAGTAAAATAGTTCATCTAAGTTTTTTTTTTAATTTTATAAAACCTATTCTCTTTGAAAAATGTCCCGAATGGGACAGCTGTATGATATGGACAGCCATATCACCTTTCCAAGATAGGAAACAGGGTGGAGAGACCGTAGAAGCCAGAGGACAGGGAGGTGTGCTCCGAATGTGTCATGACCGTTCCACCCATGAAATCACTGCAGCTGTGGTTATCTGCCCAAGACCCACATGGGACTGAACATGGTACTGTTTCACCATGGATGGTGAAGGGGCCCCATGTGGACTATTAGCAGTTAATGATTGCTGACTGGTCCTCTCATTTTCTCTACTGGTGTAGCCAGAGACAAGTTACCCTTGTGGCAGTAAATATATCCCTCCCCCACACGCATTCGAGGTGTTCTAATGAACCTCAGTAGGTCAGGCACAGGAACTTATCAAAGTAGGAGAACACTGGTTGGTAAGAGCGAGGAGATAAAGGAGGGGTGGAGGAGGGAGAATGACTCAAATTCATCATAAAAATGTATAAAACTATAAAACAATAAAAATGTAACAAATGGTTGAGATCCTGAATTCTTGATTTAGGCCCACAAGCATTTCTCTCTTCAGAAATCTGGAGGCTTCCTAGACACCCAAAACTCAGTCTATTGTTTCTGGGCTGTCTAAAGAGACATTATGAATGAGCACTCAGTGGTGTGCAGTGTATGCCATGACGTGTGTATTACATCATCACTTTCTCTGCCATTAAATACAAAGCCAGCATCGTTTACATTATCATAGAAAAGCATTTAGGTTGTATTTTTATTTATCACTTTACACTGGTAGTCTCTGGTAGGTGTACTCCATAGAAACCAAAGATTTTTGTACACTATTTCTTTGTACAATAAAAGATAAAGTGTGCATTAAGTATGCTTGTACATGACAATATTGTACACTATTTACATTTCTAATATCACCATGAAATTCTGTATTTTCTATATACAACACTGAAAATTCTTCAGAAACATTTGGACTATTTCTTATAATCACAATTTTAGTATGATAGAAAACGTTTCTCAGCCATCACTCGGCCATTTACCGCTTTGTTCATACAGGGATTTTGATTGTTCTGTTCTGTTTTCGACATTCATTTTCCTTCCTGATCAATGCACAGCTCCGTCACTGTTCCCTTTAGGGCCCTGTGGTGGTGGTGGCTATCTGCCATAGTTTACCGATTGCTCTAACAGTGGCCGTTATCAATACCTTCATACAGGTGTGTCTGTGCATGCTCCTTTGATAAACACTGTGAGTCAGTGAAACAGTCTCTGTTATCTGGAGATCTTCCTCCTCTTGGGTTTGGGGGGCCTCATTTGTCTCTCACCCTGTGGGATTTGGTGAACCTGGAAATAAGAAGGCAGAGAAAAAAACAACAGGAAGATTGAAATCGCAAATACCACATGACTTCTGATAAAGAAATCGGGCAGAGAAACAGTCTGCTTCACCTGGAATCACTATGTGCCGAGACACTTTAAAACGTCACGAAGACCTGACTCTGTAGGTACACTGTCTTAACAAGGGATGGGACACAGTAAAAGCTAACAGAGCAACAGCAGAAGACTCCAGTGAACAGTGCAGCACACAGGAGCTGCGGACCTGCCAGACAGAGATCCCTGGCTCAACAATCTGTGTCCCAGAGATCACAGGCAAACGACACCAAGCATTCATCTTTTTGTAACACTACTTGTTTTATAACTACTGCAAAGTGTCAAAGATCAGAACGTGTGCACGTAGCTCAGTCCAAGGATTTCTGTTCATGGGAAGCATCGGCGGGCAATAGAACATCACTGCTGTTCACTGGCAGGTCTGGGTTTGTGTAAACTGGGAAGAGTCAGTAATACAATGCACTGGTACATATCAATAAAGGAACTAGAGGCATTTAATCCTATATGTCACATTCAGAAAGGGTTGAATGATACCACATACTTTTTGAGGGACAGGAAGTTAATAATCAGATCTCCCAGGTTGTAACATGGCTACTGATGTCAGAGAATGAAGTAAGACCCAGAAGGCAGTGTAGACCTAAAGCTGTAGCCAAGGTAAATGTTAGACAGCTAGCATTTGGAAACAAATGCACTGCAGTATTGACCAATTCCCATGATCTAAATAATGCTATTGCAGATGATTTTTACCTATTAACATGATGTCACAGGACTAGGAAAACAATCAGTTGGTTTAACCACTGATTGATTTAAACAATCATGTGTTTAGATTATAATGTTTAAGGGTTGGAGACAGTTAACTGCAAGTGCTTGCCAAAGCCCTAGATTCAATTACCAGCAATGAGCCAATTAAAATAAAGTTTACACAGTACCAAATATTGTCTGTCTTTAGTCAAAGGTAAAATTCTTTTTACAAATAGTATTTAAAACATTAAGGCAATCCTCTAAGCTTCCCAGACTGCCTTTCTTCAGAGCCTTTCCACACATATTTTTTAAAACAAGCACATCTAAAATTCAGAAATGAGGAGTTATGTAATTGAGGAAAGAATCTTCATCCATAACAGCAAATTAGTTGTTTGTGGATCAACTACAGCCTGAAAACATGTTTTACTAGCTGTACAGTGTTTTTTTAATGTTTGTGTGTGTACAAGTGCTTTAATACCTTTGAAACCATTGTAAACATGAGAAATTTCAGTTTTCGGTTCTCAAGAGAATTGAGACAACTCCAATGCCTCTTCTCACAACTCTGTTCATTGTGAAGGAAAAAGTGCTTCTGAAGAACGCATGCCAAGATGACCTCATTAGGTGCCAATGCCTGGTGGCCACAAAGGCCAAACGTACCAAGGCAGAAAGTAAGGAAATGAAGGCCAACCCATTTTTATCTTTTCCTTGAGAAGGTAAACCGTTTAATGCATTTCCTGACCCACTTGAGTTGAGGCCGTCTGGGCTCAGAGGAGCTATGCTGACATGTCTTCATGCCTTCTCTCTCGTTATTATCGAGCAGGATGCAAAGGATATTCGGACATGGAACACATCAAGGTCCCAAGGATGGAGGGCAACTCCACAGAGAAGGGACCTAGGCCTGGAAGTGTCTGAGTGGAGTAGCACCCTCCTCAGCAGGCACCAGAATCAAGTGAGCCACAGCCTAGGGCTGGGACCTCCATAGTCTCAGCGGCATATCTGTTGGCAACTCTCAATTCTAGAACTGTTGTACTCTCATTCCTGGTCCTCTTTACTGACAGAAGCTCTGTGCCTAGTCCTAGAGGTTGCTGAGTTGATGGCTACTGGTCTAGACCTACAAGTTTACCAGGAAACTCAGTGCCATGCAATCAATCGTGGTTAGATGAACACATTTCTATGACCTACCCCACTGGCAACATCTTGAGGCCCGCCAAGTGCTACACATCACTGAGCAGCCATTGGGTGGGTTGTTAGGTTCAGATGAGCTAAGTAAATGACTTGTCAATCCTATACAGCCTGAAATAATTCTTACTTTAAAGAGATTGCTAAGATTATATTTATGTGAGAAAGCTTTACTTTTCTCATCTCAAACTACTGGATGGACACATAGTTCAATAAAATTTGTGAAGAGAAAGGACATCCTTAACCACAATATTTACAGTTAATAGTAACAAATTTGTAAAATGCATTTCAGTTTTAAGGTAGCAGAAGGAAAATAAGAAATTAATACACCCTTGAAATTGACTTTTTATTTCACTTTTTATAAAATGGATAAAGTTGCATTGCTGAATATTTTGGCTACAATTGTGGACACGGCTACTCAGAGTCAAAGGCAAAAAGCTGGGGTTGGGACCTCACCATATTGCTGCTGACACTTAATGAACTTTTTTAAGAAAACAAAAGTTACTTATCTCAATTAAATAAAATACAGGCTCCTTTCCCTACATGCTTTGCTTCCACGGGTCTTTTCCTTGCCTAGCAGTTTAGTTTTGCTCTGAGAGTCGCTTCACAGTGTTCAAGAGATTTTAACAAAGAAGTTTTAATGCAATTTATTTTCAAAGAAACTAGAATAATGGAAAAAAAATAAATTAACTTACAGTCCCAGACATTTTGTCCAGTTCACTCATGGCCTCGTGAATAGCAGCTTCTAAATGGTTGTTTAGCTTCCCACTTCTGGAATTAATGAAAACAACATGCTAAATTAACAAATTAAAGGAACAAAAGCCTCAATTTAATTCCCTAATCAGAAGACAAAAATATCAATTCTACCAGAGAAAGTCAATCTAGATTCACATTTGGAAAGTTCAGGCGATAAAGCATCCCCTGGGGGTTCCCACCACCGAATGCTGATGATTAAAGTAACACCACCGCTAAGATTAACACAGGAAGCCCACGCCACTGTGTGCTTCTTCTGTATTCTTGCTCAGGAGCTCTGTGGCCTCCAAAGCTGTGCTTCCTATCAGAAAACAGGCTGTGGCAAAGGACACTGGGGATGAACTGCACGCTCTGGCCACTAGGGAGCTCCCTCCGCCCTTTCTGGATCATCTCAGCTATGTAGAATTGAGCAAAAAAATGAAAGCTAAATTTTGGTGTATGGGTAAGAAATTACCTTGTTACGGCTGAGGCTGGCTTTGCCACATCTGTCTTAGAAGTGTCTGACTACTGCTCTCTGCTCAGCATTCCATGAATAACATACCACATGTGCCATTAAAAAAATGGTATTAATGAAGCTGGTGTGTTCTACTGCAGCCATGCAATTCTCCGTGGCTATACAGTCTCTGCCTACCTACCTTATTGCTCCTTGTTTACATATATAAATCTTACTCCTCAGTTTTCTGAATATGCAGGCAATCTATTGGCATTTATCCCATCAGGAGAATTGATCGGAAAGTGGCTGAAGCCAACTCCTATAGCAAGCTATCTATTGCTATGGGCTCCCAAGAATTAAGTCCTATTTCAGCATCTACATGGAGATCGGAAATTTGCAGCTGTGGGAGAAAGCACACTTTAACTACAGTGGAATGCCTTTAGATGAAGTCTTTCCACTTACCACAGTGTTCCCTGGGCTTTATCTATACACAATGGCCTGACAATTCCTATACTTTGTATTTTTCTGTGCTTTACAGACACTTAGTTATCCACCTTTGAGTGTTACATTTCTAGGCATACCATGTAGAACGCTTCATATATTTGTTACATGGATTTGTCCAAAGTGAACATAAATGATCCTGCATCTTCTTAAAAAGATGTTCACTTAAGTCAGTTCAGCTGGAAAGATCAACTTACCAACCTACTAACTTGAACTAGTTATAAGGACACTACCAACAATTTCCTCCAGCATTTGCTACTATTAATGATCTGGTCTATCTCTGTCTGTCTGTCTATATATATATCTGTATCACCTATCTATCTATCTGTCTGTCTGTCTGTCTGTCTGTCTGTCTATCTATCTATCTATCTATCTATCTATCTATCTATCTATCTATCTATCTATCAACATAACAAAATAATCCTAACATACCCACTCTCCAGAATGGGTTGTTAACAAATTACGCATTCTTATTAAATATTTTTTTATCAAAGAGATGAATGTAGTATTTCTACTTGGTCACTATTCTCAGTCACACTCCCACATGCCTTCTTAGCTCGTGTTTTATAGGATATACCATGGACAGAATTGCTTTATGATACACAACTCAGCTTTCCCCACCCCTGGATCGTTATCATCACCACCATCACCATCATTATCATCACCACCATCATCATTATTTTATTATCACTATTATTTTGAGACAGGGTCTTGCCTATGTCAACCTGAAACTGAGTATCTTCTGTCTCTGTGCTAGGATGAGAGGCATGCATCATGACACCAGAGTTCCTGTATCTTTATTTTGAGCACCATTGTAGTTGACATAAAATTTTCATTCTTTTTCCCTAGTGCATAGCAGCTTGACATATATACCTCCTGCCATTCCAGGGTTATGGAGTCCTGCATTTTGTAGAGTCATTCTGAGTTGTTTTTCCAGTGAGGAGTTTGCTAAGTGTGATCCTGGGTGGCCGGGAAGAAACTCAAGTCCAAGTCTCCATCTATGTTTGGCTATGGTGAGAATCTTGATAAAATCATCCACAGGGAAACTGCCCAACAATATCACACTTCCTGCAGCACATTCGATAGGTTTAACTTTAATCTGTCTTTTGGACTGAGAAACGGGCATCTATTTTTTTTCGAAAATTAAAAAAATGTACTTATGTGTATGAGTGTCTTGTTTACAAGTATGCCCATATACCATGAGCATGCCTGGTAATCACAGAGGCCAAAAAAAAGTGTTGGATCCCCTGGGACTTGATTTACAGATGATTTTTATCTTCTGTGTAGGTGCTAAAAATTGAGCCTCAGTCCTCTGGAAGAGTAGCCAGTGTTCTTAACTTTGAAACTATTTTTCCAGTCCCCATATGCATTTAAGTTTCAAGGATATTTCATTTTTTATGCGTTTTGACTATAACATATTATAGCTTAAAATGGACTACACCTAAAAAGGCTCTATATAGCTAAAAAAGAAGATAAAACATTTCATTAAAAAAGTCCATCAGGGGGCTGGGGAGATGGCTCAGAGGTTAAAAGCACTGACTTCTTTTCCAGAGGTCCTGAGTTCAATTCCCAGCAACCACCTGGTGACTCACAACCACCTGTAATAAGATCTGGTGCCCTCTTCTGGTGTGTAGGCATGCATGCAGGCAGAATACTGTATACATAATAAACAAATCTTAAAAGAAAAAAAGTCCACCAGGGAACCTTTCTTCCCTTGAATCTTCAAAATAATAATACATATATATTTATGTATGAGTATACAAGTCATGTGTTTATATAAAATGTTTATAAATAAATAAATATTTATTCATTTACTTATGTGTGCAAATATACAAGCTATGGCATTGAGATCAAAGGACAGATCATGAAAGTTGGTTCTCTCAAACCATGTGGAAACCAGGGTTGAACTCAGAAAGCATCTTTACAAAGCCAGAGAACTGCTTTTCCAGCTCTCTCTCTTGAATTTTAAGAGCAAAAGTACTTATTATTACTGAAAGACTTATGTTTTCAAGAATTGTGTTAGATCTTTATGTGTTGTCTCATTTAATCTTCAGAGCAATCTTATATAGTATTATGACAACTGTGTGTATATAGTACTTCATAAATGTTTTAGGTGAAAGGGTGAAATCCTTTATCATTATGTAATTCAAAATATACAGATTTAACTATAAATAGCTTCTCAAGGTAAGAGGCATAATTTTTCTTATGAAGAACACAGTAACATGACAAAATTACAAAAAATGATTTAATGATATTAGTTATTGAATACCAAGTTAGAACGTTGGGAATTCTTTGTCCACCCAATGATTTAAAGCAGTATTTGTAAAAATACATGCAATTATGAGCCAGTGAAATGGTTTGGTGTGTGACATTTAATAATGGACACTCTAAACCCTAACTGATTAAGCAAGAGACAACTCATGTAATCATACTTCTAGTTATTAAAGGAGATAAATGCTACTTCTCATCTCCTTTGGCTGTATTGTTACATACTCTCTTTATCTTCACTAACCACAAAGGACAACAAAAGGCCAGGTTAAAAAAGTCTATGAATGATACTAGAAATAAGTGTGAGCTGAGAGATTATGTATTACTTTTAAGACTATGATTCATTTCTGGTACAATACAACAAATTTGGATAAAAGTGGAAAATCAAGAATTCTGTGCTCTGAAAATATAATCTATAAAGCGGTATGGAAATTCAAGACAATTAAGAAAAGCTAAGTTGAATTTACTCTTTTTTAATGTTTGGGAGTTTTATATGCATATGATTCATTTTGGTAAAATCTACAACTTTTGGTAAAATCTACAACTTCTGCTCTTTCTCCTTCTCCCCTTATCTCTTTCCCCTCCCAACTTCATGAGCTGCTGCTGCTGCTTTTTCTCCTTCTTCCCCCCCCCCTTTTAAACCTCCTTTTTTTCTAAGCCCACTGGGTTCACTTTTGAGTCCATACATGCTGCTGCCTGTATATACGTGGGCTGCATTGCTGAAGAAGATTCCACATCTCCCACAGCCGTCACAGCTCCTTATCCAGGGGCGGAATTTCATGACTCCCTCTCCTGTCCCTGCTGGAATGCTGGCTAGCCTGGTCTCTCCAGGTGCTTACTTCCTCCGGCTCTTACGTTCTTTCTGTCACTCCCCCTTCCGAGATGGTTCTCAAGCCTTAGTGGGAAAGGTGTCATACAAGTGTCTTATCTAGAACTGAACACTTATTCTTTACATAGTAATCAGTTGTGGGTGTCTAGACTCATCACCATCTACTGAAAACAGTTTCTCTGATGAGGGGCAGTTTCTAACTATGTCCATTTAGCAGAGTAATAGTAGCAGTCTCTCTTAGGGCCGGGGACCTAGCCAGCCATGAACTGTTGACCCAGTTAGTAGTGTCAGGTATAAATTATGTCTTATAGCTCAATCCTTACATCTAAAGGGGAAAAGTGGTTGCTTACTCCCTCAACCCATGCCACTACTGTGCTCGTGGGTTTGTACTGCATTCTTGTAGCTTGTTGAGCTCACAGCTGGGTAAGAGAGTTGGTTCTTTATTCTCCTAGTAGCCTACATAGCATCCTCTATATATTACTGTGAAAGCTATCCAGTGGGGATGTAGCTTCCAAGTTGTTACCAGCTTAATTTTCACATGTTCCGTGACTCCAGTGTGGTGACTTTTCTCAGTTTCAAAGTGAAAATATATCTGGCTCACTTTGATCATTTACCATTTTCCAGCTCTAGAAGACATCAGGTAACCAAAAGAATTTGTACACACTGAAGGCTTAGATCCCTTAGTTGAAAACAATAACACATCTAAAAGCTTTAGATTTTTTTTTAGTAGAGCCACTTTAAGTAAAAGCTTAACCTGAATTAAGTATGAAAATGTTACTAATTTTTATGATTATAATGTAAATGATATGACATTTTATGGATATTTAATTATCATATGGTAGTTTAAATATTAATGATTAAAATGACCATATAAAATCCTAAACATTTACTATAATAACATGTTTCAACTGGGAAAAATATTGGATAATTTATTTCTTTTACTTTCATCTATGTATGTAAGTTCTGTGTGGAAGGCTCTCTTATATTATCTATAATATATGAAAGTAGCAATTTATATACATGTTAGAAATGTTGACGTTAGGCAACTTAACTCTCTGAACACTTTCTTTTCTCAGACTTTTTCTCTTCTTAGTCTACAGCAATACTTAAATCTTTGCCTTTGTGGTTTGATTGTAAAATATTTAAATGCTGGTATGGCTGTTTGGGAAGGTTGTTTAGCCTTTGGGAAGTGGAGCCTTGCTGTAGTAAGCTGGCTACTGTGGGACAGGCCATGAGTTTTTATAACCTGGCTCCACTTCCTGTTGATTCTGTTTCCTGAATACAGATGCAATGTCACCAGCCATCTGCCACCTTACCAGCCTGTGTCCCTCTAGAACTGCAAACCAAAGTAAACCTTTCCCCTTGAGTTGCTTTTGTCAGGTATTCCTTGTCAGGGTATTTTTCCTCACAGGAATGAGAAAGTGACTATAAAATCTACCATAGCTTTGGTGAGATGGTTCAGCTGCCATTCTTATAGAGGCCCTGGTTTGAATTTCCTGTTGCTTGAAACTCTATGTAACTCTAGTTCTAGTGAATCTAACTCCCTCTTCTGACCTCCACAGGCACCAGGCACACACATGGTGCAGATATAATGCAGGCATCAGCATGTGCACCCTCCAAAACAACAATAAACAAAACAAAACAAAACCAACATCCCCACCAAAAAAAAAAAAAAAAAGAAAAAGAAACCCTAAAAACAAAACACCCACCTTTATTGTGGTTTTCACGGAAAATTTCTCAGGAAGAACAGAAAGTGAATGTCTGAGGTCTCTTTTCTCTACTACCTTATTTTGTTCCATAAATCATGAGTACTTTGTATGCCACCAAAAAACTGGAAACCAGCATTGCCCTGGCCACAATGGCCGCCAATTGCCCAACCCAACCCAATGGAGAAGAGTCACTCTTATTATATCTGTTGATTGTTTCAGTCTGTTTTCTTTCTCTTTTTGAGAAAGCTTCTCACTTTGTGGCCTGAGCTGGTCTTGAGCTTCTAGTGAACCTCCTGCCTCAATTTCTCAGAGTGCTGGATTACATGCCTAAACCACCGTGACCATCTTCAGTCTCTGCCTTCTATGGCTTTCCTCCTCTCTCTGGTTCTTCTCTTCCTAGTCATTTGTTCCATCTTTGTTTTTAATTGGATATGTTTTATTTACATGTTGAATGCTATCCTCTTTCCCAGATTCCCCTCCATGACCCCTCATCCCAGCACGTCACCCCTGCTTCTATGAGGGTGCTCCCTACTCCCCACCCCTCCCACCTCCCCACCCTGACATTCTCCTACACCGAAGCATCAAGCCTTGGCGGGACCAAGGGCATCTCCTCTCATTGGTGCCCAACAAGACCATCCTCTGCTACACGTGCAGCTGGAGCCATGGGTCTGTCCGTGTGTACTGTTTGTCCATCTTTTCCATTCTGTTAAATGTCGTGCTTTCCCAGCATTCAGTCCTTATAGCACTAATCTTCAAATTCGTCAGAGTACCTCTGTGTGAGTAACAGTTTTACATATCAAATACCATTTCAGACTTGTCAGTCAGCCACTCCACACACACAAAGTGTAGCTGTCAGTCAGTGTTTCTACCCCCTCCTCATGGTGCAACCCCAGGTCTGGGATTGCTGTCCTTTCTTTTCTAATCATCACAGTGTCTCCTAAATATTTCCTGATCACATTTCTTCCCTTCCGTTCTCATTATTGCTTGGGTTCTTATCCTTCCCCATCTCCTGGCATGAGCATCTAGATCATCTTTTTCCACAAAGACACAATTTCTTTAGATTCTTCCTCTTATACATTCAAATCAAGGCAAAAAATCTGACCACCTGCCTGTTCTAGACACTTCAAATCAAGAGACAATATGCTGGCTCCTGGTTAGACAACTGGCTCTACCTCTTGGAGTGTTGGAGTGTTCTGTCTGCTGATGCTTTTCTAAATTTAATACTGACCTTATGTAACCTACTGCCCTACACACCCCAGTGTATAAGGTTTGGATTAGATGTCATCTCTGGAAACCATTTGTTCTTTGTTTGTTTGTTTGTTTGTTGGTTTGTTATTTTATTTTTTGTTTTTGTTTTCTTCCTTCCTCTTTCTTTCTTTCTTTCTTTCTTTCTTTCTTTCTTCCTTCCTTCCTTCCTTCCTTCCTTCCTTCCTTCCTTCCTTCCTTCCTTCCTTTCTTTCTTTCTTTCTTTCTTTCTTTCTTTCTTTCTTTCTTTCTTTCTTTCTTTCTTTCTTTCTAGTCAGGGCCTCTCTAGCTAGCTCTGGCTGCCTTGGAATTCACCATGCAGAACAGCCTGGCCTTCAACTCACAGAGATCCACCTGCCTCTGCCTCCTGAGTCCTGGGACTAAAGGTGCACACCAGGATGCCCAGCTCCAGAAAGAACCCTCTTTTCTGAGATCAGTGTCACGGCTCTGAGTTTCCCATGTATACTCGCATATATTCTTTCCTTGTTATTTTCACGCTTTAATTGTGTGTTTCAAGATATGTCTGTAAGGACAATAACACTGTGGGTGGCACATTTTTTTCCTAAATTAGGAATAGATAAAATTGGGAGTAAATCAGTGAATAAAGCGATTTGGTTCAACATCATTTATCTGTTATGTAACTTTCAACTAATTAGTCAAGATATTTGGGTCTAAGTGTTCTCCTCTGCAAATGAGCTTAGTAATTACAGATTATTCTGTGATTGGGAAAATGACACAAAAGAAAACAACGGCCATATAAAATGCCAAATACTGCTCTAGTGTACACAAGGCTGGCCAGAGAAGTTAGACAGCAGTATAGTAAGACTGTGTCTTATTACTTCTGATTTGTGTTTTCTCCTTTTGCTCCAATCTGTGTGCTAAACTCTATGATTTCTTATGCTAAAGAACACTGCTTTACATGGTCCCATATCAACTCACCACAAACAGTAGACTGGCCCGAAAGAAACAATTTTAAAATTGTGTTATGTATCACCTTTCAGAAACAGCCTAACTGAAAATTTGGTGCAGGGGGAGAGATCCGGTTCATCTCAAAGCAGTGTTACCAAATACATCTTGCAAATAACCCAAGTACCTAGCATGCTTCCCTGGCAGAAGCATTTGGAGTCTTTTTCAGCAAAAGCAGGGGCACCACTGAGGATTCCACATGGACTCCCTATAAATGTGTGACATCAGTACTTCACAGCACCCCTTTCTTGTGTGTTAATTTTACTGGTCTTGTCCTATACCCAACCTTTGCAGGGGAAGTGCCATGTCTGTGGAGAGGGATCTAGAACTTTTAGGGTCTACTAGCAGCCATGTAAGTAAGGCTGGTATTTTTAAAGAAGACTTTGAGGAATGCTGGTAATCAGTAGGGCACTCATAAATTTTCAACGCTCTTGAGTTCTCTCCCCAGCATTACATAAAGTAAAATAAATGAAAAATACAATAAAATATCAAAAGAAAACCAGCAAAGATGAAGCCTTTGCCTTAAGGTGTGTGTAAGGATCATTTTACAAATGAACAAAGATTAATGTGTGAGTCTTTTTAGGAGAGATATTTACTTGTATGTGTTTATGTGCACAGTCCACCCACACTGTGGGGTACACTTAGAGATCAGAGTAGAACTCTCAGGGTTTTCTTCTTCCACTATGTGGGTTCAAGGCTTCCAGCTCCGCTCACTGGGCTCAGTAACAAGGACCACCTTGCCAGCCCTACTACTTAACACTTGGTTGCTTGAAAATGACTAAACAGGTATGCCAGTGACATGGTTTCAAATTACCCTCTGTGTACACATGTAGAGCTACATTTGTTCCTCTACCTTAATATGAAATAAGAGCAACAATTCATAAACTACCTTATCATGAAATGCTTTATAATATTACCTTCATATCTGTATATTTTATTCATCAAATAATAATCCAGAAAGACTAGATCATGGTCCAAAGTTCAATTTCATGTTAGAGTCCTAAGAGAACTTATTATGTTCCAGTTCTTAACTGTGGTGAAAGAACAGACAACGTCAATAGCATTGCCTTGGTTGGTAAGTAGGTAACACGCTAACCTGTGTGTAATTGCATGCTTCCCCCCACCCCTCAGTGTCTTACAAAGAGGTAAAGATGGAGGAAGGACAGATGGATGAAGAAGCATATCCTACATGCCATACAGACAAATTACATGGAACGAGTCTTTTACGTTTGGTGTGTCTGTTATGGTAATATGATAATAAATATCAGATAGCTTTTACTGCATGAAACAAATCATTGAGACTTCACAGTCGCTGAAGGAGAGAGAGAATGGAAGACCAAAGTGCTTACTTTCTGCTCCTTTTCCGGACTCGGCTGTAGGCTTCTAAACCTTCTGTGAGGGTCTTCAACTTCTCCGGCTCCACCTGAGTGAAGGTACGAAGACCGAAACAAATTACCCAGACCTATAATCGTTGAACACGCTTTAATTCTACAGTCTTGCTGGATGGCAAGTGTGGCACTGGGGAAAGGATCCCCCTCCCCAACCCCCAACAAATGTACAGTGTCCTTGCTCAATCGCAAGCTGATCCTGGGACTTTGTATCGAAGCATCAGTGGAAATGAAATCCACTTTGGCTTTGACACTGTCAGTGTTTTGAAAATAAAGTTGTGGGAACAAAATCTGGAGTTTAAATAACTTTCATTATACATCACCATTTAGCTCACAAATCCTGGCTCACTCTCCCAATGCCTTATGCTCTCAGAAGCTGCATCTTCACAATTCACAGGGAGGAGATAAGAGAGGTGCTCAGGGGAGGGGGTGGGCCTTAGAGATAATAGGTTGGATTTGGAATCTTAACTCCTCATTTCCTAATATGAACAAAACATTTAAGTATTCTTTTAAAAGTTTTAGATTTATTTTAGTGAGTGTTCTGCCTTGCTCATGCCTGAGGCCTATGGATATCAGAAAAGGGCATCCGAGTACCTTGAACTGGAGTTACAGATGGTTGTGAGCCACCATGTGGGTGCTGGGAACTGAACTTGGGTCCTCTAGAAGAATAAGTGATCTTAAAGGAAGAGCTAATTCTCCACTCTCAGACACATGTTTTCTATTTCAGTTTTTCCTGTGCAAAAGGCCAGTAATACCTATCTTACAGCTGTTTTGTGATCATTAGAATAAAAGGCTACATTGTACATAGCCTAGTTAAAAAGTAACGATTATGTAGAACGCATTAGGTTTCCCAGAGGCCAAAGACAAAACTAAACAAAATAAAAACCCCAAGAAGGGTCGTGGCTATTTTAAGAAGGAGGTGTTAGCACTCTGTGGGCTTGTCTCCTCTTCTGTCCTGCCCTTGCTACGAATCTGTGAAGTTGGTTTCCACCATAGAACTTGGCTACCCAGTGAAGCTGGGTTTTTACAGGCCTGGGGTAGCCACTCCGTCCCCCATTAAAAACAAAAAAACCAAAGAAAATGTACATGCAGCAAACTGCCATTTTTTTATTTTGCTATTTTTTTCTTTAAAAAAATCAAGCTACCCTTATCTGTATGCTCCTCTCTACTAAGCCACTATTATTTAAAAATTCAGAGGTTGGAAAAAACTTCATGGATAAGAAAATAAATACTTATACGTAAAGAAATTTGCTTTTGTCTTTAAAGTTTAATGACACTCATGAATGTCATTTATAAGTAATTTCTCTGTGGCCTCCTCCTCAAACACATGCACAGTAAGAATAAGAAAGCATCTTACTTTCGTGTCTGAGTGTGGACACTTCTGTCTGTTCAGTCAAGTAACACAGAGGTACTCGTTTGTGTAGTCTGTACATTGTCACAAAGAAACCAGGTTTGTTAGGGATACGTGATCCAATATGTACCAGGAAAAAGGCATCTTTGTTCCTGCCACATATCATAAGGAGATGTGTTCTACTGAATATATCCAACATCTCTAAAACATGAAGGCTTCTAGTACAGTCTCACATTTCATGGTAAAGTTCTATTTTATGTTCACATTCAAGAAAAGAACATACAAAATACTGTATGTATTACATTTATAAAGCAGTAATACAGTTACCATCTTTTTAGTTGTTGTTTTTTTTTTTTTTTTTTTTTTTTTTGAGAGCAGGGCTCATTATACAGTTGTCTCCCAAATGTCTCATGCTTACCTCCACATTTGTAAATGAACTTCCTAACACTAGAAGGGAAACCCTGCTGCAAAGAATGATCTATCCAATCTCACAGTAGACAGAAACCTCAGAAGTATGATGAGGCACAGCATTCAGGTTCACATTGAAACATACATCTCAAAGATTAGCCGGTTGGTCTTAATTTTAAAAACTGGTTAGGCCAAGATATTTTTAAAAAGATTTATTTATTGTATATATGAGTACACTGTAGCTGTCTTAAGACACACCAGAAGAAGGTATCAGATCCCATTACAGATGGTTGTGAGCTACCATGTGGTTGCTGGGATTTGAACTCAGGATCTCTGGAAGAGCAGTCAGTGCTCTTAACCACGGAGCCATCTCTCCAGCCCAGCCAAACTATTTTTTATGTTCTCAATTTATAATTTTAATTGACTAAAAGATAAGGGGCAGTAAAAACATCTAGTGTATCTTATGTACAAGGAAGTACTTTATCATTTACTATAAAAATCTTACAAATCAATTTTATTTTGCATGTGAGAGTAATGAGTTTAAACTGTATGGCCAGAATTGAATAGTTCTGACTCG
Organism: Micromys minutus; assembly: GCF_963924665.1. Taxonomy (NCBI): domain Eukaryota; kingdom Metazoa; phylum Chordata; class Mammalia; order Rodentia; family Muridae; genus Micromys; species Micromys minutus. The sequence continues at coordinate 24,065,748 of NC_137982.1, read as the reverse complement.
AGAATATTCATTCTCTTTCCAGCATGTTAAGTTTAGCATTAATTAAAATATACTTTTATTGTTAAGAAAGCTACATTAAAAGTACATAAATATACATTAATATATATATATATCAAAATAGAAAACTAGGCTAAATTGTTTAAAATGAAAATTTGTTTATTGATATTAATGAGTCCAAATTTATTTTCAGTTAATTTTTTGTCTTATTTATATTTATCTGTGTGCATGTGTGTGCTGCTTTACACTTATATGTGCATGCATGTGCTAATGCTTAGCCCATAGTGGCCAGAGGACAACTTGCAGCAGTTAGTTCTCTTCTTCCATCATGTGGGTTCCAAGGACTGAACTCATGACCTCTGGCTTGAGAGCAAAACCCTTTATCCACTGTGCTTTATTAAATTTTTGAAAGTGCTTGGATGATTTTCCAATGGCCTTTAGTATTTTTGAATTTATTTACCTACCATAGTTTCTTGATTTAAATCTGCTTCTGAAGTTCTAAGATACAGTCACACTGAGCTACATTATTCATAGATGGTTCAGTGGCCTTGAGAGAGGAGTAATGGTAGTAGTTTCTGAAACTAAACAAAAGGAAGGTACATACCACTGTGCATTTCTATGATAAAACTATAATTATCCCTAGGAAAATTATTTATTATGTATGTACACACACACACACACACACACACACACACAAACACTCACTCACTCACACTCACTGTGTATTGTTTCTGGGAAAATAGTGGAATATTTGAAAAAATTTTAAAAAACTTTAAAATTACTTCTAAAAATGTCATCAGAGAAAAACAAAATATATTCAAATTCTAATAAAATGTAAGTCATACTGGATGATTTAATAAGATTCTTTTAGAAATTAGTTATCATGTAAGTAAAAAACAGGGAAACCAAGTGTATAAATATAACATTAAAAGATTAAACACACAAATATCTTTTATAGAACTTACAATTAAGGAGTAAGTTATTTGAAGACATTTAATCGTTTATGTATAATTACAATTTTAGATTTTTGTATACTTACAAGTCAGGTCTTCCATAAATTATTTAATTTCTAGCTTAGTGAAAAACTGATAGATGACTGTATCATTTTATCTTTGGCAATAATTAATATATGTGGCCACTAGCAACGGCCATCGTTGCTCTTCATGCATATTTAACAAATATAAGAAGAAATTCCCATCAAATAGCCAGTGAAAATTTTTTTACAGAAATTGAAAAATAATTTAAAAAATCTGCAAAGAAGAGCAAAGAGTTTTGGGTAGCCCAAGGACTCCACAAATGAAACAAGATAAAGGCCCCAAACTCTGCTGGAGATATTCCCATCTCTGAGAACTGCAGTGAAAAACACAGCAGGTCACTAGTGTACAGTCAGACACAATGATCAATGTTCTCAACTGGAGGACCCAGAATCAATTCCAAGAACCTTTATCCATCCAAAGTTAGGCAAAGATGACCAAAACCAAACCAAACAAAACAAAACAATGCTTGGAAGAAAGCATCTTTAATGGATGGTTTGGGAAAACTGGATACCTACATGTAGAAGAGTGAAACTTTATACTTCTCTCACTCTCCACACAAATCAACTACAATGTATTAAATAAGCCAGTGTGGAAACTAAAACTCTAAAGTTCCTAGAAGCAAGAGTGGGGAGTTCAGTTTAGGATACAGGCTTAGGGAAGGACACTCTGAATAGGACTTTGGTCACCAAGGAATTGGACTTCAGTGGTTTGAATGAGTTTGACTCTTTTATTTGAATGCTTGATCCCTAGTTGGTCGAACTGTTTGAGAAAGATTAGGAGGTGTGGCCTTGTTGGAGGTGTGTCATTGCAGGTGGGAGTTGAGGTTCCAAAAGACTCTTCTGGGATCTTCTGGGCAGAACAGGAAAAGAAGGAGAGAAGAGAAGGATCATATGAAATGGAGGGTGGAGGGAGACAAGATGGCAGGAGAAGGAGATGAAGATGGAGCTGACCCACACGGACTGCAGAAGCCATAAGTAACAACAGATTTGATAGCTAGGAAGTAGAGCAGTGTAGGGTACATTTACCCAATCTAAGTGTGCAGCTTGTATTTATATCAATTAAGTTTTGTGTTCTTTGCCTGGACATTTTGGGGTTGGAGATTTTTCATTAAAAATCTGGCTGGTATATTATAAGTCCCTAGTATTTTCATTTCATGGGCCTAAAGGGAGATGAATGAGAGCTCCAGGAATTTCAAGAAAGACTGGTTCGGTCATCTTAGCAAGCAGAATCTGAGAGAGGTAGCTTGGGAGTGAGTTTTTGACTGGAGCAGCTTGGCAGCTGGCTGACAGCAGGAACCAGGGTAAGAGGGCCTCTTGGGCTTGACTGTGGGAGAGGGTAAGAGACCGCCTATGCCAGTCTATAGCTGGAGTTAGCATGGATTATTTTATAAAACTATACCTGCTACACTAAGCTTGTTTTAAAAACATGAAAACCTACTATTTTATAAGCTTAGTATATACATCTATTCATAGAAAAGCATCTAATTAGGGTTACTCTGCTAATGGGAAAATGCTCCTCCCAGAAGCCATAAATTGCCAAACAAAAAAACCTTTGCCACGTATTGGATACTTCTTTTCCAGTTGTTGGTCATGGGTGCTCTGAAGACTCCCAAAACACTATAGGTTTTTACATGGTTCTTGGTTGCCCATCAAGAACCCAGTGGTTGCTGAAGACGATACACATTTTGGTCTCAGGACATGGAGAAATTAAATTGGTACTAAACAGGAAGCTTTCTCCTTTGACTAATTTTTTTTTTGTAGTGCCAGAAGATTCTATAAAGGCTTCTGGGTGAGAAAATCATCAACAATCTTACCTAGCTGTGAATCCTGTGAGATGTGATGATGATGATGATTGTGTCAAGAATATCCATGGTAACAGTGGCATGCATGGTATGGGGGTAACCAAGCACTTCCTAATAGGGTTCAGTAACTGTTCCAAAGAAGGAATACATGCCTTGTTTTGTACAAAGAATCCAGGCCTCAGGGTGAATTTACTGCTATTATTTTGCCAAACTGACATGATTATCAAACTATCCTCTAAATTTGTATGTCTCTCTCCATTAGTCTATGAATAAATGGTGAAGTGCCATCTATACCACAGATTTCATAGTTGAGATGAGACTTTCATCTTTAAGCTTCCTATTCTATTTCTAGCATGTCTTTGGATTTGGGCTAATGAAGAAAACTATGTGTAGAATTAGAAGGTCAAGGTTTGAATTTGTTTGAACAGCCTGTGACTCGTATCTTTAACAATGCCTCATCTCTGAGCTTCAGTTCGTTCCTTTGTAAAGTGGAGATAAAGATGAACAAAGATGAACACCATGATCATTTACTAGGATCTAAAAAGAACATTAGTATAAAGGAGCCTTTCACCAAAGTATTCTTTCCCAAAAATGCTACTGATGCATGTCATATTAATTTTAGTAGAACAGGATAAAATCTTTCAACATTTTAATTGTCGTAAATTTGTATCAATTCATACTTAAAATTCCCACACAGTATATCTGAAGAATAAGGATGTTATTTAAACTTTCAAGGAGGCCTAAAGTTTAGTATATGAAGGCACAACTAGTATTTGTTGACAGAATAAAAATATAAAAAAGAAAAATATTAAATAAGTAACAGTACAGGCAATATGCAGTACTAGAGGCTGGGAAACACAGATCTGAAGTAATATACAAACATGAAGCATCCACTGGCTACTATAAAACTATTAGATAGAAGCATTGAAGATACCAGTAAATCTTAAAAATAATATCTTTAAACTGAAAACACCACAAACTTAAGAGTAATACTATTTCGGTAGTTTTTGGATAACTTAAAATAGTGATAAATAGTAACTGTTTGGTATTAAAAGTTGATTTATTTGTGACTAGAAGAATAAAAATAATTCCCCAGCGCAGACCAGATGAGAAACTTCTTCACAAATCCTGGCATTTTCAGCGAGCCAAGCAGCCCATCACCACCATCCTATCTAGTGACACTCTCAACAACTCTGGCAGCCACTTCTGTTCTACAGGGATTTAGTATTTTTAAACTACAGAATTACTAAGAAAAAGTAAATCCTCAATGTGATATCACGTACCTTATCGTGCCACCATACATAAACAGAGTAAGAGTTTGGGCAAACTTGAATTTCCAGGAAAATGTCTCACAGAAGCATGGGTTAAGAGTTGCTTGAGAATTTAGATTCCATTTGCTGCTGTCTAGAGCTCAAAGGCTCGGGGACTGCCATCTACATTAATTTCAGTTATCGGTCTGTGGAGGAATAAACCTCTGATTCTAGTTTAATCTTGCTTAAGGGAACAATAGGTCACCACAGCTAAAGTTTATAGTCTTACCTAGTTTTTCGGTCAGTTCAATATTTTTCTTGATATTCGCATCTTTGGACTGGTCTAGTTCTTCATTCTTATCTTTCAAATTTGGATTAGAGACTGAAATTTGTTGGTCTGGATTTTATCTTTCTTACTACTTCCAATATGATTCTGCTTAATTTTTAAGAAGATTCTGGTGCTAGCCGAATACTGGTTGCCTTTGTCATAACATTAGTCAAAATATAGCCCAAAGACTGGCTATGTAGAAAAAGATTCATTCCCAACAGTGGTTAGGAAGATAGAGAAGGGGAAGTGAGACTACAGATTGGCTACCATGTGTAATTAAGTACACAAAGAACATTCTTTAAATACAATGCTAAAACACTGCAGGAGGGCACAGCTCCCAGAGTGGGCTCTCAGATACAACTTAAGTTTATATCCCTGGAACATAGAGACAGCCATCTTCTGGTTATATACATACTCTCAAAAATCTTTGTGTGTGTGTGTGTGTGTGTGTGTGTGTGTGTGTGTGTGTGTGAGAGAGAGAGAGAGAGAGAGAGAGAGAGAGAGAGAGAGAGAGAGAGAAAGAGAGAGAGAGAGAGAGAGAGAGAGAATGCTGAACTAAAAAAACAGAAACCATGTTGCCCCAAAATGTGTAAGTTTTAACAGGAATTTAATTTTGAGCCCCTCTGTTGCAAGGTCTTTCTTTACAGTTCAGAATACACATGAAAGCCCAGGGAAACATTAAGAACAAAGGGGAGCACTGAAAAGAGTGAAAAATTGATTCATGAAAAATAAGAGCTTTATGCTTTGATGATTAGTGAATAGCAACTTTTTAAGGCTAGTTCACACATGATCAAAAGTGGCAGATGATACCTATTTATCCAAAATAATATTAACATATAGGTCTTACAAAGTACAAAATAAAAAACATGACACAATTAAAAATGGACTGATATATTTGAATGAAGACTTTTCAAAACAAGTATGATTAATAATTATGTTAACAATTGTTCAATATCATTAAAAAAGGAAATATGAATTCAATCCAGTTTTAGTCTCTGCCTTACTAAAGATAGAATGGCTACCCCCAAGAAATGACAACAAATACATGTAGACACAACTTGCTCAGCCCTGTTTGTTGTTATTCTATTCACAAATAACTAGGAAATCAGGTCAGTGTATAGGTCCATCAACTAAAGAATGGGTATTAAAAATGAGGTACATATGCACAATGGAATTCTATTTAGCCATAAAGAAAAAATAAACGTAAGAAACCTAAAAGTAAATGGATGAAGCTTGGATTTTTGAGTAAAAATTATGCTGTGTGAGCCCAGGAAAACAAATGTCACATGTTCTTCTCCACTGTGGATCTCCAACCTCTAAAACTGCAGGTTCACCTTGGAGTGACTGCAGAAGCCAGGAAGCTGAGAAGAAGCTTCCGGGAGAGGTGTGTATAAGGGTGGGTGAAGGCAGAGCTAAGAATATGGCAATAGAAGAAAGAATACTAAAGACAGAACAGTTAACAAGAAAGTAATGGGGGTGGGGTAGAGAAAATGACAGGGCAGAGGGTTAAGTCAACCAAGATGGAAGATGTTTAAAAAAGTTGTATTTAAGCCACCAAATGGTAACCAAACTAAAGAAAATATACTTTATACAGCAAAAGTTGGGGCTGGAGAGCTGGCTAAGTGGTTAAGGGCATTGGTTGCCCTCGTAGAGGACCCAAGTAGAATTTGAAACACCCTTGTGGTTGCTCAAAACCATTTGTAACTCCAGTTTCAGGAAATATAATGTCTTGTTTTGACTTCCATGGGTACCAGATACTCATGTGGTACAGATACAAGCATGCAGGCAAAAACACTGACTAAACATAAAATAAAACCCTAAAAACATACAAAAAGAAAGAAAAGAAGATAAAAGCAAAAAAGAATTGAGCCTTCTGCTCCTCCAGATCTAATGTGACAAGACTCAACTCCAGCCCCGTAGCAGAAAATCTGCTATGGTCTCTCTTTACTCTCTGACCCAACCTCCAATGTATCACAAAGCCCTTCTCCACCAACCTTCCTTCTTTCAATTTACCCCATAATCCCAAACTCCAACACCAGCAGGCATTCACTGGGACTCTGCCTGCCTAGTAGGCCAGGAGAATAGGTAAGCCAACTGAATGTTTTCACCATTGCCTCCTCCCTTCCAACACCAGCTGCACCCTCCCCCATCTTCTATGGATCCATAGAAGAGCTACTAATTACTCCCCTCCCCCTACTCCTCCTTATAGCTAACACTAATTAACATTGAGAAATGCAACTTGAGAACATTCACAAAACTATCACAAACTATTTTTACTTGCTTAGTATATTCCCTATGATTCTTTTACTCTCAACCTGATGAGTAAATCTCTATGTGCAGATAATAAGCAAACAGCAACTAAGATCTCTACCTCTATTCAATGATGGTGGAGTTCAATTTGATATAATTGCCTTAAATAGGGGAAACAGACTAATCATTACTGGGTCCTCTTCTGCTTCCAGAGTGTACAGGAATCTCATTCAATTCTTGAAACACTATTAAAAGTAGGTTTACTGTTTCCACTAGAGGAGACCAAGCTCTTAGGGACTGATATACACATTCAGGTCCATTTAATTTTCTGGTAGTACTATGGTAAGTTCCTATCTGAATGCCCAAAGCCCACTGCTCCTTCTGTAACACTTAACTGTCTCTCAGGTTCATTATAGGATGCTGTTACATTGTATCTTAACAAACTGTCTCAGAAACTTGGCCTTTCTTATGCATTATCAGTCTTCTGTTACCTACTACACAGTACCAAACACTAAAATGCCTTTCTAATAATTTCCTAGGATGATTGCACTCTGCTAATGTCAGCCATTGGATAATACCAGTGCTGCACCTGTACTGAAGAATGCTCCGTGTGACTGGGAGACAAAAGAGGCAAACAGTTTGGTTTTAAATACTAGTCTGTGGTTCTGTTATTATTTATTTTCCTAACTTGCATGCATCTAGAAAGCATCGTGAATGGCTGCTAAGAATGAAGATCATAAAGGGAAAAAATTAAATGTGGGAGGGGGTTGGGGAAAAAACAAATCTGGTAGGATCGGCCAGGATCTTGGATTAATTTACTTTGCTGTACATACAAATACCATCAAAGGCAAAGCCTAGGAAGGCTTAACATGACAACATGTAAGACAGCTATTTGGGTTACCATCGAGGTAAACAGCAGGAGAAAGGGCCTTGCAGTCCACAGCAGCCCAGGGGACCTAATAAGGTTTTACTGTAATACACCTAGACTGATATCAAGTGTTGGACAGTCATCAGTACACGGAAGGAACGCTATGGGTTTTACTTTTTGAAATCAGAAGCCTGCTTCTTAGCATTCAAGTCTTTATCCAACATTGCTGAGAGGTCCTGTGTAAATAAAACTCGTTATCATAATTAGTTCACTTAAATCAAAGGACAAATTTAAAACTGGTCTGTTAGGTATCTGTCTTGAATAATAGATCATGCTTTGCTGTACTCAGGTACTGAACATATTTTAATCTTTCCATGACGATAGGGGCCATTAAGACACTGCACAAAGGCCACCTGGCCTAAATCCTGACAGTCTTGTTTGAGTGTCTTTGGGTCTCACGAAAATGAGAAAAGTGAGCATCATTAAATGAGAGGAGGATGCCTTTTCTCCATTTTCTGAAATGCACACACAAAAGTAAGGGCAGCAAAATAAGTACTTTGCTTTTACATGCAAAAGTGATATTGTCTGGAAAAGGCTAGTTGTTTAAAAATGCTAAGTGGCCTAGGGCTTTCACTACTGTTGTACCTTGCTTTAAAAGTTTATTATGGTGTGTTTCCATATGAGTGTGTGTGTGTGTGTGTGTGTGTGTGTGTGTGTGTGCATGTGCACAAAGGTCAAAAGACAACATGTGGAATTCACTTCTCTCATCATGTTGCTCCTGGTGATCTAACTCAGGTGGTCAGGCTTGGCAGCAAATACTGTTCCCTGCTAAGCCATTTTGTTAGCCCTGTAACTTGCTTTTTAGTGATAGGAAAATATTTTATGTATTATCATCAATATTTCATTACATATTTTACACATCATAATGTATGCTTTAATTTATATATTTGAGTTAGTAAAAACACTTCTCATGTGTCTTGATAACAAAGTTTTAACTTGAGAAGTCAATATTCTAATGTCAATGAAGGGAGGAAATAATTTTCTCAGTACAATTTCATGTTTTATTGTAGGAAGAATCTGGTTTTTTAAAAGGACTCTTACTTTATATTCAGTAAAAATGAAAATAAATTGCTGTTTTAAATGTAGCAAAAATAGTTCTTAAAATTATCTAAAGATGAGGAGGGCTTGGGATGATTTAGCAGGTGAAATGCTTGAGTTTACATCTTCATATAAAGGCCAGGCATGTGTGGTGGCCCACAGGGACAAAGGGCTATGCAGACTAGTTGAAACAAAGAAGTCAGGGACAGTGAAGGACCCAGGGGCTGAGGAAGACATTTGACATCCACCCTGTGCCTCCAGGATCCCCACAGGCACACACACACACACACACATGCACTTGCACACACGCACACACACGTGTGTATATACCCATACATACTATGTGCCTACATACATGTGAACACATATGTACACCATACAGACTTACACAAACGAACTACATGCTTTCATCATATGAAGGTACACTATGGTATCTAGAAGAAGACTGGCAAGAACAATGTTTGGAAGAGGGTCATAATCTTTCTTTAGTTGTATATTTTTATAAAATGGCACCTGAACAGCCTTGGTTCATTTGCACAGGAACTGTAAAGCAATTTGGTGAGTCTCTCTTGGATTTGTAGCAGTTCCAGTTATAAGCAGCCCAATTTTGCTGTTTCTAATTATCTCTTGAATAAACTGTCAAAAATATTTAGGTTCATCAACTTAACAGATGCTTGGCTGGCTGCAGAGAGCATTAAGAATAAAATGTTTTATGAACTGCAGTATGGAATTAATTTTCTTATCAAAAGTAGAGACACCAGGCTCAAAGTGTATCATGACAAGCATATACTAGGCATTATGAGCAAGGGTTTGAGGACCCTCTGGCCCCACGACTAAAGACAGTCCTTTTATTGTGCTGGCAAAAAAAATGCTCTTGATTTCCTGCCATTAAATCCAAGTACCAGCTTAAATCTGAACAGAGATGAATTGCTTTGCACAATACCCTCTGTATGAGAACAGTGCATACCTGTAATAGATTCTTATTAGCTAAGAAAATGAGAAATTCTGGTTCTTCATAAGAGGGAATTGGACAGGATTTTCTCTTTCTAATCCAGTAAAAATGTTTCTATTTAAGTTATACATTCTGCATGTTTCTTGCAGCCAATTTTACCAATTATAAGAGAGGCCAGAAATCTCTATTGATTTCTTCTATCTCAGATTGTAGTTCAGGGAGACATTTTCATTTAATTTATATGGTCAGATTGTGTTAAGTAGACACAGACTATGGACATAAACATTTCCACATGTTATAAAGACCCAGAACTTCCTCTGAAAAGAATTCAGGTGTTATTGGCTGCTTTCTGTAATTGTTGTAGCTCCACCCAGACTTTGTCAATGCCCTACCTCTGGATGTCCCATGGAAGCTTGTGAAGGAGAGCTGTCTGTTGTCACACCTTGCTACCTGGGAGCAACCCTTCCTCTGCTGTATTTCCCCCACTCATTGACACTTGGCGTCCTCTATTTATGGAATAAAGGGCTACACAAATACAGAGAAGGAAGGCAGAGTTGACAAAGTTCTAGAAATGAGTTTAGGGTCAGGGGCACCCTGAGCCTAGTGGGTCTGTAAGTTGTTCATAACTCACCCCTTGGCAATATGACACTTTGGTGACTATAACCATCCCCTCTTCATTTTATGTTCCAGAAGCTTGTGAGACCTCAATGAGTCATGAAGAATCTTAAAATCAAATCCAAAGAATCCAAAGTGATGATAACAAAAAAGAATAATTGATATTTGAACAGAGATTAGCATTTGACAATGGATAAAGATTGGTATACCTTCCCTTCCTCGGGGCTTTGTTGGCATGAATTGTGAACGTCGTCTTCTCTTATGAATTTTCCAGGCCAGGAAGTCAGTCCTTTGATTTGGCCCCAGACCAAGTCGCCAACGTTGAACGTCCTTGGTCTATAGTGTATCAACTCATGTGAAGAGGGGGAGTCTGGATTCCTTAGGTCATCTTCACTACTAATGCTTTTAGCATCGGAGGGACTAGGCACACACCCATTAATGCTTTTGGCATTAAAGTCTCCATTGTAATGGATGTAGTCTTTGGCCAGAGAACTTTCCAAACTATTGGAAGAACCTGGAGACTGCCCCTCTAGGACTAGGTCTTGTTTTGCAGTGCCTAGCAGCTCTCCAAAGCCCCGACTCTGACGAGGTCTGTTTCCATTAATGTGTGTACATCTCTCCACAGTACTCTCTAGTCTCTCTTTAAAACTCATCATAGTTCTTTTGTAGTTATTATACCTGAAATTTTCCTCCAGAATCTTATCGCCTTGACAGTTTCTTGGTGGTAACAGTATTGGGTGCTGTTCCCCAGCTAGAAATGGCAGTGTAGAGACATTGTTGGGCCGTTCATGACAAGGACTACTATGGATATGGCCTGGATGATCTAAAAACTCTTCATATTTCCACCTGCTGCGCTCCCCTCTGGGACTTTGCTCCCCATCCCATTGTTTTCTGGATGTGTGGCAGCTCGCTGACTTGAAACACTCAAACCCGTCTCCTTCACTGGAGTTCTTCCCATGGTCTATGTTCTTGGGTAGCCGCGCCCCTCTCGCATTCCTCAGCCTGCCGTCGTGATCTGCTTCTCCCACGTTCCGCCCATGGATGACGGCACTCACAGCACTGGACAGATTTAATGGGTCACCAATGGAGGCAGTGAAGGCACTCATGGCGCTCAGGGCTGGGATAGGGCTGATTTGAGTCGTGCTGTTGACAGCAGTGGTGATGACAACCTGCATTCCTTTGCTGGCTGCATCCACAACTGCCTTGTAAATGGCGCCTACGGAGGCGTCGCCTTGGCCACCCATAATGAGGCCATCCTTCATGGGCTGACCAAGGGACGAGTCAATCCTTGACTGCAGCTCACAAGGTGTATCTTGGAAATGTGGAAGTGCGAGGTTTGGGTTCTCAGGAAGTGCTGTGAGCCCCGGCTGAGTGCTTATTCTTTTATTTAGAAGAGCTGCATCTCCTTGCATCCTCACCTGAAATAAATAGGAGGGAGAGGGAGAGGGGTAAAGGGAGGGGGAGTGGGAGAGAGAAATTTAAAGAAGATCATAATTTTAAGATTCACCAAAAGACAAACAAGGAAGCACAGTGAGCGAGAATAAAAATAAAAGGAAAAAAAAATCATTCTGTATAGAAAACCTCACACACTGATTGTATTTTATACTTGGGTAATTTCTTTAGTTGAAACAGTTCAATAGTTTTCCTTTAAAACTTATCATTGCCAAATGTTTTCTAGAAAAATTAAATTTGAGGTTGTTGGACACAAGATGTTTCCAGGTGTTTTCTTGGTGGTCTTAACAGGTGTTTTCTCAGTGGTCTTACAGGTGTTTGCTCAGTGGTCTTACAGGTGTTTTCTCAGTGGTCTTACAGGTGTTTGCTCAGTGGTCTTACAGGTGTTTTCTCAGTGGTCTTACAGGTGTTTGCTCAGTGGTCTTACAAGTGTTTTCTCAGTGGTTTACAGGTGTTTTCTCAGTGGTCTTACAGGTGTTTTCTCAGTGGTTTACAGGTGTTTTCTCAGTGGTCTTACAGGTGTTTACTCAGTGGTCTTGCAGGTGTTTTCTCAGTGGTCTTACAGGTGTTTACTCAGTGGTCTTGCAGGTATTTGAAACTTAAGATTTATAACTAATGATTATATTTAACTAAGTTAAACATAAGAAAAAATAAAAATAAATTCCTTTTTTAACAAAGTATCACTTTGATATGACATTACATATGCTAATTTTATTTAATAAATCAATTAATAAGTTTATTTATTTTTGTATATATGATGTGTGTGGGCACACACGCCATGGAGCATGTGTGGCGGTCGAGGACAGTTTTTTGGAGCTATTTCTTTCCTCTCACCTTGATGAGATCTGGAAATTGAATTCAGGTTGCTAGGCGTGTGAGACAAAAACTTTTACCCTCTAAGTCATCTGGCCAACTAGACATGATATTTCTTGAAGTCTTTAGGTTGGGTATTAATTCCTGCTCTTTAACCTTATCAGGCCATTTCCCAAGATACCTCCTCATGCTGCCAAAAAGGACACTGGCTGTCTATAGAGTGCCTATCGGTTAGGAAGAGGCAGGGGAACAAATTTCTGTACAGGAAGCATTAATGCAGTTTGGAAAAAAAATCCTGCAGCTTCTCCAATTTTGCTAACACTGTGGAAGAAATACTGTTATGTCCCCTTTCCATCCGTTCCATGGAAGGAAGCTCTGCTTTTCTTGGGGGCCTGGGCTTCCTCTCTTCATATTTATGTTCATGTACCTTTTTGGCTCTTTTTTTTTTTTTTTTTTTTTTTTTTTTAGTATATGACTATATTCGTGCTTCCCTATGTAGAAGGTCCAGTGCCCAACCCAGTTTCCCTCTGGAGCATTAACCCAGGTCTCTTTCTCTTCCCAGCTCGGTTTTTGAAGCAATAGCTCATTTTGTAAGTCTCTATGTCCCATTCTGACCACTGCAGTATGGCCTTGCTTCCACCACCTCCCCAAACTGCATTCTCCTGGAGCCACTCCCATGTCACAGTGGCACAGTGAACTGGCTTCAGGTTTTCACTTGCTTTCTTGGTGCCACAGGGATGCAAATTATCCACTTTGAATTCATTTATTACATATGTGGGAATAGTTTATTCTAGGTAAAAGATGTGTTCATCCCTGTTCTTTACTAAACCAACACTTCTCTGCTCTACTCCATCTTACTTCTTTTCTCAGAAGAAAGCAAGGCTGTAGAGCATCCTGGCACATACTTAAACTATTAAACTATGTAGCAATGCCTAGTTTCTCTTCTCCATCCCACCCTCCTTCCCTTTCACTGTATGTAGAAATGTACTGCACCATTCTTCTGCTAATTAATACTATTAAATTAATATTATAAACTGATAATGCTATACATCTACTTATTCTTTTAAGCTTATAGATAGATAGATATTATGTAAGGCAATCATTTTCTGATTCATCAATACCTAAGAGGCTCTTAATTTCTGACTTATGTTGCAATGAATGTTTTGTTATGTGTTCTTCTATTCACATTTAAAGATGTCTCTTAGGTCAACATATGGGAATTAAACATCTGGGCTAGTGAACATATATGTGTTTAGACACACATATACACATGTATACAAATATGCTTAAAAATCTGACTACCAAATTATCCTCCAAAAGAAATGAGCCAGGCTGGATATATAGCTCAATGGTAGAGCATTTCCCCAGTTTATACAAGGCCTTCCTTAGGTTTGAATTCCATCACAAAAGAAAAAGACCCTAACAAAGCTTAACCACAATTCATGTAGACCAACAATAACAAGCGTCCTGATTCCTTCATACCTTCACCAGCAGTGCAGGCCATCAGGGCATGCACGGTGACGTGCACATTGGTTATTCCTTTCATGCTTACATGTTTATTAATAATTCATATTTCATATCCTGCGAATTGTCTGTTTATATTTTAGTCAATTATTTTTCTAGTCAATTATCCTCTTCCATCTTGATTTATAGGAAGTATATTAATATGAGGGGTATCCATATGTGACATGCATTATATAAATGTTTCCTGACATTTGGTACTTCTATAAACTTTAGAATATCTTTGATCATATAGAAATTAATACTTTTTATTGGTTACATATTTTTCTTTTGCCCTACTGGCTTTATATCTTGCTTAAAGAGCTTCCTCTGTTTTCTTATTCATAATCTGTGGTGGTGCATGTCTGTAAATTCGGCATTAGGGAATCTGAGAAAGAGGGTGCAAATTCAAGACTAGCTACCTTGGGCTGCATAGTGAGCCCCACCCTTTTGTTTGCTTTTTAAAAGTGTTACATCTTTTAAAATTACTTATATTTCTTTCTTACATTCATATAAAATTTCTCTTTCTATACAATCTTTACTATGTTAGTCACCTTTGTAGAAGTAGTTTACCATGTGGCCTAAGCGAGGAGGAGAGGGGCGTGGGAGCTAACATAGAAGAAAGTGTATATTAATTATGAGAATAATGTGGGCACAGGGCACAAAATGGCAAAAGAGGGAAACACTATCAGTTTTCACTCATAATTCCAAGAAGACTACTGATTTATACAAAATAAATCTACCCTTATAGAAAATACTGGAATGTTTAACAATATTCAATATTAAGAAAGAACTGTCAATGGGCTCTAAAGGGTCCTTTTCCATCCCTTCTCCAACCATTTCAATAAAACCAGACATTGTTCTCAGCTAAAGTGATGTGTGGAAGGTCAGTACCTGGAAGTTCTGAAACAGACAAGCCATGGGGTTATTGTTAGCTGGGCAAGGGACTGTGGGTTGTCCTTGGAAGGCCTGGAGATTCTGGTGTCCCTGGAGAAGGTGCTGCTGCTGCTGATTCGGAGGAAACATCTGATTGCTGTTTAGCAGTGACTGTAGATGAGTCAGTTGATGATTATTCAAAGAATTGTTTATGGATGACATATCACCTACAGTTTTGAAAAACAAAGTATAAGTCAATGTGATTCTTCAGAGAACTAACATGGTTGTTTGCACCTGAGAATTTCTGAAACAAAAACTGAAAGCTGAGCTTCATGGGAAAATTGGTCATTTTTATCATCCTTACTTATCTGTAAGTACAGAATTTCTTTAGCATTTAGTTTTATATGTATGATTAGCCTCTTATTTTATATTACATGAAGATTACTTAGTCATTAATGTTAAACATGAGAGCTAAGTGTCCCTATGGCTATTTTTATCAGAACACCTACAATTAAAGACTGAAGACTTTCCTTAGCAATTACTTAGCAGTAAGTATTTGAACAGATAAAGTTAAGAAGAGTGGATATGGTATAGTCTCATTTATAAAAATTCAGTTTTAAGTCATAATCATCAATAAATACCACCAATTAAACTTAGTTTTGAAATATGCATTTTGATTTGCAGTAAAATGGTAGTCAGCTACAATTAAAACTGTAAACCCAACAACATGAAAGAATTCTCCCCTATAGTTGACATAAAGATTTTAAAATCAGTGGTGTCAATGAACAGCATTAGTAACTGATAGTTAGAATTTCGAATTGTTTTAAATTGTTTAAATTCTTTTGTGAACAGTTTTGTAATGAGTCTATGTTTAGTATGATTTTTTAATCAACTATAGCTATTTTAGGTCTAGACATAACTAATTGCACTGCATAAAATTCCCATAAAGTAATGTCCACAATAAGTTTTACAGCATATCAAGAAGCTCTTGACTATATCATGTGCACTTGCATCTATTTCTGGGTTTCATGGGCACTTCCTCTCCTGCTCGTTCAACTGTGATTTCCTAATAAGCTAACCTATGCAAAGGGCGGTTTTTTATTGACAAATACATAATTATAAAAATGGTAATCCCGAGGAAACCTAGTATTATTTAGAGGGAAATTTTCCTTGGTCTTGGGGGATGCCTCCGCTTAGAGCGATTTGACCACTGGCCTTTTTGTTTTGCCTCTCAGGGTTCACCTGGAAGCACTTCCTCAGACTGTCTCCATCTTAGTGCAGCTGCTCATACCAACCCTGTGATGCCACACCGACTAAAACAGAAAGGAGGGCTCTTTAGAAGGTGCAGACTGTACTTGGCTGAAGAGGATGACAGGTAGGTTAGGTTTGGGTGGCATCGGAATTAGAGGATAAGAGAAAGCAGATTGCAGTGGTATTTAGCAATGCTGGAGTCTGAGAAAAGGAAAAAGCCGTTTCTGTGTTTGCTTAGCTATGGTTCTGTGTGAGTGTTGTCATATTTAACTCCTTAAATAAGCTGTGACATAATAATGATGACAATTTAAAAAAATAGTGTGACAAAATGTAGTTTTAAAAAGGAGAATAGAGAATTAGAAAAACGTTTCTTAAAAAAAAAAATTTGTGAAAAAATTGAACTTACCAAGCAGACCTGTCCCCAGTAGAGGGTTAAGTAGCTGTGGCACCACAGAGTTACTGTTGAGTTTAGCTGGACCAGGTGGATTCCCAGCATTATTAGATATATTCAGCAATGTTTCTGCCATTGACACCACTGCTGTCCCACCAAGTGTTGAGACAGTCAGTGCTGCCACTGCTGATGATGTAGTGGTTGTGGTAGTGGTTGCCTGGGAGGAGGTTGCTATGGAAACCTCTGGATGAATAGCGGTGTTGGCCGATGCCGAGTTCAGGACACCTCCCAACAGCTGGGGATTCAAGGCCATTAATCCTGAGGCCCCAGTGACAGCTGGGAGGAGCAGGGGGTTAAAAGTAGTATCACTGCCCGTTAAGGGGTTTCCCAGGGGGCTGCCTAAAAGGGTATCAGCTCTGCTGTTGTCTGACTGATTGCTTGGCAAATGGTCTGGTGGGGCTGTCATCTGTGTTAATAAGGGTAAAGGGGTGTTTTGCTGTTGCAAAAGATCTGAGATGGTCAGATTGAAAGATGGCAGGGGGAGCATGGCAGCTGCTTGGGCTTGGTTCTGAAGCAGGGCTGCTAAAAGCTGGAAGTGAACAGGCTGTAATACCTGCCCATCCACGTCACCGGAGAGAAAAGCTAAAGCAGCGTTTACATTCGGGTTGAGAAAACCTAAAGGGTGGAGGTTGATCTCAGACTTGCCTTCTCCTGCTGAAGGCTGGAGGATATTTAATAGATTCTGGTTTAGGAGATGCTGTTGATTCACTGGCAAAGAGATAGGTAGAGGACTGAGGAGGCTGGGGTTCAAGGGGTGTGGAAGATGGCTGTTTGAAGTGCTGTTGGGTGGAAAATGAAGGGCATGCTCTTGGCCAACAAAAGGAAAGTCACTCCCAATGGACAGCTGGCTCTGCAGTGGGTTTCCAGCTGCGGTGGTGACTATGACACCATCTTGGAGAACAGATGTTGTCTTCGTGATGGCAGGGTGGTTACTGCCAGCTACAGCTATAGAGGACGGCAGGCCTGAGCCACCTAAAACGAGAAAACAGAAACAGTTCTCAGTTACGTTAGCGACACTGCCCATAGAGCTTCCTGAGCTACATTTCAGGTCCTTCTACTTACTTGGCTGTAAGTAGATTAACTGTACCACAGATGATTTGCCATCTGTTAATGGAACTTAAAATTTAAAACTAGTGTCTGATGAAGTTTGCTGAGTAGCAAAGAGATCTTTTCTGTTCATAGCTCCACAAAGTGGAGATGGGCAAGGATGTTATACTTCATCCTCTCACTTTGGTATATTAACACCCGCCCCCATTATACCTTTTGCTATACCTGCCGGGTCTTATTTGTAAGATTAGTAGTTTCTTTTAATGAACAAATTGTATTAACACCAGATTGTACATGAAAACAAATCACCTAACAAAAGAAACCCGGTTAATATATTATTTTATTATATATAGCTTTCTGGTTTTCCACACCAGCATGCAGCATGCATATATATATTCAGGTATCAGATATCTCTTTTCCCCTTCTCTCTCTCCCATTCTTACACACACGTGCATGCACACACAAAACCATGTATTTTGGAAACAAAGCAGAATTTTGTAGCTTTTAATTTATCAAGTTATTATTAATACCTTTCCCTGTGAACTTATATAAACCGAATCATTTTAGTAGTTTTATATATTACCATCTGGTAAACTTAACCACCCTAAGATGTTTTCTGCAACACTTTGAAATGACTGTTAGGGACACTTAAATATTCCTATTAATGTATCTTTCAATTGCTTGCTTTTTTTTTTTTGTTGTTGTTGTTGTTTTTTAAAGACAAGATGTCACTGTGTAGCCCTGGCTGACCTGGAACTCTTTATGCAGAACAAAATGGCCTGTAACTCACAGAGTCTCTGCCCAGTATGGTGTAAGCCACCACATCAGGCTACACAATTATTATCTAATGATGCGTTCTTGACATGGAATTCCAGAGTCACAAAGCTTTCCATACATATTGCCAAACTGTGCTCAAATGAAATAGATGAATAACACTGAATTTAAATTCCTTTAAACAATATAATGGTGCATACACCAATACATTATCACGATTTTAACAGTGAAAAACATAATAATTGATAATCTGTTGTTTTGATAGTATAAAGAGACACTGCATTTAAATGCCCTTTCATTAGATTAGTCTTCTTCCAAAATAGCACCCATATTCTTAAAACTCTGCACTAAAGGTTAAAATTAAGATAATTTAATATTTAAAACATTTTAGTTAATATGTAATTACTATTATAATTATTATTAGTGGTCCTCAACCCAGGCTACACAATAGAATTACCTAGGGAAATAAAACACAAAACACAAAACAATCAACAAAGCTAAAGCTCCTAGCTAGGACCTAACCCAGAACAGCTAGAGAACAGTCTGGGCAGTAATTGTCTTTAAAATCAACCCTGGTGATCCAAGTGCACAAAGGGTGGGCAAGATAGGAAAGGCAAATCTAAATCTACAGACAGCCCCTACCTCTGCTCTGCCTGACACTTTTTTGAGGGGTGGGGTGGGGTGGGTGGTGTTGGGGTAATAAAAGGTCTTCTTTCCATTAAGAGATTGTTTTATGTTGTACATTCACTTGACAAATACTTTGTTTTCAACTACCACACACACATATGGTAAAATGAATACTATTACCGACACCAAAAATCTAAAGGAATTGAAAGTCATTCCTGTTGTGTTGTGCCATCAGAATAACCTCATGTGACAGTGTAAGCAACAGATTTCTCCCTCAAATATACAGAAACGTTTCCAAAGTGTGTAACAGTAAAAATATGGCATTTTGTTTTGATCAACTGGAATAATGCAATGATTTTTCCTTTATATGCCTTGTTGTTATATTTTAAAACTAAAACTATATAGTATGAAAAGTGAGTATATTTATGAAACCATGTATACTTTGATTTCTGTCATTACATATAAACTCAGTGGTGAGCATTTTCTCACATACTTTGCTACTGATTTGTGTGTTCACATGTAGCATACGTGCATGTGTGTTTGTATGTAACGGGTGATCAAACCTAAAACCTCAAATCCTAGAACTGTAACACTGAGTTCTGTTATTTTTACATATGGTTTTCTCAAGTGGTCCATATGGCCTTGAATTTGTGATCCTCCTGCCTCGGCTTAATGGATACTAGGATTCTAGTTACATACCACCACACCCAGCTAGCACTGAAGTTTTCCCAAGGACATTTAGTCTAGAGTGTTCATAAAATAGTTTTCATCATTGTGATGCTTGCTATGAGAGTCAGAGACAGGTGAAAAGAGCTGCTCAGTTGTTAAGCACACACACATTGCCGTTATTCCTGGCTTCAACAGGATGAGGGCATGGCTGCAACAGTGGTAACTCAAACCAGTACAACCAACACCACCTTCAGAGTGCGGCTAGAAAAATGGTTTCTGTTTTCCAACCTGTCATGGTCTGAGTTTTTAAAGCTCTCGGTGTTTTATTTAAAGGCTGAGATTAAAAAGAAGGCTTTTTGAACATACATAAATATTTATGAAATATTATCATGAAATAATGACATGTTCACAAAGGTTAGAGTAAGAAGACATACAGAATGCTGAAGTAGGCATGTGGTATACAACTCTTTAAATATTAATTCAATTTTTTTCACAAAGCAATCAACACCTTAAATATTTCATTGGTTCCCCAAATTGCTATTTCCATACATACAATTTATCCTTTGCATCTGGAGTAGGTGTGTTAGGTGAGCCAGTCTTATTTAGTGGGACTCACTGTCACTGTCAAGTTTCTACCTGCTAAATAATAATGACAGGCTTAAATGTGGAGCTCACCGTTCTTCTGACCACATGCAGAGTACATTTCCAAAATATGTAGCAATGCTTTGTACATGATGGGTTTCCTTAGAGATTATTTTTTTATTACTTTAATTTGCCACTGAGAAGCATCCATATTTATGATTCAAGAAGCAGCCATTTGGGGATAACACTGTTTTAGAAGCTCTCCATCTAAATATTCTTGAGAAATTATAATGAAATGCAGTCACCGTGAGTGTTTCTACCCTGCCAATAAGAAAGGACAAACCCAACCAATATGCAGATCCAGACACACGTGTAAATACAAATAACATATTTTAATCTTCTCCAATTTCTAACGATTCACAGTTCAGAAACAGGCACATTCTCCTGGAGAACAGGATTGAAACAGTGAGAGAGGTTTAAAAACCTTGTCATTTTCCCTAAAGAATCCAGGATGGCAAGACTGTAACATGCGGAGGGCTGGAGCATCTCTATAGATGTCTACACAAGGGGACAATTATAAAACTGAGGGTGTCTGAGAAAACTGCACAAATAAGAAAATTACCCATTTTATCAGGCATGTGAGCGATGAAAACAAGACAGAACGTGCTTCTATGTAAAAAGCCATTTCTTTTCCTTAAATACAGAAAGTAAGGCTGATGAAGGGGAATGATTCCTGAGTTTCACAAATACAAAAGTATCCTAAATATGAGTATAGCTGTTACAGGCCCTGACTCCCTCAGCTGATGGTCAAACTGACAGTTTATGTAAGCAGTAAACAGAGTTGAATAAATATTTTAAACCGTTGAAATAATGTCATTTGTTATTTCTTTTTGTATTTCAAAGGCATCACAGTCATGGCACATGGTTGAATGCAAACACTGCTTCTTGGTGGAATGTTTGTACTTCTATAATGGAGGCAACAATGTAGACACAAAGGTAAAAACCAACTTTTCTACTCACTGGTCCTGTGTGAGGATGGGGTCACCAGAAAGGTGGCTTGAAGATGACAGATTACCTCAGAACACTGAAAGTTTCTCAAGAAGTTACAAGTTACCTCACAGCAGGAGACATCTACCTCAAAGGACAGTTGTAAGGCTATTCATTAAAGTATGAAGTTACTCAAAGAAAAGCCTGCAACTGCATGCATTTTTACATTTGATTTTAGAACCACTAAGTGTAAACAGGTACTATTTTGTGAATCTATCTCAGACTTCTGCAATAAAAACCTATATTCTGTTTAATTACGTAAAGAAAGTATTTGTTAGTTTTTTTTTTTTTTTTTCCCTAGCCAAGATGTTGGTACTTAAGAGAAGGGAAAGGTGAGTTTTTTTTTTTTTTTTTTTAAGATGAAATGTCACCAAACATGAAGCAATAATTAGATAAGCATCTGGGAATTCGAAAGAAGTTAGCAAGTTCCAGTCATTTGCTTAATAAGGATACATAAGATTACTTTGTGTCAACCACTATGAAGTGACAATTTCTTTTCCTGCTTCTGTTGTTTTAAAAGTAGGAAAAAGGGAAAGCCATTCAAACGAAAGCGGTCCCAGATCCCTAGCCTAGACCTGTAGAGACAGGCAGGCGAGTGTGGTGAGGGAGTGAACATAGGGACTGCACACAAACCTCATGCACACACAACTCAGATGCTCAGGGATTCAGTGTGTACGTACAAATAGTCTAAAAAGTTACAGGGCTTTACAAAGAGATATTTCTTATTATTAAATTCTTAAGATGTTTAATTTGCTTTAGTTCTAGAATTGCTTTTGCCTCTTCAGATTTATCTCCCTGGTCACAAAGACTGCCTGAGAGAAGTTCATATTGTGACCAACTTCTGCCTCTTGAATATCATTACTATTGCTATACATGTATGTGTCAAAAAAGCCCATACCATGCAGAACAACGAAGTGTTTTAAAAAAGTCACTATTTTGATTCGCTGAATTCTAATTTTGAATGGGTTTTATTCTGTGCCAAGAACTTTCTAAGCTGAAATGGCCTCACACTGCCTTTTTGTCCATGAAACTCAACAGCCTAAGAAAAATATGAAACTTATGAAAACTAGTAAGTCTAATGAAAAATATTCCTTTACTGTTTGACCTTTATCATTTGCTTTGCTAACTGTACTTTCATTGTCAACAAGTCAAAAGTAATCCTTAATAAAAATAAATCCTTCTAGAGATAAAATATGCTCCATGAATTTAATAAATACATTTTTATTTCTCAGTTCTACTGAAAACGTGTCTTCTACATTTAAAGGACTGTTTTTTTAATAACATAGTAAAGCAAAAGATAACTTTTATAAGAAGTCTAAGTATTCCAGCAAAACTTTATTTTTTTCAAGCCTTAGTAACAGCCACATTAACAGTAACAGTGCATTTAGAAAAACATGCCAACTTCACCCTTCTGTTTTGGATTCTAACACAGATTTTTGATATGGGAGACAGGAAAGGACCTGCAGCTATTTGGTTTTTCATGAGGGAGAAAGGGACACCAAACAAAAGCACACTGAAGATGAATGGTGGGGAAGAAAGCAGCTGCAAGATCTGAGGAAATGTTCTTGCCCCTCAGTAGATGCTGGAGAAGAGAAGGTGGGCAGTCAGAAAGAGATGCAGCTTAAATCTTAGGACGTTAGGGAGACTGGTGGTTACAATGTCTGTCTTCTGGTGCTGGGGACGGAACCAGGACTTCACGCATGCTGTGTGGCAGTTCAGCCTGAAGCTCCCCATCCTCCATCCCCATCCTGCACCAATACCCAGGAAATGTCAGACTGGCCAAGTAACAAAGTTCATTTGTTTTAAGGTAAACAGGATATTTGTGTGATGACAAGACCTGAAAAAGGAGGTTACATGTTTTGGTGGGATTTGTCTTCTGCCTATGCATGAGTGAGTTAAAATGCATCAAAATACCAATTAGAAGTTTCAAGAGACTATAAATGAACTTTTAATATAGTGAACTTCCTATCTTATATCCCATCTTATCTGCAACTCTAAAATTACATTGCCTGTTTATCATAGGTGCTCAATAAACACTGGATTAGTTCATTAATATTCTAAAACGATTGTGTCATGCCAATGAGCTACAAAAGTCAACCTATTATGCTCCAACTAGTACTTTATTTTGGCAAGTGAAATACAACTTTTGGAGACCACTGTAGTGCTCCTTTTGAAGTCTGCCAGCTTATGCACACAAGTGTTAGTGGGAGCTACAATCAGTAGGAGCGTGTCATGATTGTGATTAAACATGTATGTGTGAAGTGGAGTAGGATGGAGTGAGGCTGACAATATTAGACTGTATTTTTCTTAACTTTCATTTTCTATCCATTAAAATCCTTAGCAGACTGTAACACCAGTGATCTAAAGAACACTGTGAGTGCGTGCGCATGTATTCGAGTACATACCGTAGTGGCTCTAAGATGAGAGGACAGTTTACAAGACTGGTGGTCTCCTTCCACCATGTGGGTCTGGGTATCTAAGGTCGTCACACTTGTCAGCAGCACTTTTATCTGCAGAGCCATGTGGCAGGCTCTAGTGAGTTTCTTACTGTGGGAAGAAACTGAAAAGCGCTACTTTAGGATCAGGTCTCTGAGCTGCTCCATCACTGAAGGATAGTCTACAGAGCTGTGCTGCCAATGAGCCCCATACTACAGTGTAGGATGAACGCTCACACCTGTGTCTGTGGGTGTGTCTCTCTGGACCACTTCCAAATTTTGGAGTCTTTCAGCAACTCTTTTTGGGATTCTAATTTTGGTTAAACTTCCAGGTTGCAAAAGGTGAGTTGTTACTCTGAACTTGAAAGATAATAAAAAAATAGTAATTTTTACTCTTTGCATGGCTGGCACTGATACTGCTATATTCATAGAATTTAAGAGTTTTAATAATTTTGAATTATTTAGGACTACGTGGATGTGGAAATGAAAAATCTACTTTGACAGGAATATCTTTTAGCACTGATTTTCATTGGTCATTGTTTTGTAGGGTTAATACTACTTTCTAATATCTGGATATCTTTTGAGCTAACTTAAGTATTTTTGAACCAGCTTCTAGTAAATAATAGCTCAGGCATCTCCTAGGGACCTGGAAGAAGTAATGGTTGTGTAAGAGTGCTCCATGTGATACAATGGAATAAAGTCTTCCGACTAGTATACTACAATTTATTTCTTTACAGGTACAAAATAGATCACGGAATCAGCAAACATCACAGCACTGTGTTTGTTGTCATCTTGATTACATAGACTTCAGTCATGTCTGAAGTAAAAACGTATTTTAACTCCTCTTGTACACAAGAAAGCATTAACCCTAGACTATGTAAACAGAACAAGTGGTGTGACCCTGATATGATGAGGACACATTGCCTATAGTGAAAACACCTCTTCAATGGAATAGATTTTCAAGCAGTTTGTTCTCTGGTTAAATAACAAGAACACAGAAAGCTTCAAACTTGCAAATCACAAGCATCAGAAGGGAAAGTGAGTCTAGGGTTTAAAAAAAATGTAGGTTAAAATGTTTTCACTAGAAACCAGCATCAGTTCAGTTACAACTGTCAAGGTGCCCTGCCATCTTCTTCAGGCTAAGAAGTGCCCACAGCTGCCTCTTCAACATGGTCACCTCTACCTGTCTGCACTTGTAATCTCCTCTGGGAAGGGCGGGGCATAACTTCCCTTTGCTTTATTTACTGGCATGGTAATGACAATAAATACACTGAGCTAATGCACTAAGTAGCTTTCTGTGGTCTTATACCTACCATTTCATTAGCTGTCCTGAGTTTCAAATGTATTTTGTGCTGAATGAAAACATTTTCATTTGCAGTAAGAATTAATATATAACACACACACACATGTACATACTCATGAACATATGCTTATTCATAGGTTTATTTATATCTTGAGTTAATGCATAGAGTTAAGGCAAATAAACGTCTGTATGTTTCTCTTCTGTCACAAACCCACACTCCTGTTCCTCACAGCATTATAATTTCATGTGCTTAAGCAGAGATGATTGTTTTTTAATAGGGAAAAAGTATTTTATAGTAGAAGTATTCTAAGGACTTCAGTGGAAAGCAGCATGGTTGTCACTAAGTATATTTATATAATAATTTAAACCCTTCCGTTTGTACTCTGTAAAAGATCATAGGACCAAAAGAGGGACTGGTTGTATGGATGTAAGCAGGACCTGGGTTATGGCACTTGTGTTTTTGTTATTTGGTAAGCAGATTGGTAAGCCTATTGACGTCTGCTGGTCAAGAACACTTGATTTTTAAACTTCCCTCTAAACCAGAACACCATACTTAGGTGCTGAACTTTGCTTCTTAAAATACTGAGACTTTTGTATGCATGTGATATGTCTGTGGGTATGAGTGTGGTGTGCCTGCAGGAGAGCACATGAGGCATTTGGAGGTCAGTGTAAATTGTTTTCCTTAATCTGTTCTTCACTGTACTTCCTGAGTTGGGGTCTCTTAGTAAACCTGAGGCTTACTGATTTGGTAAGATTAGCCAGTCTGTCTCTGCCTTCTAACACTAGGCTTACAGGGCTGGGCCACTATGTATGGCTTTTCATATGGGTGTCTGGGCTCCAAACACCCAGGTCTCTTGCTTTCACAGTAAACACTTTACTGACCAAGCCATTTTCCAGGCCCCTGACATTTATTTTAAATGTCCACTACTTATACATTTCCAGAGCAGTGTGTGATGGCACTGTGTCTGGACTGAGGTAGGGGACTTTGAGGTCTAGTTTCCAGATCCACTAGAACATTGCTTTACCATGTAAGCACATTACCAAGAATCTTAATGGTATGTACTAATTGTTTTAAAATGGGAATATTAGGCTTGCCTTGCAAATTGATATTCAAAAAGTAAAAGATACTTTCACACACTTCAGTGTAGAATATTCAGAAGCATTCATGGAAAGGTAACAAAATTAATTTATTAATTCTGTTCAGTAACAGAATTAGTAAAACACATAGCCTTAAGTTTTCAGAATAAAGAAATGTAGTAATTTTTTAATACAATCACTCAATCTTTGCCTTCAATTCTTAACTGAACTGAATGCTTAAAAATGTGAATACAGATTTCGAATATAGGCTTACAAACTAGTATCTTTAGAGTTTAAGACAGAATGATTCTCCTTAAAGGATGTTCTGAGGGTCTAGAGGAATGGTTAGTGGGCAAAGGCATCTGCCAATGCAGGCTTAGCCACTTGAGGCCAAATCCTGGTGCCCACTGAAGTGGAAGGTGAGAATGGACTTCATAGAGCTGTCTCTGACAGCCACATGTGTGCTGTGGCACATGCTTGCCTCCCCAACATCATGGAAACACACGGTAATGAAAAAAGTATCTTGAACATTTGTTACTAATTGAATTAAGCAAGTCATTTCTTAATGTCTGTGTTGTATTTCTGCCCTATATATAAAAGACTGGCAAGGCACCGGAGTGAGAAGGTCACCTGTGGTTAGGCTTTGTTGGGAAAGTAGAGTTGGACCACGCTTCCTGTCAGTCTGTCACGGTACCATCATGCCATGCAAGACTCAAAGAGCTGACATCACCCCGCTTCCAAGGTCTACAGAAACATCACCCAGAGGGACCCATCCTGTGTCAGTTAGAAAGGTCACCAAAATACAGTTCACATATTCAGGGAATTCTCTTGATACTCTGAACAGCTCATGTGCACTGACAGGAGCATTCTAATCATGTGTGCTAAGATACCAGACTGCTAAGAAAGAAGGCAGAAAGAACTGGCTTTTATCTAAAAGTATATTAAAAATTTACATCTGTGGATTGTCACAAGATTTAATGTGCTAACTATTTGAAAAGGAAAACTGATTCTGGAGACTAAACAATTCAGATGAACGCACACAGCTGAGAAGGTGATATCTCAGGATCAGAGAAACCTGAGTTCTAATCCTGGTTAAGTCAGAAGATTTTGGTTAGTGAGGTTGTCTGAGGTTCAAGTTTCTCATCTGTTAAATGAATACAACATTTTATGCTATGGACAACTACACAGGTCATGAATAATGAGTGGACCCCTTGGCACATAATAGGTATTTGTAGCATTTTACAAATAAAATATGGTAGCACACGCTTTCAATTCCCGAACTCAGGTCAAGAAAGAAGAACACATGAGTTTGATTTCGGCATGAGCTATGTACCTTACCTCAAAACATTAGAAAAAGACCAAAAGGTGCTTTTCTCTACTCATACAAAGAGAGCTGTACTGTCCCCTGTTGCTTCATTCTGAATGCCTGATCAATGAGTATTAATGAAAAAACAAACACCAGTGTAAACAGGTATTTATGCTAGGCAATTATGATAGTACATTCAGTTGACATAATTCACTTCATAACAAAAAAATCATGGGGTTAAAATCCTTCTCAGTATTTACCTTACCAAAAGAGTTTGTCAGTAAACCAACCCATACTCATAACCAGCTGATCTCCATACAACTATTAGTATTTAATTTTATTAGGTCTAATATTTTCAAAATTTTAACTGACCTAGATTTTTACTAAGTGTACACTTCATGTGAGCCCACACATGCTCACCCATATACACCACACTGCTCAACATTTGTTATTCGTCTTTTAGGTATTCATATGCTAAAGCTTTTCTTATATTAATAAACTTTTAGCTCATGTGCCTTGACAACCCAGGATCAATCTAGGTTATATGTTTATATGGATAAATAAAACAAGAAAATAAATGACCAAGGCTATATAAAATAGGTCTAAACTTGACAATCAGAAGAATATAAATAAATGTCCTTCCCATAATAGAAACATAGAAATACATCATTATTGAAACACATAACATTTGCACATATGAACACAGATCTGACATGAAGCAAGCTATGATAAGGGGTATAAAAACTGAATAATAAATGAGACTAACAATGCTTTACCAAAATGACTGAAGGCATGCTCAATAAATATGGTACATCTTAAAACACTTACAGACTTACTGTTGTTTTAATTCCTAAGTGCATATATTAAACTTTTATTTGTACAGTATTAGCTAAAACAACGTGAATCAGCAAGAAGCCGGAAGCCCATTATGCACCTTTAAACACATAAAGTTTCACCAGAGTCCTTAAGCTAAGAATACTAAGAAGGCACTATTCATTTCGAATCATTTAAAGCCTGTATTCTGTTTTTAATACAGGAGATCCTTGTGCAGTTCTTCATAGAATACTGACATCCAAACAAAACAAAACACAAACTGTGAAAGATGGCAGTGTAGGGTGACATCAGGAAAAAAAACACCTGACTTTACCTTTAACAAACATGTGGGTGGGAACACTTCCCACAGCCTACATACATCTACATGGTAGCATATTAGCAAGGTGTCAGCAGTTTTCTCATCAGGACTAGGGATCTGGTTTTTATTTTCTGGTACTGGGATTGACCTCAGGGTCTTATGTATGCTGGACAAGGGCTCTCTGCTGAGCTAACCCCAACTTCAGACTGTTTAGTTTTTAAATCCTCCTCATTTTAAATATGAATGATAGCATCCTTGCCATCCTCTATTTCTTCCTCATTGTTTCCTAGTCTAAAATCATTAGTGTTACATTTTGAGTATATTCTCTGATGTTTCCATGATCCACATTTTTGTTGCTTGAATGATTCATCTGTCTAGTGTTCCATGACAGTTCTTACATTAATTTCTAAAGATTTTATTGTGCAAAACAGTTTTTCTAATGTGTTTTGTATAAACTCGTCTCCATTAATGGTGCATGAAGATTTATAATAATTTGGGTCCAAACCTTAATATGGATGTAAAAATATAGCTCAGCTCTATGAGAAACTTTAAAGCAATTCCAAGATAAAAAATTCTGGAAATCAGGTTTTCAAGCCTCATTTTATTAGAAAATTTAAATTATTATTTTTTTAAAAAAGGAAGTAGCCAATATCCATGTTTGAATTTTCTTGAACAAACAGTAAAGGACAGCAAACTAGGGTAAGAAACACATTAGAAGACAACCTCCTACTTCACACAGCCTCTAGTGATCCTTTCCTACCCTCTGACCTATTTCTGTTGAGCAGCAAGAAAAAAGAAATCCATTTCCTTTTGCCTTTCTGGACTTTCCAAGATGAGCTTCCTTTACCTGTGTACAAGTCAGAGCTAGATAAACAACTCCTATATTGGTGAAAACCAAGGACACATCTCATGAACCAGGACACCTTGCCTTCAGCGGCTTCCTTTGCAGTGTACAGTCCAATGGTTATGAAACCAATTGAAAATCAAACAATATTCAAAAGGACACAGATGGACAACAAATAACAAGAACACATGGAATACCCTTGGCTGGCATTCTTTCTAAAAGACAAGTCCCCATCATTCTGTAAATAAAATTATAAATACTAAAGAAATGAAGAGAATTTTCACAATGGGGAAAGGAACATCTCTTATCATAATAAATATTTCGGTACAAAAATTTAAAAACTGTAGAAAACTAGTACCTCTGGGTACTTTTTTCTAATAAAATCATACCTGCTTCAGAACTTGTTTGATTATAGCTGCTAACAATGCTGTTTGGTATCACTGGAGTGGAGGACGTTGAAATTCTTGACTGAGGTGGATTGGGATGTAATGAGTTTCCTAAAGCCATGCCCGACTGACTGAGCGTCCCACAGTTCCCGCTAGCCTGAATCTGACTTATTAAACCTGCAAGATGGTGGTTGGGGACTGGACTGTGACTGTGAACAAAGTTAGTGTTTGCACTGTGGCAGTGCACGGCTTCCCCTCTTAAAGGTAGGCTCTGTGTCAGTGAATTCTGAAGAACAGTGGAATTCATGTTAGGATCTGGAAAATGCAGCTGGTTAGCAGAGCAAGGCAAAGCAGTATTTGATCCCCCACAACCCGGGGTACTATTGCTACTCAAGTGAGAGCTTTGACAACTCATAGACTGTAGTAACTGAGACATTGAACTGATGGGAAATGACCCCTGCCCGTGCTTCCTTAGCAAGTCAGGTGCAGGTTTAGGAGCTGCAGAACTATCCATTTGAGACTGTCTGAGCAAACTCAACACTGTGGTAGGTGGCTGCTTTCTTTTCCGTAATGAGTCTTTTTGCTGAGACATCAACTTATCTCTTAGTGCTGCTCGACCACTTTGACCTTCACCTGTTGGGAGAAGCATGTTGGCAGTTGGAGGGAACATGGTGTTTAAAGTGCTGTGTCCTTCAGTGTTGCCGCTGCTGGCAACAGGTCCAGAATTGTTACTGCTGCTACTGTTGTTACCAGCAAGTTTGTTTTGATTTGCTAGCTGTGCTTTGGCTGCTGCTGAGAGTAAACTACTTGCTGGAAAGGAGGCAGCATTGTGCTGGTTCAAGATCTGATTTAAAGGCATTCCCAGCAAACCAGGCTGACCCTTTACAGAACCGTTTCCGGCAGGTGCAGTCGGAAAAGCTGCACTGCTTGGGGTGTTGAGTACATTACTCATTCCAGCAATCAATGGGTTAGGGATATCCTTGTACTGATGATGTCCATCAGACTTGGTAGAAGGGCTTGATGGCATTGATGGCCTTGGGGAACCTATTGTTGACCTTGGTGACCTAGGTGGAACCTTTATGCCACTACAAGTGGCCTGGGGTCCTACAGGTGGCATCATGAAATTTCCATGATCTGATGATGTGGAAGATGAGCGTGATCTTTGGGGCGATGCCTCAATCCTTCCAATTCCAGTCCCCATCATGTGCACTGGGGATGTCACTGGAGAAGGGGACAGGGAGGTTGAAGCTGAATGCTGAATTCTTTGTACATGACTCCCATGATTCATGTGACCAGGTTTTACAGTTGGCAATGGGAGATTACTTGGCAAAGGAACAACAGCAGGAGGCATGCTTACATTCATCACAGGTACCTGAGAGTGGACATTTGAATGGAAACTGGTTGGATTAATGATAATTGGGTTCTGGTTCACTGGTTTACTAGGAATAGGGTCAAGAATGCCAAGTGGATCTTTCTCAGATGTTAATGGCTTTTTCTGAAGAGCACAAGAAGGTGGAGGAGGGGGAGGTGGGCCTTGGGGTGGTTTGTGGTGGAACATTGCTCGTGGTATTTCCATATTAGTTGAAAAATTACACATTGGTTTTTTCATTACTGGACTCTTTGTAGTCAAGGTTGGGGAAAGAGGTATATTAGTTCTTCCAGCCATTGCACAGGATGGCTGTACGGGAGAACCATGTAGCATTACTGAAGGTGGCGAAAGAGGGGTCCTATTCAGGTGAATAGGACTGGAATTGGGAGCTCCATGAAAACAAGGGTTATTTCTTGTGAAGACATCAGGGCTTCCAAGTGGGTCAGTCCTTGGAGAGATTGAGCCATCTCCATAGATCTGGGACCCTGATGACGCTGGGCTGGGCAGGCCTCCATGGCTGCCACGAAATGGAGATTTCTGTCCATGCTCACTGCTGCCCAATCTCTGGCGGGGGTAGACAGGGTGGAGTTCCTGCTGCTGGCTTCCAGGCAGGTCTTGCATGTATAGCCTTCCCATGGCATTTGATGACCCAGTCATTAACTTGAAAGGATTCTTACATTCCGGCATTACAGAATTTGTAATTCCTTCATGAGACTTGTTTCTTACTGATCTTGGAGTTGCTGCCCGTGAAGGTACTACTGGAGTTGCATCTGATGTGAAAGAGAAAAGAAATTGTTAATTGTCTCAGTTATTTTGTTTTGGGAAGGAGAGAGGAAGAGAGAAAATTGAGGAGGGAGAGACAAGGACACCTGGGAATGCAAGTGAAAACTGTAACTGTACACGGTTAAAACAATTTTGTATGCTATATGAAACTCTGATTTAAACAAAGTATATTATCCATCCCTAATTGATGGAAGGTTCTTAGTAACTACTTTTTGTCCTTGTTTACTCTTGTGGGTTAAGAACCCATGGCCATAACAATCAGTACAGGCTGACATTAGTCATTTTAATATTTAGAATTCGAAACACCAAGACTGACAGCCCAGATGGTGATTGCAGTGTTGCTGTTTTGCTGCATTTGCAATTTTTCAGAACAGTCACAACAGAAAAATAGTAATCTTTGTGGCATTGTTTTCTTGTGGTGCTTACATAAATTGCTATTTGCACAAGATAATGAGTTACTCTGTAACTGTTTCGGTTACTTGACTGAAACCTCCTGAGATGCCATGGAAATAGTTCCTTATCCTAGAATTTGTCACGGTGAGAGCAAGGCTCCTAGGCTCTGTGATTTAAGTAAATGAGGTTTCTGTTTTTTATTGTAGCAGTGATAACAAGAATACACGTAGTGATATAACCATGCTTCCTGGATGAGAACTATTTGTAATTCTGCATAATGCGATTTCTTACTCTGTCCCTATTGTGAGGACAGCTTAGCTAACCAGCTTGGGTAAGACATTACAGTCCCCTTGTAAGGACAGACTTCTCATGTACAAGTTAGTTGGAATTTTAGTCTTCGGTACTGGGTTGCAATTCAGTATTCCCTTTCACATCAGTCCATTTCTCCATCTTTTCAGAAAACCTTCGGTTGCTTTGGAGATCAGACAGAATACAGGCAACAAAAGCAAGATGGCTCATCATACAGAATTTTTAGCCTATCATGTCAGAATTTTAGGCTTAAGATTTAAAAAAAAAGTAAGGCCCTAAGAATACTTAAATATTTTATAATGTTGCATGTTCTAAAACAAAGATGGCAAATAGTATTCTCATATGCTAATTCCTGTTCATTTGTGTTGGCTGCTTCCAGAGCTGTACTGAAAAGAATGCTGTTAGAGTTGTACTGTGAGGAATGCCAGAGAGTCTATGAAGGCAGAGATGAAAGTGCCACCAACCATACTATGTATCTGCCATATCTATTTTGAGACTTAAAAGCATATTAGCAATTATACTTAGATTCATTTGCAATCAGAGATATACTTAAGGGGTAATTACACACTTAAAATGAACCAACGTCTACTATTTGCAAGAGAGTATACAGGTCAAATCGTATAATAACTTTAAGATTTCTCCACCATGGGCACATAGACTCCAGCACAGAGAGGAGTGGGCATATGTCACAATTGGAATATGTAGGCTTTCTGATTCTAGTACGGTAGAGGTTCTTTAAAAGAGTAATTACGTTGGGACTAAGTAACAGAAGACAGGATACATTTAACTGAGGCTAATTTTCTTGTTAAAGAGGGATCATTAAAGGTTCTTAATTAAAGGAACAATGGATTAAGATATGCAGTTCATGGTACTTGCTGGAGAGTGAGAATAGAGTTAAATTAGCATGTCTAGCAAGACCATGGACTATATTTTTTATAGTAATATGAGTCTCCTGTTTGCATTTTTAAAAATTATCAATGTATTTATATAATTATTTATAATCCCATAATTAAGACACAGGTAGTAGTGGCACATTTTCTATTTAGATAACAGAATTTATACAACAGTTGTGGTTTTGAAAGGATTTCCTCTGTATCTATATCTTTAAAATAATAAGAATGTTAAATAGGCAGGAGTCAAGCGATGTTGAATGACAGGGGCTGAAGTACAGTTAGCACGTGTGAAATCTTGGTGCTGGTGAGGTACTGTCAAGCATATACAGGTCGAACATTTAAAAGAGCAGATACAAATGGAGTTAACATTTATGCTAAAGGGAGGTGAAAGTTTCTCTGTAAGTCTGACTTTTTAATTACTTAAACCTCAGTTTATAATAACAAAGTTAGGAAACAGGTTTGGTGTGAAGCTAGTGAAACAGTGCACTTAATTCAACGACACACATCGTTCTAAAAGGAAATGCGACACACTTCTCAAGAATTGAACTCATGTACAGGTACAGTAAAGTCCTAGACCATGATTCTGCTAGGGTTTTTAGCAGTAGTGTGGATTGCAGAGGCAGGCAAGAGGGTATGTGATCAGCAAGTTTAAGAGCAGTACGAGCTGGAATTGGCTCGGTGGTTAAGACACTGGCTACTCTTACAGAGGAGCTTGGTTGAGCTCCTAGCACCTACATGGCACCTGACCACATATGTAGCTCTAGTTCCAGGAGATCAGATGTCCTTATATGACCTCTGCTGGCACCAGGCATGTGTGTGGTATTCCGATATACAGACGGCCATAAATCTAAAAAGAAGAGCATATGCAATGCGTGTGCCAAATGCATGCAAAGTGGGAATAGCTATATGGTAAGGTGGCAGGGCAGGGTTACATTTTTACATTCACCTATTACTATCAAATGTACATTTACAATGTGGGAGCTAATTTGAAATTAAGAACCTATACTTTTTGTTAGGAATTAAGTTCCCTGAAACATGTTTTTCTTATCTCCTTCAGAGAAACAATTCTTTTGATCATTCCTTGCTCAGAGTTAGTGGGTTACTGTACAGAGCTCTACAGTAACAGCAACTAAATAGCACCTTTTCTTTCTCTGCACCCTCAGCCTCAGTCCTTTTAGTTACGTGTATGAGATGCAAATATTCTTGCATCTGGGGCTCTCATTGGTCTGGCTCCAGTTTACTTATTGTTAGTTTATCTCCCACTCAACTCAGATCATTTCCCACGCTATCCACTATTTGTGGCCGACTAAATATGGTATATGATTATGGAATAAAGTTTCCATGATCTTTCTATGTAAATTATTTTCCATAAGCAGTTCTAATTTGAGTACTGTCATACAACCTTCAGTGATGGCTAGATACATCATGGTGGTATTTTTCAGAACCTGGTAGAACAGAATCAGCTGTCCATCAAATAGCCGAATAGCCATCTGGGAGCTTATTTGTGTCTGTTTTGAGTTACTGTTTCGATGTCAGATAGACTATACTATTTTAAAGGTAGTTCACATGTATTTTATGAGCAGAAATTGTCAGCCTCAAGTAATCCCACAAAGCAAATTGATCATTGGCCGGGGGGGGGGGGGAGGTTGGACCCTAACAGTGAGAAAATCAAATAGACCCAATCTTAAACAAGTAATCAAATTTAATGTTACCAACACAGGATTAGCTGACATGTGCTTCTTGAAGAAGATAGAACATCAATCACATATCATTCCTATGAAATTGGGCATAAGAGTACTATAAGGAAACAATGAAGAAATCCAAACTTAACCCATGTGCCTAAAAAATGTCAATGTCATGAAAGATTGACAACGCTGGGAACTGAAGACTAAGGGAATGTAAAAGGTAATTACAATGTACAATCTTGGATTATATTCTAGATTCTAAAACAGGAATCAACTTTTAATGCTAGCAGGGCTATTAGTAGGAAAATAAAAGGAACTTGAGTGCAGGCTACAGATTAGCTCCTAGAATTTTATCAGCATCATTGGATTGTGGTGGGTGGCACAGGGGAATATGCTTTCATCAGAGAGTTTCTGATGTTGGCAAGAATGTTTATGTATAGCCTGGAAGATCAAACTTCACAGCAGAGGGGAATTCAACACATACCCTGATACTTTTCTGCACCCTTGCAATTTTTTATGACGGAGAGTGGGAGGGATAGCGAGGTGGATCAATGGGTAAAGGTATCTCCCACCAGGCCCTGACACTACTTTTTCAAGTTGCCTTGTGACCTTCACATATGTGCACTGTGACCATGAATGTTCATGCATACACAAACACACTTCAATACATAAATGTGCTAAAAATTTTACTTAAAAAGGAAGAGGTATGTGTGTTTGTGTGTGTTTTGTCAGAGTGTGCCATAAAAATCTCATGGCCAAGTGATTTGCATTTGGGTAGTTGCTTAATAAATAGCTATTATGACTAAAAAAAAGTAACATGACTAGTTTCTTTTTATTTGACTGATTGAAAATGGACTTTCTCTGTATTATATCCTGGGTACAGTTTGCTCCAGCTCCACTTCCCCCAGTTTTTCCCCTCCCATCTGGATCCATCCTCTGTCTCTCATTAGAAAACAGACATCTAAGGGATAATAATAAAATAAAACATAGTAAGATAAAACAATCTTCTAATAATACTGGTAAGCTATATTTGGGACTTGACCTTATTCACTGAAATTTAGCCCTATATTAGTGGATTGTTTTCTATAAAACAACTTAGTCTTTATTCCTGTTAGCTTTTCTGTATGCGGATACACAGAATTTTAATTTGCTGGCTAGTATTGATTTTGATTATGCAACTGTATGTTACAAATAAGAGAATTTGAAAAGCATATCCATGGTAATTTTTTTCAAAGAAGAGTTGCTCTTTATACTCAAAATGTTAGAACACGTAAAACTGTGGATGTTCAAAATAGATACTAAGAAATCCCTTGCAAGGTGATTCCTAGCTATTCTTTCTCTTGGAATGGAGTCAGGAGATTTCCTAGCCCTGCGACAATATTACATACTTGTTCCTCCTCCAGGACTGGTGAGCACCAGAGAAGGATGTGGGGCCTCCATGCTTTTATGGAGTGTGGCCACTGCAATGATTTTTCTCTTATGTATGCATAGCTTTGTGACATCATCATCTGCCTTAACATCTTCTGCAGTTCTCTGCTTCACAGCAGCTCCAGGATCAAAATTAAACACCTGGAAAAAAACCACAGATTCTGTTTATAGTATGTCTAGGAAACATTTAATAGAAAAACCTCTTGTTTACACAGAGAAACACTGTGCATAGATTAAGCTACAAATAGGAATCAAGCCTTTAAGGTTTTAAATGGAAGGAAAACAACTTTACATAATTTAAAAAATACTTCTGGTCAAATAATATTTTTTAGTGACAGACAATGAAAATTATACAAATTTTATGATAGTTAATTTAATTATAGACAGGGAAGAGTATAAAATCTAACAGTGTTTATGCTTTAGGTCCTTCCTGACAGCGTGACAGCACAGAGACAAATGGAGCACACTGAGAGACGTGAAAAGCCACAGCATCCCGTCCGCTTACTCTCCCTGCTGCTTACTTTCATTGCTAAATTAATATCACCTCCTTACTGATCTAAAAATCTATTGTACATCAAAAATTCTTATTATATAAATTTCTTTTAAAAATATGGTAATGTACCAAAAGAAAAAGGTGCTTAAAATAATCTTTAGTTTTAAAATTAGTACTAAATACATAGTTCAGAGAATAATTATCTATTTTATAGCAAATAATACTTCACCATTTTGGATTATATTGCTTTTTTACTCTGTAAAGCAGTAAAACTGCTTCATATTTCTACAGTGAGAGCTGGATTTTGTGACTTTAATCAGTGGCAGCTTTACCAATACCAGTGCAAACCCAGCATTACAGATCCGAGTCGCCGTAGTAGCGAATGGACATACTGTACTACAAGCAAAGCGCCAATAAAAGGTATAACGAAATAGTCAATATGCCACCTTTGAAAATCAAGTTATTTTTTCACAATCTTTAAGCATTCCAAAGTGCACATAAAATAATTAAAATGAAAATAAGTGAGATGGCAGATGAGAAAGCAAATACAAGGAATGACCGAGCCCACGCCCACACTGAAAGGCTGCTGCGGCTCTACTGTGAAACCGTTACCTTGGGCAGAATAAGAGGACACTCCAAGCCACACTTGCATGTTCCATCAGTAAGCAGGTATGTCTTAACCTGGTCCAAGCAAGATAACACAGACCCACTGGGACTGCAAAAATAGTGTAGAAAAACATCAGCAAATAATTTGACTACACATATAATGTATATGCTTTCTTGTAAAATAAAAAAGTAGAATTTACAGACTTATTGGTCCTTCATGAGATATTATTTTCCTAGTAAGAAAACATTTTATTTCCAATATTCTATCAGCTACTAAATTACAGATGTTAACACTGTCTCTTTGCAATCAAAATATTTTTCAGGAAAATACATATTTTCATAGAAAACGAGACAAAATATTTAGAAAACTTTGGATTGGATTAAAGATGGGAAACTTGTATTCTTAGGAAAGGATACGAACAGGTAAGAAAGGAAGAGGAAAAGTAATAAAGGTAATGCTATTTATTCGAACCTAAGATCTGCTTTAAGCTGGCTGAGGAGAAAGGGAAATGGTAACACGCTGAGAAGCTGGAGGCCAGTCCATCCTGTGTCTCTGCCTGTCTGTGTAGAAGCAGAGGCTCTCCATCCATGGCCCTCCCAGGCCCTCTGTGTGTCTCTCAGCACTGACAGGTGTGACCCAACTCAAATTCTACTGAACAGAGGCCGACAGAAAGGGGACAGGTAGCAGGTAGAGCTGACAGAAGATGGCAAACGTTTGAGGAAGTGCAGTGTTAGGTGTCACGAAATGTAGTACAAGTGTCCAGGCTCAGGTTTTCAGGCCATGGAGTCTAAAGTAAGTAAGCATGAAGTCACTGCAAGTCTATACAGTAAGAGCTAAGTTTGCATTTTATTATTAATAGGTTGATATTTTTAAAAACATTAGTGCATCCCAAAATTTATACATACAAAAATAATATATTTTATTTATGACTCTTTAGAAAACCACCCCTGAAGCCTTCTGATGAAATTTATCCAAAACAACAAACAAACACAAAAAACCCCTGCTTCACATGCAAACCATCACTCCTGGATATTCTATTCTAACTCCACAGAAACACAGGCAGTACTTGAAATGGGCTATGTTAAGAGGCAACTTATGCTGTGTTCATAAAACATTATAGATCAGTCTGGCCTCGAACTTGTGACCCTCCTGCCTCTGCCTCCTTCAGGAAATCTTACCAGTGGAAGATTTTTACACAATGGAATACTACTCAGCCATTAAGAACAAGGACATCCTGAATTTTACAGGCAAATGGATGGAACTAAAAAATATCCTGAGTGAGGTAACTCAGACCTAAAAGGACATGCATAGTATGTACTCACTAAGTGGATTAGCCAAAAATAAAAAATAAGAAATAAAAGTATAGAGTACCCAAGATACAATCCACAAAATTCAAAAAGGTCAACAAGCTGAAGGGGCCAAGTGAGGACACCTCTGACCATCTTGGGAGGGAAAAGAAGTTAACCACAAGTTGTGGCGCCCAGGGAGGAGGGGTAGGGAGGGAAGAAGGAACCTGGGAGGGAGCGGGTATGGGGGGGGCGGAGGGAAACATGATCTGGTGAGGAAAAAAGAACTGAAGTCCCCAGGGCCAGGAGAAAAATTGAAAACAGGCGACTGACCTTGGGAGGCAGGAGGTTGGGAGGACCCTCTAAAATGTACCGGAGACCTGGTGATAGACTGTACTGGGAGGTGATAGACTCTCAAGACTCAAGGGAGAGGGGCTGGATGAAATGCCCTACAGTGGGGAGAGGGAACTTGTAGAGCCCGCCTTCAGCATAAAGATGGGGCACCAAGTGGAGGGATGAGGTTGCCATCCCAGTCAAAACTCTGACCCATAGTTGTTCCTGTCCTAAAGAATTGCAGAGATAGAAAGGGAGAAGAGCCTGAGAAAAAGAAGGGCCAGCTACAGGCCCAAAGTGGGGTCCAGCTCAAGGGGAGGCCCCAAGACCTCACACCATTACTGAGGCTATTGAGCATTCACAAAAAGAGAGGCAAGGGTGGGGGGAGGGGTAGGGAGATTCAGGAAGGGAAACTGGGAAAGGGAATAACACTTGAAATGTAAATAAAAACATTTCCACTAAAAAGAAAAAAAAAGTGAAAGGGGAGGGGCTTATTATGACTGCCCTCTGAAAGACCCAAGGAGCAGCTGAAGGAATCAGATGCAGGTATTTGCACCCAACCAACCTCCAGAAGCTGCTGACCCTGTGGTTGAATTAGGGAAAAGCTGGAGGAAGCTGAGGAGGAGGGAACCCTATAAGGACCAGAGGTCTCAACTAACCTAGACCCCTGAGATCTCTCAGACACTGGGTCACCAACCAGGCAGTATACACAGCTGATATGATGCCCCAACACACAGCAGAGGACTATAGGATCAGGGTTCAGTCAGAGAAGATCTACCCCTCAAGAGACTAGAGGCCCCAGGGAATTTAGAGGTCTGATTTGGTGGGTGGGGTGGGGACATCCTCATGGAGAAGGGGAGGGTGGTGGGGTGGGAGGAGAAATGGGATGTGGAATGGTTAGAGGGTGGACCAGAAAGGGAATACAATCTGGAGTATAAAAATGAAAAAAATAAGTAAAAAAAGTTGTACAAGTGACTTTGGCACAAACAAAAAGTCTAAAATAATCTTAAGTGATCTATTTAGGGTGTTTT
Organism: Micromys minutus; assembly: GCF_963924665.1. Lineage (NCBI taxonomy): Eukaryota > Metazoa > Chordata > Mammalia > Rodentia > Muridae > Micromys > Micromys minutus. Next base: position 24,025,370 of record NC_137982.1, on the reverse strand, counting down.
GGATGACATGAAGAAATAATAATTTCACATTGTAGACTGGAATTTCACCATAGCAGACAGAGGCACAGGTGCCTTTATAGGTCTCATAATCTTGATAAAACAATGCAACTAAAATATATCATACTGTTTTTCTCTCATGAAGAATTAGTAAGTTTAATACAAAGAAACTGTTCAATATTTTACTTAAAACAAAGTGTATGGATAGCAATCTAGAGGGTTTTAATTGTAAAATTTAGCCTAAAGTGAAGAAGTCTATTAAGAATACTCCAGACACTTTAAAAATACTTCCCTAACACTCAGCTCAGTCTTTTTCTTCAGTTGTAGTTCTTTAAATAACTTTTGCTAGTGATAATTAATGTAAAAATAGTTATGTCTTAAATCACAGATAATGCTTAAAGGATTGGAAACAGGTGGCAAGCTTAACTGATATGTAGACTCTGTGCTATGAGGCAGGAACAGCTGGAAACTAACCTAGAGATGAGCTGTGTGCAGGACTGTGTGCATGGAGCTGTGTGCAGGACTGTGTGCATGGAGCTGTGTGCAGGACTGTGTGCATGGAGCTGTGTGCAGAACTGTGTGCATGGAGCTGTGTGCATGGAGCTGTGTGCAGGACTGTGTGCATGGAGCTGTGTGCAGGACTGTGTGCAGGACTGTGTGCATGGAGCTGTGTGCAGGACTGTGTGCATGGAGCTGTGTGCAGGGAACTGTGTGCATGGAGCTGTGTGCAGGTCTGTGTGCATGGAGCTGTGTGCAGGGAACTGTGTGCATGGAGCTGTGTGCAGGACTGTGTGCATGGAGCTGTGTGCAGGATTGTGTGCATGGAGCTGTGTGCAGGACTGTGTGCATGGAGCTGTGTGCAGGATTGTGTGCATGGAGCTGTGTGCAGGGAACTGTGTGCATGGAGCTGTGTGCAGGACTGTGTGCATGGAGCTGTGTGCAGGACTGTGTGCATGGAGCTGTGTGCAGGGAACTGTGTGCATGGAGCTGTGTGCAGGACTGTGTGCATGGAGCTGTGTGCAGGATTGTGTGCATGGAGCTGTGTGCAGGACTGTGTGCAGGCAGCTGTGAGCATGACTGTGTGTGCAGGACTGTGTGCATGGAGCTGTGAGCAGGACTGTGTGCAGGGCAGCTGTGTGCAGGACTGTGTGCATGGAGCTGTGTGCAGGGAACTGTGTGCATGGAGCTGTGTGCAGGGAACTGTGTGCAGGCAGCTGTGAGCAGGACTGTGTGCAAGGAGCAGCAGAAGGTGGGCTAACTTCCCACAAATGTTCCGGCAATAATTTAACTGGCTTCAGCAAACAGATCAGATCCATGCTGACTTGATTTAACCGGAAAACATTTTAATTTTACCTTATCTGGCAAGTTTTTCTCTAAGAATTCTTGGTGTTCAGATTTGATTTGGAGACATTATGCTGAGAGGATTATCAGACATTCAAGACTAGGGAGATTTGGAAACTCATGCACAAGGTCACTGTGAATTCTTAGACCTTCATTTGGTTTTTGACTCCTAGACTTGACCTGACTTTTAGTTACAGTGATGTGAAAAGCTGATTTTGTTAGTTATCAAGACTTTGAAATCACTTGGCCCAGGTTGTATGTATTCTTTTCTTTATAGATCTTGAACAACATGAACACAAACATGTCTCTGATAACGTGCAGTGTTGTATTAGTAATAAGATATTTCTGGCAATCTATGAACAACGGTGGCAGGAGGAATACTTTGAAGAAATTAATCAGGAGTGTTTGTGTATCTTATTCCCATGGGCTAGACTACACATTCCCTACTTTTTTGCTTCCTTCACTACACTTAACAAGGAACACCTTTAAAATTACAGAAAAAAGAAATATAACTGACAAGGAAGTTTCAATTGGAATTTAAGTTTAATCTCAAGAACCTTCTTATCCAAACCAAACAAATCCATATCTATACTGCCTTCTTGAGTTATGGCATATGATTTTTTTATATTTATAAATCAAAGAATATCTCATTCATTTAAGGAATATTTCATTCACTTAATTTTGGCTTTTATTTTGTCTTTCTATGGATAGGGTTTCTGGTATCCCAGACTGGTTGAACTCACTATGTAGCTAAAGCCTGCTCAAAACCCCTGGTCTTCTTACCTCTATCTCCTAAATTCTGCGATTATAGGCATGTACCACAATGCCCACCAAATACAGGTATCTTTGTGGAACTGAAGAATTCTTCTGCTGAAGCTAGATTACAGATGCCACACTGAAACCCATGCCACCAATACAATGATGTGCTGTATCTTTTTTAAAAATTTCTAATTTGAAGTGTATCACAGAAATGTATGCATCCAATCTGTCATTTCTTATTAAAAAGTATAAATAAATTTAGGCATCAATGACTTAATAAAGGCTAAAATTTTGCTTTGTTTTTTAGAACTGAACTCATTATGTAGACATGGGTGGCCTAGAACTTGTTATATAGACCCAAGTGGTCTTGAATTCACAGAGTTTACTTGCCTCTCCTTCCCAAACACTAGGGTTAAAGGAGTGGGCCACCACTCCTAGCAAGGGAGCTAAAACTTTAACAGCCAACTGATTTATTCCATTCATTTTGTTCTCTCTCTCCCTCCCTCCCTCCCTCTCTCCACATGCATTTATATACTTGCCAAAAACATGAACATTATGACTTCTTTGTTTTTGCTATTACAGTAAGAAAACTGATAAAAATATATACAGAAAAGGTAAAAGTTATCTTAGGTTAATAAGTCTGACAATGGAAGTTGCTAAAGCTTCAGAAAAGCTAGATGGAGTATAGCTGTTAAAAAGAGAAATACTGGGCTTATTTCCAGTATTTCACATTCTCCTGTGAATATAGTATTCTTGTTTACATTTCTTTTAGAAAGCTTTGTATTTTCCTTATCATTATTACAGAGAAGCAGGAAGAGCTTCATGCAGACAAAAGTAATACAGAGATTATATTCAATAATCTAAGGACATTTACATTGCTAACAGCACAGAGGAAACATTCTTGTGTATTTCTAGCACAGAGGTCCTTTATTTAAGGACCTTTATTTATTAAGGCTACGTTAGGTGCTGTCAGTGAAAATACTTTGTCTTTTACTGTCTTAATCTTGAAACTGCACACTTGGAGGTAAGAGATGATAAGAGCTCACCTGATGTAAAGCACGCCATTATGGTCCACACGACGCTGCCAACCCACAGGAACCTGAATAGCTGGAAGACCTCCTTCCTTGTCTCCTCCGTCACACTCTTTGCCTCCATTCATTTTCTGTGTCTGCTTGGGGCGCTCCAAAGATATCAGCAATAAGATGATATCCTTCTATTACAGAGCATGGTGGCCTTCAAAACTGGGCCAGCACAGCACAGTTTTCCCGGGCTATGAAGTACATGGGGGAAATTTTGGCTCAGTTTGGAACCAAGTCCTCGAAATCAGCCATTGTGAAAGTGTTTCCCATTATAATCTACATTAAATAAAAAAAGTATTTCATTCCTAGGCATGGTCTACATCGGCAAAACCAAACACTCTCAGCCAGGGAAAATCATAATTCACCTATGCTGGTACCTGTCTGAAGCAGAAGAGGAAGGGATGAAAAGTTTTTAGTTGTACATTTTGTCCTGAACCTTGATACTGGACTAAAATAATCTCTACTGTCTAGAAACTGGTCTGCCTTGACACCGCCAGCCCATTAATGTCTGCAGTACTGCTCGCCTTTAAAGGCCACATTCCTTTAGCTTCCACTTCATTTTCCAATGTGAATCCAAGGTGTTGCAGGCTGGTTCATCTGATGTTTTCATGACTTCAAAATTCCATTGATGGAGCCTGAAATATATGTAAATATATAAGCTGCACATTTAATGCTGAAAAATGAGAAGCTATATAATTTAAAAATAAACTTCTAAATGTACCTGGCCACTTTTGTGTTCTCTGCTGTCAAAATCATACGTAAAATTGAGTCTTTTTAAAAAGTTATCTTATAGTCTTTTTAATTGGAATAGAATAATATAATTTTCTCCTTCCCTTTTCTTCCTCCAGCTCCTACCATCTACCTTCCCTCAAACTCCTCCCATGGACAACTCTCCCCCAGTCACTCTCAAGTTGATAGCTTCATTTTCTTTGATTAATATTGTTACATGCATGCATAGTATATGTGTGTGTATGTTTATATATACATACACAAACACACATAAATGCAAACTGCTGAGTTATTTTCTGTTCTTTGTTAATGTGGTTTAAGGGTTGACCATTCTATATTGGGCAACAATAAAAGGCTTGTTCCTGGGAGAGGCTAATTCTAGCAAATTTGTTTTCTTACAGATTGATCCATTTACTGTAATTAAATCATTTGATTTATTTTTCACTACAAGCAACTTTTTAATTACTTGAAACAGATCCAAAACTTTAGTTGCTCACTCTTTCTTCCTCTAACCTGAAATAAAAATATACCCATCACCTTTCATGACCTGTCTACCAGAAAAGCATGTTAATGAAATCACATTCTGATTACTCCTTACTATTAAATTCAGCTATGATTAAGTATTCTTACCTAATCATTATATTATACTAAGTTGTTTTTTTCTTTTTAAAGGAAACAGTAGAAGAAATAAAACATTATATATTTCCAAGTGTAAAAGAAAGTTTTCTTTTACATGAGATTTATAGTCAAGATTTTCCAAAACCACTGATGCTGTGGTGTACTCTCTAAATTTCCTTATTAAGTTAAAGGTATATTTGAATAAGACATACTGAATGAAATGACAGGGATCACAGGTGATTTTGATAAAGCAATTAGATAAAAAATAAGTAAGTTTAAAAAGATTTGATTTAATCGTTCAATATTATGGAGAATGTGGTGCTACAGTTGGTAGAACCATGTTGTAAAGAATTCCTTCATTGGCCAATTTAACATGTACTATAGAGTCACATCCCTGAAGTCATGAAACTACATTAAAATTGAAGAATATTGTCCTAGCATTTTAAGAATAGGACACATGGTTCATTATCAAAAAGTTTCCAGAGCAAGTATAATTTGCAAATGACCATATATTCAGATGAGGTTTTAAACTAATTTCAAAAGACTTAAGTAGAAATTAACATACTGTCAAGTAACATGTAGGTATATAACTCAACAGGTTAAACATTGCAAGTAGGCATAAAACCAGTAATCTCCATTCTTAGACACTACATATTTAAAATCACTGGCCTAAAAGCATTCAGAGGTCCTTCATTAGGAAAGCAAGAATCCTTACAGTGAAGGTCACTGTAGAGTTAGACAGATGCTTTATGTGTGCTGTGGCCCAGAGACAGGGTACAGGTGGTGTGCTGAAGCACACATTCATTTCATCGAGAAGCAGGGACTGTGTTTATAGGCGTGGCAGACAATGGTAGACAACTGGAAAGTAGGAAATTTCCCCAATAGTTATTGGTAAAATTCGGTGTGGGAAGAACAGTTCCAGTGGGGCTGGGGCTGCTAACTGTATCACTAGGGTCCATCCCATAAAAGACCCACTTTCAGGCTCAGTATTTTTTCTGTTTCCCTTTCATTGCAGGTTTGACTATGACTGTGTTTATGTATATCTTATTAAGACTCGAAGAGCAGCAGTAAGCATTAAGCATTGTGCTACCTTCTAGGAATACAAAGATAGCAGGTGTTATGGTATGAATGTCTGACCCTCAGGTTTAGCTGATGATGGCATCAAGTGAGTATTTAAAAGGTGATCAAGTTCTCGGGTAGAGCTTGATGAAGGAGATTAGTGGGTCTGGGAGGGATCTCTTCAACTCCGCAAGGTTACAGTGAAAAGACAGGCATGCAAAGAACAGCAGGGGAGCTCTCACTAGGTACTGCACACAAAGCTGCCTTCAGTTTGAACTTCTCAGACTTAGGGATGATAAGAAACACACGTCTGTTGTTTAGAAGCCATGTGAATGCAGCACCCCACACAGAGCAACAGAACAACTAGTGTAATATTCTGTATTAAGATGCTTATGTGAAAGCATGAAGAGAAAAACTAAGAATTGAGCCATAATTTCACTGTGGAATATCTAGAGTAGAACTGCATATTTCAGTTATTTGCTTTTAGAAATGTTAAAGTGCACATGACAATAGTTTACCATAATAAACAACAATGTATCACCACTTTATTTTTACAGTGTATTTGGTTAGATTTCAATATACATATACTTTTAACATAGATTATGCACATATTATGTTTTACAGGTACTATTGTTATGAATATTACAAGGATAATGATGGTCACAATATAATAAATGTCAGGTTTTACTGAATATAATTGATAAGTAAATGTTAGGAATCTTCATAGTAACACTATGAAATGAATACTACTATCTTTGGCTTTTTTCTTCATTTTTTATTATCTTTATTATTATTATTTTTATAGTCATGTCATTGCTCCATGTTATATACACCCTCCCTCCCACAGTTCCTCATCCCATTCCTCCTCTCCCTGTCTTCAAAAGGATGTCTCCCTTCTCCCCAAACCAGGCCTCCTCTCTCCCTGGGCCTCAAGTCTCTTAAGGGTTAGGCGCATCTTCCCCCACTGAGGGCAGACCAGGCAGTGATCTGTTGTATATGTGTCAGGGGGCCTCGGACCAGTCAGTGTGAGCCACCTGGTTGGTGGCTCAGTGTCTGAGGGATCTCAGGGTTCCAGGTTAGTTGAGATTGCAGGTCTTCCTATGGGGTCGCCCTCAATAAAGAACTTAGAAAACATCGCTGATCTAGTTAAGTACTATCTACAATTACCACTTCATTTCTCTTTCTAGACTCATCCTTTTTTTCTGTTCAGGAAACCATTATTCTGATCTATATTTGCTAATTTTTATGTATCTACATAAGCAATATGTATATTGTTACATCTGTATTACAGTTATATACAATTCAACAACTTTCTCTTTAGAAATTGGCAATTTTGCGGAAACCTTTCTCTTTAGGTATTTGTATTTCTGTCATAGACATATAGACTCAACCCATTTAATATTTTTATTAAAATTTAGGTGCACACTTGTGTATATGTGGGCACACGTTCATATGTGTGGAAGTCCTTAGACTTTTATGTGGTCTCTAATGATAACTCAAGTTGCCAAGCATGCATGGCAAGCTTGTACCAGCTGAGAAAGCTCACCCAGACATTAAATGATATTCAAGCAGCATTTGTCATTTTGTTCTTACTATACAATCATTTATATACTGGCATAACATTTCCATGTTGGGCGATAGATTCTGAACATCATTTGTTCTTTTGCAATCATATACACACATGTATGTACACAACCATACACACACACACACAGATGAAATGATCTTCGGTCTAAGTCCCTATCCACTATCCTCTCTTCTCCATTATCAAATCTATTTCTTCCAACTTTCCCTTCTACTTTCATGGTTTTATTTTAGTTTTTTTGGTGAATTTCTAAATGGGCAGAGTTGGAGAGCTATCTGAAGAGCTGAGCTACTGAGGAACACTATTCTGTTCCCTGAGCCCAAATGTTTTCAACTGTACAGACACTGTTGATTGTTCTTAAAAAAACTGTATAGCTTCTAAATATTTTTCATGTATTGATGTATCTTTTTTTCTCTTGAAAACTATATATACCTACACACACAGAGATATGAAATTTACTTGTTTTTATTTCATGTACGAGTGGTTTGCCTGCGTGCATGACACATGTGTGCCGTGCCTGCAGAGGCCAAAGGAGGATGTCGGAACTGGAGTTAGACAGTTTTGAGCTGTCTGTGCTGAAAACTACATTTTGTTCTCCACAAAAGTAGTTAAGTACTCTGAGCCATCTCTCCAGATCTTCTTTTTTTTTTCAGGTATTAAATCATTACCTGTTTGTATTTTTCCCTTTGTACACTTTTGTATGGAAATACATATTTTCCCAAAACATTACTTTCAGTAATTGGTATGGATTTTTGGGAATTTACTTTTATTTATTTGTTGATAAAGCTTTTCTCCAAGATTTATAATGACAAATAAATTTGGTTAATGTTCCCACACATATAACTACATAATTTTAATAATCCACCCAGAATTCTTTGCTAAAATACAAGTATATAGTTTTGGGTTCTTCAGACATTCATTAAATGTGTAAAGAAATCCTGGGAAAGGACTTACGGTCATGTTTCTAAAACTTCTGATGCCTATACACTGCATTCTTCTGTAGAATATTGGAGTATGCTCTGCTTGCTTCCAGGACTTAATTGGCAGCATAAAAACTGAACGTGTTCTCCTATCTTACACATTTAGCGTTTACTATTACTATGCTTCAAAAGCCTATATTCCACAACCTGCTTCCTTCCTTTCCCATGGAGACCAATCTTATTTATGTGGCTTCAAGAAACTACAGTAAGGCTGGTTAAACAGAAAAGACTGTGATATTCAAGCTAACCCCTTGTCATTACCATTTGGGATCTAAGATTCAGTTTATGCCTCAGGCTAATCCGTATTTATCTCTCAGACAGTTGTGCAAGGATGAAACCAAATGTGTGTAGTTATGTATATGCATGTTCTGAGGAAGATCGCTGGTATAATTCCACCAATGTTTTCATTTTTTTCCTGCTTCCTTTCAGTATGCACACTGGTCTCTCAAAATCTGCTTTGAGAGAATGCAATTTCAGTGGCTTGATTTCTTTGTTGCCCTGGCTTCTTCTGACCATTCAGAATTTAAGTAAGATATTGCTCCCCCTGAAAACCGATAATTTATATTAAATATGGACACTCCTTTACCCATAATTAATTCCCCGATACTTCCTGTTTTATGGTTATTAGCAGTATTAATCTATTTACCGACTCTTAGTCTTGACTCACCCTATCCTTCCCACATTCATAGTTCTTATATTAATTCCTATTGAGTTGTGCATATGAGTCAACATGGTTTTATATTCTGATTTTATTACTTACACTTATTAAACCTTTTAACATCACAAGTCTAAAACGAGAGATGTTTTAACAGGCCAATGAGTGTATGCACGCTAATAATAATCTAATTTTTATTAAAATTTATTATAAAAATAATCTAGTATTTTTGTCCTCTAGATTTATCTTTAAGGATCTTAGAACTTCTGAGTAACAACATCAGTATAGAAGACAAAGCTTCTATGAAGACTAGTATGTTTGATTGTGAACTATCAGCCTTATTAATATATTAATAATTGTATTAATAAACCAGAAAATGAATACAGCAATATAAAATTATGCTTATATTTTTAACATGGTGTTATCAACATAGCAGTCATTTTTAGTCTGTTCTTCTTATGTTCTTGTTAACCTAAGAATAAACTTATTATGCATTATTAAATGCATTTTAAAAGTTGTACTCAAAAAACTATGAAGACTAAATATCTGAGAATATGACATCATGAAAGTAGCCATTTTTCAAATGTCATTAAGTCACTGGAATAATGTCAAACAAATGTAATTAATGGTAAACATAATGAGTTGGATTTTGCATGATGATATTCCATATTGATGCACATGACTAATTAGTCTCGTGCTTGTTAGATGAAATTAGATACACAGTAGCACAGCACTAACAGGAAATGATTATTCAATTATCAGGAAGAGACTGTAGGTTAAGTAAAATGTAAAAATTATATGATATGTCATCAACTACATCATCACCAAGCTTTTCCTAATATGAATTTAAACTTGGTTCATGAAATATTTATAAGTAGGAAGTTTATTCCATCTATCATGGGCAAGACTGAATGCTTCATTTTTCAAACTGATAGTAAGTTTCATACAGAAAAATCATCTGTGCTTGTATCCCAACATTCATATGTACAACAATGAATGTCATTGGAATAAAATACATTATTAACACTATAGAGAGGTGTATCTAAATGACTACAACATAATTATCATTTGACTGATTAATAAAAGAAATAACTACAACCTTTCTACTATTTGTTAAATTATGCTTGTTAGAGTAGCCATAGGTCATACTTCCCCAAATTATCTTTTCATAAAATATCAATTATTTAAATGTGTCCTTTATTGTACCTATCCAGCCCTTGTAAGTCTTCACATATTTATTCAAGTCATTGATTTTATTTATGAGCATCACATCTGCCAATTTAAATAAATCTTTGAAGCATACGAACACACTTATACTATTTATTTATTTATTTATTTATTTATTTATTTATTTATTTATACTAGTTATGACTTGGTTTCCACTTCTTGCAAACATATCTTTTTGATATATCCCCTGTAAGAGACCCAAAAGCTATATTCCAGGCTTTGCTGCCTACAACAAACATCAGCATAAGTCTATTCTTATAATAGAGTTATAATCTGTTATACTGGAACATCCTCAAGAAGTGTATCTTTCCTGTTGACAACTACAGTTCTCAAATTCTAGATGTTCTGCTTTTTCAGAACAGAAAATATTAAAGTTCACAACCTTTGTGGCTTAGCCAATAAGAGTACTGACTGCCCCTGTAGGGGAGCAGGGTCTAACACCCTCATGGTGGTTCACAATGGTCTATAACTCCTGTTCTAGAGAGGAATCCAATGCCCTTTTGTGACCTCTGTGGGCACCAACCATACATGTAGGCAAAACACCCATAGAACAAAAGAAAGAAAAAACATTAAAAAATTAAAATTATATTATGTAAGAATGACATGCTAGTCATACAAGAAGAACATAAGTCACAAATCTTAAGGTCTTGAGATAGGCTCAAAAGAGTTTTGGTACTCTTCAAAATAAGCATAACATGTATGACCAAGATTATTGCTTATAACCAGGACAAGGACTTTTGACTATAAAGTCTTAGCAAATTCCATGTTTGAGTCATATAGAAATCTTAAATTGCTGGGCGGTGATGGCTCATGGTTTAATCCCAGCACTTGGGAGGCAGTGGCAGGCAGATCTCTGTGAATTTGTGGTCAGTCTGGTCTACACAGAGAGTTACAGGACAGTCAAGTTTATACAGAGAAGCTATGTTTTGTATAGCCAAAACCCCAAATCCAAAATCAATCAGCCAACCAACCAACCTACCTACCTACCTACCTACCTACCTACCTACCTACCTACCTACCTCATCAATGAATCTTAAATTATGTATATTTTTGTGGTTTCACTGGGCCTTGTGATCTGCAGTGAAGTGGGACCAGGCACAATACGGCTCACAGCTTGTTTCTAAACATCAAGAAGCCTCCTGCTTCTCGTTCTGTTTCCTTGGAATGCCACTGTCTTGTCAACAGTCTCAGCTAACTCCCTTGCAGTTGAGAAGTAATATGGACAGAAAGAAGCTCAACTGTCTGTCTAGGCTGAGGCCTGTCAGGAAAAGGAATGTAGGGAACACCTTGTGGAATAGGGATGGGATGCCTGAACTGATTGTGTAGAAAACTGCAAATCTACCGAACTGTTAATACCACACAGCTAAAACCTATACTGGAAATGATATCGAAGGCTAAGATAGAGTTGGCTTATGGAGCTGAGAGGATAGTTAGCACTATTGGTTACTAGTGTAAGCCTTAACTCTTATTTCCTCATAACACAGAGATTATAATACTATACCTGTTCTTGGAAAACAGTTACCTTCTATATGCTTAGAACATAGTATTCGAACCATCACTTAAGTGTCAGTGTAAGAACAGGACAGCAGCAGGCTGTCCCAATTACCAATGCCCAGGAACAGGATACTAGTGTCCGCCAAATAATTACCATATATTCTTTGGTAACAGGAACAAATTTTCTTTAACTTTATTTTTTTGTACAATAAGCAAACAGTTCTATAATTGGAAAAATATTATTTTAAAGACCTAAGTATAGTATCCACAGAACAGGTTTCTGCTCCTCAGGAGTAGCAGGAAACACTTACAAACGTTGTGCTTATGAGTGCATTACAATTTATTTATTTATTCTTTTCCAAAAGAAGGTTAGGATAAAGAGAATGAGAAGCCCTTACCCTGGATGATCTGAATGAAGAAAAGCTGAGGCTATCTGTTTGCTGGCTTCTAAATCCCCCTGGAATCACTCCTACTTTTCTGTTTGGATTTTATTTTCCCACCCCAGCTTCTTGCCCATCACCAAAGTATTCCTTATTTGTTTCATTTTTAAAATGTCACTCGCTTTTTCCTTTCTCGCCTTTCCAGTTTTTGTATGACTTGAAGTCTATAGTAGTGTCCTATTTCATTTCTGTTTGGATAAGCACCATGGCCACAGCAACTTGGTGCAGGGAGGGTTCACTTCACCTTACAGCTTACAGTCCTGCAGTCAAAGCAGGCACCTGGAGCAGGACCATGGAGGGACATTACATGCTGCTTGTTCCTCATGGCTTGCTCAGCCTGCTATTTTGTACCATGCATAATGCCCTGCCTATGGCTGCCACCAGTCCCCCAGGGCTGAGCCCTCCCAGATTTATTATTCATCAAGAAAATGACCTACACACTTGCCTACAGGTAATCAGGTGGAGGCAGAACGGGACTTTGCAACTGTCTTTGTAACATACTGTCTTCTTTTACAACAGTTACAGCCCTTGGTTATTCTTGCCATTCTACCTGACTGCAAAGTAAAGAAACAAAACCCAGGACTTTCCCTTAAAGCCTTCTTTTGCAACTTAAAAAATATAAAAAAGGTTGTGGAAATGGAGGGTCTGCATGTGTAAACAATGCCTTTTTTATTTAATATAAAAACTGAGCAATAACTGGTCTCAGCTACTTTTCCCTAAGCATATTTAGTTTTAAAAACAATAGGTTATCGTAGGCTATTTATAAAATAACAAGCTATTACTCTGAAGGAAGATTATCTGTGATATATTTCTACATATTAGTCCTATTATGCCACTTTTTTGCTTCTTTATATTATGAAAATTTTCATGAAGAATAATGATAACAAATCTTTGTGCATATTTATATAACACACAAAATAAAAGTGGTTGTTTTTGCATTTTTATCCTTGTATGAATAGTATTCTGGTTACTTCAGAGGAAGGTTAATTCATGCAGGCCAAATTATTGTTGAAAATAACCACTTAGTCATCATCTAGTTACCCAAAAGATCTCTTCAAATTTATCCACCCTATCTAAATGTAATCATGTTCCATTTAACCAACATCTTTCTCAGAACCTTATTTCTACAGCCAACTATAACATGGGTATCTATCATTCTATTCTTTACTTCGGTGAGATCAATCTTTTTATTTTTAGATACCATGAATGATCGAGATCACACGGTATTTGCCTTTGTCTAAGTCTTGCACTTCAGGTAATATCTTCCAAGTTGTTGAGAATGATAGGATTTTGTTCTTCGTAATGGCTGCACTATATTCCACCCTCCTCTGTGTGTGTGTATCACTGTTTTCTTTATATGCACTCATCTACTTTATATACATATGCACACTCTGAATCTACAATCAACATATAAGTAAGGAGGTCTCTTCCACACACTGATTCAGTCCTTTGGAAATGTACCCAGTCATGAGACTGCTGTCAGGTAACTGATCTACTCTAGCTTTTGTTTTGGGGATCGTTGTATTAGTTTGCTTTCTCACCAACAGTATGTAGGGTTTTCATTTTCACACCCACATCAGCACTTGTTACCTTTTGTCTTTCAGTAATAGCCACACTTGCTGGAGTGAAGTGGCATCTCATTATGGTTTTAACGTGTAAGTCTTGTTTTGATAAAAGTGTTTTTTTTTTCTTTTAAAATTGGATTTCTTATTTTGTTATAGTTTTAAAAACATAGGTTTATAGTATTAAGCATTTTTAGTTTGTATAGTTGGCAAATACATTTTCCCATTCTGTAGGTTGCCTTTTCTACTTTTTGATTGTTTTCCTTCACATACAAAGAAAACAGTCCAAACAACACTCAGTTCGTGCAGTCCTGTCTATCTGTTTTTGCTTTTGTTATCTGCTTTTTCAGATTTCTCTTCTATACACTGATTCCATCCTTTGTCTATACGGCAAATGGCATTAAGTATTTATTCCACTTTTTCTTGCAGTAGTATCAGGTTAGGTGTTGTGTTTAAATATAAAAGCATTTAAATGAAAATCAGGTTACCTTTGAAGTGAAAACATTGCAGCCACTTAGTCAGAGAGATAATCATTCAGCATATGTACACATCCTTAGGGCTACTCAGGTCCAGTCAATTTCCAGACAACATAATTAGATGCTATATAATTGTGGTCTAATAAAACTTCTAATAAGTTCTTTCAACGAACAAGATGAAGAGAGCTTTGGTATGTGTTTTAGAAAAGGACCCCCCTAAAGCACACAAGCTACATGATAAATGATCTTTTATTGTGCTTAAGCTCAAACACCAGAAGCAAAATGAGTAGTGACGTCTATGGATGTTGTGTGAGATCATACGTTTTGAACGAGAGTAATTTTTGCATGGTATTGATACTCATTGGAATGCTGAGAGGGTCCGTAAAAATGTGCTTACCAAAGAGAACTTGAGCACAAAGTAGTCAAGTTAAAAATTGTGAAGGCAGCTTCAAAAGCCCAACAGAAAGCATAAAGCAACTCATAGGATAAAGGCAAACCTGAAGAAAATAAAAGTCTCTTACAAAAAAATTAAAGCGATATACTGGTTACAAACAGGACTTTGTATCAAACCCCACTCACAAAAGTGTTGGTTTATACAGGTTTTATAAATGATAATATCAACAATAGAAAATTAATTGGCAATCTTTAAATCAAAAGACTTGAATGAAAGAAATACAATTCCTGTTTACCTGAGAAACTGGACAGTGAGTATTGTAAGAGTGGGTGAACATTCCTGCCTGGCCACGGTTATCTGGAGCAGAGCAGTGGCTGCTCCTCCAGAAAGGGCTTGGCTCTCCAGCTCGCTTCAGTGCCTTCCTGTTTCATTCCACCATTCTGGCCTCTGTAGGCGGTTAGGTTTCCAACTTCTGCAATAGAAAGAACTTTGAGATAAGGGCTGAAGCCACTATTTTAGCCCCGGTAAGAGGAAAAATTAATTTCTATTCATTATTTAAGCTATATTTTTATTTTCTTAAAAGGCTGAAGGGTGACTCTCTGAAGGCCAGCACACATTCTGTATGTACAAGAACACCATCAAACTAGTTAAAAGCCATAAGTACACAGGTAATTGTTTTACTAATGATGCTGGGTTGGCCATTAGCTTTGTGATTTTTGAGTCAGTGATTACAGAGAACCTCCCAGCCATTATTTTCTACATCTCCACTAAGTGTTAAGTTATACTAAATTGTGCGAAGCACTCTGACGGCCATTGGAAACTCAAACACGAGGAGAACACAGTTCACAACTTGAGGTATTTGCTACATGTGACGGGAAAGGGGAGAAGTTAGATAGCCAAGTTAACATTTAATGGTCCTGGCTATGGTAGAGATTAGCATGGAATGCTAGAAGAGCATGGAGCTAGTCTACTTTCCAAGGGTAAGGATAGTAGAGGGCTATGGCTACATCTCAGACTGATCAGAGCAGCCTAAAAGGTAAAGAATGGTCACTGGTAAATGAGAGAATTCACTGAATTCCATAAAAAATATTTCAAGTCCAAAATATTGATATGACATCTGCCGCGCGGACCACCAGCTCCTAGGGCTGAAAAACTGGGACCAGGAACAGAACTTTGGAACTTCTGTTTCCACCCGGCGGCGACTTCAGAGTGCAGAACAAAGCCCGGCCCATCTGCCACGCGGACCACCAACCCCTAGGGGTTGAGAAACTGGTGAGTGGGAGATCTGGGCGGCCAGGCTGCAGAGTGCGCACGCGGAGCGCGCCCTCCGACCGGCCTGATCCAGCGCCCAGGAATAGAACTTTGGAACTTCTGTTCCCACCCTGCGACTCTGAGGCACAGAACAGGGCTGGGCCCATCTGCCACCTGAACCAGTGGAGATCCAGGGACACAGACTAGATACAAGGGAAAGGCGAGAACATATCACTGACAACAAAATGGCAAGAGGAAAGCGAAAGAGTATATCCCAAGGAAACCAAGACAACCTGGCAACACCAGAACCCAGCTCTCCCATAACAGCAAACATCGGAATTCCAAACACTCCAGAAAAAGAAGATGCAGACCTGAAATCATACCTCAAGATGCTGATAGAGATACTTAAACAAGAACAGGAGGAAAAGCAAACAGATTCAGAAGCTTTTAAAGAGGAAACAAGAAAAACACTCAAAGAACTCAAAGAACTAGAGGAAAACAGAACCAAAGAAATGAAGAAATGGAAGAGGGAAATTAAAACGAAAACTGACAGAATAAAGAAAACACTAAAAGAGATAACCCTAGAGGCAGAACACCAAAAAAAAAAAAAAAAAAAAAAAAAAAAAAAAAATCAGGAGTCACAGAAGCAAGCATTTCCAATAGATTACAAGAGATGGAAGAGAGAATCTCGGGGCAGAAGACAACATTGTAAACATAGACAAAACAGCCAGAGAAGATGCAAAAAACAAAAAGCTCCTAACCCAAAATGTCCAGGAAATCCAAGACACAATGAGAAGACCGAAACTAAGGATAATAGGAATAGAAGAGGGAGAAGAGTATCAACTAAGAGGCACAGTAAATATCTTCAACAAAATAGTAGAAGAAAACTTCCCTACCCTCAAGAATGAGATGACCACAAGCATAAAAGAGGCCTTCAGAACTCCAAATAGGTTGGACCAGAAAAGAAATACCTCCCGACACATAATAGTCAAAACACCAAGTGCCAAAAGCAAAGAAAGAATACTAAAAGCAGTAAGGGAAAAAGGTCAGGTAACATATAAAGGCAGACCAATCAGAATCATACCCGATTTCTCAACAGAGACTATGAAAGCTAGTCTCTGTTGAGACATCATGCAGACCCTAAGAGAGCTCAAGTGCCAGCCCAAACTGCTATACCCAGAAAAACTATTAATCACCATAGATGGAGAGATGAAGATATTTCAAGACAAATCAAAATTTACACAATATCTGACCACAAACCCAGCACTACAACGAATTATAGGTGGAAAACCCAATACAATGAGGGAAAATACAGCCTAGTAAAAACAAGAAAACTCCTAAACAAGAAAACTAAAAGAAGAAAAAAACACAGACACAACTCAACCCAAAAAAGCAATAATGGCAGGAAACAGAAACAACTATTCCTTGATATCTATTAACATAAATGGACTCAACTCTCCAATAAAGAGACATAGACTATCCGACTGGATACATAAACAAAATCCAGCCTTTTGCTGCATACAGGAAACTCATCTCAGAGACAAAGACAGACACTATCTCAGAGTAAAAGGGTGGGAAAAAAACTTCCAAGCAAACAGCCCCAAGAAGCAAGCTGGAGTGGCTATTCTAATATCGAATAAAGTAAATTTCCAACCAAAAGTTATCAAAAAAGATAAGGAAGGACACTTTTTACTCATTACTGGGGTAATCTGTCAGGAGGAACTCTCAATTCTTAACATATATCCTCCAAATAAAAAAGCACCCACATTCATAAAAGAAACCCTACTAAAGCTCAAAAAATACATTTCACCCTACACAATAATAGTGGGAGACTTTAATACCCCACTCTCACCAATGGACAGATCAGGGAAACAGAAACTCAACAAGGACACTGCAAAACTAGCAGAGACTTTGAACCAACTAGAATTAATAGATATATACAGAACATATCATCCTAAAGTAAAAGAATACACCTTCTTCTTAGCACCCCATGGCACCTTCTCGTAAATTGACCACGTAATTGGACACAGAAGGAGCCTCCATTGATATAAGAAGATTGAAATACTCCCATGCATCCTCTCAGATCACCATGATCTATGGCTGGTCTTTAACAACAACAAAGACAACAAAAAGCCTACGTACACATGGAAACTAAACAACGCTCTGTTAAATGATAGCAGGGTCAAAGAAGAAATAAAGAAAGAAATTAAGGACTTTCTAGAATTCAATGAAAACAAAAACACAACATACTCAAACCTATGGGATGCAATGAAAGCAGTACTGAGAGGCAAACTCATAGCCCTAAGTGCTTCCAAAAAGGAACTGGAGAGAGCTTACATCAGCAACCTGACAGCACAGCTAAAAGCCCTAGAACAAAAAGAAGCAGATATACCCAAGAAGAGTAGAAGCCAAGAAATAATCAAAATTAGGGAAGAAATAGACCAAATAGAAACAAAAAGAACCATTGAAAAAAATCAACAAAACCAAGAGTTGGTTCTTTGAGAAAATCAACAAGATTGATAAACCCCTAGCCAGACTAACTAGAGGGCAAAGAGAGAGTATACAAATTAACAAAATCAGAAAGGAAAGTGGCGACATAACAACTGAAACTGAGGAAATTCAAGAAATCATCAGATCCTACTACAAAAACTTATACTCCACAAAATTGGAAAATCTGGAGGAAATAGATGAATTCCTATGCCCACGCTTTCCTCTGGTAGGAAAAGGCGTGCAACCACAGGATTCTTCTGTGAACAACCTTTATTGTACAATACTCTGAGCAGGGGATCTCCTCTCAACTTCTCCTTTGAGCAGGGGACTTCCCCTCATGGGAGAGAAAAGCATTGCTTACATATGCCCAGGAGATTCGTGTAGCTACCTGATTGGTGCGCCCTCCAGTAACTCAATAGTATGCCCCGAGAGTGGGCTATGACATATGTGGCACATGTGCATTAAGTTTCTTGGCTGGGCAACAGCTCTGTTTGCTGAGTTCTCTGCTGAAGCCGGCGCCATGTTTGGGTGTGGCACAAAAGGCTCCTGTGCCTATGTGTTCTAAGGTTTTCCCTACTTTCTCTTCTACTAGTTTCAGTGTACCTGGTTCAATGTGGAGATCTTTGATCCACTTGCACTTGAGCTTTGTACAAGGAGATAAGAAAGAGTCTATTTTCATTCTTCTGCATGCTGAGTGCCAGTTAGTCCAACACCATTTGTTGATGAGGCTGTCCTTTTTCCATTGAATGTTTACAGCAGCTTTGTCAAAAATCAGGTGACCATATACTTGAGGACTCATTTCTGGATTTTCTATTATATTCCATTGATCCCCTTGCTCATTTCTGTACCAGTACCATGCAGTTTTTAGCACAATTGTTTTGTAATATAGCTTCAGGTCAGGGATAGTGATTCCCAAAGTTGTTTTCTTGTTGTTGAGGACGGATTTCACTATTCTAGGTCTTTTGTTATTCCAGAAGAAATTGCACATTGCTCTTTCCAACTCAATGAAGAATTGGGTTGGAATTTTGATGGGAATTGCATTGAATCTGTAGGTTGCTTTTGGTAAGATGTTCATTTTTAAAATGTTGATCCTTTCAATCCATAAGCATGGGAGATCTTTCCATTTTCTGAGATCTTCCTCGATTTCCTTCTTTAGAGGTTTGAAATTCTTGTCATACATGTCCTTCACTGGCTTAGTTAGAGTCACACCAAGGTATTTCATATTTTTTGTGACTATTGTGAAGGGTATCTTTTCTCTAATTTCTTTCTCCACATGTTTGTCCTTTGAATATAGGAAGGCTACTGATTTGTTTGAGTTAATTTTATATCCGGCCACTTTGCTGAACTTGTTTATCAGCTGTAGGAGTTCTCTGGTGGAATTTGTGGGGTCGCTTAAGTACACTATAATGGCATCTGCAAATAGTGATGTTTTTACTCCTTCCTTTCCGATTTGTATCCCTTTGATTTCCTTTTGTTGTCTAATTGCTCCGGCCAGGTCTTCCAGTATTATGTTGAATAAGTCGGGGGAGAGTGGGCAGCCTTGTCGAGTCCCTGATTTTAGTGGGATTGCTTCAAGTTTCCCTCCATTAAGTTTGATGTTGGCTGTTGGTTTGCTGTATATTGCTTTTATTATGTTTATATACCAGACTTTTAAAGAAGAGCTAATGCCTCGACTCCTCAAACTATACACACTATACAATACATACAGAAGGACACTGCCAGATTTATTTTATGCGGTTATGTCACCCTGATAGCTAAGCCATACAAAGACTCAACATAGAAAGAGAATTATGAATTGCATGAACATAGATGCAAAAATAGTCAACAAAATTCTCACAAACTGAATCTAAGAACATACCAAAATGATCACCTACCATATTGGAGTATCCTTCATCCCATAGATGCAGGGATGGCTTAAAATAGAAAAATCAGTCACTACGTGCAGCCCATGGTGGCCTTGAACTCATGATGCTCCTGCCTCTGCCTCCTTTGGCAAATCCCATTGGTGTAAGAGGTGCAGTGAGAGGCCCAAATTTGGTGCCAGATCAAGGGAAGGCTCCAAGGTCTGACACTATCACTGATGCTATGGGTGTATTTACAGAAGCCTAGCAAGACTGACCTCCAAAAGTCCCAACAAGCAACTAAAAGAGTCAGATGCAGATATCTACACCCAACCAATGGACAGAAGCTGATGACCCCTGAGGTTAAATTAGGAAAGAGTTGGAAGAAGGTGAGAAGAAAGGCAACCCTATAGAAAGACCAG
Organism: Micromys minutus; assembly: GCF_963924665.1. NCBI lineage: Eukaryota > Metazoa > Chordata > Mammalia > Rodentia > Muridae > Micromys > Micromys minutus. Next base: position 24,004,971 of record NC_137982.1, on the reverse strand, counting down.
CAGTCTCCACTAACTGGAGCCCTAAGACTGCTCAGACACTGAGCCACCAACAGGGCAGCATACTCCAGCTGATATGAGGCCCCCCAAACATATACATACACATATACATATACATTTACATATCCATATCCATATATATATATATATATATATATATATATATATATATATATATATATATACAGCGTTGTTTGGACTCAGCATAGGTAAAACAATCTTGAACAATGAAAGAACTTTTAAAGGTATCACCACACCTGCTTTTAAGCTGTATTACAGAGCTATAATTAAACAAACAAATACACAAACCAAAACCCAAACTAAAACCAAATTCCACATGGTACTGACATTAAAACAGACATGTTGATCAATGGAATTGAATTGAAGACCCGGACATAAATCTGTACAGCTGAGTTTTGATAAGCCAATGGACATAAAGGAAAAAAGAAACCATGTTCAACAAACAGTGCTTATTTATTGGCCAGCACAAAAACTCAGCGAATCAAAGACCTCAATATTAAGCCAGATATACTCACTGAACCTGAAAGAAGGGAAAGTGGGGAACAGCCTTAAGCATATTTCATCGGCACAGGACAACTTTCTGAACACAGCACTAATAGAAAAGGTACTGAGAGCAACAATTATTAAATAAAACTGAAAAGGTTCTGGAAGGAAAAGGACATTGTCAACAGAACAAAATAGTAGCCTACAGAATGAAAAAAGATTTTCAATAGCCTAAAAATTTCCATTTTCTATAGAAAGCCAATATCCAATATGTGAAAAATTTGAGATTCTAGACATCAACAGACCAAACAATCAAAGTAAAATTAGCTCTAGGTTATAGACCTAAAGCAGACAGTTGTCAGTAGAGGAATCTCAAATGGCTGAGAAACACTTAAAAAATGTTCAGCATCATTAGCCATCGGAGAAATGCAAATCAAAACTTTGATATTTCATCTTACACCTGTCAGAATGGGTAAAATCAATAACACAAGTTACAGCTCATCCTGGCAAGGATGTGGTACAAGGAGAACATTCTTCCATTGCTGGTACCAGGGAAAAATTGTACAGCCACTTTGAAAATCAATTATAATGGTTTTTCAGAAAATCAAGAACCCATCTACCTCAAAATCTTGCTGTAGTACTCATGAGCATATATGTAAAAGTTGCTACATCCAACCACAAGAACACCTGCTCAACTATGTTCACAGCAGGTTTATTCATGATAGCTAGGACTTGGAAACAACCTACTTTGCTTATCCTCAAGCAAAGAATGGATAAAGAAAATGTGGTACATTTACACAATGTACTATTACTCGGCTGTTAGGGAAAATGACATGAAATCTATAAGGCAAATGGATGGAACTAGAAAAAAAATCATGCTGAGTGTGGTAAACTAGACCCACAAAGACAAACATAGTGTGTACTCACGTATACTTGGACATTAACTATTCAGTAAAAAATAATCATGCTATAATCCACAGACTGAGTTCTAGGGGTGTATGCATGAATCTCACTGGGAAAATCAAATAGAACAGATTCTTCAGGTGGACTGGGGGTGGTTGGGATGGCAATAGGAGGAATAAGGTGGAGGGGGGATAAAGGGATTTTTATTATTATTAGTCATTCATTTCGTCTGCATCTCAAATGATATCCCACTTCCAGGTTACCCACTCCACCAGCACTCCCATCCCACATCAAAGTAAAAGGCTGGCAAAAATTTTCCAAGCAAATGTTACCCCCCCCAAATGCTGGAGTAGTCATTCTAATATCCAACAAAGTAGACATTCAATCAAAAGTCATAAAAAAAGGACACTACATACTCAACAAAGAAAAAAAATCTACCAAGATGAACTCTCAATTCTGAACATTTATGCCTCAAATGCAAGGGTACCTACATTTGTAAAAGAAACATTACTAAAGCTCAAAGTACACATTGAAACTCACACAATAATAGTAGGAGATTTCAACACCCCACTTTCATCAATGGAAAAATCATGGGAGAAGAAACTAAACAGACACAATGAAACTAAAAGAAGTTATGAACCAAATAGATTTAACTGATATCTACAGAAGATTTCATACTAAAACAAAAGAATATATCTTCTTCTCAGCACCTCATAGTACCATCTCAAGAATCAACCATATACTTAGACACAAAACAAACCTCAGCAGATACAAAAACACTGAATTAAATCTATGTATTCTATCTATATACACTAGCAGCTTAACAGTGCATCTGAAAGCTCTAGAACAAAAAGAAGCAAATGTACCAAAGAGGAGTAGATGGCAAGAAATAATCAAAACTAAAGGCAGAAACCAATCAAGTAGAAACAAAAAGAACTACACAAAGAATCAACAAAACCAGGAGCTGGTTCTTTGAGAAAATCAACAAGATTGATAAGATTAACTAGAGGGCACACAAACAGCATCCAAATGAACAAAATCAGAAATAAAAAGGGAGATATAAGAACAGAAATGGAGGAAATTAAAAAAAAAAATCAGATCCTACTACAAAAGGCCATATCCAACAAAACTGGAAAATCTGGAAGAAATATTTTTGAGAAAGATAGTACCACAGTCAAATCAGGATCATATAAACCATCTAAACTGTCACATAACCCCTAAAGAAATAGAAACAGTCTTTAAAAGTCTCCCAACCCGAACCCAAAAGCTCAGGACCTGATGGGTTTAGTGCAGAATTCGATCAGTCCTTCATAGAAGACCTAATACTAACACTCTTTAAACTCTTTCACAAAATAGAAAGAGAAGGAACACTGCCCAATCTGTTCTATGAGGCCACAATTATGCTTATACCATGCAAAGATCCAACAAAAAGAGAACTTCAGACCAATATCCCTTATGAATATTGATGCAAAAATGCTCAGTAAAATTCTTACAATCTGATTCTAGAACACATCCAAATACTCATCCATCATAATCAAGTAGACTTCATACCAGGGATGCAGGGAAGGTTCACTATATTGAAATCCATCAATATAATCCACTATATAAACAAACCCGGGGGGGGGGCACACATGATCATCTCATTAGATGCTGAGAAAGCATTTGACAAAATTCAAGATCAGGAATTCAAGGTCCATACCTGAACATAGTAAAAGCAATATACAGCAAACCAGTAGCCAATATCAGACTAAATGAGGAGAAACTTGAAGCAATCACACTAAAATTAGGGACTAGACAAGGCTACCCACTGTCTCCCTACCTATTCAATATAGTACTTGAAGCCATAGCCAGTGCAATTAGACAACAAAAGGAGGTCACAGGAACACAAATTGGAAAGGAAGAAGTCAAAATATCACTATTTGCAGATGATATGACAGTATGTTCAAGTGATCCCAAAAATTCCATCAGAGAACTCCTAAACCTGATAAACAACTTAAGCAAAGTGGCTGGGTATAAAATTAACTCAAACAAATCAGTAGCCTTCATCTATTCAAAGGATAAACAGGCTAAAGAAAAGTCAGGGAAATGACACCGTTCACAATAGTCACAAATAATATAAAATACCTTGGTGTGACTCTAACCAATAAAGTGAAGATCTGTATGACGAGATCTTTAAGTCTCTGAAGAAAGAAATTGAAGAAGGCCTCAGAAGATGGAAAGATCTCCCATGCTAATGAACTGGCAGGACCAACATAGTAAAACTGGCCATATTGCCAAAAGCAATCTACAGATTCAATGCAATCCCATCAAAATTCCAACTCAATTCTTCATAGTGTTGGAAAGAGCAATTTTCAAATTCATTTGGAATAACAAAACACAAAGAATAGTGAAAACTATTCTCAACAATGAATGAACTTTGGGGAAAATCACCACCTCCAACCTCAAGCTGCATTACAGAGCAACCGTTTTAAAAACTGCATGGTACTGGTATGGAGAGTTAGATCAATGAATGGAATTGAAGAACCAGAAATGAATCTACACACCTATGGTCACTTGATCTTTGATAAAGGAGGAAAACAGATATCACTTTCAACAAATGGTGCTGGTTCAACTGGAGGTCAGCATGTAGAAGAATGCAAATTGGTACATTCTTATCCCCTGTACAAAGCTCAAGTCCAAGTGGATCAAGCAACTCCACATAAAAACAAATACACTGAAACTAATAGAAGAGAAAATGGAGAAGAGCCTTGAACACAGAAGAAAAATTCATAAATAGAACACCAATGGCTTATGCTTTAAGATCAAGAATCAACAAATGGGACCTCATAAAATTGCAAAGCTTCTGTAAGGCAAAGGACACTGTGATTAGGACAAAACGGCAACTAACATATTGGGAAAAGATCTTTCCCAACCCTACTTCTGATCGAGGGCTAATATCTCAAACATACAAAGAACTCAAGAAGTTAGACTCCAGAGAATCAAATAACCTTATTAAAAATGGGGGTCAGAGCTAAACAAAGAATTCTCAACTGAGGAATATCAAATGGCTGAGAAATCTGCAACATCCCTAGTCATCAGGGAAATGCAAATCAAAACAACCATGAGATTCCACCTTATAACAGTCAGAATAGCTAAGATCAGAAGATTGGACATATTATTTACTACCCGAGCACCCAGCTATATTACTCCTGGGCATATACACAAAAGATGCTCCAATATATAACAAGGACACATGCTTCACCATGTTCATAACAGCCTTATTTATAAGAGCCAGAAGCTGGAAACAGCCCAATGTCCAGAAGAATGGATACAGAAAATGTGGTACATTTACACAATAAAGTTCTACTCAGCTATTAAAAACAGTGACATTATGAAATTTGTAGGCAAATGGATGGAACTAGAAAATATCATCTGGAGTGAGGTAAGCCAATCACAAATGAACACACATGGTATGCACTCAGTGATAAGTGGATATTAGCCCAAAAGCTCAGAATACCCAAGGTGCAACCCACAGACCACATGAAGCTCAAGAAGAGAGACCAAAGTGTGGGTACTTCAGTTCTTAGAAGGGGGAACAAAATACTCACAAGAGGAATACAAAGACATAGTGTAGAGCAGAGAGTGAAGGAAAGACCATCTAGAGACTGATTCACCTGGGGATCCATCCCACATAGTCACCAAACCCAGACACTATTGTGGATGCTTAAAAGTGCATGCTGAGAGGAGTCTGATATAGCTGTTTCCTGAGAAACTCTGCCAGATCCTGAAAGAGAGACATATTCTCTCAGCCAATCACTGGAGTGAGAACAGGGTCCCCAATGGAGGAGTTAGAGACAAGCTAAAGGAGCTGAAGGGGTTTGCAACCCCATAGGAAGAAGAACAATATCAACCAACCAGACCCCCAGAACTCCCATGGACTAAACCACCTATGAAAGAGTACTCATGGAACAACCAATGGCTCCAGCTGCATATGTAGCAGAGGATGCCTTATCAGGCATCAACAGGAAGAGAGACCCTTGGTCCTGTGAAGGCTGGATGCCCCAGAGTAGATGAATGCCAGGGCGGGGAGGTGGGAGGGAGTTGGAGGGTGGGAGAGGGTGAGATGGGATCCGGATTCTAGAGGGAAAAACAGGAATGAGCATAACATTTGAAATGGAAATTAAAAATTTCAATAATAATACCAGAAGTGTACTGTGGAAGTATAAAGAGCTAAGACTGGATGACACCCAGTGCTAGTATTGGAAGCTTCATTTGATTACAAAAGGCAGTTGGGGTTTCTTTTCTCTCATAGAGACTGTGTTAGGGTTGCCTTCATACATTACAAGAAATTCCCACTGCACTGGGCTTCCATACCTCCCTTAAATGCCCCTGTTGACTCTGTAGTCATGTGCTCCCCAATCCCATCACCGTGTCCCCTTCCTATCTGCTCTTCCTATTCTCATCCCAGTCTTCACTTCAGTCCCTACACACAAAAAAATCTATTTCCCCTCCCAGACTGATCTATGCATCTCTTCTAGTCCCTCCTCTATGTCAAACCTGTCTGGGTGTATAAATTGTAGCTTGGTATCCTTTATTTAATGGTTAACATCTACTTATAAGTGAATACACAACATTTATCTTTCTGGGTCTGGTTGTTCCTGGTTTCTGGCTAGTATGGTGGAATATCAAGGTAGTGTTTGTTCATTTGCACTCCCTTGATGACTAAGGATGTTGAAAAAAATTTTGAAGCGTTTCTCAGCCATTATTTTCTTTGAGAATTCTACCTTTAGATCTGTATCTCATTTTCACTTCTAAATGTGCAAAAAGCTTTTGTTTCTTTCCACTGTTTCTTTTTGTTGAAAACAAGTGTATCCTAGTAAACTCTTGTTTGTTGGGGATTCCAGGGAGTGTATTTTGTCCTTGTTATTTTTTTTTTTCATACAGTACATCCCAACCACAGCCTCCCTTCCCTCCTCCCACACCCCCTATCTCCTCTCTGCCCCAGGTCCACTACAGGCCTCCCAGAGATGTCAGGTGAACACAGCATAACAAGATGCAGTGATACTTGGCTTACACCCTCATACCAAAGCTGGACAAGGCAACCAGTAGGAGGACAAGTGTTTCATAAGCAGGCAAAACCATCTGAGATAGTCTCTACTCTCCCTTTTAGGAGTCAACAAAAACAGGTATGCAGAGCGCCTAGAGCCACCCATGCAGATGATGTAATTGTTGCTTCAGTCTATGCGAGTCCCTGTGAGCTTTGTTTATTTGATTCTGTGGACTGTATTCTTCTGGTGTCTTACAATATGGTTCTTACAATCCTTTTCCCACTCTTCTGTGGGCTTCCTTGAGCTTTACCTTATGCGTGAGTGTGGGTCTCCGTATCTGCTCTAATCAGCTGCTCGAGGAGCCTCTCTGATGATTGGCCTAGATGCCCATCTGTGGGTATAGCAGAGTATCACAAAGAATCATTTCATTGACTTCTTTTCTTTTCGGCAAGTTGTGTTTGGTCCTTCCCCAGGTCTCTGAGCCATTTAGCTCTAGGATCCTGGATATCCAGGCAGTACTGAGCATGGGCTTCCTCTCACAGATTGGGCCTCAAGTTAAACTCATTGGCCACTCTCACACGCTCTGAAGCCACCAATACCTCAGTGCATCCTTCAGACAGATTAGGTTGTGGGTCACAGGTTTTGTTTTAGTAGCACCACTGAGAGCCTGGTCTGGTTAGAGAAGATGGATGATTCAGGCTCCATACCTTCTATTACTAGGAGTCCTGGCTAGCGTCAGCCTCATAGATTCCAGGAAGTTTCCACTGTATTAGATTTCCACATCGCCCCTAAATGCCCCTCTTAGTTGCTTCTCCTTGTATTCTCTCCACCTGATTCTTCCTGTTCCCATTCCCTCTGACCTCCAGTGCACCCACAAAATCTATTCTTTCCCCCTTCCTAGGGAGATCCATGAGTCCATTTAAAGCGCCACTCGTTACTTAGCTTTTCTGGGTCTGTGGACTGTAGCCCGATTATTTTTTTCTTAACAGCTAACATCCACCCGTAACTGAGTACATACTGTGTTTGTCTTTCTGGGTCTAGTTTACCACATTTAGGATGACTTGATTAGGGTAGATACTTTTTCTGGTGCGCTAAGTTCAGTTTGCAATTATTTTATTGAGAATTCTTACAATTATGTTACTTAAGGTTTTCTTTTTTAGGTAGACCTTTGTCTGATTTTGATATCAGTATAATATTGATTTTGTTTAAAAAAGGAGGGGGCTGTTCTTCCTTGTTTACGGAATAAATTAAGAAATTCTGATGTTAGTATATACATACATACATATATACACCCCCATACACATATATGCATTTATACCATACACACTTATATGTATAGACACAGAAACACACACACACACTCATGCACAGACAGAACCCCTCCATATACTTCATGACAAATAAAACTGAATGAGATCTACTTTGTTCTACTTGTGATCTGTTTCTATGGTTTCAGAAGTTACCACCATTGAGAAAAACTAATTAAGTGGCAAATAAAATTTCTCTATTACTTCTTATTGTTTTACACAAATCTATAATTCATTCAACATAATTAACTGTAACATATCCAGAACTAGTAAAGATTTTAAAATTGAGAACATTAATACATATTATAAGTGCATTTATATGTTCAAAAATAAATAGACACACAAGATAATTTTACAAAAATCCAAACTTAACTTAGAGATCAAAAGCATGATGCCTGAGATGAACAACACACCAGAAGGGATTAATAGCAGATTAGCTAGTGTAGATTGGTATACTTGAAAATGCAACAAGAGAAAACAGAAAAAGTAACCCCACCAAAAAGAATAAAAAGCAATACACACAAAAAAAGGATAAAACACTTCTCATCTGTGCGACAATCCACATGACCTACTACAATCCATAAAGAAGACAACTGGAGACAGAAGTATTTTCTTAAGAAAAATGGCTGAAAAGCAATAATGAATTTCTAGCATAAGATGCACAGGGGGTAGGGATGGGATATCCTGGGGTGTGTCATAATCAATTGCTTAAGGCACAGGCATACATACACATATAAATTTATCTAGAGCTTTAAACTATGTCCTTGGAGTTCTCTGTATTTCCTCAGTAATCACCCTAATGATCCCTGACTTTATTAATTAATTTATTAATTTTTCAATCAGTTAATTTTCCTAAGGTTTTGCCAATCATATATATCCACTGTGCAAGAGTACGGTTCTAGGAGTAACTAAAGATATTTGATTGTACTTACGGCCCTATCCACACGCTTTAATCTATATCTGATACCAATATTATGACCAAGAGGCTGCGGCTACATAGGTTATACGGTACAGGGAGAAGCTAGTACTCATGTTCTACTAAGTAGACCCAGTATTCAGCATACTCCTATTGATTTACCGCTATACTCAGAGGTTGGTGGATATCCCAGCTCTTATCTGAGAAGCAGCTTTTTGACGTAGCTGGTAATTACCAAAGAAGCTTACAAATGTTCAAAGAACATGAAACTGTGAACTGCTCAGTCCTCAATGGAACATTTATACGGCAGGCCCTCCTCCCAAAACTCAGGGATCCTGGTGGAAGAAGGGCCAGAAAAAATGTAGTAGCCGGAAGTGGTAGACTGTAATAAAATTGTGTTTTCCAAAGAGATCATAGTATTTACAGAAACATCAGTATAACTGTAGTTGTGAGAGTAAACTCACAGTGGTTATAGCAGAAGGTATAAGCTAGATAAAACCCAAGCATAGTTTGGGGGAGGTAGGCATGATGTCACTCCTAGCTGAGGCATGATTGGTTATTGATAGCTACTGAAAGGAGGGTCCATTTTGTTTAAGGGGGTGATGACCATGACTTGGGAGTAATACCAACTTCAAGAGTATTCAAGCAGTGCATGTTGGATTTGTGTTTAAAAAAGTAAAGAGGCCATTAAGCTGAGTGAGTACGGAGGTGGGGAGAAGGGGTAAACATGATTAAATGCATATTAAATTCTGAAAGATTTAATAAAAATATTAAAAGATGAAAAATGAGTTGTACTCTCTCAGTATATAATGACACAGAAAAACTGTTCTTATACCAAAGGGAAAGAAGAAGTGATTAATAAGTCAAACTTAGTAAGTCAAGCCTAGCAGGAAGTATGAGATCTTGCAGTTCTGTGGCTGAGATCTGCGGCTTCTAATGTAATCATCGGTATTCCAATGGCAGGTATCCTTACCTCCAGCTCTGCCTGCAGTGCACACAACTTCTCTCATAGGCTTAGGCTGGCTCCCCTCCAATCTCCATCTCTCTTTGACAGATGTCTATGACTGTGGCATCTTCTGGGTTTTCCACTGAAACTGAGGCTTTACTTTCAAAGGTTAATGAAACGAGTCTCTTCAGGGCCTCTTTACAGAGACTGCAATCCTGCCCTATAGTGTCTGGCTTCAGCATCTCTCCACAAACCCTTCCATATTGCACCTTTGCCTTCAAAACAAGTATCAAGTATATGATGCTTACAACAGTGCCAAGTTGCAATGCTAGCTTAAAATGTACCCCCCTGTTCCCTGGGCCACATGTGTCCACACATACAGAATGCATATACATAAATACACAAAAATAATAAGTCTCCTTGTCACCAAGATGGAAAAACAGAGCTAAATAATCCAAAAGTCCAATGTAATTTTACTGTTTGAGTGACGACATAGAGCTGTGACTCCGTGTTCAAGGTCAATTAGCTACTAGAATTCTTAGTAACCAATGAAAAGGCAGTCACTGTATAGCCAAACAAATATTTCACATTAGGAAGGATCAAGACAAGTTCAATTGTAAAAATACTAAGATTTAGAAGCATATAGAAAAAATTTAAAGAATTTTCCTTAGAATGAAATTAATTAGAAAATAAAAATGCCATTTATAGTATAAGGTAAAGATGCTTTTCGGTTAGTTCAGTATTTCTAGTTATAGACATGATTGGTAAAAGGGCAAGAGGAACTCATATTTATCAAAGAAAGACATTTAATCTACATTAGTATACAGTATTCTTCTGACAAAGTAGATATTTTCCATGCTTCATTCAGCAAATCTCTTTGAGGATAAAATTTTAGAATAAATTAATCTTCATGACAGATGGAAATTACAGATGCCTTTGAAACAAGAAAGAATCTTTCTGGAGAAACCATTCTGCCTTGATGGAATGGAAGCCAGGATCTCATTATAAGTAGTTTTAAATGTGGTGGTGGGTATGGTATGAGCTTTCCGTGAGTAAAATGGAGGAGCCCAATTATTAATGTGCCATGACTAAGATCAAGTGAGGATATGTTTGTGTGCCAATTCAGCACAGGGCCAGGAAGGCAGCTGAGGCAGAGCTAGAGAAGGGGAGACAGACAAACAGTTCACAAAATGTGTTAACCCTTGTTTAACTGGAACCAGCTTTAATTTTTTATATTAGGATTCCATTAAAATCTGTTACAATAAAATAGCTTCCATTAATAAAATAAAAACATATACCCTTTAAATTACAGGGATCAGAAAACAGAATGGGTTAAGATGCACATTCGTGAATTAACCAGAGAATAGTGAAATCGAATCCAATCTAACTGACCATGTAGTCAATTTGTCAGGGGTTACCAACCCTTGCTAAATAGCTTACTTTGGTATTAATTCTTTTAAGTCGCACTTTTGACTGCTTCAACTAGAGCTTTCAAAGTGAGAAGAAAAGGAATGGGTATACTTGACATAAGGACTCTAGGAAAATAGTTGCGAATATGTGAACTTACATATTTTAATAATCAGAGCTCAAGCAGAAAATAAGGCAGTATACTCAAATGGGGTGACATACATAAATATAACAAATGTAAGGGTAGATTTTGGGGGAACCAACAAGAGTTAGTGGATTACCCCAGGGATGAAATTAGAAAAGGTCTGATCACACCGGAAAAGAGCACTTACTGCTGCTGAAAGTAAGGAGACGCAGCTGCTCATAATTTCCCACTCCCAGTTTCTGAGTAAAAAGGACTCTTTGATGGATCATGAAGGTAACTGCAAGGCAGCAAGGTGGACCTGAGGCTGAGCACTCATTTCAATTGATTCATAGCTGTTGCCTGAAGCACCATCCGGCATTCCAAGGAACTATGAAAGGCACGTGCTTTCAGCATGTGAGATCATGAGCCACAGAGTTCTGGGTATGGAATGGTGCTATATAATTCACAACTTTGGAATTTATAAATCTTAATAAGACAAACTTGTTTGCCTGACTTTGTTAACACTAAACCAATCAATCAAATGAAATGCACAAAAGGGATAAAATTGGGAGTTGGAATGATGCTCAAATATGATCATGTTACTTTTCTTATTGCTGTTTAAAAAAGCTTGACAAAGCAGTTTAAGGAAGGATGTCCTTCGCTGACAATTTGGGAGAGCAGTCTGTCATAGCGTCCGTCATGTATCCATGCACAGGAGAGAAAGAGAAAAGGATGCATGTTCCATTTGCTTTCTCCTTCATACTTTGTCCAGAACCCTAAACCATGTAGGCTGTTGACCTCATTCAAGGTGGGTCTTTCCTCAGAAAAGCAACTCAGATGATGCAAAGACAAGGACATTAAGAAGAGCAATGATAAACATGGCCAAAGAGAATAAATATTGGAATGAAGGTTGCAAAGCCACAAAAAAGCTGAATAAATAAAAACAATTCAATACATGGAAAATAGAATTTAATAAAGAGAATCTTCAAATCAAAGGCAAAATGAGGTAAAATTGAAAGTGAAAAATTCAGAGGACTGTGAAAAATATCAGGGACTGAAGACAAGTTAGAGGAACTGTATCACTCGGTTGAAAAAAAAAATCTAGTCCAGAAAAACTCCAAGACTAGAAAATATAGAAACTCTAGGAAACTGCAAAAAGACTAAACTTATGAATAATACATATATGAGAAAGAAAAGAGAGCTGTGTGAAAGGCAAAAAAATATTTTCAACAAATCTGGGGAAAATTTCCCTAATCTAAGAAAAGAGATGTATCTCAAAGTCAAATGGAATATTGAACACTGAACAAGCTGGACCAGAACAGACACTCTGTGTCATATATGTAGGATAAAAGGGCCAAGGAAAAAAATGTCCTGCCTCTGACTTGATCCACAAGCCCAAGCCCAGGGAGACAAAAAAAAAAAAAAAAGAATACTACCTATCTCTGAGCATGAAATTCCACCAATTCCTGAGCTTGGCTCAGCATCGTGCTACAGAACCCCACCAATCCCCGAGTTTTCCCCAAGGATATCTCACAAAAATCCCACTACTTCCAGGCCAACCTAGAAAGCTCTGTCCCCTCCCCCGTAAAGAAACTTTATAAAGCCTGCCTCCTGCTCAGTTCTCTGCAGCTTCTTGCTGGAGCAGAGGCAGCCACCACCCTCTTGTGACTCTCCCAAATAATCTCTGTGTGAGGTTTGTTGTGTGGTGTGACTCTGTGGTGGTCCTTGAATACCGTTAGTTCAGGTGGAACACTTCCATGGGTATCCTTCCCCTTTCAGTGCTCAACATCACTACTGGGGGAGCTTCTCCCCTCAGCACTGCAACACTCACAGCACAGAAGGAAGGAAACACCTGTACGGAGGACACAAAGGAAGCTGAAGGTGGCAAGAGGGAAAGATCAAGTCACACACAAGCAGGTCCCTCACAATAACAGCATAGTTTCTAATGGAGACGAGAACCAGGATGGACTGTTGTTCTCTAGGTCATGGAACTCAAGATACACCGACTGTGACGACCGCAGACTTCATTGTCAGCAACACGATCAGATCAGTTGCAGCTAAGAGAGGGGAACATTTCTATGATAGAATTAGATCTAAGAACTCAGGAACTATAAGCCAGCTCTACAGAGAATACTGGAAGGAATACTTAGGGCACAGGAGACAAATACTGATTGCCAATGTGACAGAACCTAGAAGACAAACTTAGGCAATAGCATTCATCTCTTTCCTTCCTAACCGGATACACCAAATGCCTCTAGCTGCCACTGCCATGATCTTTATACAGAATGGCAAACCCTAAAATCGTGTGCAGAGTATATCCTTCCTGCCCTAAGTTTCTTATTTGACCATATCAATGGAAAAATAACTAACAAGCAAGACTAGTCTCTCACAATCCTCCTGTCACAACATCAAGAATGGGTGAGATTCCAGGCATTTAGTCCTGTAGGAATGACCCACTACTTCATGTGGTATTTGGATGTTGTGTTAGGACAATCATTCAGAGTGAACAATCTGACATACTGCTGGAAACAGACATTCTGATATTAATTTTCTATTTTTTAAAAAAGAAATATTACTATTTTATAATAAAAATTACAGTCAAGGTGCACTAGACCACCTCCCCAGTGACATACCTCTTTTAATGTCAGTGATAAGAAATAACAACCGCTCACCTCTTAGGTTTAATTGTGCTTTTCTCCTAATTCCTTTTACTTGATATTACAGCATTTACAATTTAAACCCCACCAACAGTAACTATAGAAGACTTCAGCCACACATAATAAAAATCTACTGTTTTCCAGTAGGGTCAATGAAAAGTCAAACATCTTAATTACCTAAGTATTTGTAAATATTTTTTGGTACATATTGTTAAAACACATCTAAACTATACTTCATCTGTACTTCAATGAAGATAGTGAATACAAGGGAGTGACATTAAAAAATTAGATAAGCAAATAATTTAAAAAAGTTTGTTTACCAGAATTATTATTTTTATCTCAAGGCAGACTAAATATTTTCTCTTCTTAAGAGAAGGAAAGTGCAAGTATTTATGGTAAGGGGAAAAGGGTTATTTAAAACTGTTGAAGAACTTTTCATAATAAATCATAAAAACTCAAACCACCGTGATAAAATAGAATTATTTATTCTTCTTAGGAAAAAAATAATTGAATCATGCCTTCATAATCTCAAGGCAGTAACATCTTATGCAGTAAAAAAAAAAAAAATCCTAAAACAAGAAAATGAGATGTTGCTCTTCAATTTAGCAAAGACATGTTTCATAGCTTTTAAAAAACGGTAATAATTCTGAAGGTTAATGCAGCAAGTACCAATATTTTTCAGGTCAGCTTTGAAACTTGTTAGAAACCCAAAATACCATTAAACCTATTTTTATATTATTCTGTTCTTGCTTAGAATAGCTCAGGATTAAAATATCAAACAAGTTTACTTAGATAAAATATTATTTCTTAAAGTAAAAGTGTTTAAATTAGTGAATACTGCAGATTTATAAGAAAAATGCAATTTAATGGCTTATCTTAAGTTTTTGGAAAACATTCTAAATTATAAAAGAAATACAGGAAGGTTAAAGACTCACATCAAATGTGGACTAAGGAACCATTAATGTTTCTTAAGTAGAACATCTTATCAGGTAAAATTAATATAATGACAATGTAGGTAGGTTTTCCTTAGCTCTCCTGAGAACCAGAAGAGACATGAATTCACTCTGGTCACTCCAGGTATGAACTCTCCTCCTTTCCTTCCTGTCTGTGGTTACTCTAAAGCTTAATCCCAGAAAAAGAAGATGATGGCAGTATCAAATCGCCCACAATGGGCAGAGAGATGAAGGCAGTGTCATATCGTCCACAAGGGGCAGAGAGATGAAGGCAGTATCATATCGTCCACAAGGGGCAGAGAGATGAAGGCAGTATGATGGCAGTATCATATCGCCGACAAGGGCAGATGGCAGGCAAAGAGAGCCATCGAGGCAGCTGAGTAAATGACTGGATCCCTCACAGAGACAATTTTTCAGCTTTTTTTTTTTTTTTTGGTTCATATAATCATTATATGTTGATAACAAGGATTTAGGGGAAGAATAACAAGACAGACAAAATTACATTAGTGATTAAACTAAAAGAAGCAGAGAAAGTAGAGGTGGCATCTCTATTTGCCTGAAGGCTCATGAATGTAGGATACAACATTATCTCTGCTTCTCAACTGGCTGCTTTGTACCCTAAAGAAGATATGATGGATGTTGGAAGGGATTTCTTTATCCATTTTGTTGAAGTATAACATAAACAGTGATGAAGCACACAAATTAAACATGTGCGGTTGAGGGAAATTTCACATACGCAAAGGCAAGAGACAGAATCAAAGCAGCATTCACAGGTCTTCCTTGGGCCCCTCTTCAAGGCGTTTTAAGTGTAATCGTGGGTATGCACATGGGCCCTGCTGCCTCTAGAGGACAGAAGTTTAGGAGGGCACGAAACTTCCTGCATTGTGGACCCTCCCCAACATAAAAAAGGTTAAATTCTTATTTTATAACACTAGATATACTCCTTTCCAGTAAGTGTGAGTGGTGGAGAGTAAAATACCAAAAAATCTGGTGGAAGTGATACACAAAGAAAATAATTTGAAAAAAATGCAGAAACAACATAAAAAATTCTTTTGTATAAAGTTACTAAAAATTCAGTGCTAAACCTACAACATGCTACCGAGCTATGACCTATTGGTACTGCTTATGATAATATTTTCATTGATGTCATGTATTGTACTCTAGGCAGGATGGTCAGAATTAAGAAATCAAAGGTTTTGGTCTTCAGAATGAATATGTTTACACATAAGGCATTAACTGTTGCATGCTAGGAAGTTAAATAATTTCAAAATAAAATCAGTGAATTGGACAATGAATTATATAAGACAGCAGTATTTTTTGATGCTGAGAAAATCCATATAGGCATGAAAAACAAGAATCTGTTCTAACAGGGGAGTGCTAGCTTATTGTAGAAAAGTACCTGGGTTTCTTCCCTAGGATGGAAAAAGAATCTAAAAGAAATCTGCAGTCACAGGAATAAAGCAGAAAGCCAGATATGGCAATACATGAGATTAGTGCATTTTGATTGATTGTTTTGAGACAGGACTTGCTATGCTACTTCGGCTGGTCTTAAACTTGGCTTCAATTATCCTACCGCCTTAAGTTCTTGAATTGTGGAGTAGTGATAGGCACTGTCGCGTATGTCTTAGGAGGACAGCAGAATTGCTACTGCCATTTTGTATATATTTTAGCAATTTACGTATCCCCGAGACTTCCTCTTTCCTTAGTATCCCAGAGTCCTTAAAGGAGGTACACTATCCTTTCTACCTCAGTACTACTTAAGGGTGTACTATAGAGACGACATGATTGAGGACTGTTAAGCACAGTCAATATACAGCCTGAAAATAAGCTGACAATATACAGTCAAAGTTATTTCGCCCTCTCTGACTTCCTTGTAAGAAACACACAGGAATGAGAATATCCATATTTGGCTGTACACTTATTTAGTATCAGAGTCCACTGTGTTCACCTTTATTGAATTATATTGTATTGCCGTGGTTCATTGTGCTTGTCTTAAAGCAACTTAATGGTGGGAACTATATTTTCTACGCCTACGCCTTATACCTACCATAATAGCCGGTATACATACACGTTTTAGGTTCAGTAAATAAGTGGATGCATATCAAGCACATATCAACAGGAATTTAACCAACATTAATGTTTCTTAGGCAGGTCACTGGATGTGCCTATGAATACAGATGGGGGTGGAATCACTTTTGTATTTCCAATGAGGCTGTTCTTTGAATTGCCACAAGCATGCAAAAAACAAAACAAATATGGGTCTTATATTCAGTTAAGACCAGACAACATATATGTCATAAATAGAATTGACTGCAAATTCTATATACTTCTTTTTTGATACCAAGGTCTATTTTTTAAAACAACAACAACAATAACAACAACAAAAACATATATTATATTACTAATTTTTCTGAGTAATTATGAATGACCCCGAAATAAATAGTACTGGCTAATTTTGAGTCAACTTGCCACAAGCTAGAGTTATCATAGAGAAAGGAGCCTTGGTTGAGAAAATGCCTCCATGAGATCCAGCTTTAAGGCATTTTCTCAACTAGTGATGGGGGGCGGGAGGAAGCCCATTGCAGATGATGCCATCCCTGGGCTGGTAGACCTGGGTTCTATAATAAAGCAAGCTGAGCAAGCCAGGAGAAGCAAGCCAGTAAGCAACATCCCTCCATGACCTCTGCATCAGTTACTGCTTCCTGACTGGCTTGAGTTCCAGTCCTGATATTTTTGGTTGATGAACAGTGATACAGAAGTGTAAGCTGAATAACCCCCCCCCCAAAAAAAACCCATATTTTAGGGAAGCTTTGGTAAAATCTGCAAACTCTATGTGTATGGGATTAACTTAGTATGTACAATCTAGCTTCTATGCTCTCATTCTCTATACTTGGCTGCTGACACAGTGAACTTTCACAGTTAGACCACAGAAACAGCAAGTATGAGCTCCTCTTGTTTACTGCAACAGTAGAAAGTGTAGCTTCATATCTAGTGTGAGACTTGATTGTTATAAACAAAGCTAATCAAGAAAGAAACATAGGTTAATACTGATGTAGAATTCTCTTTGCTGCCAACAAAAGCTCTAAGCTTAAATCCTGAAAAATACATTTATAATGATAACGTTATTTTTTCATAGACATTATATGATTACTAAAAGTACAACAAACTGTTAACCGATTTTATTCAATAAATTATGAATATAGACTATGAAATCATTAATGGTCTTTGAAGAAGGCTCAGCAGAAAATAAAAAGTTTATTTCGTGAAATACACATTTGCCAACTCTTAGTAAGCTATTATATATCACAAGGGATCAAATAATTTATTATAAAATATATTGGAGAAAAATGTGTCTGGATGAAGATTCTATTACACTTACATTAACCAAGTCAAACAGGGGATTAAGATGGACTAAATGAGTTTCTTGTGTGTCTTTTGAAACAGCAGTCCATTACATATCTTCTAACTGCATTCACTTAAAATCTTAATTCATCTGTTACATTTAATATAAAGAAATCCATGCGGGTCAAAAATATGCTATAAATAACCTTTTCCTGAAGGATGGAAAGTATTAGTTACTATTAAATATTTCATAATTACATTGATTTGAATAAAAAGTACAGAACAATTTCGAAGGCTTCATGTTGTAAAATGAATGTTTTCTTCTTGCACATATGGAACATTAAGGCCTATTATGATAAGAAAGCCTTTGAATTGCAGTGGGGCATGTTCACATTTCAAAATGTGTTCCAAGTTCTTTCAGAAATTCAAACTTACTGAAAAGCTACAAGAACCAGACAACTATCATTTCCTTTCTCCAGCACTCGGAAAGAATGACCCCACCCCATTTGTGGCCAGTAATGAATCTATTACCAACTATCCTCATCAATCATCTATCTTTACATTCATCATACCATCAATCACCTGTTATCCATCCATCCATCCATCCATCCATCCATCCATCCATCCATCCATCCATCCACTTTGTTCTGAAAGCTTTGAGAATCAACTGGGTAATAATTCCAATTTACTTCACACAGTGTATTTTAATGTTCATTTCTTAGAATATGGAGATTCTTTCACAAGCTCACAATACATTCCACAGCCCATACACCAATTGTTCTAATAGTGCTCTTCATAAGCATTTCGATTTCCTACAAACCCCAGGTTACATGTAACTTTTAAGTATGTTTCATTTCATTTAAAATGGAATTCCTTCTTTAGTCTTTCTTGACCTTTGTATTTTTGAACATTAGATAATTAACTTGTTAAATATGTCTAATTTTGAGTTTGACATTTCTTTATGAATTATATTTAGAACTGCATATTGGTGGAAATACTATGAAACCACTGCTGTATCTTTTTCAATGTCTTATATCAGGGGGCATGTCAACTATACGTTTATGTATTTATTTATTTTGGAACTGAATGTACAGTTCAGAGACTGGCTAGAATATTGGCTAGCAATTCCAATGATTGTCCTCTCTAGTGATGGGACTACAGGTACTCCATGTCAGGCGAGGCTGTTTGCACAGGTCCTGGGACAGAACTCAGTTCTCTAGGCTTGTACAGCAAGCACTTTACTGAGCCATCTTTCTAGTGTGCAGTGTCAGCTTCATTGTATAGGCTTTTCCAATTTTTCAAATGTAATTTTTACAAACATTCAGTGATTCTTTGGTTCTTCCAAAGTTAAGTTACTAGCTCTTTCATAGTACTCTGTGAGAAAATATTTCAAAACTTATATAAAATTAGTTAAAGAATTTACTGAGTAATTTTTACATCCAATGATTTTTTTTTTCAGCTGAATTGTCCCTTTTGATAGCTGCCATAATAACAGAGGAATATTTATTATATTTATACATGGAGAAGCCCTCCCTTCCCCCTTTTATGGTGATGTTGGACAATCACATTCAGAGCCCTGTGCATCTCAGGTCAGTGTGGCACCACCAAGCTGCGTCCCCAGCCATCTGCATTCACACTCGTTTGAACATGTGCTTATTGCTTTGCGTTATTATCACTATTCATTACTTTGATGGTCCTATTACTTTGTATTTGTCTGGGGGAAATCTTCTGAGGTGATACCTATCTTCAAATAGTTTTCTTTAAATAGCAAATAAAAATGAAACATTCGCAAATAAATAAAACTCCTCTTCCATTATTTACTTTAATAGAATATACAGCTAACACTGGATTCTAGAAGACTGTCAGAAAAATTACTGAATAATGATTCTTAACTGAATTATGGAAAACAATAGTTTTCCAAGGAGCTGAAGGGGTTTGCAAGTCATAGGAAGAACAATATCAACCAACCAACCCACCCCCCTAGAGCTCCCAGAGACTGAGCCACCATCCAAAGAGTACACATGGAGGGACCCATAGCTCCAGCAGCATGTGTAGCAGAGGATGGCCTTGCCAGGCATTAATAGGAGGGGAGGTTCTTGGTCTTTTGAAGGCTTGATTCCAGAGGGGAAACTGGAAAAAGGACTCATTTGAAATGTAAATAAAGAAAATAGTCAATAAAAAAATCCCACCTGTTTCTTATTATTTCCTTAGACTTGGAGGATTTTGAATTTATTTAAAAATTATTCACAATGTTAAGAGTATTTTACCTAGAAATCATAAGGACTAACATTTTAAACTTGTCTTAAATTTAGCCCATTTCCTAATTCAGAAGCTTTAATTGATAACCATTCACAAAGGAAAAGGTTGTTTTCTCCAACAAAGTCTCACTGGCTATACAAACCTCACAAATGGGAAGGGCCCATGTCCAGCAGTGGTTGACCAACACAAAATGATATTTTTGGAGGTAATTTAAAGGACGTTTGCTTATGTGCTGGTTTGGTGCTTTTATGGGGTTTCTGTTTGTGCAAATGTCTACTAAGAATCTATATGTGTTTCTGGGGACTTTTCTTTGCCTCTTTGTTTTTCTGTTTGTTTTGCCCTATTCTTTTAAACAATTCTTTCCTATTTTTAAATCTTATTTTAGTATCACTTTTTAGATGACTACTTGTTTTCTAATAAGAGAGAAAGAAAGGGTTTGGATTTGGGCAGCTGGGAAGGTGGGAATATCTGGGAGCAATTGGGGAACAAATGAAAAAAAATCTATTTTCAATAAAGTAAAAAAAGAGTGAAAAATTCCAAAATCATATTCTAATATTTTCATCAAAAAAGAGTCAATTTAAACATGTACTTAGCCCCATAAAATACAATGTTTGAAGTTAAGGCTCTCCTTCCATATATTATCTAGTTTGGACTTTAAATCTTTGTCCTTTTCTTTCTCTCAACATATATTTTATGATTACTGAATTACAACATTGCAGAATTAGAAGTATGTGTTTTCCAGGGTATATTCTGAGGATCACTTAATATATGTAGCACAGATGTGGAAACACAGAAAACTTTTAGAAATGCACATGTATGTTAATAAAAGATGCACAAAATTCTCCAAATATGAGTAAAGAACTGTAGAATGAGATTTTCTCTATCATTCATTCATTCATCCATCCATCCATTCATTCATTCATTCATTCATTCGTGTGTACATGTGTGCCCATCAATAACACACATGTAGAAACAGAGAACAACATGCAGAAGCTGATTTTCTCCAACAGCTTTACCTGAACCATCTTGGGAAAGAACTATCTATACAGTGTAAGAGAAAGCTGATACAGGGATTAGTGAAGCACAGCTCGGCTGTGCTTGTGAGAGAATGTCTAGAATGACCTACGCAGAGGACTGTTTACCTGAGTGGGCAGCAGTGTGTCACAGGCCGGCATGCCTGAGGGATCCTGCTACTGTAGGCATCCGCTCTGCTTTCTACTTAATACAATGTGAACAGCTCTTTCCACCATGTCCTGTTAGGATGACTTGCTTCACCACAGACCCAAAAGCAATGGAACCCGTGGACCAGGATGAATGTCAGTCAAAATACCCCACCCCCAGTCCAGGAAGTACAATTTATGTTGCTGAGGTACTGTTGGGTATGTTCTTCCACTGGAGCGTGGGTGACTATCTTCCTCTCCCTACAGCTATTATATTCCAATAGCTCCTAGACTAGGGGTGGAACTTTGTGCCTAATTCTCTCCAAGCTAAGCTGTAATCTCTTAGGCCTGTGTGGGCCTTGTGCATGTTGTCTTAACTGCTGTAAGTTGATTTATGCAGACAATGCTTTCTTGGTTTCTATCTCTTCTGGCTCTTATACTCTTTCTGTCCCCCTTTCCATGAAGATCTCTGGGCCCTGGAGGGAAGAAGTATGATACAGGATCGGGCAGTCTCTCTTATTCTCTGCACTTCAGGAGGAGCTCCTGGAGATGGGTGAATAGGATCAAAATATACTTCATATTCATCGCTCTTCTAGCCATAATAGTCAGAGAAATCGGAAACAGCCCAGTTGTCCATCAACTGATAAATAGATAATGAACACATAGTATCTTTACACAATGGAAAAATTTCTCTTATAAATGAAATTATAAAATTTGAAGGTAAATTCATGGGTCTAGACACAATCATATTTAGTGAGAAACCTAGAGCTGGAAAGACAAGCGCTGCATGCTTTTTGCTATAGGTGGATGCTAGCTCTCCTGTAGATATGCGTGTTTTATTCAGAGTACATACAGAGGGTAAGGATCTAGTAAAGGACCAGAGGATCTTCTTTTTCTTCCTTTATTTTTTTGTTTTTCAAAACAGGGTTTCTCTGTGTAACCCAGGCTGTCCTGGAACTCACTGTGTAAAAGACTAGGCTGGCCTTGAACTCTAAAGATCTTCCTGACTCCCCACTGCCATCAATAAGAGGCAATAAGTTACAAATGGGGGAATTAGAACAGGATAGTTGAATGGGGGAGTCGACAAGAGGACAGGGTAGAGGATGAAATACGGGGAGATAAGTAACATTAATGGCCTTTTGAAAAGCAACATGTAAACCTACCACTACTGTATAAGCTTCCTAAAATATGTATATTTATAAAAGGAGTTTAAATGGAGTTAACAAATACACATAGACAAAGAGATAGAGAGGCAGAGAGAGAGAGAGAGAGAGAGAGAGAGAGAGAGAGAGGGAGGGAGGGAGGGAGGGAGGGAGGGAGGGAGGGAGGGAGGGAGGGAGGGAGGGAGGGAGGGAGGGAGGGAGGAAGGGAGAGAGAACAGTACTCCAACTAGGTATCATATGTTACCAAACAAAGCCTCTAGTATCAGGAGTGGGTTACATCTTTTTCAGTTATTGGTCAAAAGGGTTCCACAGAAACCACAAAATTAGATTATTTCTAATGCTACTGGCTACTTTCTACAATTAACAGTAAGAACCTTATGCTGAAGAGACCACATGCTTATGTCGTAGAACATGTAGAAAGTTTGCTGGTACTCAACTGGAAGTTCACTCCTCCTGACTCATGTCCATAGCAATGGAAGATACAATAGACACTGCAGGAGATGAAAAGTATCTGATTCAGCTACAAACCTTGTGACCTACAATAATGACTTCTCTCCAGCATATGCTCATTGGGGCAATAGTAGCACAAACATCCTGAGAGTGTATCCCACACCTGATAATGACACCAAGTCTTATCACCTATGAAACTATATAGGTATGGGCTTCATGGTGTATCTGTTGGACTCCAGAGTAGACTGCATGCCAACACAACTCACATGTCATGCTTCTTTGGTGTTGGTTTTGGTTTGTTTGTTTTGGTTTGTTCATTGGGAGAAAAGTAGCATGGCATTTGATAAGTAAGGATATGAGAATTAATACAAGTATCTTTCTCAGAAGAAAAAAGTTCATCTAAATTATTGATGTATACTGGAATGACTCCTCCCTGAGGACTAGCTTTAAAGGCATAGTATGTGGATTGATGTTAAGTCAATACATGACTGAACAGTGAAGAGTTAGGCATAGAAAAAGTAGAAAAATGGAAGAGGAGCAAGGATTGGGAAAAGAAATCATGATGGAGCTTGAGAAGGATAAGCTGGATCCAGGTGGACTTAATTGGTGATAAGTAGATATGAAAATTTTAAGGGATTCTATAGGTTCTTTATCTCATATGGAAGGGAAGTTTGTATCTTTGTCCACTGGATATAATCATATTGTATAGAGGGTTTGTGGATTGAGGATTTAATATATAAAACCTACCATGAAAAGCTACTGAGATTCAGAGTCATGCTTGTGCCAGGTGGCGGGGTAAAGAAACATGCCAGGGTTGTCATACCTACCCAGGACAGAAGCAGCAGGGCAGCGGAGTGAACCGCCTGGGAAGGGAACCGTGTGGAGAGTGTGACAGAGTCTATGCGCTCAGCTCCACACTAGAGCGGCATCCTTGGAGTGAGACGGTGGGGACCAATAAAGGGATAAGCCACCATTTTATTATTTACTGCAACAAGAAGGTGCCATACACACTTCCAAAGGAGAAAGACAATCAACAATCCTACCCAACTATGAAAGCTACAAAACACTACAACCACCATTGCATGATAAGCCTAAGGGTGCAATAATGGTATGCCTGCCTCCATGATAACCAACAGATATCTAATTGGACTTAAAACCCACTCAACAAGAGGGAAAACATGCCTGGTGATCTTAGAAGAGGACATACAACCACCATTTGGCCAAGCATCAAAATTCCTAACAATAATCTAAGCATTTGTTCTTAGTGTGGCCCTCACTCCTCATCAAGGAAACTTCTCTTTGCAATGAACAGAGACCATCATAGAAAACCATCACTAATCAAAGTGCAGAGTTGTAGATTCCCATTTTAGTGGACACAGTTTCAAAAAATTTCCTGGCTCAGGAAATATTGCAGAAGATGGGATGAAAAAATTCTAAGAGTCAGATGAACATGGAGTTTGCTGTGAGATTCTATCTCCTAATAATTAATATCAGAAGTTACTTATACTGATAAAGTCTCAGTAACAGGACTACTTAAAGATTAGCTGAGCAAGGACACCACCAATGGACATGTCAAAGTGGATGGGGAAAGCCCAGGAGGCCTCAATCCTGCAAAAAAAAAAAAAAAAAAAAAAAAAAAAAAAAAAAAACTATAGGCAATTACAGAAATCTGGGAGCAGGAGAAACAATATTCCTCTGGAAAGAGAAAAACAATTGGTTATACAACCAATACCAACAGTCATCGCTGAAAACATATAGAATGAGCATAATATATATATATATATATATATATATATATATATATATATATATATATATATACACACATTTAAAAAGTAATGAAGGAAATAAAGGAGGCCATAAAAAAAAAAAAAAAAAAAAAAAAAAAAAAAAAAAAAAGAAAAGAGCAAGGAGGGTTTGGGGGGAGGGGAGAAATGATGTAATTATATTGTATTGTCGAAATCCCACATCTCTCCTCCTTGAAGCTGTGCTGTCAGGTGCTTTGTCACAATGACAGGAAACTGAGTAACACATGGAATTGCATTCCTATTTGTCTGACTATAATGTGAGCCCTTTGTTGTTACAGCCTTGGCCCATGCCAAGTACAGTATTTATACTGACATGGTTTGGACAATTTTGCACAGTGGGTGAATTCAGAGTATCCTACTGTTTGAAAATGCCCTTTAAAAAACAGTTTTCAATATTGCTGGGAAAGAAGTCAGAGCTAGATTTCCTATTTAACTGTAGGAAGTCTCCACTCTGCCATCCACACACACTCCCATTACACAACCCATATCCCCATCTCACTCCCTGTACACCCTCGTTCTGAACCCCTTCCTTAGGCTTGCTAGTTGCTTGGAACTGTGTCAAGTTCATGCTTATCCAATTGCATTTCTTATTTATTTTTGATTTTCTTTGCACCTCAGACTTGAATCACCATACTGGATTTCTGGTTTGAAGCTGTCTCATTCTGGTAGCCTGCCCTGGAATTTTGTGGCTTTCTTTAGTTGTACAAAGAAACCTATCAATTAGTTTGGTGAGCTAGTTTATTAACAAAAGCCAGACGAAACCACAAATCTGATCTTTAGCAAGCCTGTGTTTAATTCCTCTGCAGGAACTTGTGATGCAATCCTATTTTAGATTCTGTATAAGGAGTAAATAAGCAAAAGCCTTTCAGCAATGAGTCTCTACCTGTGTCGCCATCTTAATGCATTCCAAGCTTTTCTTTTGTGGTGTTGCTTTTTACACAAAAGCATTAAAGAAAACAGCACTCTGCACTGGCAAGTCGGCTTAGAAAACACAAAACCTGAAGAAATATTTTTCAGTAGTTTGAAGTATAACAAAATTAACCTAGCCCGATAAATTTTATAATGTAGTTGCTAGATAATATATGTTCTTAACAATGCTTTCCCTAATGAAAGAAATCAGATTAATTTTTTCTTATATAACTACATTAACAACA
This sequence comes from Micromys minutus, assembly GCF_963924665.1. Lineage (NCBI taxonomy): Eukaryota > Metazoa > Chordata > Mammalia > Rodentia > Muridae > Micromys > Micromys minutus. The sequence continues at coordinate 23,978,894 of NC_137982.1, read as the reverse complement.
ATTCTGTAATTCCAATCATAAGGTAAAGAATGGAAGAAAATATATTCACTCTTATCTAGTTTGAACTAAAAATAAATTATAAATGAATACTGACCAAGACATACCAGCTATAATATAAAACACTGCTTTTTATTTAATTATTTAAAAATGCTTTCAAGAATATTTTAACAGCAACCTTGAAAATGATTACATATAGTTTAGGAGAACTTCTAAAACACTGCAGAATTAAGCAGCACGCTCCCTGAAATTCTAGCACGAAGAACTGGTGTTTTAGCAGTAAGTATCAGCAATGCAGCACACACCCTGTCTTCACTTGCAATATCTAGGTCACACAGACTACTCTGAATACTGTGAATAGAGAGAAAAAAGCAGGAGGATTTCTAGAGAGTCACCAAGAAACAATAATGACATTCAAAGAATGAGAAAACAGCACAACATGGTTTTAAAAATATAATTTCCCATGTAAAATAGAAGATGAAACCTTAAATATGAATTATGTAAATGAGTAAAGCCTTTGAAAAGTGTTCTTTTCTTAATAAAATGTCTTTTGTCTCCACCACTTTCTCAGATGTATGTGTGTGTGTGTGTTTACGCATGCATGCTGAACAGTCAGAAGCAGACAAAAAGGGCAGATACTGAAAATAAATGCACTGCTAATCCAAAAGCATATGCAATTTCTGAAGAAATCCTGCAGCAGTTAGGAGCAATCAGAAACTGTATCTTTCACTTACAATAAAGGCAAGAGAATATACATGACAATAATGATCTCTAGAATTATTTTTTATCTACAAGAATATTTTTGATTGTTTACAATATATTTTTTATGATTATTATGAAAAAATATATACTGCTTTAGAAACTTCTTAATAGTTCTATTGTTAGATATACTGAGTCTAAATCTATTTTATTATTTTACTTTAAATCTACAGAACGTGTTATGTTACAGATTTAAAATGTCTTCAGATTTTTGCAAATGGTATGTGAAAGAAAAGAAACAAATATATTCCCCAGCAGAACACCAGTTCCTAAGAACCTATAACAATTAATATAACTTTTATATTTGTTAAGTTATTATTTTTATTTCAATCAAATAAAAACAAACATAATTTCCCCCTTCTCATTCCTCTGACCCATGTCCAACTACTCCTACCCCCCCCCCCTCAATTATATGGCCTCTTTTTCTTTATCTTTAAGGAAGACAGAAAACAACTGTCTGTCTTACAGTTTCCTTAGCCTATGTAAAAAAGAGTCTTTCGCTTAGCAAGCATAGCAATTAAAAGGAGTAACATTAAATGTAGAAAAAGAACTTCACAAATTATCAAAACTATCTGCAGACCAAGCAATGCACTCTCTTTAATGAACACCATAATAAAGCACATAAAGCCACTGCTCAACACACCAAAGAGCACCCACAATCCTACCATACTAGCTTATGTCCCCACATCTCAGTCTCCTGCTTAAAAATTTTGTGACTTTATCTAAGCATAGAATGTAGAGCACATATCTTTATTTATGTCAGGACCTAATGAAATAACATTACAGGGATAAGAAAAGAAGTAAGACATGAACGGGTAGAGGATGGGTCAACAGAAGATTAGCAATTTCCATAAAATAATGTGAGCTGAAAAAGAGAATTGCCAGGAAATCTTGGGCCAGAGGAGCTGGCAGCATCATTCTATGGAAGCATAGGGAAACTAGGAGCTTAGAGATGACAAGAGGAAAGCAAGAGAGGGCAGGGATGAAACGTGGGAGAGCAACTGAATATGTGTTTAGGAAAATGTATATCTACTCACTGACATAAACCGCAAAAGTATTCACCAGGTAAGTGATCAGGATCCAAGTAAAAAATGTTTGAGATTAGCACTGAGGGGCATGCTCCACTCATTACTATCACATCTCCCTTGGAATATTACAAGGTGATTGATTGACCTGCAATCCTAGAACTAAGTTACACACTGTTAGATGAGTAACAACTGCTTCTGTTCAACACACTCTTTTAAATAAAATGTCAGTTAAAGTTATAAAAAAAGTTAGTATTAGTTTTATGAATTGCCAAGTTTTTAAACAAGGTTTTAAAAAAAAATCTCTTAATGAAAAGTAGCCTTTTAAAATGTGTTTTTTTCTTTGTGAAAAGAACCTTTGTGAAAACAACCCTATTTTTGTCCCTTCCAGTTAAGCCCAACTGGCACAATCTAATATTAAACTCAGACACATTTCTCATGAGACTAGATTTCAAACATCTACAATTTTGAAAATTTGATTATTCATAAACTTGTGGTTATATGACAGAGGAGACAAAATTTACAGAGGAAAAATATCAGTGTTCAAGTTGTACCAACTAGAACATGATGGAGGGAAAGCCCTGGATGTCATCACTTGAGCACCTGGAGCAGAAGAGAAGGTAAGAAAGATGTAAGAGCCCCTCTCTGGTTTAGGTGTTAGTGTAACTATGGCTTCACAGACTGTATTAGGTAGTGTTCCTTCTGTTTCTGTTGTATGAAATACTTTGAGAAATATTGGTATTTGGTCTTATTTGAAAGTCTGAAATAGAATTCTGCACTAAAACTATGTGGTACTGGGGATTTTTTTTTTTCTTTTGTTGTTGCTTTTCGTGACTGCTTCTATTTCCTAAGGGGTTATGGGACTGTTTAGATAGTCTTGGTATCTGTCTAGAAAAATCATCCATTTCATCTAGATTTTCCAGTTTTGTTGAGAACAGGCTTTTATAGTAGAATCTGACAATTTTTTGTATTTCTTCAGTTTCTAGTATATCTCCCTTTAGTTTCTGATTTTGTTAATTTGGATACTGTCTCTGTACCCTCTGGTTAGTCTAGGTAAGGGTTTATATATTTTGCTGATTTTCTCAAAGAACCAGCTTTGGGTTTTGTTGATTCTTTGTATAGTTCTCTTCCTTTCTACTTGGTTGATTTCAGTTCCAAGTTTGATTATTTCCTGCTGTTTACCTCTCCTGGGTATGTCTGCTTCTTTTTATTCTAGAGCTTTCAGGTGTGCTGTCAAGCTGCTAGTATATGCTCTCTCCAGTTTTGTATGGAAGCACTAAGAGATATGACTTTTCCTCTTAGCATACAGCAATACCTAAACCACACAAAGATGAAACAAAGAAAAAGAACTTCAGACCAATTTTCCTAATGAATACTGATACAAAAATACTCAATAAAATTCTTAAAAATTGAATCCAAGAACGATCATCCAGAGATGGTTCAATATATAAAAATCCATGAACATGATCCACTATATAAACAAACTCAAAAAAAAAAATCCACAAGATCATCTCATTAGATACTAAAAAAGTCTGACAAAATACAACACCCTTTTATGCAAAAGTATTGGAGAGAATAGGAATTCAAGGTCCATACCTAAATATAAAAATAGCAATATACAGCAAGACAACAGCCAACATCAAACTAAATGGAAAGAAACTTGAAGCAACCTCACTAAAATCAGGACAAGACAAGGCTGCCCACTTATGGCTTATCTATTCAATCTAGTACTTGAAATTCTAGCCAAAGCAATTAGGCAACAAAAGGAGATCAAAAGGTACAAATTGGAAAAGAAGTCAAGATATCACTATTTGCAGATGATATAATAGCATAGTTAAGTGACCCAAAAAAATCCAAGCTGATAAACAACTTTAGCAAAGTTGCTGGATATAAAATTAACCCAAACAAACCAGTAGCTTTCCTTTACTCAAAGGCTAAACGGGCTAAGAAAGAAATTAGGGAAATGACACCCTTCACAGTAGTCACAAATAATATGAAATATCTTGGTGTGCCACTAATGAAGCAAGTATGACAAGAACTTCAAGTCTCTGAAGAAAGAAACTGAAGACCTCAGAAGATGGGGAGATCTCCCCTGCTCATGAATTGGCAGAATTAACACAGTAAAAAGGGCCATCTTACCAAAAGCAATCTAAAATTTCCACTCAATTCTTCCTAGAGTTAGAAGGAATAATTCTCAAATTTATCTGGAATAACAAAAACCCCAGAATATCAAAAAACATCCTCAACAATTAAAGACAGCATTTTCAACAAGTGGTGCTGGGTCCAGCTGGTGGTCAGCATGTAGAAGAATGCAAATCGATCTTTTCTTATCTCCTTGTACAAAGCTCAAGTCCAAGTGGATCAAGGACCTCCACATAAAAGCAGATACACTCAAACTAAAAGAAGAAAAAGTGGGGAAGAGCCTTGAATACATGGGCACTGGGGAAAATTTCCTGAACAGAACACCAATAACTTATGTTCTAAGATCAAAAATCGACAAATAGGAACTTCATAAAATTGCCAAGCTTTTGTAAGGCAAAGGACATTGTAAGTGGGACAAAACATTAAAACTCAACCAGAACCAGATGGGTTTAGTGCAGAATTCTACGAGACTTTGATTTTTTAAAAAATTATTCTACTGGATACTGTCTGTATTTACATTTCAAATGTTATTTCCCCCCTTCACTTGTTTCCATGAAGGTGCACCCTCTCCCAATCACCCTCTCCACCTCAGTGCCTTGGCATTCCTTTACACTGGGAAAATGTACCTTCACTGGACCAAAGGCCTCTTCTCCCATTGATGTCAGACAATGCTATCCTCTGCTACATATGCAACTGGAGCCATGGGTTTCTCCATGTGTGCTCACTGGTTGGTGTTTTAGTCACAGGAGTTGTGGAGGGTTTGGTTGGTTGATAATGTTGTTCTTCCCATGAGGTTGCAAAAAAGAAGAGCTAATACCAATACTCTTCAATCTATTACACAAAATAGAAACAGAGGAACCATTGCCTAACTCACTCTAAGAGGCCAAAGTCCCACTGATACCTAAACCATACAAAGATTCAACAAAGAGAATTTCAGAATAATTTCCTTTATGAACATTGAAGGAAAAACTCAATGAAATACTAACAAACCAAATCCAAACTGAATCCATCAAAAATATCACACACCATGATCAAGAGGCCTCATACCAAGAATACAGGTTCAATGCATTCCCATCAGAATTCAACACAATTCTTAACAGACTTTGAAAGAAAAATTCTCAAAAAAAAAAAAAAAAAAAAAAAAAGAAAGAAAAACTCAGAATAACTAAGATAATCCTACACAATAAAAGAACTTCTGGAGGTATCACCATCCCTGATTTTAATTTATACTACAGAGCAAAAGTATGTAATAAAAAAATGTGGTATTGGCATAAAAAGACTGGTTGATCAAGACCAAGAAATAAATTCCCACACCAATGAGAGAGAGAGAGAGAGAGAGAGAGAGAGAGAGAGAGAGAGAGAGAGTCAAATCCATACAATGAGAAAAAAATCTGAAAAAAAAAAAAATGGTGCTGGTCTAACTGGATGTCTACATGGAGAAGAATGCAAATAACTATCACCCTGCAGAAAACTTAAGTCCAAGTAACTCAAAGTCCTCAGTGTAAAACCAGATACACTAAATCTAATATAATAGAAGGGATAGTGGGAAACCACCTTGAACTCAATGGCACAGGAGACAAATTCCTGGACACAACACCCATAGCTTAGGCACTAAGATCAACAATTAATAAATGGGACCTCATGAAATTGAAAACCCTTTGCAAGGCTAAGGATACCATCAATAGGACAAAAGAGCAGCTTACAGAATGGGAAAAGGTCTTCCCAACCTTGTATCTGACAGAGACTAATATTCAAAATATATAACAAACTCAAGAAACTAGACATCAACAAACCAAATAATGAAATTTAAAAATAGCCTGGAGGGCCAGCAGAAAGAATGGAAAAGGGCAACCTCAGGAGGTAGTTGGTGGGGGATCGTGTAGAATATACCAGAGACCCAGGAGGTAGAGACTCTCAGGACTTAAGAGGACATGCCCTGCAGTGGGGAGAGGAATTTTGTAGAGTCTACCTTCAGTAGAAAGACAGGATATCAAGTGGAGGAATAGAGTAGACATCCCACAGCCAAATACTCTGACCCAGAATTATTCCTGTCTGAGAGAACTGCAGAGACAAAAATGGAGAAGAGCATGAGAGAAAGGTCCTGTGACAGACCCAAATTGGGATCCAGCTCATGTGGAGGGCCTAAGGCCTGACACTATTACTGATGCTATGGTGTGCTTAGAGACAGGAGCCTAGAATGAATGCCCTGAGAGGCCCAACAAGTAGCTGAAAGACTCAGATGTAGATAATGGCACCCAACTAACAGACAGAAGCTGGGGATCCCAGTGGTTGAATTAGGGAAAACCTGGAATAAGCTGAGAAGGGTGATTCCCATAGGAAGACCAGCAGTCTCAACTGACTTGAACCCTGGATCTCTTAGACACTGGATCTCCAATCAGGCAGCATAAGGCTCTCACACACAAACAGTAGAGGACTGCCTGGTCTGGCTTCAGTGAGAGAAAATGCATGTTACCCCTGGGGAGACTTGAGGCCCAGAGAGAGTCTGGTGGGATGGGGGTGAGAACATACTCTTGGAGACAGAGTGGGGGTGTAGGGGCGAGGAGGTATGGGATGAGGAACAGTCAGAGTATGAACCAGGAGGGGGAGAAAGACTGGACTGTAAAAAAAATATATCTATATCTATAAGAGTAATAAAAAAATAAAAAGAAAAAACAAAAACAAAACAAAAACCCCCACCAAAAACACCACCCCCAAAATAAATAAAGAATTCTTAACAGAGAAATCTCTACTGGGTGAGAAGCACTTAAAGAAATGTTCAAAGTCTTTAGTCATTAGAGAAAAGACAATCAAAAGGACCCTGAGATTTTGTCTAACAATAGTCACAGTGGACAAGAACAAAAAAATCAAGTGACAACACATACTGTTGAGGATGTGGAAGAAGGGTTACACTTCTCCACTGCTGCTGAGAGTGTAATCTTGTACAACCAATTTGGGGGACATCAACCAATCCACAACACCTTTAACCTCAAATTTGTCCTCCCTACAAGTTGCACAGGAAGAGAGACAGAGGGAATGGTCAAACAATGACTGTCCAAATTTGAGATCTATTCCATGTGAGAGAGCCAACCTGATACCATTAATGATACTCTGCTATGCTTACAGACATGAACCTAGCATAACTGTCTCCCGAGAGGCTTCTTCTAACAGCAGACTGAAACAAGTTCAGAGACCCAGAGCTAACCGTGAAACAGAACTCTTACAGTCTGTGGACAGGTGGGCAAAAGAACTGAATAAATAAGAAGGGTAAGGACACCACAAGACACACAGAGTAAACTAATCTGGGCCCATGGGGCTCACAGAGACTGAGCCACCAACCACAGGGCATCCACCTAACCCCTACATATCTGTAGCATATGTGCAGCTTGGTCTGCATATGGAGTGAGGGCTGCCTCTGACTCTGCTGCCTGCCATCGGACCTCCTTCCCTTACCTGGACAATTTGGGTGGACCTCAATGTGAGAGGATTGACTTAGTCATGGTGGGACTGAATGGCCCAGAGCAGGGTGACATGCAGGGGCAATTTCCCTTCTCTGAGGAGAATAGGAGGGGGTGGGGGAAGGTCATTGTAAGGGTAGGATTTGGAGGAGAGGAGGGAGGGGGATCTGTGATTGGGATATAACATAAATAAATAAATTTAACGAAAAAAGGAAGATGCAAGGGTGTTTCATAGAATGGACAGTTGTAACACTGCAATGAATGAGGCAAAATTGCAAGGAAAACAAATAAAAAACCAGGTATCAGTTTTAAGAAAACTGAAAAGTGATGTTTTAGGGCTTTTATTCCTTCATAGAACATCATGACCATGAAGTAAAAGATTTATTCAGCTTAAATCTCCACATTGCTGTTCATCACCGAAGACAGTCAGGACTGGAACTCACACAGGGCAGGAAACCTGGAGGCAGGAGCTGATGTAAAGGTTATCCTGTTTACTGGCTTGTGTCCCCTGGCTTGCTCAGCCTGTTTCTCATAGATCCCACGTCTAGCAGCCACCGGATGGCACCACCCACAATGGGCTGGGCCCTCCCCCCTTGATCACTAGTAGAGAAAATGCCTTACAGCTGGATCTCATGGAGGCATTTCCTAAAGGGAGGCTCCTTTCTCTGTGATAACTCCAGCTTGTGTCAAGTTGACACAAACCAGCCAGTACAACCGACATGAGTAAAGATACAAAGACTACATGGCATTCCAATCATTAGCTAAAATACTAATTACTTAATGGCAGCTATGTACGTGGCATTCTTTCAACCACTGAAGCAATGGCAGAGGTGGACAGATATAAACAGAAATGAAAGAGGGTTAAAGGACTGTATCCACCTGGGAAATTTAACCTGGAATAAACAGCAATTTTGTTTGGTTTAAACTTCATAATTTATTTTTTCCCCCACTGGATACATTTTATTTACATTTCAAATGTTATCCCTTTACCAGATTCCCCTCCCATCCCCCCTCCTGCTTCTATGAGGGTGTTCACCTCTCCCCCACTCCCAAGCCAAGGCCTCTCTGTCCTGACATTCTCCTATACTGGGGCATCAAGAGAAGCACCTAAAGAAATGTTCAACATCCTTAGTCTTCAGGGAAATGCAAATCAAAACAATCCTGAGATTCTACCTCATGCCAGTCAGAATGGCTAAGATCTAAAACTCAGGTGACAGCAGATGCTGGCAAGGATGTGGAAGAAGAGGAACACTCTTCCATTGGTGGTGGGATTGCAAGCTGGTACAACCATTCTGGAAATTAGTTTAGCAGAAACTCAGGAAACTGGAAATAGGTCTACCTGAGGACCCTGCTATACCACTCCTGGCATTCTGGGCATATACCATAAAGATGCTCCAACATATAACAAGGGCACATGCTTCACTATGTTTATAGCAGCCTTATTTATAATAGCCAGAAGCTGTAAACAACCCAGATGTCCCTCAACAGAGGAATGGATTGAGTAAATGTGGTACATTTACTCAATGGAGTACTACACAGATATTAAAAATAATGACTACATAAAATTCTTAGGCAAATAGATGGATCTAGAAAAATATCCCGAGTGTGGTAACCTAATCACAAAAAAAGCATACATGGTATGCACTCACTGACAAGTGGATATTAGCCCCAAAGCCCAGAATACCCAAGATACAATTCACAGACCACATGAAGCTCAAGAAGAAGGATAACCAAAGTGTAAATGCTTCAGTCCTTATAAGGGAGAAAATATGGAGACATAGTCTAGAGCAAAGACTGAAGAAAAGTCCATCCAGAGACTGTCCTACGTGGAGACCTAGCCCACATGCAGCCACCAAACCCAGACAATACTGCTGATGCCAAGAAGTGCTTGCTGACAGGAGCCTAATCTAGCTGTCCCCTGAGAGGCTCTGCCAGAGCATGACAAAAAAAGAGGAGGATGCTCATAGATTTTTTTTTTTTAAATCATATATCTACTAGAGGGGTAGAAGGATGGTTCATTGGAGAAGAGCATCTGGTACTCTTAAAGAGCACCTAGATTCAGTTCCCAGAATCTACATATTAGATCATATTCAACACCATAGTTCCAGGGAATGCTGCACGCTCTTCTGACCTTGGAAAGCACCAGATACACACGTAGTGTTTAAGCACATTATGTGAATTAAAACGTTCACATTAAAAAGTACAAATAATAATATAAAAGTATAAGAATTATGTAGATACTTATGGTTTTAAAAGAGACATAACATGAAGGTGTGTCAAATGCTGTCTCAGCATCCAATGAGATAATCGTGTGATTTTTTTTTTTTTTTTGTGTTTGTTTGTTGTTCTAGAGATTCCAAGTATGCTGTCAAGCTGTTAGTGTATGCTCTCTCCAGTTTCTTTTTGGAGGCACTCAGAGCTATGAGTTTTCCTCTTAGCACTGCTTTCATTGTGTTGTGTAAGTTTGGGTATTTCTCTCTCTCTCTCTCTCTCTCTCTCTCTCTCTCTCTCTCTCTCTCCTCTTTATCATTGAGTAAAGCATTGTTCAGCTTCCATGTGTGTGGCCTTCCTGTTGTTTATGTTGTTTTTGAAGACCAGCCTTAGTCCATGGTGATCATAGGATGTATAGGATTATTTCAATCTTAATGTTTTATAGATATCTGTCAAATCCACTTGGTTTATAACTTCTGTTAGGTTCACTGTTTCTCTGTTCAGGTTCTGTTTCCATAATATGTCCACTGAAAAGAGTGGGGTGTTGAAGTCTCCCACTATTATTGTGTGTGGTGCAATATATACTTTGAGCTTTATCAAAGAAAATAGATACAATTTGGGATCATTAGGAAAAAAATGATCTAGTAGACAAAGAACATTTCCAAATTATAAATTTCTACAAATAGGAAATACTTCTGAATCTGTTTAGTTTTCCACACAGTGTTTAGTCCCTTAGTCTCTTAGTGACTCAGTGTCCTCTCTTGTAAAGTGATATGAAAATAACAGTGTTAATTAGAGTGGAGCTGGCTTTTCCATGAGCTTCATACCCTGGCCATTTTATGCTGAGTTTCCTTTCTAATGTGATCCCAGCAACCAAGTGAGAACTAGAAACTGCTTTGTGTGTTTGTTAAGCCACACTTACTTTAAAAGGTGATCCACAATTTTTACAACCTTCATTAAAAAACGTAGCTTTGCAGATAAAAAGGAATTGTTTCAATACTTGATAAACTAGACACACACCCAAAACTTCAGTGTTTTTAGAAAAATTTCAAAACCAAGTTTATAACTTTATCATATCAGACTAGAAAAAAAGTTGCAACTACAGTGAGGGTATCAGAGTACACAAAGTAAAAATTTCCCATGAAATTCTAATAGGAATGAAAGATGTGATATATTTTTAAAAAATCTTGCCTCACTGAGTAAACATTCAACATTGTTGAACTCAATTTTGAGTAGTGATTATATTTTTGAGGTCACAGCTTTAGATGTAATTATTTCTGAAGGTAAAAAAATACTTAGTCTAAAACATTAAAAATAAAGGTGCAATTGAGAACTCTAGGAAGGTATCCTGTGTTGGTAATCTGACTCCTGAGATGATCCTTGGGAATAAAAAGTCCAGCTCAGGTTTCCCTTGCTCTGGTATTACAAACAATACCCTCAGATACAGGACCAGTTTCTGAGAATGCATGACTGGCTAGGAGCACACATGCCCTGAGGTTCTGCCTAAGGCCCACATCTCACCTAACCTTTTCACAATCTCTAGAAAAGCCTCAAATTAGAACTCTGATGGCTATTAAGATAGCCACTTGTATTTATTTTAAAACTTTTTTTTCTCATGCTTTCAATTTTTAAAAAAAATTCATATGTACCTTCAGATACTACTTGACCAAGCAGTAAAGCTTAGTAGCAGTAAATCGGACTGTTGGCTCTCTTGACTCATTTATAAAAGAAAATTCTAATAACAAAAATGCTTATGCATATATATGCATTATGTAACAAAACCAATGGTATATTAAGATCTTCAAGGCTTATGAGAAGCAGTGATAACAGAGAGGAGTTACATTAGCTTAGATTTTTGAATATAATTTTCATAAGCTAGTTTTTATTTGAAAAACAAAATAAATTCAGTAAATGCAAAAATGAATTTTAAGATGTAAGGTCTCCTGAAATCCACGGACAGGTAGGAGTCATACTATACCCAAAACTAGTTTGATTCTTAGTCTTTCTTAGATAGTAAATAAATGTTACTTATTGCCACATGTTACAGTGAAGGTTTTCCCTCTTATTTTTAGGACAGACTATTGCAATGCCCTTGCTTTGCAATCTACCACAATGTAGTGCAAAACATAATTTCCTACTAAATAGTGTATTGAAAAATCTCTTTTTGCAAACCATCTCACCCCATACTTACTAATATCACTATTATTAGAAAGGTAAAATATAAGTGCTGGTGTGGAGAAGGATGTTCATTATCAGGGGGAATATAAATTAGAGCTTCCATTATGGGAAAAAGCCCAGGTCATCCTCTCCTCTACAGCATAGTCATTATAGTCACAACACAGCCTATTCCAAAATGGCACCGACAGCATGTTTCTGCACACAATCTACAATAATGAAAAGTGAGGCTGGCAGTAATTAACCTGAGGTGGTAATCTCACAGCGCAGACATATCAGTATAACTGGGGAAAGAAGCTCCTCTTTCAAGAAGGGTGTTTGAGTGTCCTGAGTCTCAGGTTAGAATCACTGTATCTACAGAGACATAATACCTTCTACCTCCAGCAGGTAGTGTGAACATTAAAAAATTGAAAGTAGCAAATCAACATTTAGCACATGGTAGCTGTTGGTACCAACGTTCTAGACACTCATTTACTTTTCAAAAGTCATCAAGGGTAAACTTGCACTATGTGTGACATTGGACAAACCTTGCAGTTTAACTTTCTGCTCTTCTCCATCTAAGAAAGAGGGGGGAAAGGAATAAAGGAAGAAAGAAAAGAGTTGCTATTACTCCAAATATTTTGTTGTAAAATTTTTGTTGTTTTAGTTTATGCATATAATATGTGTATATGTGAGAACACACATGAGCATGTAGCTGCTGTAGAGGCTAGAAAACACCTTGAATTCTCCAGAGCTGGAGTTATATGTGGCCATGAGCCATCGAGACAAACTCTGGTCCTCTTAAGAGCAGTAAGTGGTCTTACTCAAAGAGACATCTTTCCATATCCTTAAGGATGGTTTTTAATTATAAAACCATACATGATTTGTATATCTATAACTAAGGTTTATTTTTCATGCATGCTTTTTCTATGAGAAGACGTCTACTTCTAGTTGAGACTGAGCTGCTGTTGTGTTATTAGCTAAGAATTGCGCCTGACCACACTTTGTAGTTCTTCTGGCTGTAGTTACCATGGGAACCTTTTTTAATTTTCTGTGATGAAATTTCTAATAAATTTACTATCAGACCTGTAGATGACCCTAAGAAAGTACTACTTTTTTCTCAAATGATACCTTAAAAATGAGTCAGATATACAGGTATAAAAAGACGATTGTTATGTTATAGCATAAAGCATATATTAAAATTGTTTAAAAAATTTAGAAAAATCCATCTAGGTACAGTCACAGAATTCAATTTAAGACAGAGCCTTCTGAGTATTGAAAAATTAAATATATAAAAGGGTCTAAATAAGATTTGTAGTTATTAATAAAATAATTCCAATAAAAAAATCAAACAGACTTTTTTGTAGGTTTGTGAGCAATCTGCTTTTATTATATGACAACCATTTTTTTGGAAGTATTTTAGTACAATTAACTTCTTATAAGACTCATTTTGAAACATCAAATTAAGTAATATTAATCTTTGTGAATGCTGATGTAATATAATATTCTAGGTATATTGTAATGGAAGTATGTCACATTAGCTAAAGTACCACAGATGTAAAATATGTTAGGTAAAATTACTTCTAGAATCACTGTGTACATTAAAATATTAACAGATGACATTGTATAGTACCTCTAATTTACTTCAAAATAAAATAAGAGGTATAAATAAAACAAGATCATCCACAAGTTCTTAGTTACTGATGCCATGTTAGAAATATGAAGATTCATTACTAACATTTTACATTTATTTATTAATTTTTAAGAATCTAATAGTACTGGATTAATAGAACTTCCAGTGTACTCTCTTCTTCCTCTAACTCTTCCAATGTCCTCGAGTGCTTAACTTCATGATTTAATTAATTACTGTTTTACATACACACAGACACAGGCATGCACGCATGCACACAGGCAAACTACAAGAAAACACATAAATATAATAATCATACACTATAAATACAAGCCACTGAGTCTGTGTGTGTGTGTGTGTGTGTGTGTGTGTGTGTGTGTGCAGAGCTGGGGTCTTGTGAGACTTTCCTATCTGTGGTGTTTTCACTGTGCAGGTCTTGTTTAGGCTATGCCATTGCTAAGATATCATGGCTATAGTTCCTTGTCATATACAGAACATACTATCTCATAGCATATCGATCTCTGCTTTTTGCCTCCTCTTATGTGATGTTCTTTGATCCTCAGTTATAGGGGTTGTGTTATAGATGTGCACTTTAAAAATTATTTTATTGGATGTTCTCTGTATTTAAATTTCAAACATGATCCCTTCCCCACCTACTCCCATTCCCCCTCTCCCTCTACCTTATAGTCACATTACTAACCTTTGTTGGGAAGAAATCACACAAATACATTTACATGCAAAATCAAATCAAAACATAAAAGAAGAATATTAAAAACTGAAAACTCAGGAGGCATATAACATTATGAAAAATATACAGATTTAATGTTTAGTTTTGGAATTAGGGTGTTTTCTCCCACTGTAGACACCACTGGCCTGGAAGCCACTATATACCAAAGCTTGCACTGAATGCTTGGTACTAGTCTTGGGATTGTCAGTGTGAGCCAGAACTTTCAGTACAGATTTCATATTTTTAATACAATTTTGATTTTTATTAAACAAAACTCTCCAGTGTCAGCATGTGCAAGCAACAGTTAGATATTCATAAGAATAAAAAGTTCAGATACAAATTAATGTTCATCACTATGGTAATAATATAAAAATTAAAACCAAATAAACCTTCATTAAATTTAAGAACAAAAACAGCTAATACAGAAGTCGACAGAACTATAGGGAAAGAATTGCTGGTATGAAGTATTCGTGAGAAGTAAATTCAAAGCCTTATTTACCCTTTGATGAATCAATGAGATTTCAAAGAGTATATGGTACGTTAGCCTCTCATGAGCATCCAGTGGGATGTGGCCCACAGCCGTGTTTCTGTTTACAGGTACATCTAAATCCAAGGAGTGCATGCTTAAAAACAAACAGCACATACTTTTGGAAATCATTTCAACTCATGTAGCATCAGTACAAAGATATGTACAAAGAAGACTGGGAACATCTCAAAGGCAATTACAGGAAAGATTTGTATTTTGTTGTCTTAATACTAAATTGAAATGTTACATAGTGGTAAAAAATAACGATGTGAATGATATACACCCAAAAGGATTATGTTGTAATAAATCACTAAGTAAATGAAGCAGGGAAGCCATGCAGCATTTATACCACACCCCTCAGGTCGTAGTCACAATCAGAGACATATATTACACACAATATATCTTATATTACACACAATATATCATATATCATAAATACACATAATATATTAATTCAGTAAAGAGTGTTGGAAAAAACCAAGTGGATCTCCAGGTTGTAGTACTATTATGTTTTTCTGCATTACTAACTTTATAGCCAGTGTTAACTAATCTTATAATGGAAATATCTCCTAAAGATGACATATTTACACACTTTTGAAACACTGCTCAGAGGCACTGTTACTTTAAACTACAGATATTAGATACTTCCCGTGTCTATGAAGACAAGAAAACCATAATTGTATAAAGAATCTATGGCGAACAAACACCATCCCTACCTTCTGGAGAGAAACTGGGACAAGCATAGCAAGTGTGAGCTCCAACAGTGTAATGGTGGCAAGTGTCCAGGGGGCCTGTGCTCAGCAAGGGAGTGCTGCTTCTCTCTGGAAAAGAACAGGGGCACACCCTGATTAGAACTTGGAACCCAATCCCACCATATAAAGTCTGCCAGAAACATCAGTGAGCCTTTGACAAAGAAAAGGATTTTTCTTCAGAGAACTTTGATTAACCATTAGAGAACAGCATACAGTTTTCTCATGCATTTTATAAACTTTAAGAAGTATGTATATGTATACACACACACACACACACACACACACACACACACACACACACACACTTAATAACTATCAACTTGTTCATATGAATGTATGTTCTGCCAGGTATTGTGCTAGGTACTTTTCCTGTCCTTTGACACTTCCAACACTTAGTCCTACAGAAGCTCCAAAGTGAAGTGGCATTTGAGAAAACTGGAATCTTGTGCAGACATATATAAGAAGAAACAGCCTCAAACAGGCAAATGGTACAAACAAACCCAAACAATGTATATACATTGTTATATATACAATAACACACACACACACACACACACACACACGCACACATATAGACATACATACACATATATTAGGCAACAAATAAAAAAGAAGGCATAAATTTGAAAGAGTGCAAGAAAGGTTATTATACAGCAGGTTTGAAGGAAGGAGAGACAGAAAAGATGATGTAATCATATAACCTCAACAAAAGAGTAATTAAAATATACTATTATAGGACTACTGTGACTGACTGGTATATTAGAGATTTGGGGAAGATGGTGGGAGAAACACACCAACAAATCATCAAAAAGGGACTGACTTCTCAAGCTTGTTCAGGTAGTGCTCAACACAAGGGATCATCAAACCAAATGATGCTCAGGTTCTTATCCACATACTCTAATTTGTAATAATCATAATGGTAAATGCTTTTGGACAAAACAGTATTCTTTTAGAGATTTGGAAAATGGCACATACATTAGAAGAATTCACTTCAAATAATTATATTTTCCTAAAATTTTTGAACAAAGAACTATTTTCTATTAACATACCAGCATAAAAACACATTGTGGTAAAATATAAGGTATAATTATAACTTAAAAGTTAAATTTTCCTTTGGGTCTATGATTCCTCGTCTTGGGAACTGGAGAGGTGACTTGGTGGTTAAGAGGACTTGCTGTTCTTGCAGAGGGCCCGGCTGAATTCCCAGCACTGATGTCTGGCAACTCATAGCTGTAGCTCCAGTCCCGATGGATCCAGCACCCCCTCTGGCCTCCTTGCCCCTGGATACACATGGCATATACTCACACAAACACACATGTCAGAAAATCACTCAACCTGTATTACTGTTTTAACGTCCATTTAAGAATGTTAAATGTCCATTAGGTTAGGAATATATAACATACATGAGAAGACAGAGAATATGACTGTGTAGTAAGAGACCATCAAGACAAGTTTACTTATATTCTGTGTGTACAAGTCGACACGCTTAATTATTACTGTAGGATTTTAAAAACAGAATCTACTTTTACCAACTGTAACAGTTAACAGTGGATTAGATTGACAAGATTATCTAGGAAATGAGTTTGAGCCTTCCTGTGAGGGAACTGTTACAGCAAAGGTCATGTTCGCCTCTGGCCGTACCTGTGATAAATTATCTTGATTAGTTTAAGTAAAGGTCTGTCCTAACAATGAGTAGTACCATTATCCTGGGTACTGGGACCCAGACTGCATAAGGAGCAAACTAGGCGAAGATCGGCCATAAGCCTCTGTTTCTTACTCTGGACAGAACAAGACGGATCCTTCAGCCACAACTGCCTAACCTGATGGACACTACAATTGAACTTTGAATCAGAACAAACAAACAAACAAATGGCTTTTTATGGCATTTTGTTTTAATTATGAGGCACTTGACAACTACACAGATATAAAGTATAATCTATCATACATTTGTATATTAGAATCATCAAATAAGTACTATAGGAATGACTGCATGTAGAAGAATAATAATAGATCTATCCTAAACAGAATTCAAGTTCAAATGGATCCAGGACCTCAACAAAAGACCAGACAGTCTGAGACTTATAGAAGAGAAAGTTAAGGAGTATGAGTAAACTCATTAGTACAGGAAGAATCTTTGTTATCAAACTTTAGTTTATTATAGGCATTATCATCCTATATTTATTCCATGAAAGCCTTCCATTCTTGATACATGATTGCAATCTTTAGGTAAGCATCATTACTACCCGATCCACAGTCTTCATTCAACAGTTCTATCATTTTGTTTTAGCCAGGATCTACTGCCACGCCCACTATTAATTTCCATCTACTGATCCCTGGACCACGTGTCTGATATAAACACCCATTTGTTCTTGTTAGAGTGGAGAGTGAGCCAAGGTTCCTTCCTTGTTGTAGAGGTTCCTACACCTTGCACAACAGTCCCTTGAATAAAGTCATCATCATCTTTTGTGGTACCATGAAGAATTTTCTTTAGTGACTGTGGTGGTCTGACTGTCTCTCCTACAGTCCTTAGTGAGGCCATTTGTTCCTGCTTCCATTCCATTCCATTAGCTTCATGCAGTGGTTACTGCTGGCTATCTGCTGCTGAGGATGTGACATTCTCTTGGCCTCCCTGGAAAATGTTGGAAGTCTCCAAAGTGGCTTCCCTTTCATTCAGGTCCCCTTTCAGCTCTTAGGAAGGCAACCTTTCCTTCAGCCCTCTTATTTGTCCCACTTTGAGCTCCAGCCTTCTGCTCACTTGACTTCTCTTTCCCTTTCTAACTCAGATCCCTCAGTCACTGAAAACAAGATGCTCATCTCCACCTGTGACACTCAAGGAATAGAGCTGCCCCAACCCAGGCAGAGAAGGAATAAGGCTAATAAGAAACAGCTGGATAGGCTCGAAGACAAACAGCTTCGAGACAACTTCTAAGTCCTTCTGTCTAAGATGCAGTCAACTATCTACATAACAGTACATATTAGAGCCAAAGAAAAAAATAAGTCCTTTTTTGTAATACTGGGAGAAAGCTGTAATCCATGATTAATTGGTAAGTTCAACTTGTCCATTTTCATTGGATGCAAAATTCAGATAACAAAATTTGCGAAGAGATATTTTAGAATAAACTGCTGAATTCTGTATTTCTGACTAATGGCTAAAGTCTCAAAAGTGAAAACCATGGCAGCATAAATTGGACTTAGAGGTTTATTAAAGAAAAAAATGGGTATAGAGATATTTAAATAAGGGGAGATTTTTTTTTTTCTTTAGAAAAGGGACTTCTTGTGAAGTCCCTACTACTTCAGTTCCTCAATCCTTCCCCAACTCTTCCAAAGATCCCCAGAAATTCGTCTAATGTTTGGTGGTGGGTCTCTGAATGTTTCAGTCAACTGCTGGGTGGAGCCTTTCAGAGCATAGTTATACTAGCCTCCTATATATACTGTATGTATATACATATACATATTAGATGTGTGGCTTGGTCTTCATGAAGGTCCCCAACAACTGGAGTGGGGGTTTACCCTGACTCTGTTGCCTGCCTTTACCCCCAACTATGCTGTCTTGTCTGGCTTCAGTTGCAGAGGATGTGCCTATAACTGCAGTGATTTGAGGTACTAGGACGAGTTTGTACCCAAGGGGGACCTCCCCATTTTTAGAGGAGAAAGGAAGGTAGGATGGGGAGGGGTGGTGTCTGTGTGTGACTGGGAGAAGATGGGGGTGGAGGGAGCCAGAATTGGGATGTAAAGTGAATAAATAAAATGAAAAAAAAAAAAAAGAGGAAGTGTGTTGTCAGGCTAGCAAGTGGATAAAGGTGACTGCTTGATGAACTAAGGTCTATCTCTAGGATACATATGGTGGCAGAAAAGAACTGATTTCTGAAAGGTGTCTTCAGACCTCCACACATGCTTTGCCAAGGATACCTTCACAAGACAGTAAAAATAAAATAAAATTAAAAAAAGAAGTGGAAGAAGTTATGTTAGATGGTGTATTAATAAATATTGCTATGATTCTCAAATAGAGCATTATGAGGGTCAGTTTTCTGTAGAAAGTAAAAGTAACTGATAGTTAAAAACTAAAACCAATACATGTAATCAGAATATTAAAAAAGAATAAAAGGAAAGAGAAATAGCTATGCAAAGCACACAATATAGAATTTTACTAAGTGTGGTGGTCTGAATAAGAGTGGCGCCCATATTCAGACGTGGGAGGAGATGGGGAGAAATACAGATCGGGAAGTTGAACAGAGGTGTGGAGCAGTGGAGGGTGGGGAACCAGTAGCCACTAGAAAGTCCCAGATGCCTGGGAAGCAAGAGGTTCCCAGGACCCAACATGAACGACATTAGTGGAAATACACAACAATGGGGAGAGAGAACCTGTAGAGACCACATCCAATGGATAGGCCTTACCCCCTACCCCCGTTGAGGGATGGGGCCACCCACCCATCTCACAAAAATTAACTCAGAATTAATCCTGTCTAAAGGAAATGCAGGGTCAAAGAGTGGAGCAAAGACCAAAGAAAAGGCTATGCAGAGACTGCCACAACTAGGGACCTATCCCATCTGCAGACACCAAACCCAGACACTATTGCTGATGCCAAAAGGCTCTTACTGACAGGAGCCTGGTATAGCTGTCAGTTGAGAGGCTCTGCCAGAGTTTAATACAGATGAGGATGTTCATAGCCAACCATGAGACTGAGTGCAGGGACTACAATGGAGGAGCTAGGAGAAGGACTGAAGGAGCTAAAGGGATTCACAATCCCATAAGAAGACAACCTTCCAGACATGACTCTCTCCTCCCCGTAAGCCCTAAGTTCCCAGGGACCAACAAAAGAGTACATATGGAGGGACCCGATGGCTCCAGCTGCAGATGTAGCAGAGGATGGGGTTCTCTGGCATCAATGGGACAGGAGTCCCTCGTCCCTGTAAAGGCTGGATGCCTCAGATACTAGGGCAGTGAGTTGGGAGTGTGTGTATGTGGGTGGGAGACCACCCTTATAAATGCAGTGGGGGCAGGGGAGGGGAAACTGTGAAGGAGAAAACATCTGAAATGTAAACAAATAAAATAATAAAAAAAGAGAGAGAATGGTACCCAAAGACTCAAATACTTGAAGACTTGCTTCTTACTTGGGACTGTTTGGGAAGTATTAGATGGTATGATTTTGTTGGAAGAGGTGTGTTGTTTGAGGCAGGCTTTGAGGTTTCAAAAGCCCAGGCCAATCCCAGTGTCTTTAGCTTGTGCACTGGGGTATGTTCTCTGAGCTACTGTTCCTGCTACACCTGCTTGCCTGCTGCTATGCTCATCGCCTGACGGTCATGCAATCTAATATTCTAAAACCGTAAGTCCCAAATATTAGAGCCAGAAAACTCACTTACACATGAAAATGAACAAAATTATGTAGACACCAAAGGGATAAAGAAGGTATGTATTCATTAAGGCAGAAAAGGAGAACGCTTTTAGTAAGGCCGATGCTTGGCTGTTCTTGGCTGAGAAGGAAGAAAAGAGTAGAAAAAGCTATGAAAATCTTGTGCAGAGTTGACAGAGAGCAAATGTTCTGTGTGGTCAGCCTGATATGTTGGATGATTTATAAGGTCTTACATTTGAAGATCCTCACAGTGTACAGCTAGAATTTTTTTTCCCCATCTATTGAAAGAGCTGTCTTGGCTTTGTAGCATTTTAAATTACAGGTTAAATTATGATGAGTTCATGTGCTGATAAACCAAGTGAAAAGTGAAAATACTGTTAAGCCAAGAATACATTTATTATAGGTATGGAACATCCCAACTCTGCCCAGTCTACCTAAATGCACTCCAAGCATTTTACATTAAATGTAAACAACCAGATGAGGAAACCAGATTGTCTATCATTATCAAACATTTAATAGTTCTGTGCATTGAGTACATTCAAGATTTTCTCTACTAGGTATCTTGAAATATTCATCTACCTGTGGCAGAACCATTCATCTATCTGTTGCAGAACCATGTGCTGGCTAGTCACACATCCTCCCTTTCTGGGCTCCCTCTTTTTCTGCTCTGAACACTTGGCATTCTTTGGTAACCATTACTCCATTCCATGAGACAAATTTAACTTCCACATGCAAGTGAAAGCATAGATGAGTTGATCTCTGTGCCTCACTGATTGTTCTTAACCTAGTGCTCTTCATTTCTATCCACATCACTAAAATATCAGAATTTTCTCGAAGTTCAGCAGCATCCAGGATGCATATAGCTTACTCAGTTTCTTTAGCAGTTCTTCTGCTAGTACAGACTGAGCTGATTTTATAACTTCTTTCTGTGAATAGACACACAGTAGCCATGTGACTATAGTCTTTGACAGGCTTGGGGGCCTTTGTTTTGACTACATACCCAGAAGTGTGATCTCTGGGTTATCTATACCACATCCCTCTATGCAGAGGGTCCTTATGAAAGATGGGATGAAACTCTTACAGCCAAAGGCAATGAAAGGTGAGTGCAAGTTTCTTTTCTTTTTTTTTTCTCTTGATGACTTTTTTTTTATTGGATATACATTTCAAATGTCATCCCTCTTCCCTCTACTTCCATGTCCTCCTCCACTTCCTTCCATGAAGGTGCTCCCTCTTTCACCCCCTCCCACCTCAGCTCCCTGGCATTCCCCTGCACTGGGAGAATGCACCTTCACTGGACCAAAGGACTCTTCTCCCACTGATGTCAGAATATGCTATCCTCTGCTACATATGCAACTGGAGCCATGGGTCTCTCCATGTGTGCTCACTGGTTGGTGTTTAAGTCCCTGGGAGTTCTGGAGGGTTTGTTTAATCGATAATGTTGTTCTTCCTATGAGGTTGCAAACCCTTTCTGCCCCGAGCATAGCATTCTATTCTATAGTCCTATTCTAGGTTTTTTTTTATGTTTTAAAATTTTTCCCATATGGTTTTCCACATGGGTATAGTAATAGAAATTCTTACCAATAGGGTTGGTGAAGGGGAACAGGGTTCAATTTTCTCTACATTGTTACCAGAACTTATTTAATTTTTTTTTGTCCTTTTGATAACAGTCGTTTAAGTAGCAGGAGACCACTGCATACTGTGGTTTTGATTTTGCATTTCCCTACTGATTATAGATTTTGAGCACTTTTAATTAGTAATGATAGTCATTTATGTATGAGATGTATGTTTTCTAGATATTAATCTTATTTTCAATTAATTATCTAAAATGTATCTTCCCCTAGCATGTCTCTTCTCTGTTATTGTCTTTTTTTTTTTTTTTTTTTTTTTTGCTGTGTGAGAGCCATTTACTTGATGTAATCCCATTTATTAATGCTTGACTTGTTCTGAAGTCTTGACACATACACTCGTAATATGTATCTGGTCAGTGCAGTATCATAAAGTGATTCTCTTGTATATTCTTTGTGCTGTTTCATAGTTTCTTGTTGTGGATTAGGGCTGATGCTGCTTATGTTATGTTAATTTGGTCCCCCAAATTGCAAGAGAATCCACATGTCCCCACTTAAGATGCTGAGGGACCCTGTCCCCAGTTGGTTTTGAGTGGTAAAGTTGCAGGTGCCCAATGGCTAGGTAGTGAGACAGAGGTGGGACTTTAGGATTCCCAAGCAAGGGACAGAGGCAAGAACAGGAAGAGAGACAGCTGCCATGTCGAGAAAGGAGTAATTATCACAACTGGGAGGTGACACAGAGAACACAGCCATCATGAAGGTGTTGGGGAACTCAGTCCCAGAGGGCTGCAGGTCTGGGTCCTGGGCAGCCATGAAATATAAGGTTAAGTAATAACTGAGGAATTTTGGAGGGGGAGTATTAAAATATTAGACTGTGTATGTGTGTGTGTATGTGTGTGTGTGTCTGTGTGTGTGTCTGTGTGTGTCTGTGTGTGTGTGTGTGTGTCTGTGTGTGTGTGTGTTTGTGTGTGTGTGTGTGTGTGTATGTATATGTGTGTGTGTGTGTGTGTGTGTGTGTGTGTGTGTCTGTGTGTCTTTCATTTGGAAACCTAGAACACTGGGCTGAGTAGTGATGAGTGCCTCAGCTGCCACCACAGAGGTCTATTTGAATAGCAATAAATGGGAACTGCTACAGTTTCTGATCTTATGTTGAAATATGATCCATGTTGTTCTCATGTATATGGAGAGAATTGACATGTAATTTATTCAATCTGTATATGAATATCAAGATTATTTATTGAATAAAATTGCTTTAATATACCTATGTTCTGTTATATTTTTTTGAAAATTGGCTTCAATACATAGATTTGTGGATTTCATGTTATTTAAGTGGTCTATATGGCCTAAGACCATCCTGCATCTCAGATATTTATACTGCAACCCATAACAAAGGCAAAGCTACAGTTAAGTAGCAATGAAAATAATTCTGGTGCTTATCAGACCACACAGAACTGTATTGAAGGAAGGTGGAGTACTACTGCCATAGAGCCATTGGAAAATTTTCAGAGTGAAACTACACTCTAGAAAAAGCAAGAAAGTAATCTTTCAACAAGCCAAAAATAAGAGAGCCACAAAACATATCTCTACCTCTAACAACAAAAATAACAGGAAACAACAATCACTTCTCCTTAATATCTCTTAACATCAATGGACTCA
Source organism: Micromys minutus (assembly GCF_963924665.1). Lineage (NCBI taxonomy): Eukaryota > Metazoa > Chordata > Mammalia > Rodentia > Muridae > Micromys > Micromys minutus. Next base: position 23,954,944 of record NC_137982.1, on the reverse strand, counting down.
ATTCCCCAATAAAACCACATAACCGAAACTAGTGCTGGTGTGATGGCTCGGTATGGATAATGCTTCAGAAAGCTTGAAACCAGATCAACCATTCATTGCCATAACTGCTTGACAAGCTGTCTGGGCAATACTACTACTACTATTAACTACTACTACTAAAACAACAATGTTACACGCCACCATTTCCAACACATTCTAATAAAAGGAGTAGAGACGTGAGTGAATGGAGAGACAGATCTGGAGGCAGCTGTGAGAGAAGCCTGTGATGAACAGGGGAACATGTCACTGCTGAGTGAAACAACAGGATGGTATACAGCCTGGTGCTTGCACTCCATCTCAGCCCCAGAATATGATGTCTAGTAGCAGGATAACCTGGCTATGAACAGTAGCAAGATGTCCAAGATGAGGAAGCACTGGGCCATTTTCTGTATTGGACCTCCTCAAAAGACTTCTATGGTCTGTGTTCCATCTGATAGCTACTTTAGAATCCATGGTCCACTACTCTAGGTTGTGATGAAGCCCTAGGTTCATGTGGATGTCCATGGTCCTACAGCAGCCAGAAGTCATGCTGATGTTCACTGGCATGAGGTACAACTGATGGCCATTTAGATGTCCTTGGTGCTGTTACCAAAAATCACTCTTTATTAATAAAAGATGCGCACAAGGTCATAGTCAAAGGGTGGTGGTTACTTTATCAAGTAGTTAAAAGCTTCTAATCAGCTAATAAAGATTTTCTGATTTTGATAAAACAGAATTGAAACCAAACTTTCAATAAATAGAGAAAACCACTACTGAGTCACAAACAAAACAAAACAAAGCAAAACCCCAACAATTCATCACATAGACATAAAATAATAAATTTATCTGCACGAGAAATAGGGAGTCATCAATTTCATAAAACAAACAATAATGGGCAAAGTGGGCCAAAAGCCCTGAAGCAACACTAGTAGGGGACATCAATACCCCTCTGTAGCTTTAGATGGGCCATCCAAATGAAAAATTAGCAAAGCAATGTCCAAGTTAACTATGCCAGGGATCCAATGAACTGAACAGATAACTTCAAAATATTCCCCTCAGCAAAAATGGAATATACATTTTTCCACAGCAGACATAGAAGCTTTCTGTAAAAGAGATCAGACTCTAGGCTACAAAGCCAGTCTCAGCAAATATTGAAGAATCAAATTTATTTCAGAGCACAGTAGAATAAAACTAGAAATCAATAACAAGAAAAACTCCATAAAGTATTCAAATACTTGGAGGCTCAGCAGCATAATATTGAATGAGTAGGGGTCAATGAACAAACACCAGGGTAGGGTCTTAAAAAGAGCTAGAATCAAATAAAAATAAAGGCACCAGAACTTTTTGAATGCAGCTAGTCATTCTAGAACAAAAGTTTATAGCTATATTTACATAAAAATATTGAGATACCAAATACATAAGCTAATGATGTATCTTAAGATCTTAGAACTCAAGAGTAGGAGTGAGAAACAGTAAAGAATGAGATAGTAGTTAATAAAATGGAGACTAAAGGAACAATTCATAGAATCAACCAAAATGTAACTCTTTGAAAAGATAATCAAGACTGACCATTCCATATTCTAACAACTGGAACAAAGAGACAACCCAAATAAATAAAATTAGAGATTAAATGATTCTTACAACAAATATGAATCAAACCTAGATCTGTATGGAATACTTTGGAAACATATTCCAAATCCAGCTGAAAAATCCAGAAGATCTAGATATTCCTAGATACACATCAATTATTAAAAAGAAATAAGAGATAAACAACTGCAAGAGATCCATATAAAACATGCTAAAAGATAAAACTATCTACCTATCTTCCTTCCTTCCTTCCTTCCTTCCTTCCTTCCTTCCTTCCTTCCTTCCTTCCTTCCTTCCTTCCTACCTACCTACCTACCTACCTACCTACCTACCTACCAATCTACCTATCTATCTATAATCTGTCAAACACCTCTATTTATACCATCCTTTCTAAGGTTCTAGGTATGTTATAGAAGGGGTGGGGAGAGGAATTTAACAGTTGGAAAATAAGGAAAATGGTAAAGAATGACATTTACAGAAGAAAGGGCTACTACAATCTGAGTTTACAACTTGTGTTTTGTGTGCACCAGGTCTGCAAAAGAACGGGCAGGGATGGGGGACACAGAAAGTTTTTCCCATAATTGCTGAACTATTTGCTACTGATAAACTGAGGAAGAGGGTTGTGCACCCACTAGTGACTTCACCAGACCCCACTGGATAGTCTCAATATAATAGTGCCACAAATGACCATGGTTAAGCTATATGGGTCATAAAAAGCTGCAGGAGAAAGGAACACTAAAAGAAATTGGAAGGAGATATTAGAAGGTCTTGGGGAACTCAGTAATATGTTATATACATGTATACAATTGTCAAAGAATAAAAAAAAAAAAAAAACAAGATGTTTCTGCATAAAGACAAACCTAGGGTCAAAAGGATTCTCTGTTGAATTGTACAAAATCCTTAAGAAAGAGCTAATACAAATACATTCAAACTGTTTCATCAAATAGAAAGGGAAGGAACATTACAAAGTCATTTCACAAAATCAGTATTACTTTAGTTCCCAAACCTGGATAGTATAACAGCGATAAAAAAAGAAAGATGTAAAAAACAAAGTAAAGCTACAAATGAACAGAGATAGAGAAAAGACACAATAAAATTCTTGCAGTCTATATTCATGAACATATTAAGAAAACAATACACAATGACCAAGTTCATTTTATCTAAGGCGGGCAATGTTGGCTCAACATATACAAATCAGTAAGTGGAATATAACAAAAGTGGAGTAGGCATGAAACTTGAAATTGTGTGACAATTTAAATAGTCTCTGACAAAGTTTACTATCACTTTGAGATAAAAATCCCTAACCAGAAGATACCTAAATATTTAAATAAAGTTTATATTATAAACCTATAAAACACTATACTGAATGAGAACCTGAAAGCGGTTGCACTGAAACCAGAAATAAAACAAAGGTGCCCATCTCAGCCAGAGCAAAAAGACAGGAAAAGTGAAAAGAATGCAAATATGAAAGAAAAAAATCCTAAGTTTCCATTTTAGAACACAACATAACCCTATACATAAATGTTTCTAATGACTCCCAAGAAAACTCTCAGGCAAGATAAAATCACTGAACAAAGTAGGAAGAAACAGAATGAACATATCACAATCAATAACTATCCTATATGCCAAAATTAACTTGCTGGAAAGGGTTTAGAAATACACTATCGAATGCTCTCAACCAACCATTGAACTGAGAATGGGGTCCCCATTGGAGGAGTTAGAAAACAAGACTAAAGAAACTGCAGGGCTTTTCAATCCCATAGAAAGAACAATATCAACTACACAGACCCCCTCCCCCCCACCTCCGAGCTTCCAAAGACTAAACCACTAACCAAAGAGTACACATGGAGGAACACATGGCTCCAGCCACATGTGTAGCAGAGGATGGCCTTATCAGGCATCAAGGAGAGGACAGGCCCTTGGCCCTGTGAAGGCTCAATGCCCCAGTGTAGGGGAATGCCAAGGCGGGGAGGCAGGAGTGAGTGAGTGGGTGGGGGAGCACTCTCATAGAGGTAGGGGAACGGGGATGGGATGGGGGAAGTCCAGAGGGGAAATGGGGTAAGGGGATAACATTTGAAATGTGAGTAAAGAAAATATCCAATTAAAAAAAGTGAATAAATGAAAATATAAAATACATTTTAAACAGTTGAGAAATAAGTAAATACAAATATGATTAATGCCCACAAAACTGAGGTGTTGAGGGCAGGAAGAAAACAGGAAGCAAATTAAATATTAATTATTGCTATTGGAATCAGATACTTCATGGGTCAATGAATAATTCAAAATATGACGTGAAATTGTTCAATTGTATACTATAAGAAAGTCAATAAATTATATACTTTATTTTTAACTTTTTCCCTGTCATTGAAAATAGATTCTTGTCCAATTTTCTGAGGAACCACCAGACTGATTTCCAGAGTGGTTGTATCAGGTTGCAATCCCACCAACAGTGGAGCAGTGTTCCTTTCTCCACATCCTTGCCAGCATCTGCAGTTACCTGAGTTTTAGATCTTAGCCATTCTGACTGGTGTGAGGTGGAATCTCAGGGTTGTTTTGATTTGCATTTCCCTGATGACTAGGGATGTTGAACATTTCTTTAGTTGCTTCTCAGCCATTTGGTATAGTTCAGTTGAGAATTCTTTTTTTAGCTGTCTCCCCCCCCCCCCTTTTTAAAAATAGGGTTATTTGATTCTCTGGAGTCTAACTTCTTGAGCTCTTTGTATATTTGAGGTATTAGCTCTCTATCAGAAGTAGGATTGGTAAAGATCTTTTCCTAATCTGTTGGTTGCTGTTTTGTTCTACTGACAGTGTCCTTTGCTTTACAGCAGCTTAGCAACTTCATGAGGTTCCATTTGTCGATTCTGGATTTTAGAGCATAAACCATTGGTGTTCTGTTCAGGAAAATTTCCCCAGTGCCCATGTGTTCGAGGTTCTTTTCTACTTTCTCTTCTATTATTTTGAGTGTTATCTAGTTTTATGTGGATGAGAAGAAAATATCCAAAACTAACAATAATGAAAAAAAAGAAAAAGAAAAAAAATGGAAGGGAGGGGCAAGCAGAGAAGGATTACTGGAAAAGCTCACATGGCAAGTTCTTCCCCTCCCTCTACTCCTCCCAATTCCTCTCCACCTTCACTCCCATCCAGAACCACTCCCTTTCTCTCGCTCATTAGAAAGTAACAAGCTTCTAAGAAATAATTATAAAATACAGTAAGACAAAATTATAACATGGAACTTGAACAAAACAAAGTGACAGAAGAAAAATCGCTCCTCCTCCCCAAAGGGCACAATCGTCAGAGACCCGCTCATTTGCTCACTCAGGAATCCCATAAAAACACTAAATGGGAAGCCATAATATATACACAGATGACCTGGTTCTCATGTGGCTGACCTTCTACATGCTGCTCCAGTCTCTGTGAGTTCGTATGAGCTATGCTCATGTTGACGGACAGGGCTGTATTTTCCTGGGGTCTTCTATGCCTTCTTCCTCTTATACTCTTTCTGCCTCTTCTATGGAGTTCCCTGAGTTTTTAGGGATGTATTTGATGAAAATATTGCATTTAGGGATGAGTGTTCCACGGCTTATATGTCTCAATAATGTTTGGTTGTTGGTCTGTTTCTCTGTTCCTTGCTCCCTCAGGGGGAAGCTTCTCTGATGGTGGCTGAACAAGGTTCAGACCTATGAGTAAAGTATTGTATCATAGGAGCCATTTTATCACTCTGTGTTTTTGTTTTCTTTTGCTTCTTTGGTATATTTTCTTGTTTGTTTGTATTATTTTATTGGATAGTCTCCGTGTTTACATTTCAAATGTTATCCACAACCTTACTCCCACCTCCCCTCCCCCTCCACTTGCTTCCATGAAGGTTCTCTCCCAATCACCCACTTCCCCCACTCTCCCCCTGCCTACTCAACATAGCACTGGAAGTCCTGGACAGAGCAATTAGACAGCAAAGCAAGTCAAAGAGATTCACACTGGAAAGGAAGAAGTCAAACATCACTGTTTGCAGATGACATGATAGTGTATGTAAGTGACCCCAAAATTTCCACCAGAGAACTCCTACAGCTGTTAAACAACTTCAGCAAAGTGGCTGGATATAAAATTAACTCAAACCAGTAGCCTTCCTCTACTCAAAGGATAAACATGCTGAGAAAGAAATTAGGGAAAAGATACCCTTCACAATAGTCACAAACAATATGAAATACCTTGGTGTGACTCTAACTAAGCAAGTGAAAGATCTGTATGACAAGAACTTAAATCTCTGAAGAAGGAAACTGAAGATCTCAGAAGATGGGAAGATCTCCCATGCTCATCATGAATCGGCATTTTTTTTTTTTTTTTTTTTTAAAGTAGCGTTTGGCTTTACCCTAGGTCCTGGGATATCTAGTGTCTGGTTCTTGGTTATGCAAGCAGTGTGGGGTATAGGTTCTGTTTCTCTGAGTGGGGCTCAAGTTAAATCAATGATCAGCTCTATACTCCCACAAGCTTTGTGGCACCACTGCCCTACCATATCTTGTAGGCAGGACAGCACTATTCATCAATGGGTGTGTGGCTGGCTTAGTGTTTATGTTTTGGTAGCATGCAGAGCACCTTTCTGTGCCAAAGTTTAGGAGTGAAGTCTCTATGTAGGTACAGACTCAACTTTTCCATATTCCTCAGTGTAGGTATTTCTGTTGCCAGTTTATGGAGAGCAACCTATTATTGGCTTGGCAACAGCCTTGGTTGTTTACGTCACATTTCCACAATACACCTGATTCAAACCATTGAGGAGTTGAAGGACCTATTAGTAAAAGGTTTCTGAGGTTTTAGTCTAGTCTGGTCTGTATATTTTGTTCTGCAGTGAGCTGGTGGGAGAATCTGGAAAATTCTCTCATTTCATGGCTGTTTGGAAGCAGAGGAAGTGACTATGCTACTGGCTTTCTACTTTCCCCCGTGTCTCTAGCTTATGGCACAGTTCAATCACATCCAGAATAGCGTTCCCACTTAGGCTGTAGTTCTGGAAATGCTCTCACAGGTACATCTTTTTAGCTTCTTTTTAATACAGTCCCACTGACATTCAGTATTAACAGTCTCAATTAGTATTTCAGAATAGAGTAATACCTGAAGTGAAGCTATGATATAAGTTGGGTTTAAAACAGCATAACTGCTGTGCTAGAAGAGACTGACTCTGTACTTCAGGAATATTAAATAACACAGAGAGATAGTCACCTTGTATTATGAATTGCTTTGGTATATGATATCAGATGGTTCAGAGAGTACAGTGTTTACTGTACAGGCATGATGATCTGAGGTCTGGTCCTCAGCACTCTTTAAAAATACATATTTGTAACTCAAGCAAATGAAGACAGACACAGGCAGAAACCTAGCAACAGTCTAGTCAGATTAGTGAGTACCAGGCTTAGTGAAAACCAACAAATCTGGTGGGGCCAGTGAGACAGGTCAGTGAGTAAAGGTATTGGTTGTAATACCAAACCTTACGACCTGATTTCAACCCCTGGGACCCACATGGTGGAAGGAGAGAACTCCTGTAAGTCGTCCTCTGATCTTACTGATGTGCCATGAAAGAGGCACACATACACATTAAATAACAAATAAATACATGATTAGGTGGAAAGGCTGAGGAAAAACTTTAGTTATGGCTAGTCTCATAAGAAAATCATGAGCACATTCTGGGTAAGACAGGAGTCTGGGGTGGCCACACTGAAAACACACATTCAATGTTTTCTTTGAAGGCTGTCAGGGCATGAAAGGCAGACTGCATCTGACCAGGTTTCTTTGTGGTAAGCCAGTTCTGCTTCCCATTTCTTACCCTGAAACACCCTATACATACCAGAAGGAGGGATCTAAACCTCAGGAAATACGGTTCACAAAATATTTTAAGTATCCAATTCTTAGTTTAAAAAAATTCAATTATCCATTCTTCAACTCGTAAATTATTTAATATCCAAGTGTAAAACTCACCAGGGAAAGCCACGGCCTGCTAAACAGCTTATCTTTTGCGCATTTTTAAAAAGATAATTTTCCTGACGTTTTATTGCGAAAACAGTGCTAATACTAAATTTGTATATATACTTTATGTGTGTGTGTGTTTCAACAACTGTTTTAAAGCAATGTATGTAATAATAATATATGCTCTGTGATTTGCTCATTACAATTCATCATTGTGTATCACTTGGGTTGTTTCCAAGTTATTAGCAATGTTCTGCTTCCTCCGGCTCATGCTACTTCTTCCTATAGAATTTTGAAATTACTTCAGAGAAGAATTTTTAGCATCTGGCATTCTCTGTCTCCCATATCAATTAGCACAGTAAGAAAATACCTGTTTGTGCATACAAATACATCTTACCTCACGAGTATTATCTTCTTACTCTTGTAGTATGTTCCTGATATTCTAGTTACAATCTTATGTTGAAAGAATAACTCTTTATAAAATTTTAGGAAAGAAAATAGTAATCAAAATTCGAATCCATCAATGGCTTCAACTGGTCCTTTTAAATCAGATAACCTCTCAAAGGCCTAACTAGCAATGGAGCTTTTAACATCTGAAATTTGGGGACATTAAAAGTGCAAATCATAAGGAAGCAAGATTATTCTAGAAAAAATATAAATCTCTATTGGTATCAGTCAAATTAAGAAGAATTTTGGAAATGTCTTAGGAACAAAACATTTAGGTATAGTGTGAGAGATTATGAGAATCTTACAGTTTGGACTGTTGAGGCATAAAAGCACTTTAATAACTATATAAAATTCAAATAATGTAGCAGAGGATTGCCTTATTTGGCATCACTGGGATGGGAGCCCCTTGGCCCTGCGGAGGCTTGATGACCCAGAATAGGGGAATGCTAGGGTGCTGAGGCAGAAATGGGTAGGTGGGTGGAGAGCGCCCTCGTAGAGACAGGGGGAGAGTGGAGGGGATAATGGGCTTGTGAAGGGGAAACTTGAAAGGGGATAACATTTGAAATGTAAATAAATAAAATAACTAATAAAATTGAAAAAAAAGAGTATCAGAAACCAGAAGAGGAGGTTATGACCAATATATAATTATTTGGCAAAGAGTTGTTTCCAGAAGTTACAAGGCAAGGAAGGAAAGAAAGAGAAAAGGAAGAGGAAAAGTATCTATTTTTCTATATCATTCATCCATCCATCTTTCTCACTTTAGGTTAGAATAAGGGTTATTTTAGCTTATTCTTAAAATTTTTTAATGATGTATTGGAGTTAAGGTATTTCAACATACGCTTAAAATAAAGGTTAAGAGAAAAAAAAAGTGCTCAAAGTACATTTGTGGGTTTTACAATATGGAGTTTTTAGTGTGTGTGTGTGTGTGTGTGTGTGTGTGTGTGTGTGTGTGTGTGTGTGTGTGTTATAAAAAGTTTTGCCCAGGCTGATCTCAATCTTGAGAACTTATGTCAGGTGTGTATGTGTGTGTGTGTGTGTGTGTAAGGGGAGGAGAGAGACAAGGTATTTTACCCAGGCTGATCTCAAAATTGAAAACTTTTTGTGTGAGGTGTGTGTGTGTGTGTGTGTGTGTGTGTGTGTGTGTGTGTGTGTGTGTGTATGTGTGTGTGAAACAAGGTATTTTCCCAAGGCTGGTCTCAAACTTGAGAACTGTCCGTTGTTTCAGTGTTGGACTTAAAATTGTGTATCAATATACTGGGAATTGATTTAATTACAGAACCTACTGAATAACCAGAAAATGTAAAACTACCTTTTAGATGAACTTCTTAAAATTGCTGCTTCATTAGTATACATACAATTTGACTCTTAGAAACCACTCATATTTCTCCACTGCTAGATAGTGATAAGACTTTCTATCACTTTTATATATAAAAAACACTAACAAATTACCTCCAGATGGATTACAGTAATTTCATCCTGTATTCAGTTACTTACATAAGTGTGGCTCACCTAGCACAGTGATTAAGGAGTTTTGCTTGTCGCTAGACACATGGTATAATGCCACAGTGCATCAGTTACTACTAGGTGCTTTTGTTTTTTGTCTGTCACACAGAAAAATATGTTTCTTGGGTAATGAATATTAATTACTTTGAAGAAATCATTTCATAATTTCAGTTTTAAGGACTAAAACTTATGAATACAAGTATATTTTATTTATTTTAGCATTTTAAGTCAAGAAGTGAGGATGGAAAGATTGCTCAGTGGTTAGAAGTTCTGGCTGCTCTTCTTTTTTTTTTTATATTTTTCTTTTCTTTTATTCAATATTTTTATTTACACTTCAAATGTTATCCCCTTTCTCGGTTTCCCCTGCAGAATTTCCCTATCCCACTCCACTCCCCCCTGCTTCTGTTAGGGTGCATCCCCACCTACCCACCCACTTCCTCCAGCCTTCCTGCCCTTGCATTCATTCCCCTACACTGGTGCATTGAGCCTTCACAGGACCAAGGGCCTTTCCTCTTGTTGATGTCTGACAAGGCCATCCTCTGCTACATATGTGTCTGGAGCCATGGGTCCCCCCATGTGTACTCTTTGGTTGGTGGTTTAGTCTCTGGGAGCTCTGGGGGTTTGGTTGGTTGATACTATTGTTCTTCCTATAGGGTTGAAAACCCCTTCAGCTCCTTCAGTTCTTTGACTCCTCCATTGGGGTTCCCATGCTCAGTCTGATGGTTAGCTGCAAGCCTCCTCATCTGTATCAGTAAGGCTCTTGCAGAACCTCAGATGAGACAGCTATTTTCAGGCTCCTGTCAACATGCACTTCTTAGCATCCACCAATCTGTGTTTGGTGACTGTATATGGGATGGATTTCTAGGTGGGGCAGTCTCTGGATGGCTGTTTCTTGAGTCTCTGCTCCACACTTTGTCTCCGTATTTCCTCCTGTGAATAATTTTGTTCCCCCTTCTAAGAAGGACTGAAGCATCCACACTCTGGTCTTCCTTCTTCCTGAGATGTAGTCTGTGAATTGTATCTCAGGTGTTCCGAGCTTTTGGGCTAATATCCACTTATCAGTTCTTTTGTGATTGGTTATTGACATGGCAACTCAAAATTGTCTGAAACTCCAGTTCCAGCCAATCCAAAGGTCTCTTTTGGCCTTTACAGGCATGTATGAGGTATACAGGCAAAACAACCATATATGATTTTAAAAGTCACACTTGATATATCTATGGAAAAATGCTTCCATAAGCTTGACAATCTTCACACTCTACCACACTGAAAACCGTTTTCTATATTCAAAAAAGACAGAACCGTTTGCACTGAATATTCAAGACAGGTTTTCATATTGCTAATTGGTGCCTAATCAAGCAGCCTTGCTCAGAACTAAAGGCCTCCTTGAACCTTCATGCTGGAACTTTTGTTGGTCAATTTTACTGAATCAAAAACTTATGTTTAAGGTTTTGTAACCTATGGCTAAAAATCATATAATGCACTTTACCTCAAAATCAATACTTGTAAAGACACAGATTACACAGAGTGAGCAACATGGACAAAAATCACTAAGGATTAAGATTCAGAGGATGTTCAATGAAGATTAATATCTTTATTAAAGGGCTGGAGAGGTCATTAGAAAACCAGGGGCGAAGAACCCAACAATCTCAAGTAATATTTTACAAAGGAACTTACTGAAAATGTTAAATCATACATTTTGCTTATGTGTATGATCATAACACATTATGCCACACCATGTCATTAACTTTTTTTTTTTTTTTTTTTTTGGAAATTGCACAAGAGAAAATCAAACTGATGTGTGCGTGTGGGTGTGTGATTTTTTTCATTGCTGAAAAGTTCTGTTTCCTCTATCAATTTCTCTGCTGTAAGATGCCTGTGTTGTTTTCATTGTTGTAAAAGGGAGTGATTAAACACTGGTGTGCACGACCCTATGGTTTCATGACACCTTTACTTCCTGTCTGCCCATGTCCAGGAGTGGTGCAATGGAGGAGGTATAGCTTCAGTTATTTGGAGAGCTTCCTCCCTGATCACATACTGGTCCTTCTACTTTAATTTCCACCAGCAGTGTACAGTATGTGACTTTTGTCCACATCCTCTCCAGGATGTCTTGTTGTCTGTTTAGCAACTGCTTTTCTGACAGAGGCAAGATGCCATCTCATTTCCTCTGACAGCTAACAGGTGAACGTTTTTCTCCATGTGCTCAGAGGCTGCTTGTGTTTCATATTTTTTAGACTCCCATTTATTTCATTATTCCATCCATTGACTGCGTTGATTTCTATTGGCTTCAGTGTTTTTTACAGCACTGTTACCAATCCTCTGTCAGAAGTTACTGTAGTTACTTGTCTGTCTCTGTGATAACACACCAATCCAAGGTAACCTGCCTATGCATTGAAGTGATCTTGCTACTGTTTCATTGAAGAGTTTCAGAATTTGAAGTCTTAGATTAAGTTCTTTGCTACATTTGGCGTTGATTTTTGTGTAGGGCTAGAGACAAGGATGGAGTTTCTTTCGTCTACATACAGATTCTATGATTTCTACCACCATTTGTTTAGAGTGTGAATATTTTCAGTATCTTTGTCAGAAATCATGTGACTGTAGCGGTGTAGTTCTTCAATCTAATCACTGATCTACATGTCTGTTTTTGGGCCAGTCTCGTGGTGTTTCTGTCATGTTTCTGTAGCCATGGAATCATCTGTGGTTTGACTGTAGCACTGTTCTCTTTGCTCATGCTTCCTTTGGTTATCTGACACCTTTTGTACTTCCATATACATTTTAATATTCTTTCTATCTATTTAGAATGGCTTTGGAATCTTAGTGGAAGATGCACTAAATTTGCACATTTATTTTGGGATTGTTACTAATTCATGTTAATCATTCCTCCCCGTGAGCATGGGACTTCTTTCTCATTTTATTATCTTGTTCCACTTCTTTTCAGATTGCAAAACAAGTTGGTCCTTCAAAATGTAAAGCCAAACTTAGTGAATTCTTCTGTAACACAGATGCAAACCATAATTAAATGTGTTTGTGATGGAAGAATCTACATTTGATAAAGTGTTAAGTATCCATTTTATATTGTAGATATAAAAGCAGTGTCCATTATCTTTGCTTACATCATGATAGAGTTCAGTGTAGAGAATGTAAGAAGTAGGGTAAAGATATCATTAAAATACATCTGAAAAAATACAAGTCTGTAAAGTCTGGAAGATTAAAACCAATGAGAAATTGTATGGTAACTCAGTATCTCAGTTTAGAGACTGAAACACAGGAGAAATATGAGCATAACCCTTATTACCTGTGCTGTGACATTTCTCATTGGTAAAAATTTTGTAGGTCTATATATTAAAAGTCAAATAACATACACACACAAATAAATATACGTGTGTGTGTGTGTGTGTGTGTTTGTATAGTCAATATAGAACACAGAAAAATCCAGGAATCATTTATATAGTAATAAAAAATCAATAATAGCACATCAATACAGTAAATTAATGTTCTTTAATAAAAAATAAAATAAGTTTATATGAAGTAGTTCAATCTAAAACAAATAAAAGAGTCCACATTTAGTCAGAGCTATATATTATAAATAAAATATTGCTGTTTAGTTTAACCTGAGAATAATTAATAAAACGACTGGTTTCTGATCTTAATTTTTATTAAATTCTATTGCATTCTGAGGAGCAAATAAGAAATGACTGAAGTTGCCAGGTGTAAAGAGTGAAGGGCAGTGCTATGGCCCTGCTCTTGTCAGCTAGGATATGATGCCACGGGCAGCTGTGGCTTCTTATCACAACTATGCAAAGAGAAGCAGGGGTTTGGATTTTACACAATATTCCCTCATTTTAGAAAATTATAGGAGAAAATGGTTTACAAATATGCTGTTATGGTAATATAAGATTTATATTTACAGTAAGAAAAAAATATCTCAAACATATCAATACAATTTTCTTGTGTGTTGTATAACAGTCTCTTCAGATAAAACATTTCACTTTGGACAAAAACTGCTTATGACTCAAAATGATTAAAGGAAGGCTCATTAAGATATAAGAAGTAGTGTGTCCCTTCTTGTCTGAACCTGAGCACCGAGTAGACCTTGGGCACTAGTACCACACCCAATACCACAACACTGAGAGGAAGCTTGTCACCCAGGTGCTCTAACACGTCCAAGATCACAGGAACACAGGAGAGCTAACAGGCTCAGGATCACAGAGGAAGCTCAACTCCCAGGAGATTGGGCACACCCAGGAGCTCTGACACACTCAAAAATATCAGGAGCTTGGTCACACTGGGACTTCAGTATCTCAGAGACAGCTTGACTCCCAGGAGCTCTGACACACTCAGGATCCCAGGATCCCAGAATCACAGCATCTCAGGGAAACCTAGACCCCGAGGAGTTCTGACACAATAAAGATCTCAAGAAGGACAGGACTCAGTCAGAGACAGCAAAAGAAGGTAGCACTAGAGATGACCAGATGGCCAAGAGGCAAGCACAAGATCATAAGCAACAGAAACCAAGGCTACTTGGCATCATCAGAACCCAGTTTTCCCACTACAGCTAGGCTTGGATATACCACCAAACCTGGAAAGCAAGATTTGGAATGATAATCATATCTCATGATGATGATAAAGGACTTGAGGAAGGACATGAATGCTGGAAAAAAATTTTCCTAGCAAATGGTCCCAAGAAACAAGCTGCAGTAACCATTCTAATATCTAATAAAATTAACTTTCAACCAAAAGTTATCAAAAAAGATAAGGAAGGACACTTCATACTCATCACAGAAAAAAAATCTATCAAGATGAACCCTCAATTCTGAACATCTATACTACAAAAGATGTTCAAAAGCTCAAAGCATTGCAACACATACAGTGATAGTGTGAGACTTTAACATCCCACTCTCTTTAATGGACAGATCATGAAAACAGAACCTGAACATATTGAAACTAACATGTTATGAACCAAATGGATATGACAGATATCTATAGGACATTCCACCCTAAAACAAAAGAATATACCTTCTTCTCAGCACCTCCTGGTACCTACTCCAGTACTGACCTGTCACAAAACAGGCCTCAACAGATACAAGAAGACTGAAATAGTCTCATGCACCCTATGATCACCATGGACTAAGGCTGGTGTTTAATAACAACATAAACGACAGGAAGGCTACATACACATGGAAGCTGAAACATGCTCTACTCAATGATAACGCCGCCAAAGAAGAAACAAAGAAAAAAATTAAAGACTCTTTAGAATTTAATAAAAATGAAAGTACAACATACCCAAATTATGGGATAAGATGAAAGCAGTGCTAAAAACTCATAGCTCTGAGTGAAACTTAAGACAGCATACAGTAGTAGCTTGACAGCATACCTGAAAACTCTAGAACAAAAGATTCAAATACACTCAAGAGGAGTAGAAGGCAGGAAGTAATCAAACTCAGGGCAGAAATCAAGCAAGTAGAAAGAAAAAAAAAAAAAAAAAGAACTATACAAAGGATCAACAAATCCAGAACCTTGTTCTTTGGGAAAAAAAAATCAACCCCTAGCTAAACTATCCAGAGGGCACAGGGTAGTATCCAAATTGACAAAATCAGAAACAGAAGGGGAGACAGAAAAACAGACACTGAGGAAATTCAAGAAATCATCAGATCCTAATACAAAAGCCTATACTCAACAAAACTAGAGAATCTAGAGGAAATGCACAATTTTCTAGACAGATACCAGATGCCAAAATTAAATTGGGCCCAGATAAACCATCTGAATAGTCCCATAACACCTAAAGAAATAGAAGCAGTCATCAAAAGTCTCCCAACCAAAAACAGCCCAGGACCAGATGGGTTTAATGCAGAATTCTATCATATCTTCATAGAAGACCTAATACCAGTATTCTCCAATCTATTCCATAAAATAGAAACAGAATTCGTTACTATGAATTTCTACCCAATTCACTCTATGAAGCCACAATTATGCTTATACCTAAACCACACAAAAACCCTACAAAGAAAGAGAACTTCAGAC
Source organism: Micromys minutus (assembly GCF_963924665.1). Taxonomy (NCBI): domain Eukaryota; kingdom Metazoa; phylum Chordata; class Mammalia; order Rodentia; family Muridae; genus Micromys; species Micromys minutus. The sequence goes on along the minus strand of NC_137982.1, from coordinate 23,939,425 downwards.
CATTTTCCCTCATCAACATCAATGCCAAAATTAGTAAGTATAAGAGATTTCGAAAACAGAAATTTACAGAAATCAAATGATATAGTTGTCTAGCTTTGGGAGCCCATTAGTAAAATGCTAGAATTTTTGAGCATGCAATAGGATGACTAGGAGTTTGGTGAGTTCTAAGGATAGCCTACACCCAGAAAGGCTGTTTAAAAACAAAGCTGCATTAAAAACAGAAACTTCCACGTCACAGATCCAAAATAGTAAGAGTGGGACAGTCTCATAGAATGTGAAACTGCACTGAGATGAGAGTTCCCAAACTGTAAAATAGACTGAGAAAGAATCATTTGGAGATAATTAACATTTTTATAAAATGCTTAGGTCCTAAAATCCAAGTCAACCAATCCAGTTAAAAAAGGTATCTGAGTAAATTAAAGGTAAGAAAGTAAAGGGGTACAACAAACAGAAGTATCTGTAGACCAAGAAAATGGAAACAAAAAATGATACAAATGCTCTGATAGCAAGAGAGAAAAAAACCCCTCTCCCTCCAGCCAGGTTTCACTATGTTGTCCTGGAACTCACGATGTAGACCAAGCTGGCCTTGAACTCAGAGATTTGTCTACCTCCTGGAGTGCTGGGATTAAAGGAATGTATTACCACCACCTGGCTCAGAAAAAAAATCTCAAAATCTTAACTTTATAAAAAGGAAAGAAAAAGCACCTACGTAAAATAACAAAACATTGTATAAAAAACCCATGAAAAAGACAAGTACAAAAGTTACAGCAATTTTACTAGAAATAAACTTTCACCAACTGAAAAAGAAAATCTTAGAGGAAAATACAAATTCTACATTGGATATGGTAGAAAAACACCATTGGTGAATTGTAGAGGAATTTGAATGTTATTTTAACAAGGGATCACACCCACAGCTATGATACTGCCTGAATGAAGACACACCCCGGATTACAGTATGATTTGGCTGAAATACAAACATAGCTTTAATCTTCTTTAATTAATTAATTTTCCTTTAATCCCTAACAAGGAGAGTAAAGTTAGTTTGTACAAGGAAGCAGCCATGTTTGAAAGTGACCTCTAATTGAAGTGCAGACAAAATGATGAATCAGAAAGACTTGACAGAACGAGTCAGAGATATAATTTGTTCAATTCACATGAGAACAGGAGAGAAAGAAAGGCTACTTAACTGCAAGTGTAGAGAAAAAGGGTTTGGGTGCTGTGTATGGCAGTTCTACCAGGGAAGTTTGACAGTGACAGGTTGAAGAGAGAACCTAGACACAGGTGAAGACGGAATAAGCTAGAGAATGAGAAGGAGCCAGAAGATTAGAACATATTGCCAAAGTTAGTATGAGGCCAGATAGAACAATCTGGTCAGAAGCCGAGAAAAGCTACACTGAATTGGTCATCTTGGAAGATTAGACTGTATGCAGGCTAGAACCTTCTAGTCCTAGGCCTAGGGATAGTCAGAAAAGAGAAGAAAATACTTTGGGTAAACCCAAATTGTGTATTTGTACCATGTAGATACACCTTTTATCTCATCCCTTCTGAGGAAATAAGTATGACATTTACAAAATTGGAAAACAGGATTAAGAAGGTCTCTCATATGAGAAGAAACCTGAAATGGCCACTGAAGTCACAGTGGGTGGAAGGTTCAATATATGATATCAAATTTCAAAAATAATATAGAAATTGTGCCTTCTTAGCAATGTTTCAGCTGTAAGATCTGAGGTATTTTCAGATTCAAAGGTCAATGACATAGTTCAGACTGAAAGCTCCACTAACAAAGTCAGAAAAAATATCAGTAATTTATACTCCATGTTACCTCCACTGACACAATTGCCAAAATAAGTCTCTTTCTGTATGTGACTGGCTGAGTATCCAGAAAACTCAGACAGTAAACATAAAACATTAAATCTGAATTCAGAGCCAAAGGTAACATAGGTAAAGTGGCACTTATAAAGTAGGTATATCAATATTTTGAAATAGGCCTTTAACATACTGAATAGTATATGGACAGTATTGAAAACAAATCCCTAATGAAATATTTGCATTTATAGACACATAGACACATGGGCATAAACACATAAACATGCATTCATCCAAAATATAAATGTGTTAAATTCCAAAGAAAAATAGATGTCAACAAGAAGACTGAAAAGCATTTCTAACAGGTACCAAAACTATAGGAAATTCTTTTCAAGCATACATGCTAGACCATTCTTGGGAATGAATCACACTCTCATAAGTGTAAAAGAATCTGAGTCAGAAAACCATACTCTGAGTATAATGACCTAATGCTTTACACAATATTATGAATAGACTCCAAATGTTAGATGACAGAAGAGGTCTACATGTATGGCTGCGTTTACATGACACTGAAAAGTGAGTCATGGATTGTCAGACAGTGGCAATATTGGGAAGACAGACTGATTATAAATGAACATGAAAAATTTTTTTGGTTGAGACAAGTTCCTTCATGAGTGAGATAGAGATCACATGAGTATGTAGTTTATATCCCAAAACTCAGAACTACGTATTAGGAAGATCAAAACTTTTTTTTATTTCCTATCCATTGTGTTGTAATTAACCTGCTTAAAAATTCAATAAATAATGAATTAATTAAAAAATTAGTGCAAAAAATAAATTTGTTGAATCAGTGAGAAAAGAAAGAAAATGTAAAGCGGGAGTAGAATGACAAACCTGAGCACAAAGAGCATCTTCACCATGCCTGCTGAAGAAAGAAGAGGCACAAACAACATTATGAATAAAAAGCGGAAATAATTACTAGAATGATATGTAAAAAGATAATAAATATGTTAAAGCATGGAAATAAAAAATCCACTAACACAAGATATTTTCATTCACACACACACACACACACACACACACACACACACACACACACTCACTCTTTATCTCTCTCCCCCATGTTTCCCTATCAGAAATAGAAAGCAGATAGTTCAGATTCCTAAAAAAATAGATTTCAACAAGAAAATTGATAATTGAAGAAGTGAATGTGGATACTTGCACCAAAAATATCTGCATTTATCCACTGTGGTGGTTTGAATATGCGTGGCCCATTGGAAGGTATGGCCTTGTTGGAATAGGTGTGGCCTTGTTGGAGGAAGCATATCATAGTGGGTACTGAGCTTTGAGGGCTCCTCCTATGCTCAGGCCTCACCTAGTAAGGATGCTAGTGTCCTCCTGGATGCCTTCAGATGAAAATGTAGAACCCACAACTTTTCCAGCACCACATCTGCCTACATGCTGCCATGCTTCCAGCCGTGATGATAATGGAGTGAACCTTTGAAGCTGAAAGCCGGCCCCAATTAAATGCTTTCTTTTGTAAGAATTACCTTGGTCATGGTATCTCTTTACAGTACCCCCACCCCCCACAAAAAAGAAAACCAACCTAACAGACACACACACATCAATATATATAGTTACATGTATTCATACATACATCTATTTATGATTTTTTAAAGGGTCTCATTGTGTATCCCCGTCTGGCCCACTATTCTCTATGTAGACCGCATTGGCCTATACCATTGGTCTGTGCTTAGCAACTGCTACGAATAAAGAGATATGGCACCATGCCCAGTCTTACATTTATATGTTTATGCTTAGACTTTCATTGGTAAAACTCAGGTAAAAGAACAAGTTCTACAGTATATTTCATGGTATCCCATAATAAAGATTAGACTAATGAATTTCTGAAACCCTAATACTAGGTGCATATAGAGATGCTCTTTAAGGATGAGAAAGAAAATATCTAAAGAAAAATTGGCCATCAAATGTCTAAAAGCAGGATCATTCTTAACATTCATTCCAAAGTTTCCCCAGGAAAAGAATTTATGCAACAAAAAAGAAAGCCAAGTGCTAAAGTTTTGTATAATAATTAGAGATGATGTGTAATTGTTTGGTGAATGTAAAAGAAAAAAATGCTATAAAATATGTTATCCAAATAGTTATAAAAACTCTACTACAGAACATATATTTTATCAGCATTACTTTCTTGTATGCATTAGTTGTTTTAGAGGATGGATGTTAAAGAATATTTCTGAAGGCTCATTGTGGTTATCAGGAGCTGACACCCCTGAAAAGAGGGACTGTCAACTGAAGAACTGCAGGCATTATACTGGCCGGTAGACATGTCTGAGGGGCGTTTGCATGACTGCTAATTGATAGAGGAGGCCCAGCCTACCGCTGTCATTGTCACTCCTGGGAAGGGGTCTGCACTGTAGAAGTGAGACACCTGAGCATGCGTTCACAGGAGCAAGCCATGGCTTTTCATTCTGCCCCAATTTGATTTTGTCATTTCCCTTTTATTTTTGCTCAGCGTTTTTTCCCAACAAGAGCAAACTGTTACAGTGTTAGGGACACATGTTAAAGCATTTGGAGAGAAGTATGTAATTTAAAATTTAGCCAAAGAATAGCAAGTAATACACAGATAAGCAATTAACCTAATGTGGCAAATATTAACTGTTTAACATAGAATGAGATAAGTGATAGTAATTATACGATTCTCACCAACTTTCATAGCTTTTGCATTTTCAAAATAAAGATTAAAACAGTAAAACAAAGAAAAGCATAAATGTCTAAGAAACATTTTATATTCATACATATGTTTAAGGAAATGATTAAACTTTGGAGACACAGAAAATAGAACATCAGAAAACTCTGTTTTTAGTTGACAAGTATGACTAGCTTATTTTATGGTAAGTAGGAAGCAGATAATTTATGAGGAAAATTTTGAAAAACTGTCTTAAGTCTAACTGAAAGAATGAAGAAAGACATAGCACAGAAGAAGCTGCTTAAACTCCAGGGAAGTTAACTGCAAATGTCATTGAGCTAAATACTTTGGTTAAACTCTAATCTAGAGGCTGCTATGAAGCTAATCTTTTTTTTCAGATATGCTTAACATTTAAAATAGCAGGGATCTTGAGAGACGCAGATTGTTCAAGGTCTCATCCATTGACTTAGAGGCCTGTGAAGGAATTCTGTCGCAGACCACCACAATGACTTCAGGCGATTTCTTTATGACTCCCTTCATGTATATGCACATTGGTGCTATTTGTAAGGAGAATGCTGACTAAAAATAGAAGACAGATTCAGAATGTTCAGGAAACAAGAGCTTGAGTAAATATAAAGATAATGGAAGGAAACACAAGAAACAATACCAGGATTCTACCTGAAATGAAGGGAAAAGTAAAAGTTTAGAAGGTAAGAGCTTATTCAAAAGTAGTAAGAAAGCAACATGCCTGTAGCTGTTACAAATTTTATATCACACATTGAAAGACTTGAAAGAAATTTAAATTAAAACTTGCAAGGGTCTCAGCAGAAAAATCATTGCATAATAGCCACACAAATGAAGCTGATTATTAGACTTCTCTTATATAACCATATGACACAAGGGATTACAGAACATGATTGATTTTTAAAGGTAAAATTTCTATGCATGAACTTTAGACGTTTAGTTTAGAACTTTAGTTTAAGGATTCCCTTAACAATTTTTAGATTTATTTATTTCATTTCTGTGACTCATTTGTATGTATGAATACCACATGTACACCTAATACCTATAGAGGTCAGAAGGAGATGTGGGATCCTCTAGCACTGGAGTTATAGAGGGTAGTGAGTTATAGTGAAAGGCCATGTAAGTACTAGAAACTGAACTTCCTCTCTCTGCAAGAATAACTGGTACTCTTAATGGCTGAGCCATCTCTGCATCCTACTAAAGATGTTAAAGGTAACTGTGCCTTCTATCTTTTGTAGCCTTACTCATTCTTTAACAATATGACCTCAAATGTAAAAAGGTTCTTCAATGAGTTCAGAAACTTTGCTCTTGGCCTAAATTAACACAGCCTAATACATGCTACAAGAACCATCTGATAACAATCATGATACCACCATTTTTATTTCAATAAAAAATGGTGGTGAGCAAGGGATGAGATAGGAAGATGCAAAGTCATGGTATATGTACAAAACTATTACATAATTTTATTTGTGAACATGATGCCATAGCAGGATAATAATATGATAGAAAACTTTTATATGAGAACTCAGAAAAACCTGATATGCATAGTAAAATATAGGAGAAGAAAAGGATACTTGAATATTGCTACAAAGAAAAATTAGAGTCATTACAATAACAAAAAACAAGTACACAGGAGTACTATATATGTTAATTAGAGTCATTTTGCCATATCACAACCTATACACAGTTTGAAACATGTTATAAATGATAAATACATCAAAATTTCTTTGGCCATTTCAACAATAAAGCAAAATGGCATAGTAAAACATTTGTGAAATGAATGCAAAATGCATTATATTTGTAACATGAATTTAGATTTATCAAAAAGTAAAGGCATGTAATGAGTATATATATTTCATGAACTTTTATACTACAACTAAGAGCACTGAAAAATCAATAAAAGCTATTTTAAAATTCACGAGAACATAAAAAGACAGAAGTAATTGTTCTGCAGAGGTAATTTCACTTACAGTCAATTATAAATTATAAATCAGCATTCCAATGTAAATTAATGCAAACAGACATACAAACATTTAACAGTGAACAAAATTCTCTTTAAATATCCTAAAAATGTTTACTAAAATTGATACTATCCTACACTATAATGACAACTTCAGTCAGATATGGTGACACCTGTTTTAATCCTAGTACTTAGGAGGCAGTGGTAGTTGTATCTTTTTGATTTCAAGTTTGGCCTGGTCTACATAGTGAGTTTCAGGCCAGCCAGGACTATGTAGAGAGACTATACATGGGAGGAGCCATGGCTCTAGTTGGAAATGTAGCAGAGGATAGATGTCCTTATCTGACATAAATGGGAGGGAGCCCTTGGCTCTGTAGAGTCTAGCTGACTCAGCAAAGGGGAAGGCTAGGGCACTGAGGAAGTGGGTGGGCAGGTTGGGGAATACCCTTAGAGAGGCTGGAGGTGGGGGAGGAAATAGGGGGTTTGTGGAGGGAAAACAGAGAAGAGGAATAACATTTGAAATGTTAAAAAAAAAAAAGAGAGAAAGAGAGAAAGAAAACGTCACTGATTACTGCGCCCACCCCCCCCCGCCCCCCACCAAATTTAGGACTCTATGACTCATCATATGGCAAAATTTGTGAAACAATAACTACAGATAAATAGAACACATAAAACTACCTAGAGAACAAATTATTAGTCTCCAAAGAAGAAATCAACATATCATCTTATACTCCAATAAAAAAAAAAACAAAACAACAACACAACAACAACACAACAGCAGCAAAGCAGCATTTGAGAACTGCAAGTGTCTTACATGGATTTCAATCATCTCATTCTCCACTCCCCTCTTTCGAGATCTCATTAAAATAGTACTGAAGACTATTATACCTAAAAGTAAAACAAACAGTATGGGACAAAGGTGAAAGATTAACCTTCCCGTGGCAAAGACAGTTTAAAATTTTAGAATGGAAACCAACATGCAAACAACCCCAAATCCCCCAAACACAGAGCAGCAGAGGAGATGGCAGACAGAGGGGCAATGTAGCAGAGTAGCTCTAGGAAGGGTGTAATCAAACACAAATGATAATGGGCATTCAGTAGAGTCATGTGGGATGGAAAAAGTTGAAAGTCGAAAGACAAAGCTATGAACAAGGTCCTTGAAATAATGACTAATAATAAGTCAAAATAATAATTAGTAGGAGAAAATATAGAGTAGTAGAAAATGACTTTTCTCTTCCAGGGTTAAAGGCAATAAAAGAAATGTAAACATTGTGATTATTTGGGATTGTGGAATACAGTGGCATGCGGAGGCCAGAGGGTGGATTTCTGGAGATGGTTCTTTCCTTCCACTGTTAGGTTCTGGGTATAAGGTTTTTACTTTTTTATACAAGTGCTTTCCTGAGTGAACCGTCTCCGTGCCTAGCACTAATACTTTCTCAAGCCTTATTTACCCTCTTCTTTCTCTCTGTCCATGAATGTATAAATTTGTACTACCATATTTTAATTTAAAATTGTACATATCTTCAAAATTGTTTGACAACTCCATGCTTCCTTGTTTAAACTTATATACTTTTCATGATTTTTTGTTCTTTGAGAATTTTATAAAATAAAATCAGATCATATTTGTCCCCATTTCTTTCCAAAAACACTACTGACATCCCTTCACTTCATACAGAGGTTAAAAAAAAAGAGGGGGGGGGAGAGAAACCTGCTATTCCTTGAAGACCATGAGCAAGCAAAATGTACTTTACCACTTGTATTCACCAGAGTACAGTCTGAAAAGTCTTTCCAGGAAAAATATAAAATCAAAAAGCACCAGACTAGAAAAAATATTCAAACTACCCTTGTTGAGAAACAATATAATTTGCTATTTATAAAATCCTAAAGGCATCATCAAATTACAAACTTTCTATGATCTAAAGAGTGAAGAAATTTTCTTACACAACAACAACAACAACAACAACAACAACAAAACACTAGACAAAACAATGGAAGCAGTACTAACTAAAGAAAGAACCCACGATTAGGTAGATACACACATATACTAAAATAAAAAAATACACACAGGAATAATTTAAACAATAATTAGCAGACTCTTTATTGAAAAAATATAAAACATTCATTAAGAAATTGAAGACTACTGATGTGAGTTAATTTTATATCCAGCCACTTTGCTGAAGTTGTTTATCAGCTGTATAAGTTCTCTGGTGGAATTTTTGGGGTCACTTAAATATACAATCATATTATCTGCAAATAGTGATATTTTGACTTCTTTCTTTCCAATTTGCATCACTTTGACCTCTTTCTGTTATTTAATTGCTCTGGGTAAGACTTCCAGAACTATACTGAATAAGTAGGGAGAGAGTGGGCAGCCTTGCCTAGTCCCTGATTTTAGTAAGATTGCTTCAAGTTTCTCACCATTTAGTTTGATGTTTGCTACTGTTTTGCTATATATTGATATTATTATGTTTAGGTATGGGCCTTAACACTTGAAATGTTCAATAAAATGATAAAAAAATTAAACAAACTGCCAAAAAACCCCTAACAACAGAAAAATAAGGTACAAATCCAAACAGTGATTTCTAAATAGAACATTTTCAAATGGCTAGAAAAAATGAAAAGAAGTGTTTAATATCTGCAGTCCCTCCAGAAATGGAAACCCAAAATACTTTTTGATTGTATCTTATATCTTTCACGATGGCTGAGATCAATAATACAAGCAGTTGCCCAGAAAGATGAGAGTTGGTGTGCTTCAAGACTTAGCTCAGCAACTCTTGGGCATATATCAAAACGATGCTTCATCCTACCACAGAGTCACTAGCTTAATCAGGCTTAGTGCTGCTCTGTTCACAATAGCCAGGAACTGGAAACAACCTAGATGTTTCTCAAGAAACGAATGGATAAAGAACATGTGGTACATTAAAAAAAAGATATTGAAAGTTCAAATAAATTGAATGGTATATTGTGTCTAAATAATAAAAAAAATTAATACTGTAAAAGTATGTATGGATATACTACTCAAATAAATGGATGTGTAGACTTACTGTAACACTCATCAAAATAGTCCTCAAAAAAAAAAAAAATTGAAAAGACAATCATCTCAACGAACAAAACTATCTTGAGGTCAAAGAAATTTAGAGGAATGCTAATGATTTCACAATGCACTGGGGAGCTACAAGAATTAAATACTATGGTATTACCATATCAATGTATAAATACATTCTGAGCACTAGACAGAATTCTTGGTTAATCCAAGTCTTTTCCTAGTCATCTAACAATCTGAGGTCATCTGCAAACTTACCCAGACCTACAGCCCGTATTAGGATGTAAGCCTTTTTTGCTGGTTAAGTTCCTTTTTCCCTTTCCCTACCCTCACCTTAACCTTCCACTGCCCTTACCTTAACCTTCTACTATCTGCAAACTAAAAATTTTAGTTCCAGACACGTGGCCTTAATCATTAATAATCTATGAACCATTTTTGCTTGCTCTAACTCCAGACCTGTGGTTTGGGAGCCATTTTTACCTGGCTTAGTTAAACAATACATCTACCAGCTTCACCAGGCTTAGCTCAGGTCTCCTATCTTCTGCACTAGCCCATTCTAAGGAAAGCTAGATTATCAAATTAGACACACAGACATAGAAAGACATCTATATACTCAGGACAAACAACAAAAACCCAATATGAATTGCTAGAACAGCATGTCTTTCATCAAAACCATTACTCCCAGAGAAGTATTCTCCAATTATAACTAATTAGATGTATCCCAGGACACAGAGTTTAAAATAATAACAAACTTATTAAAAAACTCAAGGAATTATGAAAGACATGAGCCAAAACTTAATAAATCTTTAAGAGGATAGCTATAAATACTTCAATGATGTTAAAGAAAATAAAAATAAATACCCAAGTAAAATAATAAGGATAACTGAATTAAAAAATATAAGGCAAAATGCAAAACAGCAATCCACATATTGGGAAAAGATCTTTACCAATGATACATCTGATAGAGGGCTAACATCCAAAATATACAAAGAACTCAAGAAGTTGGACTCCAGAGAACCAATAACCCTATTAAAAATGGGGTACAGAGCTAAACAGAAAAATTCTTAACTATAGAATCTTGAATGGATGAGAAGCATTTAAAACAATGTTCAACATCCTTAGTCATCAGTGAAATGCAAATCAAAATGATTGTGAGATTTCAGTCAGAATGGCTAAGATCAAAAACTCAGGTAACAGCAGATGCTGACTAGGATGTGGAGAAAGAGAAACACTCCTGTATTGCTGGTGGGATTGCAAGCTGATACAACTCTGGAAATCAGCCTAGTGGTTACTCAGAAAATTGAACATTGACCCAGCTCTAACACTCCTGGGCATATACCTGAAAGATGGTCTAACATATAATAAGAACACATGTTCTACTATGTTCATAGTAGCCTTATGTATAATAGCCAGGAGCTAGAAACAACCTAGATGTTCTTCAACAGACAAATGGATACAGAAAATGTGGTACATTTACACGGCGGAGTACTACCCAGCAATTAAGAACAATGACTTTATGAAATTTGCAGGCAAATGGATGGATCTTGAAAATATTATCCTGAGTAAGCTAACCAACCCAGTCACAAAAGAACACTCATTGTATGTACTCACTGTTAGTATATATTAGCCAAAAAAAAAAAAAAAAAAAAAAAACAACTCAGAATACCCACAATACAGCAAACAGACTATATGAAACCCAAGAAGAAAGACCACACCAAAGTACGTATGCTACAATCCTACTCAGAAGGGAGAAGAAAATAATCTGAGGAAGTAGAGGAAGAGAGGGATCTGGGGGTAAGAGAAGAGTAGGAGGAGGAAAAAAAAAAAAAAAAAAAGGAAGGCCAATTCAGATATGGGAGGAGATGGGGGAGAAGTACAGAGGGTCAGGAATTTGAAAGAAGGTTGTGTAATAGTCAGGGAAGGGGAACTGGGAGTAGACACTAGAAGGTCCAAGATGTCCCAAGAGGTTCCCAGGACCCAACAGGAAAGACATTAGCTGAAATACCCAACAAAGGGAAGATAAACCTATTAAAACCATATCCAATGGATAGGCACTGCCCCCTGTTGAGATGGAGCCACCCACCCACCTCAAAAATATTAATCCAGAATTCCTCCTGTCAAAACAAAATGCAGGAACACAGGGTGGATCAGAATTGCAGAGACAAAAATGAAGAAGAGCCTGAAGAAAAGAAGATCCAGGGAAATGCCTAAAGGGAAGCCACCTCAAAAAACAACCAACCAAACAAACAAAAAACCCCATCATGACTGCACTCTGAAGGGCCCAACAAGCAGCTGAAAGAGTCGGATGTAGATATTTGAACCCAACCAATCAACAGAAGCTGCTGACCCCTGTGGTTGAATTAGGAAAAAGCTGGAAGGTCAGGAGGAGGGGGACCCTTAGAGAGGATCTGCAGTCTCAATTAACCTGGACCCCTGAGATCTCTCAGACACTGGATCACCAACCAGGCAGCATAAACCAGCTAATATTTGTCCCCCAACAAATATACAGCAGCGGACTCTCAGGGCTGGGTTCAGTCAGAGAAGATGCAACTAACCCTCAAGAGATTGGAAACCCCAGAAAGTTAACAAATTTGGTGGGGTGGGAGAGGTATTGGATATGGAACAGTGGACCAGAAGGGGAATAAAATCTTGAGTGTAAAAAAAAAAAAAAAAAAAAAAAAGATCATGACTGCTAAACTAGACTATGATACCCAGCAAAACTGTCATAGTTGAAGGGGAAAAAAAATGAAACAAAACAAAACTTTCCATGATCTAAAGAGTAAAAAAAAATTTATATCTAACAACATCAACAAAACACTGGACAGAACACTGGAAGTAGTACTCCTAACTGAAGAGAAGAAACCACAATTTAACGAACAAGAAATCACAGCTAAGGACCAAAGTAAATAAATAAATAAATAAATAAACAAACAAATAAATAAATGCAATCTACATGCATATTTCAACAATACTGCCCTCAAATCTCAAATAAAAAACACAGTGTAGCTGAATAAATTTAAAAAAGGAAAACCAATGTTGTCTTCTGCCCCCGAGATTCTCTCTTCCATCTCTTGTAATCTATTGGAAATGCTTGCTTCTGTGATTCCTGATTTCTTTTTTAGGTGTTCTACCTCTAGGGTTATCTCTTTTTGTGTTTTCTTTATTGTGTCAATTTCCGTTTTAAATTCCCTCTTCCATTCCTTCATCTCTTTGATTCTGTTTTCTTCTAGTTCTTTGAGTTCTTTGAGTGTTTTTCTTGTTTCCTCTTTAAAAGCTTCTGAATCTTTTTGCTTTTCCTCCCGTTCTTGTTTAAGTATCTCTATCAGCACCTTGAGGTATGATTTCAGGTCTGTGTCTTCTTTTTCTGGAGTGTTTGGAATTCCGATGTTTGTTGTTATGGGAGAGATGGGTTCTGGTGTTGCCAGGTTGTCTTGGTTTCCTTGAGATATACTCTTTTGCTTTCCTCTTGCCATTTTGTTGTCAGTGATATGTTCTTGCCTTTTCCTTGTATCTGGTCTGTGTCCCTGGATCTCCACTGGTCCAGGTGGCAGATGGGTCCAGCCCTGTTCTATGCCTCAGAGTCGTCGGGTGGGAACAGAAGTTCCAAAGTTCTATTCCTGGTCGCTGGATCCGACAAGGCGGGGCAGGGCAAGGCAGGGGGTTCACTTTCCGTGTGCACTCCGCAGAGATCTCTCTGCTCCCTGGCAGCCCAGGTCTCCCACCCACCAGTTGCTCAGCCTTTACGAGCTGCCGTTCCGGGTGGCAGATGGGCCAGGCTCCGCTCTGCGTCCTGAAGTCGCCACCGGGTGGAAACAAGTTCGAAATTTCTGTTCCTGGTAGCTGGATCGGGCAGGGCAGGGCAGGGCAAGGTAGGGGGTTCACTTTCCGTGTGTACTCCGCAGAGATCTCTCTGCTCCCTGGCAGCCCAGGTCTCCCACCCACCAGTTGCTCAGCCTCTATGAGCCGCTGTTCCGGGTGGCGGATGGGCCAGGCTCCGCTCTGCGTCCTCTGTACTTCTCCCCCATCTCCTCCCATATCTGAATTGGCCTTCCTTTTTTTTTTCCTCCTCCTACTCTTCTCTTACCCCCAGATCCCTCTCTTCCTCTACTTCCTCAGAATCCTTTGGTTCAACTAATCAAAAGAAAGAGAGGACCCAAAAAGAATCAGAAAAGAACAAAGAAATATTAGAACG